>NC_133958.1:5619446-6233196 GCF_031877795.1 Strix aluco | reverse complement strand
TGGCACCGCGGGCACCGCCAGCGTATCCTCCCCGCACCCATCAGGCTGGTGCCCGCAGCCGGGACACGGCACATGGACACGCAAATTGGCCCCGCGGAGCTGGAACGTGGGGACGCTGATGGAGAAAGAGGTGTGGGCATCCTCCACCCCACCGCAGCCTCGTGAGCGTCTTCGAGGACGGACAAACGCAAACACATTCACAGGTGGGGGTCCGGGCACATCCAGGGCCGGGAGGGCAAATACAGTCAGGGTTTACTTATGGGTCTCATTAAGGTTGGAGGAATATTTTGAGCTCTCTGCTGCCTTTCGAAAGCTGTTAAGTTTTTACTGGGGGAGCCGGCTCCCCCCTTTCCGCCACCGCGCCTCACCTTGGCCTTTCTCCCTCCGCCTCCTGCGCTGTCCCCGGCCGCTGCGTGCTCCTGCTGGGGGACCCCGGGGGTCCCCGCTTCGCCGGGACGGCTCCCGCCGGCTGCCGGGGGTCCTGGGCGCTTTTATACCTGACAGGTCCTCGCCAAGGAGCCCCTGCAGGAGAAGCCGTAAAAATGTTTTATGTAGGAATAGGTTGGTTTCTGTGCAATAAAACCCGGAGCCATTGAAAAGCAAGCTCCTGTGTAATTACAAAGACAGAGGAGATCGCTTCCATATGTCTGAGTGGGTGTGAGGGGCCCCGAGCCCGCATCTGCTCTCTTTGTTCTGGTGGGGGAAAAGGGAGAGAAAGAAAGAGAAAACAGAAGACAGAAAAGGGAACCTGGGGTCTGCTGGAGCAAATGACCTCTCACTAAACCCCGGCCAGGGCCGTCCCGGCTTTGAGGATCAAGGCACAGCAACATCTGGCCCTGGCCGAAAGCACACTTGATCAATAAATTGTGCTACCAGGCACAAAATCAGAGAGATCTGAGAGCCATTCATTAACGAGCTCGTTAAGTGATTGATATGCTTAATTTTCCTGTCAAATGCGGACTTCCCTTGTAAACATGTCAATTGAGAAAAGTTCAAGCTTGTCACTCGGATTTATGGCTGGAATAACATGTAGGTGGAAAAGAGCGATGCGTCCCCTGTGGCCCCTGTTGTTTCCTATTACATGTCGGGCCAACGAACCCAGGTGCTGCAGCGTCCTTCTTCTGCCCTCCTCCTCCTCCCTGCCCACAGCTGAGATAACAAAAACAGGCCGTCCCGCTGGAAACACACCAGAACTTGGCCTCAGCAACAATTAGCTGATTAATTTGTTCACCTTGATAAAGTGGAAGCCTTTAGCTTTCAGGTGCCTTTGATGGGCTGGCGTGGAAACCCAAATCCCACCTCATTTTCCCTGCCTTAAATAGCTGCGTGTTTAACTTAGTGCAATACCCACGATGAGATGGTTTTAGCCAGGATATTTAACTTAATACCAGATCCATGATTAGACATTTTTAGCTGTTACAGCCAAGGCCGTCCTGTTTCTTTTTCATGTTCAGCCCTTTTTTTCCTGCTCCCACCAGCATCTCATCAGAAGTAACTCCCAGGCCCTGCACGTCGCTGCAGGCTCGTGCGTGGTGCGGGTGGTTGGGACCCCCAAACCCACGGCCCCCATCTCGTGTACTCTGTCCCCCCCGAGCCCGTGCAGCTCCCTGGGTCATGGCCTGCTGAAAGCAAACGGCCAGCAAGAGACCCAACTCCCCCCGCAGGGAACAAGACCCCCAAAGAGCTCCAGGCCCAGCGATCCCCATCGCTGAAGCCCATCGCTCTGTCTGTGTCCCCAGGGACTAGGAGCTCAGTCACCGCAGCCCAGCGCGGGGTCACAGCTCTGTCCAGAGCCCCCCCCCACGGTGACGCATAAGCACAGGCAGCGCTGAAACATTTTGCTCGAAATATTTGTAGGCAAAACACCGCAAGTGTTTTGTTTTGTAAGCGTTGTGAAAAGGGTTTGGGTTTGTATTTGCTAAGACACAGAGGTGGAGGGATGATGTGTGAAATCCAGGGGATGCCGCCCAGTTTTGTTGTGCCTGGGGGGGCTCTGAGGGTGCAGCACTGCCTGGGCAGAGCAGCACAGATCGGGCTGGAAGAGGAGCGCGGGACATCATCCCCACCCTGTCATCCTGTGCTCGCTCAAATCCTGTCCCGGGAGCCAGAAAATCATGTCTGATTCAAGCAACCTCAGATGACTTTATCCTCCAGCCCTCCTCGCCCACTCTGCGACGCGCAGCAGCCCCTCCGCTGCCCACGGGGGTGTTCTGGGGGTGGTGGGGAAGGTCCGATGCCGCTACCTCCCGGGAACGGGCTCCGGCAGCGATGCCGCGTGGGTGCTCACAGTGAGCACCACTGCCCTGCTTCTCCCAGGGATCCCCATCTGGGCCGGGCACAGCTATAAATAAGCTGTTTTGTGACTGATTCATTTTTATTTCTGTTAACTTTTATCACGAAATAGCAGTCATCAAATCGACACCTCGGTTCCCTTGAGCATATTCCCTCTGGTGTCATTTTTTGATAAATGCCAAGAACAGCCGAGCAGCAGGAGACCATTATCCTGTGACATGCTCCACTCTGCTCACATTATCTCTAAAATAACACGGATGCTCGCACAAATCCCCACAGCAGTTGTGACAGGGACCAGAGACAGCCCCAGCCTGGCTGGACCGGGGCTGCGGCGAAGCTCGGCTGCCTCGTGCTTTTCCCAGCCAGGGTCCGTTCCAAAGCTGCCTGGCACCAGCGAGCAGGTTTGGCTGATGGTGGAGATAGTTGGAAAATGGTAACTCCTTCCTACAGAGGGGGAAAGAATGTCAAAGTTTTTAGGTTTTGTATTTTCCACTTTGTAATTTATTTTAGGCAGATTCCTGCCTCCTCAGGGACTGGAGAAGCCTGAAGCATTGTGGGAGAAGACCAGCATCTCACTGCCAAAACCAGGACTTAAACTTTTGGAGTTACCCCTCCTTCCCTTTTCTTTTTTTTCCTTTCCTGTGACACCGCAAAGACCCCACAAACTTAGGAACAAAGAGCAAAAGGAGGGAGGGGAACACCAAAACCAAACCTTGCGCCGCCTAGGTTTCACCTAATCCCCCAAATTTAGATTTTCTTTGTGTTTCTCAACGAGAATCAGGAAAGCTTGAAATTTAATTTGCTATGGAAATGCAATTTTCTGGGGGTGACGCAAGGACACTTTTTTTCATAGCAAAATCATCAAAAAGCCTCTTAAAGCCAGCTAGAGATTAGGCGTTTGGGGTGAGTGGCTGGGAGTGAGCGGATCACGGGCATTCAGCCTCCTTTCACCCTCGCTGAGGGCTCCCCGAAATGGGGCCGTGCCCAGGGCAGGGAGCTGCGGTCGGGGGCAGCACAGCCAGCGCGCCGGCGCAAGGGACGGGGAAAGAAACCCCAGGCAGAGAACCCCCTCCTGCACGTCTCCTGCGTTTGCCCCATAAATACACTTCTCTCGAAGCGTGAAGGTTTCTGGGCACTCTCGGGGCAACAAGAGTCTGATCCTGTTCCCAGGGATTTGCCATCGTTTTGTGTCAACCTTGCACTGTATCAGTATTTATTTTTGCTAATATGACACAATTAAAGGGTAATCGTATCTCTGCCTTTCGTATCATGTCAGGCAAAATGAATGCTGTGAGAAGGATGATACTAACGTGACACGATAGGACATAGTTAACGTGATGAAACGTTCAGATCATGTTAACGTAAGAGAAGAAGGGAGGGAGAGCTTTGGCGTGTCTCGCCCTTCTCGGGTGGCTCATTGCGGTGCCCGGCAGCCCGGGGCTCAGCCCTGGAAGCTTTGCTGCTCCCGACTTGAGCCGGTGCCTCTGCAAAGCGCCGTGGGTGGCTGGGGTGGACGTGCCCAGGGCTGGGACAGTCACGGGTGACAGAAGAGGGAAAAAAACCTCCTAAACCACAACTCCTACGCCCACGTCCATCTGGGTGATGGCTCACGCGTCTCTGGCTGCTTCCCCTCGCTTTGCCCAGGCTCAGCTCTCAGCATCTCTGACACTCTGCACCCTCAGCAACCCTTTCCATCTAAAACTTTGACGCATGGTGGCAAAACTTGGAGGAAATAATTAACAATTATTTCACAGGAGAAGGTTCCAGCTGGAGCAGTATCTGGTGGTTGAACATATATCTAACAAAGGATTGTTATTTAAGCAATAACCCTTGAGAAATTGGTCGTTACCAGCATTAAACGACTCAGCCCATTGCCAAGGATGGTTAACGCTCTAATAAACTGGTCATTAACTGCAGTAACAATGAATTTCGAGGGGATTATTGCTATTATAAACCTTAATCAATGGTTTATAACAGCAATAATGTGGTCCTTTCTTTTAATGGTAAGTAGTGCGGCATGAGCAGCCTGCTTGGAAATATTTTCAGTCTGGCTGATAAGACAAAAGCAGGAGTTAAAAGCCCTCCAACGCCAAACACTTTTGGTGAGGAAAAAAGGCCCCGCGGGATCTGCAGTGGGAGCTGGTGGGGTGGCCGTGGCCTCTGCAACAGGCGACTGTGCCACGGGGGGCTCGCCCGGAGCCGTGCCGGCAGCGGGCACCCGCGCTGGGCACCCGTTCGGCTAACGCACTTTGCCCGACTTAAACCTGACGCTGGGCAGGATGTGGAGCCATCGCACGTGTCCTCTGGGGAGGAGCAGCTCTGGGCAGAGGGTGGAGAGGGGCTGCTGGCGGGAAGAGGGCGGGAAGGGGCACTCAGCCGGCGCTGGACACGATGCGCCAGCCATGGATCTGCCCGAGTTTCCGTGGAGAAGGGCTCCCTCGCACGCGGGGACCCCAGGGACGAGCAGCCGCTGTCTTGAAGGCCTAACATCCATCTCTACCTCCGCACAAAGAACCACAAACATTATCATGGGCCATAAATTACCCCGTCTCTTGAAACCCAGCCGCTGTACGGTACTTGACACCGCAACCTTCTGCTTCATCCCCACAGCCTGGAAATGTCACGGCTCCCCTTTCCCTTTCCTTTCCTGGAGACTCCCCTTACTGCCTTTTGTTTGCCATGTGGGACACGGACGTTGCTTATTTACAGCATGAAAAAGCCAGGGAATAGGAAAGGTTCATACTCAACCTGAGGTGTGCCGAGAGCCCAGGTTAATTAAGGAGGAGTTAATTAACATGGGGGAGAAGCCAGCGGTGCTGGCGAGCCGGGCCAGAGAGCCCCAGGCCTGGTGGATTCTGGGACGAGGGCTGGGGAGCCCTTTGCTCCCGCTCTGGGACAGGTGAGCATGGGCACCCGAGGAGGAGGAGCACAGCGCTTTGGTATTTGGAGCACCCCTCTGCAGAGGGATGAGGAAGCAGCTCTGGCACACTCCCATCTTGTTTCACGCCCTGTATCCCTTACAAAATAATATATGGCAATATAATAAGGTAACAACCTGATATCAGTGTCTTTCCAGGAGGGATTAAGAAGCATCCCCTTTTCTTGAGTGAGCGGAGCTGGACCGAAGGGCGCTGGGTCGGTAACTGCCTGGTCTGCGCTTCCTTCCCCAGGCAGGATCCCAGGAAATCCCTGGCTGGGTCGAAACTCGTCTCGTCACCCCCATGCAGGGAATTATCTCCGCTTCTGTGTCGAGCAGTCGGGAGCTCAGGCACCTTCACTCTTGCTTCAAAGCTGTGGCAGATCCAGGGAGCTCCCGGGGGAGGGCAGGCCGATCTCCAGCGACTTGGGCTGCAAAGCCCCCGGCCAACCAGTGAGTTACAATTATGCTCTGACTTTAATGGAGATTTTCTCTCTTCTGTGCTTGTGATTTTTATGGCTCTTCAGAGCTGGTTCTCAAGCTCTGCTCTTATCTCTGCGCTCCCTCAGCTGAGCTGGTTGTGGCTGCAGGAGCACGGCATCATCCGGTATTAACCAGGGTGAAACCATGAGCAGTTTGGGGGCTTTGGCTGGTTTTGGCCAGTCTTCTGATATCTTTTCCGACATGGTCCCACTCATCCTCCCCTTTGGTTTGTTTGTCAGTGTCCCTCACAGTGGAGGGGGTGGTTGGTGACTCTTCTCTCTGCACTTTTTTTTTCAGAAGGCTGCAATGGAATAAATTGGAAAGTTTACTTCATGTAGCATGGAAATAAAAAAGCTCATTCAGAAAGTTAATGATTTATTTTATAGTTTCATTATCAGGGTCACATTACTCAATAGCATTTCAAACATGTCATTTGTACAAACTATGGTAATTAAAATTTATAACGTACTTCATCAGCGGCATATGAATCTTTTAGCCAGCACTCTGCTGTCATATAAACAGTGTAATTTCAGCTGCAATTCACCCTTTATTGGCTCTCATTTGTGATTTAACAGCCATCAATGACTGTGCTATAAAGAATAAATTAACCATCCGTAAACCTTATGATGACAGGGACAGTCAAACAGACTTAAACTGCCTCCACCAGACTCTGGTTAGCCAACAGAGCTCAGACCCGGGAGGTGCTGGCGCGAAGGCGCGATTGCTCCTGTCGCCGGGTGCCGGGCACGACGCTCACCACCGCGAGGTCCGCGAGCCGCTTCCCAAATGGAGCTTTTTCTCAGCGCTGCCCGCAGGGCCCGGCCAGAGGATCCCTCCCCTCCTGCATGCCTCGGAGGAGGAGTTTCAGCCACTAACAGCTTCCAAATCCCCTCGCCGCAGCACCTTCCCGAGATGCGTTGGCAAGATCCCCACGCCTTCGCAGCCCCGCACCTCCCGCGGTTGCCCCGCATCTTCCCCAGGCCCCGGCAGAGCAGCGGCCCCCGGAGCCCCCAGGTCCAGCACTTGGGGAGCCTGGGGGACTCAGCTGGGAACTCCCCAGGATCTGGCCCCTCTGCTCCCAGCACAAGGGGCAGACGACGCCAACCCCAACCCCAGCACTTCCAGCTTCGTGGACCCGAGAGCAGATCTACAATGAGCAACTTCTTAATCGGGGGCTCTTTGCAGCCAACAATTATCCAACAGCTTATTTGTGCCCATATTTCCGAGGGAGCAATAGGTTTTAATGGGATCCCTCCTATGCTTCGAGCTGACACTGTACAAAGCTAATAAATGATATGGATTGGATTTGTTACTGAGACATCTCCAAGGAGCCTGGGTCATACAGGCCAATAAAATTGGCCTCATAAATTTACCCTGACACACAGGATTACTCCAGCATTGCTGAGGTCACCTTCTCACACTGATTTATTGCCAGCCCATGGGTTAATAATACTGTTTACGGGGTTGTTGTTCTCCCCTACACGTAGCAGATATTAATCAGCGCGTCCATGCCTTTTCGGTGCTCTGGGGGTGGGTGCAGCGTGGGGGAGACGCCGGGTGAGGACGTGGTGGGGAGGGTGAGCCTGATTTATTTCCTCAGCAAGAGTTTTTGTGTTTAAAAAATCTTCTGAAAGACCTTTGCGGGAGGAGGTAAACTTTTCCTTCATCGAGTCCCGAGGGCGAGGGGGCGGCGCTGGAAGTGTTTTTGGTGGATCCTGTTTCTGGGCAGCGTCTTTGGCGCTTTATGCTGCGCTTGTGCAGGCGCTGGGAACTTCTGATCCACGGGAGGGATTTTGACATTCAGAAAACTGTAATTCCCACTCAATTTGTTCCTCGGCATCCCCTGCATGAGGGGAGCCACAGGGTGGGTGCAACCAGGCCGCTGCCTCTCCTGGAGGGACAAGGAGGAGGGAAACTGGCCCAGATGTTAACGCGGAGGCACCACGACGCGTGGAGGCTCTGCTGGGCGATGAAGAGGTGCCTCCATTTCAGGTTACTCCTCGCTTGGATGCCTGAGGTGTAAATTTAAGAGAGGCAGCCGGGCTGCAGGAAAGCCTGCAGGCTTCTCCAAACCCCACCAAAGCTGGGGCAAAGAGTTTCGCTGCCTTCAGCACGCTCAGGTGAAACACTACTCAGAGAGCACCTGTTTTGCAGGATTTCACTATTTTTACTGCCAAATAAGTATTATTGGATGCCTCTGGGCACATCGGCCGGAACTCCTGTTCCCTTCGAACGCAACAGCAGCACTTACAGCCAAGACAGAGGGAAGCAAAGCATCCTTCCCTCACCACAAATGTGGCTACAGAGACCTACACAACTAAACGTGTTTTAAAACTAACACAGAGGGCTGTAAGCGTGTCAAGAGTTCCTCAGGGACACTTCTGTCCCCAAGTGCAGGAGGGATGGCTTCTTCCCCAGGGCTCCCCGGTGTCCCCCTCTTCTCCTGGTGACTTTCTCCCTTGTCCTGGTAAAAAGCACTTTACAAAGCAGCTTCCACCTCCAAGCTCCTGTCTGGGATGAAGCCCAGCTTGAGAGAGGCCCCAGCACTGCGTCCTGCTGCGCTTCAGCTCGGCCCCGGGATATGCTCTGTGGAGGCCGAGTGCAGGGAGTCTCTCAGCCCGGCAGCATGATCCAACTTTGCACCCTGGAGAGACTAAAATTTCCCTCAAGATCAGGCTTGAACAGTCTCTGCAACAGTGCCCAATTGCTACAGAAACCCCACGGCCTGCGCTCCTGCTCTGTCCCCCTGAACCCTTGGTTTGGTGCCTTAAATAGCACCCAGGTGGTATAAAGGTCTCTGCAGGCGGGATTTCATCCCCACTGTGTGTCTGCTCCAGGGGAGGGTAAAACCTCCCCTTCCCAGGCTGCTGTGGGAAAGGACCTGCTTTTCCTTCACCACAGAAGAGCTTCTGTGTGTCTAAATTCATTAGGAAGGGAGGAGGGAAGAGAAAGGCAAATAAAGATAGTGACTTCTTTGCCCGACCAGAGCGACCAGCGGTGTGCCACAAAACCAAAACAGGCGCTCCAGCAGCTCTGAAATCACAGAATCACAGAACCAAACCAAACCAAACCAAACCAAACCAAACCAAACACTGGAATTTAGACAGAGAGCACAAATCATTGTGATCTCCCAGTGAAAAATCACTGTCTCCCCACCGAGCACCTCACCTGCCCGGAGAGGGAGGGGTTCAGGTGGAGCAGTTCAAATACAGCTCCTGCCTCTGTGCCCTGGGCAGCCCTGGGGACACCAGGCAGCGGCTGGTACCCTGAGGATGAATGTGAGAGCACTGTGGCCCCTCTGGGGACTGGCATCCTCCCCTCCAGGAGGGATTGCAGTGGGCTCTGGATCTGCATGGGCTTGGCAGAGCAGTGCTGCTGCTTGGGCACACACCGCTTCGGCCTGTTCGACTGCTGTTGGGCTGGGAAGACGCCCGGCCGCAGGCTTGCGGCTCAGCGCGGGCATCCACCTCCTGTTCAGCAACAATAAGGCAGCCTCGTGCCCAGCTGAGTTGTCACTGCAGGTGATGCTGAGGTAGAAATAAAGTGTAAGTGAAACCCAGACACTCGGTCTCATTACCCACCCCCCTACATCCTCCTTTTTTAAAATCTGTGGGAAATGAGCTTCAAGGAAAAAATTTGTTGAGAGCCCTGAGCAGCGAGAGCTGGGTGATAGCGAGAGACGGGGGAAAGCACAGTGGTACCGAAATGAAACTGAGCGGCGTAAATTGCTTGGATTTACAAAGAGCAAACTCCAGGATATGAATTATGGAGTATTAATTCCCAGCCAGATCCAGCTTCGCACTTAACGTCTTATTTCTACAGAAACTTGCTGAATGCAATAATACGACAGGACCAGGCTCTCTAGCCCAGCTTTCACTGAGCAGGCCTGGATTTAAACCAGCTACTTACAAATGAAAAGCTGATGCTGTGGTTTCCCAGGCCCTGGTTACACTCTCCCAGGACAGGCTGGTGCCCTGGTTCACAGGGGGCTGTACCAGAGGCCTCAATGCTGCTTTTCCTTACAAACTTGCGTGTCTGACTGCCACGCTAGCACATCACAAGGGTAAGCCCCTGTATTCCATGAAAAAACATGGATAAACACAGCCTAGAGAGTTCGTCTTCTCCGCACCCCAGTTCCCTCTGTTGGCATTTCTGATTTCCCGTGTTTGCTGGTGCTTAAAGCGATGCCACAAGAACCGCCGGCATGGAGCAGCGGGAAGGTGGGGCAGGGCTGTGTGTCTGCGTGTGTCCCTCTGTCCAGGCTCAGGTGATGTTTTTGGAAGTCCTCTCCATCCCCTTCTCCAGCTTGGAGAACGGCAGCATGTGTTCACCATCCCGCAGCCAAGACCCGGGGCAGCCAACCTCGCTCCTGCTGCTTTCTGTTATTTTCATCCTGCCGTAATCGGAGGGGACAGGTGAGATGTGCTTCAAAACACTGTAATCATATTTTAAATGGAAATGAAATGTGTGAATTAAATGTAAATTACAGCAGAATGGAAGGACAATCACTATTAGTTAAGGTCTGACACCTATTTTTGCAGACCTTTCCTAAATGCCACAACTTGTTTCTCCGCACTTGTGACGAGGACTTGTAATTACGTGGCAGCTGCTCCTGCAGCCGGGCGGATGGTGGGTACCGAGGGGGGCCTGTGTATTTTAAATAGCTATAGACTGCTTGTTGGTTCTGTGAAATTATGAAGCAGCAATGATATTTTTATTCGGGAGCCATGAAAATAAACCTTGGTGTTTTCCCCCTGAAAAGGTGAGGCTGTAATACAAAAGGACGTTTTTATAGAGTCAATTTATTTAAGGGTTCCCCCATTTGCTTTTATATTGGAAAAATATGTGCCTTGCCAATGAACTGAAATTTCTTCTTTATCTTTAATCCCTTACCCACCTCCTCCGAGTCAGTGGCTATTCCCGCAGCCTGACTGTACCTCGAAGCCTCCCAGCAAAGTCTCACTTCATTTTTCACAGGGGGAAGCATCCACTGGCCCTCACCAGTCGTGGCACCGGTGTGTTAAACACGGTACGTGCGGACAGGCAGAGACAGTCCCTGCCCTGCGGATGCTGCAAAGCAACGTGGCAGCCAAGGCAGCGTTATTATTCGGGGAAGGAAGGTGAGTCCCAGCGAGATCAGAAGTGACACTCTGGGTCTGTGGCACAGCCTCCCTGCCCAGGAGAAGTTGACTACAATAATGAGACAACTTACGTGCAGTGAAAATGGTACATTGTGGGAAAAAATAGCGCTGTGCAGAAACTGGTGGCACGCTGCTCCTCGGGTGACATCTTTGTGATTCAGAGATTTCCTCCTGCGCCCGTTGTTCTGCCTGTCTCCCTGAAAAGATAAAACATTTACTGTTCTCATTATCACTGGGAACTTTTCAGCTGGGAAGAAAGAGAATCCTTGTCCTGAGGAAGCTGAAAGCTAAGTGCTGATTTAATCTATTATTAATACCTGGGGCTACTTAGCAAATTTTTTATTTTTAAAGTACTGGACAGCAAACAGTCAAATGAAAAGCGATAATTCTGACACCCTGAACATACTGTCACGTTGCTCTGGTGTGTCTGAGCTTAGGTGATGAAAAACCCGTCTCAGGGCATCACAGAGGGTGCACGAGTGTCCGTACGGCCTCACAGCCACACGCAGAGCCTGCCCTGGGCCGGGGGCGGCTCCCACCCCGTGGTACACACGGGGCAGCAAGGAGAGACACCGGCATCCCTCTGCCCTGGGCACCCTACGAGGACCAGCTGGGCATGCAGGAGGCCAAGGACAGCACACGGGGTCCCTTCGCCCGGCTGGGGAAGCAGCTCTGTCCCAAGCGCCCGCTCCCGGCCCGAGCTGGCAGCCCCAGTGGGGACGTGGCCGCTGACCACTGGGCTGGGAGAAGAACCAGGTTCTTTTTGTTTCTCAGATTTTCCTCCCTTGTTTCAAAGCAGAAGGATTTTTGGGCTTAATTTCTTGCAATATTGCACTGGGGGAAATATATCATTGCATGTTGGGATAATCACAACATTTAATTCTGGTTTCAATAGGTCTTACAGATAAATATATATATATATATAGCGCATTGAAACAAAATGCTTTTTGAAATGGAAAAAAACCCTATGCCATTTAATTCCTAAAAGGTCAAACTGAAATGCTTTGGCCTTATCGAAATGATTTTCTCCTTTGATTTTTCTTTCCAAATGCAATTTCATCAAAATCAGTGCATTTCCGCAAATGTTTCACCTTTGGTGAAATGGCATCTTCTGACAGAGAAGTGTTTTGTGGGGAAGTCTCTGACCGGCTCTTGCCGGGAAGGAGCCACTCGCTGCGGCTGGACGGGAGGAGCGAGGGCTCTCGCCAGTGCCCAGCCACGAGCTCTCGCGGCGCAGACACGTCCCAAAGCGAGTTGTGACAGCTGGAGATGGGACACCGGGAGAGCAGCGCATGGGCTCTCCCCACCGCCGCTGCCCGCACGCTGCCCGCAAAGGCAGCCGGGCTCACACGAAGCTCGGCCTGTGCCCGAGCAAGGCACCGGATCGGGCCCTGTGGCACAGCAGCGGGTGCCACCCCGGCACCCTGAGAAGGGCCGGTTGTTCCCCCCTCGCAGCCGTCCCTGACGGGGATGTGATGAAGGGGGAAATGTCTCTCATTCCTGTCAGGTGATTCACTGCCCTGGCCCGGTGCTGAATCCTCCCTCCTCCCGGGCGAGAGCGCTGGGAGGATCCAGAGCCTTCCTTCCTATTTTTACAAAGCTTGCAGCATTGTCAGAAAGGAAAGGGTACCATCTGGTTAGCCCTTGTTTACTGCACACCCTGCCAGTTTGAGCTTATTAATCATATTTACCCAAGTATCTTAATTACTCCCTGTCTAGCGACTTGCCTTGCACTCAGCTGTTGACCCGCTCCCCTCCCCTCTCCCTCGTTCTTTTTTTCCTCCTTCTTTTTAATTCCTTTCTATCATTAATCACAGGAGCAGCGTGGGCAGAGGAATCCGTGGCTCGGCTTTCGCCGGCGGTGGTGTTGCTCTCGCAGCCGACGGGCTGGAGTTCACCGCCGCCTCCTGCCAAACTTTGCAGCGCATCCACCGGGGTCAGAGGAGGGCGAGCGGGCAGCGAGGGTAGCGCGGGCAGCACCGGGGTCCGTCCTGCCTGCAACTGCCCCCTCGGGCTGGGTGCCCGGGGCTGCCCAGGCTCCCCGGCTGCCGGGCTGGGGCACGCCGGAGGGCGTGAGCTTGTGCGAGGAGACACCATTAAAGATGGTAATTTGTTGATCCAGGCTCTCCCGGCGCTCCAATGCGAGAGTGGCACCGTTTTCTTTACGACCTCATAAAGTCACAGCCGAGAGGCCGATTTGGAAAACAAACTGCCTCAGGTTGACAGATAATTAGATACAGGGGACATATTATACGCCTTTGCATATAAATGCGCTCTGAAGCACGTTGGTTCATCAGAAGTTTAGGCTACGGGAGAAGCAGGTACTCCCGGCACATCAGGATATATGCGCTGGTGCAGCCTTCAGACGACGGCTCCATTTTATGGCCCTTTCATCTCCTGTTCGCCGGTGTGCTGTGAGCACGGCTGCGCTTCCGAGGCAAAGCTGCCTTGGTTTGGTTTGGTTTGGTTTGGTTTGGTTTGGTTTGGTTTGGTTTGGTTTGGTTTGGGGATTTTTCACCCCAGCAGCCTTCTGAGCTTCCTTCTTCCCACGAGACAGGGCTTGCGTTTTGCATCTTGGATTTTATGCTCCTGTGCTTGCAGCAGGGAGGAGTGGCTGAATGGGGATTCATTACTATTATTACTATTTTTGCATTACTATATCACGTCCAAACCTCACTCTTCCTGAGAGCGAGCCCGCTGAGAACAGCGGAGCAATTCTGAAATGACACGGTCCTTGTATTTATACGGCAATTCAGCATCCTGCTCTCCCAGCCTCCAAACCACGAGGTTTCAGATATTAAAACAAAACAAAACAGTTGGGTTTCTTTTTATGCACGTCAAGATTTAAGGTGTCATCCAGCCGTGTTGTCAAGCTCTCAGGGTTTGCTTTTCCAAATGAAAGCCAAGATCCCTGTACGACCATGGTTCCTGCTGGGGGTATTTTCAGAGCATAACCCAAACTTGCAGGATTTGACCAAATTTTGCATGCGCAGCTGTGCACCCCTCTGCTCACCTTTCAGTGGTTTCCTCCCCCTCCAAATCAGACCTGCACCGCACCAAGATAACCCCTCTTTCCCAGCTCCCCCCACATATCCCTCTATTTTGGGGGTGAGGCAGAAAATGTCAATTAAATGGCCACATTTCCAAGGAAAGCTTCACTATTAGTCCCTCTCCCCCAGAAAGGCAAAATAAAAATGTGTGTGGGAAAGATAAAGCTGTCAGAAAAGCAAAGGGAGAAAAAACCCCAACCCTAAGCCCCCAGCAGCCCCCATGAAGGGAGGTGATATAAATAGAGTTGCTGTCACTTTGATGAATCAGATCTTTTGTTAATTAGGATACATTGATTTAAGGGTTGTCCAACCAGATAGACCTCTTTTCCTTTCCCTTCCCTCACAAATTACAGCCCAGGGTGGTGGCAGCGCATCTGCCTCCCTTTCATCGCCTCCTCCTTCAAAGATCACGTTTCCACTTCCACGTCGTACAGGAACCTGGGCAAAGCCACCCGGGTGACGTGGCAGAGCTGGCAACGCTGTGGCTTCAACATGCCTTTGGCAGGGAGAACACCGGGGAGCTGGAGGCGCCGCTGGGTATTTCTGGCCTATCTGATATTTGTACCCACTTCACCCCCGGCAGGACCTGAGCTGGTTCTGTTCCCAGAGCCCCTGTGGGGACACCAGAGGGTCGGGCTGGAGGCAGCGCGGTGCTGTCCAGCTCCTCCACGGCCGTGAGCACCCGGGAGCACCCAGACCCAACACAGCAAAGGCCAATACGTTCATCTACCACCCGGGGAAAACAGGCCATGGAGGTTCCCGCAGGGAGAGCCAAGGTCGGGGCTCCCAGAAAAGCCCAACGTCTGCAGCTGAGGCCACCTCTCCAAGGGCACGTGAGCCCTGTGTAAGCAGCACACAGACCAGTCAGATTTTTCCAGGCTGCAGGGAAGCGTGGCCCCACACTCCCTGCCCGGGCTGGCCCGGCGGGCTGCCGCAGTGCCCTTGTTCCCCAGCCCCGTCCCACCGCGCGGCTGCCCTGGCTCCATCCTGCTGGGGCAGCACCAGGTAAGGCCCCGCTGGCTTTCTAACCGGCGCCCTCTCAGCAAGGGAGGATCCTCTGCTGCTTGGCACCCCCTCCCTTTGGCCTCTGCACCCCGGTGCCCTCGCGAATCGCTGCGGTGAGCCATGGCTTGACGGTATTTGCATCGGCGACCGCCCCTGCTCCTTCCCGCCGTCCCCGCAGGAGCCTTCCAGGCTTTGCAGGTTTCCTCACTGCCTCTTGTCGTCACTTGAGCACCAGCGAGTCCGAGGGAGAGAGGGGAGAAAAAGTGCTGTGCTGTGTGGATTATTGTGTGTTTGTCATCTGGAATGGTGTAAGCTGTAGGTACAGCATCTCCCAGCGGTGATTTATGGCCCCTGTCAGGCAGCACCAGCGCTTTGTCTGCTGTAGCGTGGAGGATGAATGCAGTGCTGTCAGCCTGGGCAGGGCAGTCTTTCTCTCGCTCTGCTCCGCGCACTCGCTCCCCATTTCACGCCACTGAACATAAACAATCTTTTGTAAACCTGACAGTCACACTTGCTTCTTTGGAAACATAAAGCAGGAATGTATGACTCGGCTTTCATTACCCAATTTCCTAGGCTGTGCAGAAAGCTCTCCAGGAAGACGGGGAAGGGGAGAGACCCCAGAGGACCAGACAGATCCCAAAAAGATAAAGGGAAGGGATGTGCCTACGCAGCACGCGTACGCCAACAACGGCCGCGAACACGTGTGCCCACGCCCCCGCGCCGCATCGCGATTCACGCACCTATTTCCCACTGCAGTTCTGACACACAAACGTGCCCTTCACAGGCAGCTCCTGGAGCAATGCACATTTCCTACCTCAATTGTTGCCGTATATCTTCCTCCCTCAAGCAGAAAATCTAATAGCGGCGTAACACTGGGATCACAGCCTGCTCGGTAACGGGCTCTCGTGTGCCCACCGCAGGTAACAGAAAGTCTTACAAAAATGAATGCACTTTTATTACTATAAATAGTAATTGTAATAATGCTGTATGTGGAAAGCACCCAAAGCTCTTCGTTCAGATTCAGAAGAGGGTGTTGAGAAGTTACGGTGGGAAATGGGTAGAAAGGCAGGGGAAGAGCCGGCACCTCCAGGTAGCATCAGGCAACTGGCTCCTGTCTGCACAGCCCAGGGAGGGCCAAGGCTACATGATGGTGCAGAAAAGGTGGTTGGTGAGCCAGGCCCTATGCCTGGTGCAAGCTGCTCTTAACAAATGACATGGGTATAAGAAACTCGAAGAATGGGAGCACTTAGAGCGGGGATAAATGGACCATCTTGTCTGAAGCGCTAACGGGGATATACGCACTCGCGCTCAGCCTGCCGAGCGCAGGAACGCGCCCCGCTGTTATGGTGAGTGCTGAGATTTAGCCACTGGCACAAAGTGCCATGAATTTAAAACCTGCCAAGGGGCAGAATAAATGCTGTTCATCTTGTGGATGCTATAAAAGGCGTGAGGAGCAGGTTCCATCTTGGTCCTGCTGCAATTTACTGCTCCAACTTTGGCTCTCGTGCAGATGGCAGACAAGGCCAGGTGGGCTCGTCCCGCTGTCAGTGGGACACTGAGGTGCAGGCTGCTCACTGCACAGGGCTTGGCCAGGTCTCCGAAGGGATGTGAGAAGGGACAGATCCTTCCCACAAGCAGCCATCAGCCCTTTGGTGGGGGCCAAGCTCAAGGCTGAACTGAATGCAGGAGATGAAGCCCAGAACCCGCTCTCAGAGAAACTGTCCTCACATCCCCTCCTGCAGTGGGAGGGAGAGCTTTCGTTCATGTTTCTGGAAATTGCAGGAAGAAAAATGTGTGACTGTGTTTTGGCTCCCTGGCACACCAGCGTGAAGAGCTGCAGGTAGTTACCAGGAGACCAGAGACATGGCAGCACCGCGGGACCTGGCCGGAGGGCGACGCCGCCTCAGCTACAACCTTCCTGACGCTAGACGTTGGAGAACAACATACAACCTTCCCATCTGGGGGCTCAAGCTACCGGCTCCTCATTAAGGTGGGAGGACGTCAGGATAAAAAGTGAAGAGTGAGGAACTCCAGCCCCCGTGTGTCCTCCTGGCTCCCGCTGCCCCCAGCACCTCACTCTTCATCATCACAGAACACTCGCTGGATCCGCTGAGCCCAGGGGGTGCCGGAACAGCTGCCGGTGCCTCGCCGGCCCCGGGCCACGCCGAGCGAGCCGCTCTGCCTTGCCATGTTTTACAAGAACAGCTGCAGCCTTGCTGGGAACATTTCTTCACTGACGCGCTCCTTCCGTTCCCGGCTTTGGCGCTGGGCTCTCTGTCCTCTCCAATCCTTCCCTGTGACTTTGAGATCAGGGACGCCGGGCGGGGGGTGCGGCGGAGGAGGGAAATAGCTTGCAAATAGTTTGCTGTTTTCTTTTCCAGATGGTTTGTTTTGGAAGTTCCTCCGTGTAAGCCTGAGTGCTGAGTCTTGAACATCTGCTGAGGAGGAGCCTGCTCGGTATAAATGTGAAGAGGCTGCTGGAAGGGCACATTCTGGGAGGGTCTCACCGCTCCCAGCGTGGCTCAGCCTGGTGGCAAAGGTTGTCTTTGCATCCCGAGGTTGCAGGGGGGCACGCAGGCTCCCCGTGCCCTGGCCTGCACCCTCCACTCTGTTAAACCCCACAGCTGCACTTTGGGTAGGATTTGTGATGTGTTTTAGTGTGTGTCAAGGACACCTAGAGCTTAGGAAAACACACCCTTTAAAAAAATTTGCATAAATCTGAATAAGCAAACAAGCTGGTGTCTTATACTGTGGCCTTTCCAATGGCTTTAAAACCAATTATTTATACTTGTGAGCGCAATCAAATAGGTATTTTAGTGACAGCGCTGCCTTCTTGCATTTGGCTGCTGAGAGAGTGGATCTATTAAAGGCTGGGATGGTTGGGGCTGAGCGTGCTGGAGGCCTGCGGGAACCACAGAAAATATGAGTAACCGGTTCAAGGGATCAGTGACAGGAAAGGAAACTTTCCTGGCAGGTTGCTATTTAAGTCTGTTGGTTCGGGGGTGACTCGTTGTTGCCACGACCTCATGGAGCGTCTCCGTGTTTGTGTAAGTGCTGCTGGGTTTGCCGGGCGCTTCCTGCGGGAGGGACCAAACCGGCCGGGCGGATCCAGGCCAGAAGTGACACCGAATCGTTCATTCACAAGTGAGAACAATTGCGACAACAGATGATACATTAAAAAAAAGGGAAAAAAGCCCGGTGAGGCCTGAGTGATGCTCTGAGCGGTGCTTGGTGCCCAGTTCGAGAGCTGTGTGGCTCGTGGGCCGCCGTTCCCTCCTGAGTCCCTCCCCGCACGAGCCTTGGTGCTGAGTTGTGTCTTGCTGCAAAGCCATGAGCAAGCCCCAAGACACTGCTGTGATTCTCCCTCCACAGATTCCTCCCTCACGAGCCCACAGAATTCTTCAGCAACGGTCCCACAAACCTCCCAGAAAGCCCCCCCTTGGGCTAACGTGACCCTGCGTGTGCACACGTGTACGAACATGTACTTACACGTCTGCTCTGAACAGGAAGGAGGAGCAGCACTGAGGTCCCTTGTAGTGCTTTGCAGAGAGAGACACATAAACTGCCAGCGCGGGTTGGATTTTTTTTCTTTCCAGCTCTGACCCAAGGATTTTAATAAGAGGCACCTTCTCCAGCCAGCGACTCTGATATTGCCGTGCAGAGAGCAGAATTAGACAGCTATGCCAATTGACAGGGCATCTCTTACACTTTACACAGGATTTTAATTTTAATGAACCCTCAGTGGTTGCAAGGTTACATCTTTAAATCCATTTCACCCTCCTCTCATCACATCATAATCGTAAATAGCACTGGCTTTAGAGGTGTTGCATTTAATTGAAAGTTCATCTGCAGCTTCCATCAATTTGCTTTTCTATCCCCTACAAACAACCTATCATTTTACTTAAGAACAAAACCAGAAATGTAATGGAAAACAAGCTCTTTGCAGAGAAATGATAATTAGGTGACCGGTTTGGAGGGCAGTGTACTACACAACAATTCAATTATGTCGTTGTCTGATGTTTTTTCATAACAAAATAATTGGTTGCTGTATGGCGACTTCGGAGAAGGAATGGGACCAGCTGCTCCTTCTGGTGACAAGGGCAGCTGGGAATGGAGGATCCCAGGCCCCGTCACACACCACTTGTACTTTCCTGGTACTTTGCAGAAATCTTAGAGGAAAGAGACACATTGAGGGGGGAAAAATTGAGCAAATTGTTTAGCCCTTTCCACATACTTGGACCTCCTTTGTCCTTCCCAGAGACAAGAGAAACCAGACAGGATTTGGTAAAGCCAATAGAAAGGGAAAAATCCAAAAAGATTTTCCCTGAAATAAATACTGTGATCTGCTGCCTCTGTGCACACAGACATCCATGCCCACGGACACACGCACAGACCTTGGCCACGCACCAGGGCTGTGACGCTCGGCTCGCTCGGTGCCAACGCCGGAGCAAAATCTCTATTTCCAGACCCCAGCAAGACCCCAGAGCCCAGGGCTCTGCCCCAGCTCGGGAGCGGGGGCCAGGCTCCCTGGGGCAAACCCGGCCCCCCAGGGTCATACAGGAGGTAGGAGGGAGGTACCACAGAGCCCTCCTGCACCACACAACTGCATCGCTGGCCACTCTGCCAGCCCTCCGCTATTTATTCCCTTTACCATTGAGCTTGTCCTTTACATTTTTGTTGAAAAACCCCAACCTTTATTCAAACGGCGGGGCTGTCTGCAGCTGGAGCCTCACGCGGGCCATCGCGTTTCCACCCGGCGCTGCCGCTGCCCCGAAGCTCCGCGGGACCAAAGGCCTGAGCGTGTTCTGCTGGGGGGGACGGATCCCCCGGCCCCGTGCCTCCTCCTGCCCGGGCAATGGCTCCAATTTCCCCTTTTGCAACAAGCAGTTTCCTGCAGCCGGGGGCTGCAGTTCTTACCCAGCACATGCCTTTCAGTTAATTGCAACTTCTCCTGAGTTTTAACCCTGTTTCTCTATGCTGAAGGATCCCTCTTCAGCTGCGCCCGTCCCAGCTGGCATTGTTTCTCCCCATCCCACATGGGGGGAGCACACTTATTTCCATGGGGAGAATTGATTATTTTCTCCTGCAGCTGCACTTGCTGTACACAGGAATTATGGGTCTTTCCACACCTGTGAAAGAAACATTATCCTCAGCCTTCAAGGGTGAAGCATCTTATATTTAGTTGGACTAAATAATGATTCTTCTCTATCTTTCATATCGGGATTTAAGAGCACCCTGGAGCTACAAAGTTTATTAGAACCCATAAGAAGAACTGTACCATAAACGGGACAACCGTGGCCATAAACCTGCACCTTGAAGTTGTAACAAATCCTGGGATGTTGAAGTAGGACACGGTCTTGTCTCAGTCAGCAGAAAGGAAAAGAAAAAAAGGAAAGAAAAAGAAGAAATGCAAACTTAAGCAGAAAAGAGGCCTGGAAATATAGAGGAGAAGAAAGGGAAAAATAATAATAATAAAGAAAAGCATGCTGCTTGCATAGCCTTCTCAGCAGGAGCCCTGGGATAGGCGCCCACATGATAAAATGCAACTCAGATTAATGGGGAGAGAGAGAAAGGGGAGCCTGAAGGAGGAGAGGGAAGACAAGGTGAAAGGAAGGAGGTGCTGGGGGATTTACGAGATGCTTATGCAGGGAGGGTCATTCGCAGCAGCGGAGGTGATGGGCTGCTCACGTGGCTCGGCTCAGCAAGGCAGGAACGGCGGCGGGTGAGACCCAGTGCTGTACCCCAGATAAGGGGCTGGAGGGGACGAAATCCCAGATTTGTGACAGAGGCGGGGGATGCCTCTGAGCAACACTGGCTGTGGGGGGAGGACATGGTGGGAAATGGGCTCAGAGACCTCTCGTCCCCTCAGGGCACATCACTTGGTTGCCCCGTGCCTCTTCGCCATTGGGTTTCCTCTCTAACTTTTCTACTTGATTTTATTGTCACTTATTTAGCTTCCATTTCCTTCCGCTGGCAGTCAATCTTTTCAGCATCTCAACCTCCAAGTTCTCTCCATTTCCACCCCTCATCCACACCACAGGGGGCTGAAGTGTTTCAGTTTGCACATGTTCTGCCTCCCGCAACCATCGCAGCCGCACGGTTCGGAGATGCCAAAGGACTTCTGGGATTTCCGGCACCTCGGGCAGGCTCTGAGCCGCCCTCCCGCACGCTACAGAGGCTGCAGAAGCCAGAGAGAATCCTGTCCCTCCCCTCCAGCATTCACTCTTTTGTCACATCGGGTTATTTTTGCTGCTGTTGAATAGATTAAATGACAGAGGGGTTTTTTTTAAGTAATTGAGTTTTATTTTGGAGAGGGAAAAATGGAGAGCTAAGTGGGAAAAGGAGGGAGATAGGAATAAACCACACATCTTTTTATATAGGATCCACAGTTAATTCTTAATTAGAACTGACAGATGCTTCTCCCATAATCCTATTCCCAACATGTTCTGTTTGCTTTGTTTGGCGCTGCATGATACATGGTGGCATCGTAATGACCTTTCGCAACTCCTCCTGGAAGTGTTATTGGCACTCCAATGATTTATTGCATGTTCCAGTTGATTACTGGGCCATTTGTCAACATTTTTTTTTCGCTCTCCATAAACCTGTCTCCTGTGTCACAGACATTCGCTAGCATGAAAATTTAAACAAATACAGTGTTCGGCTTGTAGTCAGCGTCTGACTTTTACTCCAGGCTTCCAGCACAAATTCATTCTGGCCTCAGCAAACGTTTAAACTTTGCGGCACTCGAGGACGAGGCGCTCTGCCTGCGGGAGACAATGGGAGACCTGGGCATCGCTTGGGAAGTCTGATTTTAGAAAGCTATCTCCGGGTGATCTGTGCTACTTGCTCAATTGTTTATTGGCATTTTGGTACCACTTATGGGAATGGGGGAAAATCAGTACTGGAATTAAACACCAAAATAATTGTCCTTAAAATGAGTGCCTGAGGACAGCCTGTGTTCTCTCCCTCTGCTGCCACGGCGGGGTGAGGGGCTGGGGCTGCGATGGGGAGGCGGGGGCAGGTTTTGCAGCACAGATCCCAGGTCGGAGCCCGCAAAGCCGGGGCCTTTTGGGGCACTTACAAAGCAGAGGCCGCTCAATTCGTTAACGCTCTTTTGAGCAGACGTATTTGGGATCGGGGGGGTATTATGTGAGACTGACCAAAACTCTGAGGGCAAAATCACAATTATTCAAAGGCCTGAAAAGGAGCAGCTTTACTGGTGCTGGTGAGGCCCTGGCCCCCTGGGCACCCCGAGATGGATGCCATAACTGGAAGCCCCCAGAATCACCTGCCTGATTTAAAAATCCTGGCCCGTAAGTAAACTGGATATAGTGGCTGTTACAGTGGCCTGGAGCATCTGCACTGCATTTCGAGGAAGCTTTTCCAGGCACTCGTATAAATCACCACTCTGCTGCAGTAAAGGAAAGGTATTGTTTCACTGCTGTGACATCAATGCAGGCCACATAAATAATTTTTTATTAAGTGTGCAGTGCCCTGTAAAAATACACACACAATCCGAGGATACTGCAGAGCGAATGCAGAAGCACAGCCAGCTTTAAATAGTCTTTTCCGTACAGAAGAGGCTGGGATGAGAAAGGGAACTTGCTGGGGTGGGGAGAGGGGTGGCTGGGTCTTTTTCCAATTCCAGCTCAGATCGGCATGTAATGTATGGCTTAATTTCCTCTCAAATTAGACACTTGATAAAAAAAGTTATTATATCTGTCAAGTTGCCAGTGCTTTTTATGAGTGTGATAAACTAAGAACCACTGCTTTACAAACCTTGATAGGATGTTTCAGTACCTGGAAAACAATTTTATTGCAGCCTGGACTACTAACAAATTGCAAATACTGATTAAGCCATAAAGTTACAACAACATTAAAAAATAATGAGAGGTTATTGCACAAGGGGAAGGCTCTTAAGCAGCGGATGCAGCCGCCAGATTTCCATTGTGCACAGTAACAGGCCAACCTGCAAAGTGCATTTCTCCAGGAGAGCTTTCCCACCCGCTCCCCTGTGGAGGGTGCCAGGGGAAGCCAGATGGGTGCAGGGCAGGGGACAGGCAAAGGAGAGACGGGCAGTTTCTTCCCTCTGCAGCCGTGCAGGGACCCCTCTTACAAACATTAATATCTGCACTCTGCGTTTTAATAACCAGGGGGATTTGAAGTCAGAGCTTTGCACAGAGACACCCCTGCCAGGGCCTGGCCAGGACAGAAATCCCATCCGGGCACAAAGGCAGAGTCTGCAGCTCCTGCTAGAGAGGGCTCCTACAAACAGGGTGAGCAAGATCCTCCTGGATGCCCGAGCCACTCCAGTCTCCACCGGAGGAGAGGAGCCTGCTGGGCTTCCCACAGCGGCAGCACCTGAGCAGGGCTGAGGGCAGTTTGGGGCCACAAAGGCCCAGGACAGCATCCCTGAGTGCTTCCACATTCATCTCCACCCCGCTCAGAGTTGAGTGTCTGAGTATGGAAAGACCTGGGTCCTTGATCTCCCTGTGCCTCAGTTTCCCAGCTGTCCCATTCACATCGGAACGCCACCTCCGAGCCAGCCCAGCGTGAGGGCAGGGAAAGGCTGTGCCGAGGCCTTGGGGTCTGTCTAGATCCTGTTAGATCTGTGCTGGCAGAGGGATGGAGGCGCTGACTTTCCCAATCAGAACTGAAATATCAGAGCGTGGTACAACTTCAGAGTTCTTGGGTGCACCTGAGAGCTGGGACTGCTCATTTGTCCTTGGGTAACACAGGAAACCCCGATTTCAGACCCTCCCCAACACATCCTGCCACCCCCACCCCATCTTCTGCTGCCTCCGACCCCCCACTGCACAACTCTGCAAACACAAGCGTGTTTGAACACGGCTTTAATAATGATTGTTTGGACAGAGACTAGACTGCCAAAACCTCCCGGGGAGCCAGAGAGAAATTCCTTCTGGGAAGCTCCGCCAGCGCTCGGGCCCTGTGCGGGGCTGGTGGGGTTTAGCAGGCAAAGAACAGTCTGTGTTTCGGTCGGGCTATCAAAGGTCATCAGGGAGATCCAGGGATAAAGTACATGAAGAGCCTCCCCCAGGCCGTGGCAGCCAACAGAACGAGATGTGGCAGCCAGACGAAAAGATCATCCCTCCCAGTTTTACTGGGCCTCTATGGGAGGCGAGGTCCGAGGCAGGCGAGCGACGACCAGAGCCCCTGGTCCTGTCAGACAGTGCAGTGATGGGAAACGTCACCTCTTCCACTCCTGTGGAACAGTCACTTGTGAGGGCACTGCCCACCCCACTGGCACCGCGAGAGACCGTTTTGGTGCCTACCACCCCTCGAGCGACAAACGCAGTCACTGCCGTTTTATGGATGAGGACGAGGAGCTTCACCTGACTCTAACTCACAGGATTCAATCTGATTTCATTTTGCCCCATGCAGTTTTAACAATGGCAAGCGGCTGTGCAGATCGTGCTGGTGCCTTTCTCAGGCCCCTCCACTGCTGAAACTGGGAGATCGAATCTCCTCACACTGTGTATCTCATTTTAAAAACCCTGCACACAAGCTCCCCACGCCCTCGCAGGAATTAAACCAGCCCAAGTTGCAGAAGGAACTTCAAAGATAAGAGTCAGTACGATACAGGCCTATGAAGTTTGTTAAGTACTTCGGGGTCTATGTGGATGAAGGGTAATTTATACATATGTGAGTTTCTATTAGCATTTCTTCAGCCCAGCACTCTCTGGTGACCAGAGCTGGCCAAACTCTTCAGTGAGCAATTTCTCTGATTAATTTAACCCTCTGCTTTCCTCCTTTTTAACCATATCTGAGCTATCTCTGAAGGTCTATTGATCTCAGTGATTTGTCGGTTTATGGTAAAGAACCCTTTACACAATCCTGCCTCCCAGCCCACTGGCTCTCCGGGAACGTGTCCCTTCACTGCTGTCTTTCCATTTTCACATTTCATTTAAAGTGCATCAGTGGTGATTTTAATCACGTGAAATTGGTTTTGATCTCTGACTAGTGATCAGAGATGACATTATGAAATCCTGTACAGAAGGGACAGCATAAGGACAACAGGAATCCCCTCTCAGCTCTGTTATTTTGTCCACCCTCCTAGAGCAGAACTGCCCCGAAAATGAGGCACTTGCACCCCTCCCCAGCACCTGTGCGAGGGTCGACAAGCCGCTTCACCAATAACTGAAGAGAAGTAGCAGTAAAGGGGTACAAATGCAGCGGCATCATAAACCCACGCGGAATTCAAGCTAACATTCACCCTTCTCCTCTTTCCTACCATCTGCTGAGCTCTGCACGCTACACAGGTGCTCTCAAAGTCCCCGAGTCCGGGAGCACGCGAGGCACCTCAGCTGGGACTTCACACCTGGCAGGTCCTTGGAACGGCGCTTCTGCCCTGGAGCAGCCTGGCTCCTGCCACCAACGTCCTCGGGGTCCTTGTCCTTGCTGCTCGCAACAGCAAACTCTGTGACTCCTCCTCCCTACCCGCTCTGTGTAAGGCCGTGCTTAATTGCTGCATTACTGCATGGCTGAACTACTGATGCTGCAGTTAAAAACATTGAGGGTTTTTAGCCACTAAGGTGGATTAAAAAAATGAAAGAGATGAAATAAGTGAACAGGCAGAAAGATGAAAACAAAAATGAGAAAACTCCTCTGGTCAGGCAAGATGGTCCTGTGGAGAGGGCCACAGTGACCCTGACAAGGGGCCTACTCCTTCTTCCTTGCTCTGACCTGCAAGAAGAGCCCCTTTATCTCTCCAAGACCCACGCTACAAAACAGATCTTTTCATCTGACCCACCTAAAAGGAAAATTATAGAAAAATTATAACAAAGACAGAGATTAGGGGGTATCATTCTCCCTTTTAACTAAACTTGCTATAATAAAGAAATGGCCTTTCTTCGGCACTTGAGTGGAGAGGCTTCCAGAAGCTGTGGTGTCCCCTGGGGACCCCTGCCTCCGGGCAGGACTTTGGCAAGGCTGGGTGGCAGCAGAAAGCTGAGATCCGGCCGGGGAGCTGCATCTCCTGGGTGCAGAGCAGAGATGCTCGCACAGCCCTGCAAGCAGACTTGCTCCATGAGGGTGTCCAAGCTCGTAAGCGCTGTCTGTTAACGGGAGCTCATTAGCCAAGATGCAGCTACTCCCGGGCTGGAGCTGCCCACATCACTGCCAGACCCTGTGTCCCGGCACGTCCCTTATCTTTCAAGGAGCCCCAAAGCCCAGAGAAGGCTGCAACAAGCCCCCACCAGCCAGTGAGAGGGTCCCTTGCTGTGCAACACAGCCAAACTTTTGGTCCCCTGTGATCCCTGCGCTCGAGATCAAGTGCAGTAAATATCCAGGACCGGTCCCTAAAGGGCTCCTCTCCTCAGCTCTGTCACCCCTGATGGCATGTGCTGGCTGGCAAGTG
The DNA here is from genome assembly GCF_031877795.1 of Strix aluco. Classification (NCBI taxonomy): domain Eukaryota; kingdom Metazoa; phylum Chordata; class Aves; order Strigiformes; family Strigidae; genus Strix; species Strix aluco. Next base: position 6,206,931 of record NC_133958.1, on the reverse strand, counting down.
GCACCTTGAAACCTCGAGCCTGGGAACTGTCTGGGAGCTCAGCGCATCCCCCCGCTCGGCTCTGCCGTCTTGCACGTCCCTAAAGGTGAGCCCGGCTGTGACTGGCACCCTGTGGAAATCCGTGCTGCTTAGGAGCGTGATCTAAAAGCGTTTTCTTATGCACACACAGAACTGGCATTTTGCTAGATTTAGGGAAGTAGGCAAGACGTATTTGTCTGCGGAGGCTTTGCACCTTCGGCAATTATGTCTGCAGTCTGGAAAACAACAGCAGCAGGGTTGCAGCGGGGAGGGAAAAAAATTCTATCATGTCAGAATAATGAGATCTGTGATTTCAGCACTTACTGGGTCAGAGACACACACAGTGTGTTATCTGTAATGCTTCCCTCTGACATTCAGGGAAATTGCATTTATGCAGAGGACACGAGGCACTGAAGCACGGTGCTTCGCCGGCCCCTGACAGGGGATGCTCTGCCCCGGCCGCACCCGCTCCCCTCCTTTGGGCTCCCGGGATCCCCACGGGTGCGAGGAGGGGAGCACAAGGCAGCACAGCCCCTGGGCCCTCCTCTCTTTGCGCCCTCACTGAGACACAACCGACACGTTTCTGCAGTGGCAGCCCCCGGGTGCATCCCGGGAAACTGGGGTCTGTTTCTGCCTTGTCCGCAGGTTCCTGGGGGCTCTGGGCGTGGGACACTGCGGCTCAGCACCGCACACGGCGGGGGGGGCCAGTGGTACAATCTTCCTCACCCCTTTAGGGTGTCCCGGATGAGGTTCAGATCTAAACCCTGGGGGCCAAGTGGCCCCATGGCAGCAATGGATTATCCCATCATCTCCCAGGGTTTTGGATTTAACCCTGCCACAAGCGCAGCGGGTCACGAGAGGCGCAGAACGAGGAGGGGGAAGGCAGCCGGGACGCCATCGCCCCACGTATGGACCCGCCACCAAGCCCAGCTAAGCTGCACACGGCCGAGGAGAGGGGTAACGGGCTGAGAAGCTCGGCCCTCCCCGGGCGCCAGCTCTGGGCTCAGAGTGCTGCAGGCTGTCAGCTGCTCCCGGGCTTCCGACGGCCTCCGAGGAGCAAGGAATCGCACCGCAACTGCCCTCATGGCTACTGACACTGCGCCGTCGGCTTCAGGGGAGAGGTGGGCACCGTGGTGTCAGCCCTCCCTCAAAGTCAAGAGGCCTGTGTGAGATTAGCGTGGCTAAACACACAAAATAAGGTGTAAGGCGGAGCTGGTTGCCCAGGGGCCAGTTTCTCAAGGAGACAAAACAGTGTTTCCTCATAATCTGTAAAACACTCCATAGGCATTTTTTGAGTTTTAGAGAAGCAACTGAAAACCAGGAATTCCCTTCCCTCCCTCTCCCTTTAGAAACCCAAAGTAGCGAAACTCAAAACATTTTGCTTTACCAATTAAAATCCTTGTGTTTTCATCCAAACCAGCTTATTTTGTAGCAGAAATACGTTTTTCTGACACAAATCTATTTTCAGTTAAAAAGCGACCGACCTAAATCAGAAATGAACTGACCAGCTGCCATGAGGGAGCCCTGCCCTGGCCGTGTTTGACGTGCAACATCAGACGAGGGTTTTCAGACTCCAGGACTGCTCACACAGCCACCGGCACAGGCCAGAAAGTCAATCAGAAATTCTTTTCCAAAAACGAACATAATTTTCTACTAATGATCTGAGCTCTCAAATGATACAAGGCCTTGGACTAGAAGCCGCAGAATAATTAACAGTGGCACTGGCTTTTTGGTCCTTACTACTTCTCCTTTGTACTTCTCATCATCCAGGGGTTCTATTACTGCTTTTACTTTTTGTCCCCCCACCCCTTTCCTTTTCTCTCTCCAGTGGAGAAAGAAAACCATGTCTAGATTAAAAAGATCTTGTTTTCCAGCTGTTTAAGATAGACTGAAACACAGGCCTGTGCCAATACCTGGGATCAAACCTCCCACTGTGGGAGAGGGAGTTCCAGCCCAAGGCCAGACCTGAATTTTGCCAGCAGCTCCTATATTTACAGTTTTCCTTGAGGGTTTTCATTACAGGCCACAGAGCTTTTGCAGTCGGGATCTGGAGTTTGTCTTGGACCTGGTCTGCAACAGCGTGGGGCTGCCTCAACAGGCCGACAGTTTCTGGACAGTTCCTGAGAGAAACGGAGAGAAAGGAGGAGGAGAAGGGGGTGGCCATGGCGCTGGGGTCCCCCTTTTCCCCCTGCCCGGGGCTGCCCTGCTGGGTGATCCCCGTGGCGCCTGAGCGGCCTCTCGGCACCCCAGCTCAGCCGGTGCTAAAATGACTCTTTTATTGTCAAAGCTGAAGTCGCAAGCCCTCGCCGCTGATGAAGGATGGTTCACGAAAAATCCTCCACAACACAGAAAACACACCCACGTGGCAAGACGAGCGTTTTACTTCACTGAAAAAACCTCAGATAAACAAAGATGAGTCTCGCAGGCGTGACGCTGCCTCCCCCACGCCGGGGCAGGTGGAGCCTGTCCCAGCCTCGCTGATCTCAAGGGTCTTTCTCTGCCCACGGGAGAGCGGGGCAGTGGGTCTGCTCCCGAAGCCCACCGGCTCCATCAGCGGGGGCTTTAGGAACTCAACAGACAGTGGTTTCTTGCCATGACCAAGAGCAGGTCCCTGCAGCTGCTTTTTACGATGATGGAATCGACTAACAGCGGTATAAAACGCTCTCGTTCGTCCGGCTGCTGATCTTTCGGGCAATTATTTGGAAGTAATGAAAGTGAATGCATGACATTTAAAAAAGAAACTCCGCTGTCAGCAGGAAAGCTGCCACATTCCTCCTGCACCTCGGAGAATACGCTTAGCTTGAAATAATGTTCATTTTAGCAGAGTTGTAAATTACAAGTGTGTTAGGGTCTTGTGGGATTTATTACCATTTGGAAAGAGGTTATAGGCCTTGCGCTGTTGCTGCTGCATCTGGTGCATGCTACAGAGCAACCACAGAGCAAAATTTGGAGGCAAAAGAAAGCACCTTTTATAGCTCATCTCTGGTGGCTTGTATTGCTAACATTACACATGCACACACACACAAACTTCAGCAGTAAAGAGGAAGGATTTCAAAATCCGTTTTCCCAGTTGCTCGCTGTAATTGATCCAGCGTTATTAATAACCAGCGACAAAACCTCGCTGGGCTGCGCTGCACGGAGCGTGGCCGTCGGCCCCTGACCTGCGGGCTGCCGGCCGCGGGGAGAGCGCGAGAGCTGGGCCTGGGCGCAGGGCTGCGGCCCTCCTCCGGGACGGCTGTTTAATTTTCTCAGGTTTATGTTCTTTTTTTTCATTGCAGGTGTTTCATAAAAATGCAGCCATGGACCTGGCAGGAAGCAATAAGCTTCAGCTTCCTCTGCATGAACCAAAGGGATTTCTTCCTCCCTTCTGGCAAGGATGGAGTTCTGCTAATGTAAGATTAATGCTCTTCAATCCTGACCCTGCTGTCTTCAGTCTGTAAATGCTGAAGGGTCACCTTTAGTCCATGCCATTAGTGATTAATTAATCTCAGTGTTTATTTGATCCATCCCTTTCAGTGAGAATTTCTGCACTAACGCTGTTTTGATCCCTTTTGCTCCCTCTGTTTTACATGGTGTTCCCCATCAGAGCTATTCAGCGAGTCCCCTTTGATACCCCCAAGGATGCGGGACTCTCCGCTCCTGGTTCCCAGCTGCATGCCCTCTGAAAGGCGCCGGGAGCAAGCGAGTACCAGGAATACAACCGCAGGTCTGCAGGGACAGCCAGGAGAAAGAGGCTGGGGAGAGAGGAGGCTTTTAAGCCCACATCAGAAAATACAGACAAGGAAATGAATGTCATCTTAGCTGGATGCGTAAATTCCCTGCAAGTTTCCGTGCCAGCTAATATAAGAGAGATTGATTTTCAACTTCTACCAAACTACTTTTTCCCTGAAGAGGTGGGCTGTGAACTGAGGAGCACTCACATGGGGAGCTCTGGAAAAAGGTGACTTTAAGGTAGGTGGGAGCTGTGGGGAGGGGACAGCACAGACTCCGGAGGCCAAAGGAGGAGCACTGTGGTGCTTCATTTCTGCAGAGGGTTAGGCAGCAGCACGCCTGTCCTGCAAGAGCGAAGCAGAGGGCTGGGGAGCTGGCATGGCAGCCGGCAAGTGTCCGAGGGCAGTGGCCATAAAGGCTGTGAGATGCTGCAGGGCAGTTGCCTCCACCCCAGCCTGCGTGGAGCTGCTGCACGGGGAGGTACGAAGCCCCTCGGCACCACGCGGCACAAGCCAGGACAGCCGCGCCGGCACGCCAAGGCCCTGGCCGGCCGCAGGGTGGGAGTGGGTGGGGAGGCCAAGGTGGGTGGCTTGGCACCCACAGAGCATCCATCTCCGGCAGAGCTTCAGCTCACCAATAGTTTCCCAGTCCAGGGACGGGATTTTCTTAGATCATGAGCTCTCCCCCCATCTGTTTATCTCTGTGAATCCCATTAATCATGTTCTGTGCCTGGACAGTTTATAACACCACATCCATCCTCTAAGAGCTGTTATCGTACACCCTGAAGATCTGTCAGATAAATAGCCAGGTCAGCTGCAGCTGTTCCAATATCTTGAAGAAATCAGATTTATCATTGTAGATTAAAAAAAACCCACACAAGCACACACACCAGAAAAAACTCCCTCCCAACCCACCAGCGGGCTGGCTGGGAAGCTGTGTTTCTTGGCCTTTCGCGAGTCCTGCTGCTGCTGCCTTCCATCTGCAGCCCTGTGATAAATGGCTGCAGGGTGCCAGGTACAGTTCAATGTTGAAAAATCCCAATATGTGACTTAGGCATCTCATCGCAAGTCATTAATCTAAAAGGAGATCGGTGCCAGGACAAGGCTCTCACTCACTCCATCGTCATCTGGCCCTGCTCGCACAGCCGCTGCCAGAGGCAGGGAAGGAGGGAAGGGAAGGCCCCTGCCATTTTCCACTCGCAGGAGAAGTGCTCTCCAGGCCATTAACCCCCTCTGCAGCCCAGAGCCCTGCCCTGACGCCCCGGCCAGCTCACACATGGCTTTGCCACCAGAGGGGAGGCTCCAGAGAAGCTGTGGGTGGGGGTGGCTGCCCCACGCAGCCCCTCAGCCACCATCATTAACCCTTTCACCCACACGGAAAGGCCACCTTTGCGGCACACGGCAAGGTTGCCACAGCTCGAGGGCCTCTCCTCGGAGCAGCACCTTCCCCTTGCCTTGCACCCGCAGGAGGATAAAATTCCTGTTTGGAATTTTGGATAGCAGCTGGCACCGGGTGGTGCAAGGGGTCCCAGCCATGAGCGGCACAGGAGTGTGGGGGACTCCTGGAAACCAGGGGTGCAATCCTCACACTGTTACAAAAACAGACTTTCCCTGCACAGCCTGTGTTTTGCACCATGTAGTTTTAAATAATTCACATGAAGAAGCTCCCCACACTCCCCTGGAGATTTCAGGCTTCCCTGGTAGCTCCTGCTCCTGGGAGAAATCCTTGCCCAACCATTTCTTCACAGGGAGATGCCACTCCTGCCCTCACTCGTGATTTAACGTGCCTGACATAACAGCCCGAAGGAGGCATCTCCGTGAGTAAATCCGCACGGCCCCAGGAGTGCTCCGAGCACAGCCCCAAAAAGCAGAGCTCTGCCGGCTCCCTGGGGCTGGCGGCAGCGGGGACGCCTCGAGCCAGAGCAGGAAACCTCCCCCCAGCTACAGAGAAGATGTTGTTGATATCAATCCCCCCGGCCGAGCTTCCCAGCCCCGCGCGCCCCGTCTGCTGCCTGCAGCTCCCTGGCACTGCTGGGGCTGGGCCCTTCGGGCATCCCCCTGTATCCCCACCAGTCTTTTTTTTTTGTCTGTGGTTCCAGGTCCCTGGAAACCCCACCGATGCCATCAGGAGCTGCAGGCAGATGCCCCGGCGCTGGGTCCCTCTCTGGGTGGTGGCCCATGGCCCTGGGGACCGGCCAGACAGGGGGGGTGCTCTCGCCAGCGGCCCCCGTCCTGCGCTCTCGCTGGGAAGCCGAGCGTCCTGCCAAGGTGCCTCTCCTCCCCTCCGCACCAGTCACATCCCGAGCCACGTGCCTGGTGCCAAATTGAGTTGTAGCCGTGAATTATTTAGAAGCATCAGTGGAATATTGTTGTATCAGTAACGCAGACTATCAGTTTGTGGCCTTGGGGCTGCCTCAGTTATACACTCCATCACTATTTTCTCTCATGAATAATGTAGGAGTGGAATTACTCTGCATGTAGAGAATTCATACCCTGAGAAAACAAGGTTGCTCCAAAATTAATTTTCCGTACTAAAAGAGCGACAGAAAATCAATTAATCGCATATTATTCTATACGGAGACAGAGTAAGGGAAACAGCGAAAATGGCTGTAGCTATACATCAGCAAATGCTGTATTGGCAGAGTGCTTTGCAGGGCTGTGAGTTACAGCCAGCTACAAAGAAGGTAAATATATTCCGCCCGAGAGAGCCCTCGAACATCAGACTCTGGAGCTCACATCACAGCCAGCTGGGCGCTCTCGCTCGCCACTGCCGCTCTCCGAGGCCGAGAGTGGAGCTCAGCGCCGTTCGCTCTGCTCTCAGCTTCTTCCTTTGTCCAGCCACTAGCGGGCTCAGGCTCCCGCCGTGGCAGCACCCAGCTCCGAGCTGGTTTTCCAGAGGTGCCCAGTCCTGGCTGCCCCGCGCTGAACAGCCGCGAGCTGCGGGGAGGCAGCGCCCGCGTCCTGCTGTGGCTCGGGTGGGCCTAAGGACGTTTGTCTCTCCAGGAATGTGGGGTGATCGCCAGGAGGAGTTGAGAAATCTCATTGGAATAAAGTCCCTGCTCCTAAATCACAGACCTGGAAAGCAGGGGAAGGGAGATGCTGCTTTACCGAGCCCGGCTGCGGCCCCGAGGCTGGTGGGGTGCGAGGGGCCGCCGTGCTCCTGCGCGTCCCTCTGGCGCAGGAGGTGGGAAGCTCTCGTGGTCGAAGCTACCGGCTCAGGAGCCCGGCTCTGCTCCAGCCTCTAGCACCAACTCACCACACTGCTCTTGTCAACACTGCTTCATTTTTGTCTGTTTAGCGCAAATAGTAACCAGCCATTTTAGAAGGGAGCTGAGAGACTTAATTAATATTTAAAATCGCTTTGAGTCTCACAGCAGAGCGAAGCATCGTTACTCAAAGTATTTCTAAAAGGAGCGTGTTGTAAAACGGGTGTGGAACCAGGCACAGATCTAGACAGCCAGAGGCAGCACAGGCCCAGCGCAGGCAGCTGCCAGGAGGCAGAGAAAATATCCTCGTGTTCACCCCTTCGCCTGGCCCAGCAGCGCTGGGTGCTGCATCCCCACTGCCCCAGCAGCATCCCAGTGACACCCCAGTTTGCTCCCACGAGACCAGTGGAAGTTGTTCTACGGAATCTGGCTTAGTTCTTCTCTTAGACGCTTACAAAAGACTCCACAAGCACGTGGCCACAGGTCAGCCACAGAAACACCTATGGAAAGGCTATAGCAACGCTGTGACCTGTATCTATTCCACTGCCTAGTTAGTTTTGATTAATAATGTCATTGGTTTTACAAGTGGTATAATAATTAAGGGATGAGAAATTACGAGGCTGACCTCAAAAAAAGCTGGTCAAACATCAATGGAATCTTCAGGAATAAAACTCAAAAATAAACTAATCTATAACGAAGACTGGCTACTCTTATTGCAGCTAATTATTTTTCCTCAAGCACTCAATTCTTTTGTTATCTCCTAGAACTGGTAAGTTTTAAGGGTCATCACACAGTGGAGATCATTTTTTCAGCAAGGAAAACAGAGGCTTTCAAAGTGTTCACAACAACAACTGCAACTCCAACGGCATTTACAAGTTGCAGTCTTGGGGTTTATTACAGGGTTATTAACCAGTATGGTTTCTAGACTAAGCTTACAGGATTTTTATTTTTCTTAACACTGTTAACAGGAAAAATTGAAGAACCAGTCCTCTGTACCTCTACCAACATGTTCTTCACCATTTCTAGATGTGGCTAAAAATTCACTGCAGGAGCCAGAGCAAATAAGAGAAGCTGCTGGGTCAAACCTAGCAGCTCTGACACGAGAATCACTTCTTCTTTCACTAAAATGGAGGGCAGGGTTTTCTCTCCATTTCTCCAAATCCAAAATATCAACAAGGATGAAAATAAACCAGTGTATTTTGTGTTTCAGCCCAGCAACTACAGGCTTTGGCCTAGGTATCCTCTATAACCCACATCTCTGCTCCTCAAAGCAGTGCGTCTTTTTCCTACCTTGAGGGACAAAAAAAGGCTTTTAGCTTTCAAGAACAGTTGCAGCCACGTGAGTGTGCGTGTGTGCATGCACACCTGTGCCCGTGTGCGCTAACACGAGACGTTAACACGTGAGTTTACTCTGTGCCTGCATGAAAGAGCAAGAGGCTGCGTGTACACATGCACAAATCACCCGGTGACAAGCGAAACTGAGCACTTGCAAAAGCCTCTCCGAGCCCCTTTCATGCTTACAAGCCAACCTCCCCTCGCTGCCTCCGTGAATGATTTACCTTCTGCTCTGTAGGGGCAAAAAGTTTCCCTGCGCGCGGCCCAGGCAGAGCATCTCCATGGGTATGGAAGTGTTTAAGAAGTGTCTGCAAGTCCCCCAGCCGGAGCAGACATGAAAGGGAAGATGCTGTGTGTGATTTATTGCGTGCTGAGCAATTTGACAGTCATACTGTTTGAAACCACTGTCCTCTGGCTTCATCCCGGCGAGGGGATGGCTCAGATTAATGGTGCGGGGGAGGAGGAGATTTATGGTGGTACAAAGCCAGGCGCTGCCTCGGCCGCAGAGGCCTGCTCCCCTCCCAGCCCCCCGCCAGATGTGGAGCAGGGGAAGATCTGCTCCAGAGGGTGCACTTGGATCCCAAGCCCTCTACGCCGCAGATGTTTATTGACTTATACGTTCAGTCTTTCAAGAAGTTCATCAGAGTCCAGATCTGCGGCGCTTGCTCTCCTGTCCCCGGCACAACTGGCCGTGCCCTGCGGCTCCCCCCAGGACGGGGAAAATGGCTTTGGCCCCGTGACAGTGGAGGGCACATGGGCTCTCTGGCTTGGCTCATCCGCGAGCAATAAAGAAGGTGTCAACACTGCCCACCTTCTTTTTTGTCCCCGGTTTACTGTGAGTAAACCTTCCCTCCCTGTGAGTCCTGGCAGCAGCCCAGCACCGGGGAGCGGAGGTGAGGGGGCAAATTCACTCCTTTCACCCAGCGAGTTGCCCCTCTTCGCCCAGACTGGGTAGTGGCTTAAAACCATGGGAAACAAAAAGAAGTGTCTTTCTGCCGTTGCTTTCTTTGGCTTTTGGGACTCATAATTTCCCTTCAAGCGTGAAGGATGGAAACTTCCTCACACACAGAGAAAAGAGGTCAGATCTTTATGCAATAGCAGGACTCCAGGAGCTGGGATTTTTAATGACAGTTTTCTTCAAATCTGTTTTGTGAGAACTGGCTTCCCCGTGTCCAACAGCGACCCACCACCTAACTGGAGCTGCAGCCCAACTGGTCTCTGGAGCTCCACGCCATGCCTTCGTCCAGCTGTGGCCTTCACTGGAGACCCAAAATACCATTTTGTTCCTGTTCCTCAAGTATTGATATAGACACTTCAAACACTGGATTATTCTGTCCACCCCCTTTAGACTAAATCTGCCTTGGAAAACAAATGACCCTATTGGGCTCAAAATGCTCCCGCAGCTGACTCCATAATGAGCTGTTTATTATAGTTCCCATAAGTGAAATCCATTAAGTCTGACAGAAATGCAGCTAAAGTTTACATTCAGCATCCGTTTGAGGGGAGTTCTGGGTCTGAATTAAATTTGCCCCTTCCCTCCTCCACCCCAGCAAAGCTATACACGATACTTAAATGAATTTTCCATCATTATTTTCCAGAAGAATAAGGCTGAACTTTACTGGGCCCTGGATGATTTGGCAAGTTGTCCAACTTGTCTGCGATGAGTCTAAATTTTCTCCCTTCCAGTGTCAGTTTTCAGTCTTGAAAACTTGAAAGGAAGAAAGGTGGTTTAGGGATGACATTGTTCTTTAAATCTTAGGCACAAGTGATTTGATTTTTTCTAGCCTCCTTTCAAGATTAATACTGGTGCAATGGTGTTACTATTACAGCTGGCTGAAAAATGGAGTTTCCATTGTATGAGGTTTCAAACAGGAATTATTGCCCCAAATCTAGACAGAAAGCCAGTGTCTGTTACTACATTATAACTGAAACAATTAATCCTTTTCTTGTGTATCAATTACAATATGACCTTAAATGTAAAGTCAAAATGAAAGATTTGGGGATTTTAAAAGCAAAATGTTTTCATAGTTTTCAAGAAAAAGTTAAACAAAACCTACATGTTAGCATGGAACATTTTTCTGCCATTGAATCATCGGTTTTCAGCAGAAAAGCATCGCGGGTACATCCTTTTAATCAGGTTTCATTATGGCTTGTAAGCCCTGTCTAACCAAGCGCAGGGCTGTTGGTGTCTTCCAACTCTCTTGACAGCAGCGAGGAGCAGAAGAAGGTGTGAATAGGGGCAGAGGAGAACAGACAGGACAAAACGGGCAATGGAGACATGAGATAAAAACCCTGAATCGAGAGCAAAACTCGCCTTTAGCAGTGCCAAGGGCAGGCAGGCACCCTCACCGGGCGCTGCTGCGTCAGGGGCTCCCCCCTCTCTGGGAGGGTTCCCAGAGCCCGTGAGCTCCCCAGTGTCTGCAGCAGCGGCTGCTGCCTCCCTTCCCCTCTGCAGGAAAGATCTTGACGTGATGAGAGCATCACCTCGCTTCCCCCAGGAAAAGGAGATGAGGCTTTTACACACCGAACGGCTCTGCAGTCTGGAAATCGCAGTGATTATACAAACTCTGCCATGAGTGGCTGATTGACCTTGGGAAAAGCTCTTCATACCTCTGCAGATTGTAATCAGGTAATATCTGTGAAGTGCTCTGAAGTCTTTGGACAGAGAATGTTGTAAGATGATCCCAAAGGCAATAAAAAAGGGAGAAATGCTGTCCAGCCATACACAGAACTGTGCCCTTAAAATTACATTTCCTTCCTCCCCTCTCCTCCTCCTCCAAATGTGGCACCGATTTGTCAAGTCTGGACAGATAATCCAGAGGTGTGCACCTTGGGTTTATCACCAGGAATGTCTGTACCACGCGAGCACTAGGTAGTATATAGATTTTGATTAACGCAGATAAATCCAAAGGATGTTTGATGGTCACATTTTGTGAATCTAGCAAGAAAAGAATAATTTCTCTACAGTTGTGTGTGGTATGTGTGCAAGCAGGAGAGACCGTCTGCCTTAGCATATAAATGCATTTAAAGTGAGACAAATACTGGTGGCTTTGGCAAGCTGGATACCTCTGGAATCAGAAACGTAAACTGTTTAGAGAAGGAAACATTTCTGTTTAAATGTAAGGAAAAGGCGGCTGTGGAAGGTAAACATCCTCCCAGAGAAGTAATCACTTTCGGAACCTGGGCTGCTCGCCTGCGCGCTGGGAAAGGTGGAGGGGGGAGTTCAGGAGCTGCGCCCAGGGGCACGGTGAGCAAACCCTCCCTGAGCCACGCGGTGGTGTGCGGGGCTGACGGGCCCCAGGAGCGACCGCTGCGGAGGGGTGTGTGTACCACTGCCCCAAGTGTGGGAGCTCACTGCAGACCGACTCATGGGTACAAACTCTCACTTCAGATGGGGCTGGATTACTTAGGGTTGTAAACTCATCAAGGGTTGGGCCACTTCTTTGGTATGTGGTTGTACAATTCCCACTGCTGAGGGCTTGCCAGCTCCAAGTACAGCAAAAATGACAATAGTAATAAGGAAGCTTCAGAGGTCTTAATTAAGCAGTGACCCAAATTTCTCTCTCAGCCTGGAAAAGCTTAAGGTAGAATAAGGCCTATTCTGTAAGACAAGTTACCTCTTTAAAACCAGACACCATTTGGCTTCTTAATATGTTTATGTGGGGAAAAAAAAAAAAAAGAGTGATGGCACAGTCCTAGCGAGGCCCCAGGTCCACACGTGAGCTCCTTGCACACACGCTGTGCCGCGCCGGTCGCAATGGAAACCAACAGACACGGATCGTCCGCTCGCACACGGCCCCGGCACAATAACAACGAGTTTGTCCAAATAGTCAAGATTTTGTCTGTTCACCACTCCGGGTTTGTTTTGGAAACAGCTGTTAGTCTGTGCGGTAAAACATAAGATGGAAAGTGTCACAGGAATGTGGTTGTCATGTGAAACCTTTCCTAGGAATGGCAAGGAGATTTATATTTTGCATTTGGTTTTAATTTGATGCATATGGCTGTAGATGCCTGAGATTGGGGAATGGCACTCTCAGCCAGGACGCATTTTTCAGGGGATGGCTTGTGGCCTAATACAGAAGGAGAGCACACTGCAAGCACCCCGCCGGGAAGGACCAACCGCGTCCCGTCCCCCAGGACTCGGCGGCACACGGAGGTCCCCCACCTTCAGCGACCCATCGCCCCTCAGAGTGGCTCCTCTGGGCCGTCTCCTGGCAGCCTGATGCTTCCCCCACGCAGATCCGAGACTCCAGGACCTCGAGCATCCCTGAGGGACGCCCACCGCTCCCAGGCTCTCCAACCACAGGTAACGCATTTCAGTTCCAACGTACCTGTCTGCTCACAGTTGGTCATTGCTTCCTGAACAGCATTTTTAAACTAATTTCTAACTATTTCACGATCTGGTTTGGCCTGGGGTGCGATTTGCAGGCAGGGTACATGGAACTATGAGCTTAAATGCTTTTCCCTCCCTCCCTGCTTTTCTTTTGGGAAAAAACAAGCAAAACAAACACAAACAAAACCAAACCAGATGTGGCCTGTGCACTGAAAACAGAGAGTGCTCCGCTGCTTCACGGGAATCTCACAAGTGGCCGTGGAGATAAACAAGGCTGGGCTCGTAAAATGGAGGCTGGTGTTCTGCGGGGAAGGGAAGAGGGGTGAGAAGAGGATCTCATTTTCAAAGAATTAGAAAAATGTGATGCAATCCCTTTAAAAGAAAGGAAGGGAGAGGGAGAGCAATGCAGGGAATGCCACAAAAGTCATGTAGGCAAGAGTCTGCAGCTGGCTGAGCTTGAAACAAATGATTTTAATCAGCTGCTATTCAACTACTGTCAGCTCTGATTTACTGTGTTCAGCCAATTAAAGTTTTTTGGGGGTTCAAAGGTTAGGAGGTGAAAACCAAAAGCATGCTGTTGGGGGAGAGGAACACTGAAGCAAGAACAGGAACGGGACTCTCCAAGCCCTTCCCTGAGATAAACCATCGGTGTGGAATCAGGTTCATCACCCGCCCGGCCTGGCAAAGGGGCTGGTGCCTGCCCAGCCCCCCCGAGCCTTCACACGGGTGTGGGTCATCCTGGCATGAGCCTGACCGGCTCCTGCGTTAGCCCAGGCTGGGGCTGGGTGACCCCCAAGAGCACAGCCCCTCGCCCAGGGCCGGTCTGCACAGGCCCAGCGCAGACAGTTGGCAGCTCCCAAGGGTCTGCAGCAGCCAAGTGGCTCCAGCTCAAAGCCGGGATGTCCCAGATCCTCTGAACTTGTACAAAACACAACTGAAACGCTTGGTAAAAGGAGCAGAGGGATTTAAAATTTGCTGTGATTGAACGGGACACGGTCTGTGCTGATGGAAGAAGCAGAACGAGTGCAACACTCGCCAGGCACCTGTAAGTCTCCCTTCGTACCAAGTTTGCTGCAGCACCAGCACTAGTGACCAGCTGGTCAGAATGGTTCCCCTGAAACTTTGTCACCCTCACACAAAGCAAATTACATCCATAATCTAAAAATGAGAACATAACTTGAGGTATCTTTCCTCCTCTTAGATCATCACTAATATATTCAATGCAAACAGTTCCAGTAGGGCCGTGATATGAGCTTTCCACAATTAATTAGTCCAGCTAAGTACTAAGCAATGAAGAAAATTAAAAAGAAAAACTATCTTCCCAAGTACAGAGATATCTGGGTATTTGCACAACTCCCACCTTAGTGGCAGATAATAGTCTGGAGTCTTTGATCCTATAATAACTCTTAGAACTATTAGTATTGTTAACATGCTCCCAGGCTTTGGCTTACGGCAGCGCCTGCTCCGAGGATATGGCACGCAGAACAAATGTCTCACCGTGTCCCACCGATTACAGTCGGTAGGTCCTGTTTACCCTGAGATCTATAGTTTCACTCATACCAGAATCGTGTCACCGTGCTGTCTTTGTTCCTCCTATTTAGCACTTTGATTTGTGCAGCTCTGCTAAGAATCTCCCTTGCAGCTTGTTGACTTATCACTCATCCCCGTGAGTTCCCATTCTCTCTTCTCCTGACAGCTTTGCCTAATGTACTTATTCATTCAATTTAAATAAATCGAACACGGGCCTATGACAGCCGATAAGTGAGTCACACAAGAACAAACAGAAAGGAAGCACTGCAAATAGTCAAATGTCAAGTAGGAATGGAAAACTGTCCCTACAGCTTCAGCGAACCTTAGATGTCTAATATTTATGGCCAATTGATGTCATTAGAAAGTAAATAAGCCCTCTTATGCTGCATTACAAAAGATTAACTGCAAGCAATGGAGTTTAAATAGCACAGATAAGTGCAGATGGAAATAAACCTGTTTAAAGCTGGAAATATTTGCTGAACCTCCTTGCTGCTTTTAAGATAATTGATCTCTGTATATCTGTATTGAATCTCACCATAAAAGCTTTGAAACGTCTTCTGGCAAAGCCGAGCTCACTTGTGACTCAACCTCTCCTTATCTCTCCAGATTGCAGAGGGTTTTTTCATTCCTCAGCATACTGGGTGGGGAGCCCACGGGCCCGTGTCAGCACACTTCCCAGCCCGGGATGCTCTGGGCTGGGGTCACGCACCCTCCGACACGAACCGGCACCAGCTCTCGCCTTCGCCCAGCCCCAGCTTAGACCTCCTGAGCGCGTGTGAACGGCTCTAACTCACTGCAATTTGCCCAGCTTCAAAGGATGTCAGAAAAATAAATAGTCTTCTAGGTTATTGAAGTGTGCTCCAGCTGAGGATCTTTGGAAACAGCCCTGCATGATAGATATTAATGAGTTACATTCTGCTGATACGGGAAGTGAGTGAGAAAGCAAGGAAGAAGCGATTTACTTCGGCATTTCGCTTTCTCGTGCCCGCACTGATCTCTGGAGCATGCTCCCAGCCAGGGCGATGCTCGTTCCGATGGCGACACACGCTCGCGGCCCTGAGCCGTGCCATCTGTTGGGCCGGCCGGGAGCCGTGCCGCGGCCTGGGGAGCGTGGGGCGGCTGGGGGGGGCTGGGGGTTACCTGCACCCAAATCCGCCCGCAGGAGCGCGGGCACCCGAGCGGTGAGAGCAGGGGCTGGGAGGTCGGGGCTCTGCTGCCGCGGGGGCCTGCGCGGGGACGCGGGGAGGCGGCGGAACGCTGAGCGCAGCTGTGCGCTGCGTGCAGCAGGTATTTACACAGCGTCTGTGCGAGTCTTTGAGGAGGTTGAGAACGGGAGGACATGTGGCCAAGATAATAAGTCAAGCATTGAAGACAACTGCAAGACCCCACCCCTGAGGTCCCCGTGCCCTCCGCGGCTGCCCGCCGGGCACCATCTGCAGCTGGACTCCATGCCAAGTCGGCGCTGCACCACTTTTCCACTGCAGAAACATTTATTTGATCCTACAACATTGCTTTCAAGATGATTAATCTTTGCCCGGCTGTGTGTTTAGGCTCTCCATAAAGGCAGGTGCATGTGTTCATGTGCTGCTGCTGTCAGGGCTGTTAATGTAAGCGTCTGTTTTACAGCCCAATTGACAGCCGTATTGTTCTGGCAGGGTTACAGCTCTGACATGTGGAATCAATCTTTTTAACCTGTCAATTAATCAGTGGGCAGCTGTCAGCCCAGCTGAAAGGCCTGAAGGACAGTGCCCTTTCAATGGATTATACTGGATGCTCAGTGGAGTAAAATTGAACGCTTCAGTTTCAAGAAACTCTCCCTGCATTCAGAGCAACGCTCAATCTCGCTTTTACTGCGAGAAGCAAACACCAGGCCCTCCTGCCTGAAACCAGGCAGAGAAGGATGACAGCTAGGCACCCTGGCTGTGCTTAATAGCTGGCAAGAGACGTCTCCGAAACACAACCACAGGGCATGGCTTAACAGATCCCTGCCTCCCCCCTCCTCCAAGAGCACGGCCAGGCTGGGAAGGCTGTAAGAGACAAAACCGCTTTCGAGGGGTGTCATGGTGAGCAGACGGACCCCGCACCCTGTGCCTGCGACGCAACAGCCCGGTTCTTGCTTGCAGCCCAGATTGCCTCTCGAGCCTCAGACAAGTCCCTCGGGGCTTGGCTACGTGAGCGTGTTTGCCTGGACTCCACCGTCGCCATCCTGCAGCGAGCTTCCCGTGCCACGCTTTAACCCAGAACAATGGGAGCCACTCCAGGTAATTTCCTCCTGCAGTTCCTGTCTGTAATTTCCTTCAGGGTTTAAGTCTCCCCCACTGTTTCCTTGCTATTTCCAAGGATCTTTCCCAAGCCAATGAATAAAAAGGGTGCCTGAAGGAGCTGACACTGGTCTGTAACACTATCTCCCTTTTCTTACAGCAGATTCAGATTGTCTCTATCACCTTTGGAGCAGGTGTTGGAAAGGGGACAGAAAACACCCCCCTCAAAGTGACTCGGCGTGGCCAAGGTCCCCTGGCAGCGACAGCTCAGAGAGGAAACAAAAGCATAACCTTGAAAATAGCTGCATTTCCCCAGTCCCTTCAGCCTAATGTACTGTGGTGCTAGTTGAGCGGCCACTAATTTGATTCATATGAGAAGCTTGACCTTATTCCACCAAGTGTTTTCCAGCCTGGATTTCTCTAACTGCTTGTTTATAGAGAGTATATGGAGCATTTTATGTTTTTTCAGCTGTTTAGGAACTTGATTTTTTTTTTAAGGCAGTCCCAGGAGAGCGGGGTACAAGTCACAGCCTCCCGCCTCCCCCCTCCCCTCTCAGCCATCAGGGTGCCCAAGCCACCTTCCCTGCGCCGGTGCTGGGAAGAGAGAATGGATAATTTATTTGGTGGCTGCATCATTACGTGGAGGTGACTCCAAATGCTATTATCTTTGTTTAGCACAAGCAGGGAGCAGTTAGTGCTCTCGGGGTAATCTATCTTAGGATCAAAAAGCTATGGAGACACAGAAAAGCTCTTCTCAAGCCTTAATCTCTCAGAACCATCATTTTCTCAGCTGAGGATGGGCAGGGACCTGGATGCCAATGCCTTTTGTGACGATTTTAGATGATTGATCTTTCTAAACTGCTGTTTTCCTTGCTTGCCACACAGACATGGATAGATTAAGCATTTATAGATTATCCCTGTGTGAGATGGCTTTGGACAATTAGTCACAAGCTAAGGAGTACCCTCATGGTTTTCAGCAAGGGGAAAACATTAAGGGAATCAGGAGTTTGCAGGTCTGGATGCCAATCATGCAACAATGGATGGCAAATTGTAATGTGGGAGACAGGTGCTGACCATTTGTATAAACCACCACTGAGTATTTGCTGCGGGGTCCTGGGGAAACCAGCATAAAAAGCAGTTTGAGATTGTCAGGACTTTGACAAAAGCACAATAGCACCTTCAGAGGTAAGTTGGATGCCAGTGAACAGCATGGAGCATGAAAGCAGGCTGCGTAGGGGAGGAGATGTGCAATAAGAGCAGGTCTAGAGACAAACCTCAGGAGGGCATTGGCTCCCAGACCTCTCCGAACAGCCTCCCGTTTTCACTTGATTTATTCTCACATTGCACTGCAGGAAATAGAGAAATATTATCTCCTGTTTACCACTGCGAGCTGAGATTAAGTACCCTGTCCAAGGTCACAGAGTGAGTCTGTAGCACAAAGTAATTGAACGTGAGTTGCCCAAGCCCCACTCTTGCAGCCCCTGTGCTCAGAGCTGCCCCGAGCCAGGAGCTGTGCTCCGAGAGTACCTGACAGCCCCTTGATGAAAGGCACTAAAGAAGAGTAAATAGTAATTGAAATATTTTCATCTAGGGCCCTGTTATAAAAAGCAGCAAGATAAGCACCAAATGCCTCCTAATTTGCACCTGGCTCTCTTTTAATCAAATTGAGCTTTCAGCCCTAATCCTAAACCATGCTTTTCAGAAAAGATTGCAAGAAGATTATTCATCAGGAGGAGCAGAAGCTCAGAGAAGTCATTAACACCTATTCTTTTGATAGAGGAAAAAAGAGGTGACCTGCTCTACAGCTCAGCTCATGCCTGCTTCCTTCCCAAACCGCTTCCCCCCATCTCCTCCAAACCTCCCCCTACCGCGGTGCTCTTCGTCCACGCCCCCCTTGCTCAGCAGGGCCCCAGCAGTCCCACCTTCAGCTGGGAGCGGGCAGGAAGGTTTCGGGGGGATTTGGAGCCTGCTGGGGTAGGTTCAAGTGCTCCTGGGAGAGCCTGGCCCCTTTGTGGGCTGGCAGAGGGTGCCAGGGCAGGCGCGGGTGGGCTCGAGTTAGGCACAAGACGAGCCCAGGCTGAGTCTACAAGGGTACCTGTATCCCCATGGGGCTCTGCAGGGTACACAGCCTGCGAACGCTGGGGTTACCCGGCTCCGTCCCCTGCGGCTTTCTACCCTGAGATACATACCCGAAGTAAAATCCTAAGTGACAACTCTCTCCCACTATTACGCTGCTGACTTGGATGGAGTTGTACCTACTGATAATTTAGATGCCAAACATCCTCTCCTCCAGCCAGAGAAACAAGAGGATTTTAAGGTGAAATTGTCAGATCAAAGTTAGTTTACGGAGCTCCTTTAAACAAATTTTTACAATAATAATTTCTCTGTGCAGTGTCTGCAATAAAAAGACAATAGATTAGATAGCCATAGAGTGAGCCCGTGGCTGTAAATCACTCGCAGGGCCTCGGCGCTGCTTTGCAAGCATCCTGCACTCTGCCTCGCATGGTTTATGGTGTCATCCAAGTCCCAGAATCCCCAGAGTGAATTACAGCCTTGCAGGCAGCGGGTGGCCATCTATTATCCTACATGTAAACAGGTATTCAAATAGCAGCTTCAGAGCCTTCTCCTTGGCATTTAATCATGCCTGTAATCTAACCCCAGTCCTTGCCAAGGTCACAGCTCTGATTGCTCTTTCTCCAGCACTGCAGGTTTCAGCCAGCAGCAGTGACAGCCTCAGACAAGCTGATTGTCCCCCAAATTAACTCTGATGCTCTGTGCAGAATAATTCAGTAGCAACATGGTCTAATCACCAACCTGGATCCTGTCTCCATGCCCGCAGCAGCAGGAGAGCCTCACGGGAAAGCTGTGGTTGCTCGGAGATGCTCAGCCTCCACAGTTAGGCCAGGACACCCCCCAGATCTGCTGCAGGCTTTGCTAGGCCGGTGGGGACCTTCGGGCCTGCCTGACCCTGCCATCCCAAACCCTGCTCCTGGACCTGATCCTAACCCTGCCAGCCAGCGACCAGCCTGCAGCGCTCAGCCCTCTGCTCCCTCCTCTGCCTCCAGCTAGAAGGAGCCGCTGTCTCAGACAGCCCACCCCAGACTCTTACAAATGACTCTGCCCTCCCAGCCGGTGCTGAGAGCGAGCTCCTGGACGAGGCCCCAAGCCCACCCTGCCCTCCTGTGCTGCTGGGGCCGGTGGTGCCCAGCGCCCATCTCTCACCAGCACCCCGGGGTCCTGCACCCGCAGCCTTGCCCTGGCCTTTGCTGCCTTCCCCTTCAGCCTCTACAAGAGGCTGCGAGTGGAGCCATGCCACCCCTGCCAGCCACGGGCTGTGACCCTGGGTGCATCCTGCCCTTCCCCTCACACCTCAGCTTCTCCCCTCGGACTCTGTCCCCCAGGGAGGACGACCGAGTTCACAGGCACTGGGAGACGCAGCCTCCGCGAGGGACAAGTCACGGAGCGTGGCACACGACAGAACAGCCCAGACACAAATACACCCAGATCCTGTCCTGTGCTGAGCTGAACTCAATGAGATTTGAAGGTGCTCAGCAAAGCCTTTTAAAGGATCAGGTCCTTGAAGCGTAATCAATAATCAGTTCATCATCCTTCCTACTTCCCTTTCCCCCATGATGCCTTTCTAAAAAGCAGCTGAGAAATTCCTCAGTCACTGGCCAACTAGCAGGCAGTAAATCTGCAGAATATAAAGATGATTTTCATTTCCATTGGGCTACTCTATTTTTCTCTCTAAATATTTCAGGGGAGCTCGATTCATGGCTTCTCCTTTGGCGTTAAAAGAAAATAATAATAATTTTTTATTTAAAAGGTAGAGAGCAAAGCCCCAAGCACTGGGGCCCTCTGTATTGTGTTTCAAATGGTTCCCAGCTTCATTACTAGCTCTAAGCAAGTTCTGTATACATCACCTAGTTTAATTCAGCAATATCATCAGTGTCAATGGGTATCCAGCGGCTGCCGGCTATTGGTCATCTGGACCTGACACAAACTCAATAAATACTCCATAACCCCTGACAGCCGCGAGCAGATTAGCCCGAAATGAACGATTGCACAACCAACACCTGCTGAACCAAATCACCGCGGTGACTGATGGGCCTGTGCTGAGCTCTGACCACAAGTGAGATCAGGGGAAGAATGATTTTATACTTTAAGAAAAGAATTAGAGATGGTGGCTGGAGTGATTGGAAAACCTTCATGAGGCTTCTCACTCCTTCCTGCCTCCCCCTGCCACGCCGAAAGCCATCAGCTCCTGACTGCGGCGTGCTCCACGCTGCGAGCTGACCACATGATTTCAACAACAGCAGCAGTTTTTATTATTCTATACATTATTTATGTTACCATCAGCAGCTTTATTTCATGTCCTAGCATATTATTGCTATAAATTATTATTTTAAACTCTTTGGTGAGACTTTAACCACTGCTTAAAAAGAAGCACTTATTTAAAGGTAACATTTTGCAAATGGCTTCAAGAGCTCCAGGTGCGCCAGGCTGGGAGCCTCCACTGCCCATTTCAGAGCCTGACTGAAGCTCAAAGCACAGCACTTCCAGCGCCAGCCTGGCTTAACTCCAGAGAGCCAGTTCTGGCTCCTGACCACGTTGCCCTAAGTCATACCTATAAGCCACCGAGAGGCTTTGCTGAGCTCAAGCCCCATCTCCTGCTAGCGTGGGGATAGCTTTTAGCCCAGCCAAGGATTTTGGTTAGGCACTAGACAAGACCTTGGAAACTTAGAGGAGCTGAAACTCCTGTATCTGCTGCAATCCTGAACTGCTACTTGCCTTGGGCCAGTACCTTGCAACCAGATTTTTCAGCTCCCAAGAAAACCACAGGTAATATCTATATGCCAAACAAATGGAGCTAAATCAGAACAGCCAGGCCACGCTCAGCTTTGGGCATGTGGCTTTTACTCTTTCAGTGCCTCAGTTTCCTCACAGGCGGGTCAACAAACATTTCTCTCTGGTTAGGGGCTTTTTGATCTTTTTCTCCAACACTAGACTTTTTTGGCCTGACTACTTCCCCCATGTCATCCCAGGAGTCATTTTGCACCAGAAGAAACAATCTGGTGCAGAACTTGGACTGACTCGAAGCCTCCCAATTGTGTAGCAGAGAATTGTGCCTTTCCCCAGCCCTGCAGCTCGCCTGTCTGGTGCGACGCTGCGCTCCACGCTCCCCCCAGGGCCGGCCCTTGGCGTGTCTTTCCCAGCGCCTGGCACAACCGCAGCCCTCGCCCGAGATGGGACCTGTATGTGCCACGGCAATGCAAATGGAAGGATAATAGCCCTGCTTGTTTTATCATGTTCGTTTCTGTCTGCTCAGAATCTGTCATCGTTTTCACTACCCGGAATAGCTGTCACTCCAGTTTTGGCTCTAGGATCCTGTTTTGATTCCAGCCCTTATCGAGTTTATCTAGAATCCTTCTGCTCATTTAAAAGAAAAAAAAAAAAAATCTCTTATTGAAAGTGCTTTTAGGAGTTTGTCTGAGTCGGATCCCAAAAAGCCCTGCGTGGGTTTGATGCACTCCAGCCTAATTGATGTCCCCAGTTTTGAAGAGCTGTCTAGATTAGGGGCCCGCCAAAGTCTTTCAGAGTAATGTGATTTGCTGGAGAGCCACGGTATAGGTTTGCAGAAACACTGATGCTCCCGCTGCCAACTTAAATCAGATACCAGCCTGACCTCAGAAAGCAGTGTCTTTTCCTATAAATTCTGGCATCACATTGAGTTACATCATTCGTGCTGCATTATGTGCTGTTACAGACAAGAAGTCACGCAAGTTAATGTGGCATCTGGCTGGAATTTAAAGGCAAATGCACAAGGCTGGAAAATCCAAATCCACCTTTGCCCTCGGATACCTGTGGCTGCTCTGCCAGCCTGGCCCATGGCCTGGGCCGTTCTGCTCCAACAGGGCAGGGATGTGTTTCTTCGCAGGTAGAAGTGCCCATATTCACTTCTCGGAGGCTTTTCCTCCCCCCTCCCCTTTCTGTTTTTGACAAGGAAGATGAACAGTAGTTCTTCATCTTTTGGAGGCAGAAGCTTGCTGACTGGAGCTCCATCTGGGGATGCCACCGAGCTCCATAGGAGGGCTCCCCGAGCCGCCGCCAGGCGCGGCCTGTGCGCCCGCACACAGGGGAGGACACGTGGCAGGTCACACACTCCTGCATGTGGACACCCGCTCCCCCGTGCTCCTGCCTGCCAGGCTGTCCTCACCAGACCCAGATTAACCGCTACAATCCAGCTTGCCGTTGAAGCACAGGGATTTTCCAGCCTGTCAGCACGCTCTGGCTGCCCGGGCACCGCAGCGGTTCGTCGCCAGTCCAGGCTCCCTCGGTCCGGCACAGAGGATGAGGCCACAGAGCCCACGGGCACACGGGACGGGCCCTCAGCGCAGGCCACGGCCGCTCTCCTCCCCCTTTGCTTCCCAGCCCGTGACGTTACTGAGTGGCAGCTCTCAGAGGGAGCAATCACAGCTCACAAATGTGCACTTCTCTCATTCCTGCTTAATTTGCTCCTAGCTGCTTTACAGAACCCCTCACCAATTAACCAATTAGCGGCTAATTTAATTTGCTCTATCAGGACTGCAGCCCACTGAGTGCCATGGTGGATGTACGGAGTGAGTGCTGGCCCCGCTCGCCCAGCGCCAGCGCCGGTCTGGCCCGCTGCAGAGCCGGGCACGGAGAGCAGGTCACGTTCAAAAGCGACGCAGCCCCAATTCCAACCACCTTCCCCGTCCGTCCCCGAGAGGCCCAGACAAACACTCGCCTCCGACCGCAGACCAGGCACCGCACACCCTCTCCAATCCCGCTTCCAGCCGCCCTCGCCTCGTACCTCAGGGAGCTGCTGCAAGTGGAGACAATTCACCAACATCCATTAAGCAGCAAAACCTGGTCCAGCCTGAACCGGGCTGGAGGATGCTCATTCCGGATATTTTTTTTTTTTTGGAAGAGAGCTGGAAGTGGTATCATCTGAGTTTTTCATTTAATCTTGCACAATGATAAAATATTTCATATAGGTATGATAAAATTTTACTTTGAGTCATTTTCCTTCATTTAATTCTGATTTTTAGGCTATGTTAAATTATTGATTCTTTATATTTTATACAAGTTCTAGCTGCTGTCCATTTTAATATGGGGGAAAAAAAGAAACATTTGAATTTTTCTGAGTAACACAGGATAGACAGGTACACATATCTGTGTGCAAACCATTTCACAAATTTTCCAGAATAGCAAATCTGCTTTCCGTTCTGGTTTGAATCTACCTGATGGTACAAAATACTGCTGTTCTTCAGCAGCAGAGCTCTGTGGCCCCTTTGTACGAACTGAGCAACAGGGGTTGGAGTAAGTCCACAAAACCTGGGAAATCCTCAGTGCCACCCGTGTCCTTTGTGTCAGCAAGACAGAGCTCGGGTCTGGCAGGCAGCAGCTCTTTGTGAGATGCTGGTACACGCTCCCCGGGCGGCATCGCCCCGGGTAGGAGCAGCCTTTTGAGCCGCCCCTGCCCAGGAGCCACCGTCGGCTCCTGCCCGCGGAGCTGCGGGGGCCAACGCAGCACCGGTCAGGAGCTTCCAGCCTCCCTCACTCCACCTGCTGCCAGGAAACACCAAGATCTTGGAGATACAGCGGGACAGGGAAGAGGTGATGGGTGGGGAGGAAACAGACCATAATATTATGAAGCACATGGTGAAAAACTACAAATGGATGGCTACATTTTCTGTCTACCAGGTTTTGCCTTGAAAGAGTTTTTCACTGTAATTGTAATTGATGTTTTCCTTCGTCCTTGTAAAATGGTTTAGTGGTTTGGAAATGATTTAAAGGAGGAATAAATATGCAAAACCGGAGCAGGTTTCTGTCAGGCTGCAACTCCTTTCTCTGCAGATGGACTGCGAGGCACCTTGCACGGATCGATACCTTTAGGGAACAAATAATTTTGTCTAGCTTATGTGACACCCTCAGAACATTTCTGATCTAACACTAACCTAGCCAAAGTATATTAAGTGTTGTGGGTGTTTCATTAAATCAATTTTAGGCCAGTGCTGCTGGAAACTCATCTAGAGGAGGGTTGGATTCCGTCTGCTGGCCTCAAGAACAAAGCTGTCTTAATTTTCACTACTGTTTTTCAGTTAGTAGAGACAGGTAACGAAGGAGTATGATTGCACGCATCCATCCCGACTCACAGGTTTTACCTACATGTTTTAAAAGCTGGCTAAAACATCCCACCCTCCTTGCTGATCCAAGGGAAAGGGTCTTCCTGCAGAAGAAACTGGAGGAGAATCTAACTACAGAGAATCCAGCTGACAGGGGATAAGGGGAACAGCGTAAGGAACAGTCTACCCAGGAGGTACCGTGAGCGTCTGCAAACTGAGCTGCGGATGGCAAAAAAAGTCCATGTTTCTAAAGGCAGCCATTTTCAGATTTTTACTAAAATGACTAAAGTCCTCCATCCAGCCCATGTTCTGAGGAGTCCATGAGCTAAGAGCAGCAGTAGACAATCCAGAGATCCCAGGTCCCACCAAAGGACCCCCCGGAATGACTTGGGACCAGCCCTCCTTCGGGTGTCACCTCTCCCCATCTGTCACGACCATCCCTGCTGGAGAAGATCAGACAGACAGGATCAGTGAGCAGCTCCCGGGGCAGCTCCCTCGAGGCCTCCACGCTCCTGAACTCTATTTCCCACGTGGTCAGAAATAACCTGGATTTGATGGCTTGTCAAACACACCGCGAAAGACTGGAGAGAGTGTTTAGAAAGGCTGGAGAGTGATAGCAGGGTGGTGGCTTGCTGGCTGAGTGCCTATGGAAATGAGGGTATTAATGAAGCAGAGTTTGTAATTGAATGGAATTTTCTGTACAATTAACAATGCTAAGGCACCTTGGATGGGTGTCTCTGCTATTTCACATCTAAATAAATAACTAAATGAACGCTACCCTTACTAGTTGTTCTTTGTAGCATAGCCAAGGCCGAAGTAATTTACTGAAAATAATGAGACTGGCTCACTGAAGACCAGCAAGACTCATGAGACAGCTCAACAGGGTTATATTTACAAACGGATATCTTCCAGATGTCATGGTGATCACTAGTGTACACGAACCAGGAGAGGAGAGAAAATAACTTTGGAGCCCGTGTCTGGCCCCACCACAGACTGTGCACCCACACGACTGTACACAAAGCACGTTGCCGTTCCAAACTCCGGCGGCTGCCTGGAAATGCCCTCTAGTCACACCACCTTTCTGTGAAATGACTTCTCAAAAAAAATTCACAGATAGTCCTCAGATGTTGTTGTTACTGTTGTTATTATTATTATTATTCTTTTTAAAAGTTACTTCTGAAGACTGCTGTGCTGGTGACATTCCCTTCAAACTGCAATAACTAACCTGTCACAGCCTACAAACGCTGACAATACAGCACCGTGTGGGGTTGACTTAATAAACCTCATTTACATTCATTTTGATTCGCTCAGGCATTGAAAAACATTTCACAGGGAAAAAGAAATAAGTAGGAACCTCTCCAAGCTGACATGATGTTTGCTGATATGATACGAATGGACTTAATAGCAGCACGTATGAGAACATGCATTCCTTACAATATTTGCAAATGGGCTTCTTTTTATTTACTTGCATATTTTTTTTTTTCCTTCTTCTCTCTCGTGCTGGGGAAGCTCTGCTGTGACCGCATCTCCGTGCCACCAGTATGCCCAAGCACTCGTGTCCTCCCGGCCCCTCTGCTGAAACGGCCCACGGGGGCAGGAGGGGGAGCTCACCATTCAGCAGATGTGTTGGTTTTTTTTATTTTTGTTGCTCCATAATCTGAGGCTCTACTCCCCAGTTTCCCTTTTTAGAGTTAGCCTGTGAGCTGATCTTGCTGAACTAGCACAGCCCAACACCTCCAGGGGTGAAGGCCTGGCTGGGTCCTGTCTTTGGCACTCGGTAACTCACCCACACGGTGCCGAGCGGCTGCGCTCGGCGCGGCTGGAGCTGGCAGAGCCCGCGGGCACGGCTGACAGCCACAGCAGAGGTGGCAAGGGGCCACTCAGGCTGCCTTGGATGAAATGTATTCGCTGAGCTCTGAGCCACAGTTTTGAGTCTCCCCAAAGTTGCATTTTTTAAGCTTCGTATATCCCTTTCCTAAAGTTTCTGGTATGCCTTGCATCCTCTTCCTCGCAGCCTGCGTTACACCCCTGGCAGCACACGCCAGTTCCTGTTGCAGATGTGTTACTGGGAGGTGCGCTACAGCCTGCACAATGTTGGAGAAATCACGATCGGGCTAAAAGTTTATCTTACCTTGACGAGTGATAAACACACAAGGCATGGTGGTTTTGTTATTTCTGCTGAGCTTTTCCCTGCTGACATTGGTTTAAAATAAGTTCCTCTTGATTTACATCTGTCTAAGATGAGAATGATACAGAACGAGTTTTAGCAGAATAGGATTCTGCAGACAAACACACGGGGCTCATTTGGTTTCTCTTATCTGATTTGCATCACACAGAGAGACAGTTTAATTTCAAGCACTGGCCCTGAGCAATTGAGAACAGGAAAAAAAAACAAAAAACAACAAGCCCAAACCCTGAAAAAGTATCACAATCAAGCAAGTTGGAGAGGTACATGGAGCTGGGAAACTATCCGGAAAGGGGAAAACAATACTGCAAGATGAAAAATACTGCAAAGTGGCAAGGTAAAGAGAAAGATTTTTTGCAATGCAGGCAATCCAATGGCACTTAAGAAAAGACTCAGGCCACTGAGCTATTGGGAGTGATGGTGAGTAGCTGCAGCTTCCCCCCAGCACACACCGTATCTGTGTGCCGGGAGCTGGAATCCAGCGAGGGTAGGTCATGCAAGATGGAAAATGCCAACACTTCTGCGTCAGGATGGCACGGTGTCACCGTGACACAGGGCACGGGTGTAAGGGACTCCCCTACGCCACAGCCAGTCAGGACGGGATTTCTTGCAATACCTCTGCTCCTTCACACGAGGCACCCAAGAACCCAGCTGAAGGAGGCTCAGTGCAGCTGTGGCTTCAGTTCCCTCAGATCTGGGTGTACCTTGCCACTTCAACCTGCTGTTTCTGCTTCCAAGGAAGAAAATCCCTTATTCTGTGCTCTTACCTGCCTCACAAGGAGACAAAAAAGTGCAGGAAGTGAAAACAAAGAAACCCCCACTCTGCCTTATTCAAAATGACAACTCCATCAGACCTGTCCTCTTCAACGCTGTGACTTCTGCCTGCTCCCCACCACTGCACAGGCTGCAAACGGGAGCTGGCGGGCCCGTGCCCACCCCAGGGACAGGGCTCAGCATCAGCAGATCGTGCTCAGAGCGGCTGCCCTGACGCAGCTCCGCAGCAGCCAGGCAAAGCCCCACGGTGCAGGGTGGCAGGGACCAGTCCCCTCGTGACACCCTCACCTGGCAAAGCTGCCGTGGCTGCCCCTTGCCCGACTGACCTGCTCAAACCCCAGCGATAAAAGGGCCTCAGAGTCCAGCAACGAGTCCAGCAAGAGCTCCTGCGCTGTCTGCGGGGTGTGTCTCTACGCTACTGCTTGCAGGATGGAAACGTGCATGGGCTTGCCTTCTGTTTCAAAATAAAGCTTTGCAAGAAATCATCAACAAAATCAGAATTAAAGACCTCAGAGCACAGAAAGACTCTTACAAGCTTCTGCTACCCAGCTCTGCCTGGCTCCTGCTGTCAGCAGCTGCCTGACTGCAGCCTCAGAAACCGAGGAACAGCAGCAAACACTCTATCTGCAGCACAGAGGGTGATTAAGATTCAGATGTTCCAGCAGTGTCCAGGTTCAGCGGCTGCTAGTGCATCCTTTAAAGCCAAAGAGAGAAGAGGAAGGCTGTTGGCGGGGGTCAGCAAAGAGATATTAACTGCTCAAGGGCTCAAAGCACCCCTGGGATTCTCACCACCCTGGCCACCAGCTCTCTAGTTCTAATAAGTGAAGCACACACCGTACGCCTGTATTTGTGCTGCGCGGTGTTTTCACGCTGGACTCGGTGCCAAGCAACACGTGGGCTGTTCCGGCCTCGCAGCCTGCTCAGCCCTGGCACAATCTTAACCAACACAGGCTGCCCAGAGCCCGCACCCCACGGTGCCCGGACCCGGCCTGGCACCCGGGCAGAGCCGCTCACACTGAGCCTGCTCATCCCCTGCCCCTCCCCGGTGCCAGCCTGAGGTCAGGCTGCGGCTGGCTGGTTTGGGGCCTCTGAGATGTTTTCAGTCAAACACTCGGATGTGTTGTTCCCTCTCCTCCCCCTCTCTCCTTGTTCCTGCAGCCACCACCTTCTCCAGACTTGGGAAAATTGACAAAGCAACAGGATAGGGAAAATTGAGTTGTATCATTCCCCCTTGGGGAGTCTCACTTTCCTGCCTGTATTTGAAAGCGCTCATTTCCTACAACTCCTGATGAGAGTTCCTATCGACCAGTGACCCCTAAATGTCTATGCTGATCAATAGTCCCCAGTACCTTATTGACAGGCCTATTGACAGCTCTCCCCGCGCAGGAGAGCCGGGGCGGCAGCCGGCCACAAGCTGGCAAGGGCTGCTTCAGGAACAGGGACAACTGAGCCAGTATTGACACCGTAAATGGAGACAGTTTACTTAGCGCGCAGGGAAGACGCATCTGTTGAGGCAGCCAGATTTCCCTATTGTTTAAGGAGGGGGAGTTTCCTTTGCATGGTGCAGCGTTGGTTACCCCATAACACACAGAGAGCTGCCCCTGGGCTCGGTGCTGTGCTGAGCAGGGGCTCCATGGCTCGGTGAGCGGAGAGGCGCAATCCCTTCCTGGCTCTGTTCTCAGGCCTCTGCAATATGTTCCTGAAAGCAGCCATTATTTTTTGTCAAGATCTTATCAGTAACCCACCAAGAACTCTCTCCTGCTCTGTCCCTGGCTCATCCATGCCCTGGCCAAGCCACCTCTCCGTCCCTCCCGAGCGCCTGCAAGCCCTCGGTCCCCCGTTACTCACAGTAAGAGGAGACGCTGCCCCCAGAGCGGGACGGAAGCTTGAGAGCCCAGATTCACCCCATCTCCCACAGACAACCGCAGAGCCTGCCCCGAGAGCGTCACTGTCCGGGGCTCCCCTGCGGGCAGCAGAGGTCTGGCAGCCCGGGAGGCGCAGGGACCCCCAGCCCCCGGCTCTCGCTGCCGCTCCGCTCGCTTCACTCTCGCACACCTCGGCACCAGGTGCAGGGGCACCACGTGGAGCCGTGCACCGTGTGTTTACAGTAAATCCTCCCGGCACACGCCTTCCTAGCCCACCACTCATCCAGGCGAGGAGCCGAGGGGAAAAAAATGAAAGAATATTGAACTTCTAATGCACTGTAATTACCAAATGATCCTATCTCAGAAGCAATGGGGCCCCATGGGATTTATTGCTGTATTAACAGTGGTTTTCCATTGCATTACTTAATGAATAATGTCTAGGCTAATAGCACACCAAAAAAAAAAAAAAAGAACACAACTCCAGTGTAATTATTATTTCTTCTAATGCAGCCACTTCTTACATAAATACCCATCTCTCTTTATTGGGTTGTTGTTTAAAAAGTGTTTCCTATTAAATTGCCATCAGTGTGAGGCATATATTATCGTTATTATTTTTACTTTTGCTATACAAAGATATTTTCCCACTCCCTGACGCTCTCGCATACCCAACTGACCACTCGGTTCCCACCCACGCCCCCAGTGCCACCCTCAGCTTTGCTACCTGGGTTCTCAAAAAGCCACTAAGATCTCAGCTGTGCAAACAGCCGAGCCTCTGTTTATTTTGGTAGCCTCACAAAATATTTATGGAGAGTTATTCGAGCAGAAAGGCTGAATGGAGATCATTGCAATGTGTCAAATTAAAGAGTGCTTAATGCTGCCTAATCTCCTGGTAATTACTGTTGTGGCAGCGGATGGCATTAGAGCTGGGTAAGAAAGCTAATGATAGTCAGATCGGAGCCTGGCTGGTGTCAGTGCGAGAGGCTTCTGTCATCAGGCAGCTCCAACAAGTGGGTCGTCTTCTCTCTCTGTGTTTATCAAAGGAGCCCCTCACCATTTCAGCATCATCCTCACTCAGGAACATGATTAGTTATTTGTAGGGTGGTGATACCCTGGTGCCCAAATACAGGCCCTGGCGCTGGGCACTGCGCGCGCCCTCGGAGGGAGACGGCCCGTGCCCCACGGAGCTCACATCAGTTAGAACAAAGCAGACAAGGAAGCTTTATTATCTCCACTGTAGAGCTGGGGAATTAAAGTACCTAGAGACTAAGAAACCCAGCAAATAATAACAAATGCTACTTGGAACTGCTGATGCTCATCTGAACTTTGCAGAATTTGTGTCACACTAATTACTGGGGCTGTGTGTGATTAGCTCTGCTTTCGCTTGAAGATTATTGCACCTATCTGGGCATCCCACACTCGGATCCCTGCTGTGGTTTGAGTGTCAAAACCGACCACCTGTGGGGCAAGTGGGACTTCAACTCTTGTGGTTTATCTAATTTTTGTCCTTGACCAGGCCAGCAGCAAGTGGGAAAGACAAAGGGAGACAACTGGCCTGAGGGGTTTCAGAGGTGCGGCTGGACCGGTCTATTCAGAGATATGTATTTAGAAGTGCAAGTAGTTATTGGACACATTTCCAGGTAAACACCGATTTTGTTCCTTAAGGACTCTTCTTTCCTTGTATAATCATAATCCTTGTTTTGCAAGAGCAAACCCATTGCCCTGGCAACAAGCCGTGATGTCAGCAGAAGTTGGTTCTGACATCTTCAGGGGAATAAGCAGGAGCAGCTGATGAACCCTGGAGCAAGAAAGATTCATATTTGGATGCCAACTACCTAGCAGCAGCACTGGGAAAAGAGCTCTCTGAGCTCTCCCAGGGGCACAGCCCCAGACAGGGCACAGCTTCTGGGCAGGAAAATGTGATTCAGCATTTTCCCCATCAGCAGCAGCTCTACAGTGCCACAACACTACGGCAAGTCAACCCCTTGCCAGTTGGGTACCTGTGCGGGTGTTTCTCTCCCGCCACTAACTGCACGCTGGAGTCGCAGCCCAGGGTCGTGGCAGAGATCGACCATCCCAGGAACCTAGCGAGAGCCTCAGGACTCATCTCCCACCGCCTGCAGGACAGGCCCTGGGGAGAAGCCGCGCCGTTCAGGGTGGAAGGCAGTGGGGAGGGATACGGGAAAGGGCTCGGCGAGGGGAGGGAGGGGTGAACCGGTCTGTTCCAGTTACGGAGCTCAGCAAGCGAGAGGTTCATCATTAACTGTCAAACAGCGGTTTTAATCAGCCCTGCTCCTCGGCGGAAGATAGATTTAATATCAAGGCACATTTTCAGAGCCATTAGTTTAATTATGACAGGTGTCTGCAAACTGGATGGCTCCGCTTTCAAGCTATGAATGACAGCGTTTAATTCTCTGGGCCCACAGGGGCCACTGGGGTACTTTACAAAAATGAGCTTCCATTAAAGCATAAGTGTTTCTTTCTTTCTTCCTTCCTCCCTTTCTTCTTTTTTATACATATATAAATATATATTTCCTTCCTTTTGCTCTCTTCTCTGCATGCTTCAAAATGAGAGCTGATCAGAAAATTGCCCTTTAGTGGAAGGCAAAATAATTTTCCTTGCCCATTATGATTTATATTACAGGTTAGGAAGGCTGTGCCCCATGTTCTCTGACCAGGCAGAAGCACAGCAATTTGCTGCTTAACCTTGCCATTATCCATCTGTCTTCAGTGTTTTCCCAATAAACAGGTAAATAAACAATAATAACAAATAATGGAAGCTTTGGATGCCTATAGGATGCTGCTCACCCCAAGCAGAGACTCAAGCCAGGTTGCTCCAGGTTTGGATTAACTTTAGTAACAGAAATGTAAGGGCTCAGCAGAGCTACAGGCCTCAAAGATCACCAGGTTTTAAGAAAAGTAGCAGATGAGGAGAAAGACAAGGTATGAATGAACTGGCAGAAAGGGTAATAGTGTGAGCCTGTGTATTAATAGACACTAAAGACTCAGTGCAAAAAGAGTCCCAGTCAGGGCAAAAGGTTCCAATGAAGCTTGTAAAACCCCCCAAACTCCCTACTTAACAGGAAAGTCAGCATGACAATTTTTTTCAGTGCTGTTACCCAGAGAACTAGCTGGTTTAGAGCATGCTCCACACAGAAGCAGCAAAGGTTTCTACGTCCCTTCCCGTGGTTATCAGATGGCCTTTGTCTGCTCACACGCGAGCTGCTTCAGAGCAACAGCATTAGATTTCCAGAGGACCCAGGTACTTTCAGCATCTCCTGCCAGACAGCCAGAAGTGCTCAATCTCTAAGACATACCCCACAGGCTGAGCTCATTTTAAGGACTGGGTTATTTTGTAAACCAAACTCCAGCTGGCCTTATTATTTAGCACTCAGCTTTTGCAAGTGTTTCTTAAAATCAGGACTCCAGGGTGGCTGCATTGAGGTGAGGCAGCAAAGTAACTCAGCCACTCACACCTCCGGTGCCCAGGCTGGGCTCCAAGGGCTGGGCTGGAGATGGAAATCTCTCTGCGGGCTGACTTGGCTTGTTGGCTGGCGGCGGGTGGGGTTACTGGTACCAAGTGGAGCTTACACTTACTTTTTAATAAAACTGAAGTACTTGGTGATCCTCCAGATACAGACAGCTTACAAAGGAAGAACCAGAGGTGGAGAGGGGAAGCCTTGTCCTACCTCTCAGGGTGACAGGGTAGCATGTCAGCTCCCTGTCCCCACCCTGCATTTTTAGGAACACGCAGTACAGCTCCGAAGCCCTTGCTGCAACGCCCCGTGGGCCCTGTGGTGTCACTCCTGCCCTGGCAGCTCATCAGCTGGGGCTGACTGTGCTTGTCGAGCACCCCGCTTCCCTGGCAGAGCTACCCCTTCCACTCTCATTCCCCCCCCAGGGGGTGGATGGACGTTGTGTCCCTCCCTGGCTCCCTCTGCCCCATCGCACCCTGCCGGGGATCACAGAACCATTCAGGTTGGAAAAGCCCCTCGGGATCATCGAGTCCAACCCTCAGCCCGACTCTACACAGTTCTCCCCTACACCACATCCCCCGACATCTCATCCAAACGACCCTTAAGCGCACCCAGGGATGGGGACTCCACCCCTTCCCCGGGCAGCCTATTCCACTGTCTGACCACTCTTTCTGTGAAAAATTTTCTGTCCCTGGAAAAATGGATCTGTCCCTGGGGGTGATGGAGGCAGAGCAGGAGCTGGACTGAGCCTCGCTGGCTGCCCCAGGCCAGGCCAGGCCCTGCCTCGCACCGCTGCCGGCCACCCAGTGACCTCTGCCGCAGAGCGCTGCAGCGACCAGCCACGCTCACAGGAGATGTGCTGACAGGAGGCAGGGAGCAGCTCCCACCCCACACACTACCCCGTCTTCTGCAAGACTCTCCTGACCTTTTCTTTCCAACCCCCCACATTCCTGTTGGGCCTGCCTGTAGCCTCCTTGCCTCGTTCTCGGGTCCCGCGAGGGCAGACCTGTCGTACATCAGCTCCCCAGTTCCTGCCGGGAGCCCTGGAGAGCAGAAAAGGAAATTAAAGGGTGCAGTGACAACTGCCAAGCTCAGAGTGCCTGGGACACACTGCAAATAGGTTCTCAGCATGAGAAGCATTTCTCCAGCTCTCCCAAGACAAAATTCATCTAGACCAGGTTACCTCAGAGTTTTGCCTCGGCATCCCAGCCTTACCCTGCTGCTCTGCCATCCATTAGTGTCACCGCCTTCACCCTGCAGCTCTGCAACGAAACGAGCTTGAAGTTTCCCCAGGCAACGCTCCTGTAGGAAAATGCCAGCCTGGCACGCTGCAGTGCTCCCCGGGCCGGGCTGGCTTCAGGGAAGTGCTGACAGGGCAGTGGCCAGGGACTGAGCAGAGCTTGCCAGTTCTCCAGCCTGGCTTGGCTGCCCCAGGAGCCCCGGCTGCCTGGCTCCAAGGTCTCTCAGCAAGAGGACAGCCCTAGTCCAGGCTCTGTCGGCACAAGGAGCCCCCAGGGCCCTTACTTCCAGCCTCTGTGCAGTCTGGAGTCTTTCAGAGTGTTTCTAAAAGGTCAAAAGGAAATATCACTTCTACTTTTCCCCCAAGTCTGATTTTGAAACATTTACGTCTCCAGCCAGCCCTAAATGCTGTTATTTCTTACTCCTAATTCACAGGGTCCCTTGTTATCTCCACATGCCCATGACCTTTCTGTCATGTGTTTAGGAGCTGATGAATGGTAGTTAAGACATGCCAAACTCATTCCACTTGTGAGACAAACCACACCAGTCTCAAAGGGCACCAGGGAAATCACTTCTCATCCAGCCCTTCTAGCCCCTGCTCTCAGCACAAGAGACATCATTTTAGGTCTCCCCTGGTATAAACCAGCAGAGCTCCAGGTAGACACTACTGAACTATGCTGATTTATGCTAGCTCGGTATCTAGCAGACACTGCTGGAGACCTGCCTTGAGCGCTGACAGAATGTTAAAGTCTTTTGGGACTTTTTTTTTTTGCATCCATTTATACAATGAACTTGTTTAAGTGATATTGCCAAACTCATGCATGCAAAACCGGTCTAGATAGACACTGGCATTCGATACTTAAAGAGGCTTATAGACTTGCAGGGGGATTTTAAAAACACATCTAGGTGATGGAGGCACCCAGCATGAACTGTTTTTAAATGGAAATCAGGCGCATAATGTGTTTCAGAGTTTTTATACAGTCCTCTAGCATCCAGTCACCTCATGTCCACAGCTGCTTTGCAAACGTGGCCTGTGGGTGCTAAACTCCAGAAAGCCACTGGGATTTCATGGGAAAGAGCCATTTTCAAGACCCATGACCAAAGTTAACAGCAAAGTTGATTCAATTTCTGCACGACTTTCCAATTCCTTAAAAAAACCCACCCAATGAACAATGTGTTTCTCAAGAACACAGTCCTCCCCCCCTTTCCTTTCCATCCTGTTTGGAAGTGCCTCTGCCTTTGTTCCTCCCCAGAAGGGGTCTGGCAGGTTCTAGCACAGGAGGAACCTGGGAGAAACAGCAGAAGTTATTTAAGTCCAAACACATAAAATTACACATATTCAAAACAAAGAGCATGGGAACTTGGCAGAACTAGAGGGTGTCTAAGTTACCAAAGCAGCCATAACTCAAGAGCTGACAAATGATGTGGGTTTGAAATGAGTATTTATTCTGGTATTTAATAATACAAATCCAGAGTGTGGAAACTACTATACTGCTACATCACATTGTCTTTAGTGCCTCCAAGTCACTGAGGGCTGTAAGGACCAAGCACTGTTGTGGTTTAGATAATTCAATGCCTTTCTTACAATGTTTTACTGAAGAAAAACACATAATCAGCAGGGGAAGGGATTCCCCTGCTAGTTTCTAGGCTAGCATTGTTTCTGAAACTTTGGAGCTCAGCAAGGCATTGAACAGCGCAGGGGAACTTATGTCAGAGAAAGCCTCCCCGCTCGCAATCAATCTTTCTATCTCCGTGTTGAAAGTTACATCCCCAAAACTTCTCAGCTTTAGAGTAAATCAGACTCAAGTTAGCAGCACCAAGTATTCTCTCGCCATGTGGTGGCAGCTCACCAGCAATCCAGCTGTGCAGAGCCACTGACAGCACAATCCAGCTGTGCAGAGCCACCGACGGCACCGGGGCTGGCACTGGCTGCAGGAGGGGATGCTCAGTTATGCAAGTTCCTTACTTCATCCCACCAAGGAAGAGAGCAACAAGACTGAGCTTTCACCACACAGAGCCTAAAAACTGATGGTCAGCAGCTCAGCAGAAGAGATTTCTGGTTTTCTTTTTCCTGTTATTGTAGCAATGAACCCAAGCTGGGGAGTTTGGGTCTAGATTCAGTCCAATTTTTATTTCAGTTTGTTGGTCCTAAACAGTCTCTGAAACTCATATGGAGCAGCATTTCCTCATGTGAGCTGCAGGTCCGTTAGAGTCGCCCAGGACCTGGGTGCTCTTGCTACCAAGATCTTCCTTGAATCATCTTTCAACGCACAGGATGCACCAGCGACCTTCAGGGAAGCTCAGATCCGTGAGAGATTCTGGCCTGATTTTGTAGCACTAAGAAGTGGGGGTTTAAGGTCAAATCATCATATCGGGTGTTTATTGCAGTCTCAGCTACCCCACAAAATTTGCCCTAGACCCAGGCAGAGGCATTATTTCAGGTTACCTTGGGATTAGGCAAATGTGAAACAACAGCCTGTGTTCATGCCTTGTGGGTTGCTGCCTGCTTTCCCCCCGCATGTTCAGTAGGCTTTTTGTATTTTATTTTAAATGCAAACCAAATTATAGAGTAGCATATTTCTGTTTTTCTAGTGAATACTGTCGTAATGACTAATTGCTACAGGAATTCACCTCTTAGTCTAATAAACCCAGCCCAAGTGAATGCAGAAAGGCATCTATTGTTTTAAATGTGTAATAATGGGGAAAAGGGTTTTTCATGACCTTTAAAAGGAAGCTCAGAAAGTGGCTGGACACAGCAAACAAAGATTCCTAGGAAGAAGCTGCCTACAGTGGATGCTTTTCCTTATGAGACAGAATTTTTTAAAGCTCAGGTAGAGATTCTCATGTCCACTACATGGGAAACATCCCAATGGGGGCAGATGGAGGATCAGCCATTTCAAAAGAAAGTGTTTACTGGTTGCTGCAGGCTGATAGTAGTAGCTTCAGTTTAACTACAAATTAAATACACAGTGAAGAACACCCAAATCAATATGATTTAACTTTGTTTTGGAGAAGAAATGATGGATTCAGTTTCCTTTCCTCAACCCCTCCCCAGGACTTGTAGTACTGTTGGTAGGAAACAGAGAATCCCACTCACTCTGTATTGATCCACCCGTGGGGTTGTTGGGGGGAAATAACAAATATGGGTGGGTCAGAACTGACACATGAAGTGGGACGCAGAAGGTTTACAAATGACCAGACATTTAGAACCTCTCAGCACCCAATAACCCCAGTAGTCCACATCTGACCAGCCTGTTGAGGCAACCAGACCGCAGCCAGCACTAGGAGTTACAAATCGCTGATCTGGCTCAGCAAGGAATACCTAAAACCACACCATTCGGAGCCCTGAGGTGACAGCAAGGTGCTGCCCTTCTGCCAAGGTCCCTGGGGAAGGGAGGCCAGCCTTCCCGCAGGCTGCCTGCCAACACCTCCCCACGGCCAGGAGCCACCAGACACTGTCCACCTCCCTCAGACAGCCTGCTGCTGGCTGCAGACGGAGGCCGGAGCGGGAGCTGCACACAGCTCACCCAAATTCAGTGGTCATAAATAAGAGAGAATACAAATGCTCCCAGCAAGTGACAAAATCATTGAAGTTACACCCCTTCACACTGAGTGCTGACAACAGCCAAGCGTACCCCGTCCATCAGAAGCATCCTGTGAGTGCCCCGGGCGAGTGGCAGGGAATCAACATGTTCCAGAGCCACTTCCCTGCCATCAGCATGGCCCAGCACACACAGGGGATTTGAAGGTGCCTGCGAGCAAGACTATTGTCCCCACAGCCAACCTGATGCCAAGGACAAGGTCGCAATCCACCAGGCACAGGAGCTAACTAACTAACTTACCCTAGGTAAGATTAACACAAGGCTTAGACACCACACAACTCCCACTTGGGCCCTCCAGAACCAGCCAGGAGATCCCTAAATCTTGTGTTTGCTTTGCTATGGGGATGAACTTTACCCCCAGCAAGGAGTCGGTGCTGCCTGACAGCCAGCTGGGTACTATTGCCACAACTAAACAGAAGTAAATAAAACAAAGCAAAAAATGGTCATCACATTACAACATGGTATTAACCACCCAGCACAGAAACCACTAAATGCTTTTGTGGAGAGCCACTGAGAGAACACGTCAAGGTGGTTTTTTTATTTCCTTCACCTTAAATGCGATGAAGAATCAAGCGAGGAACAGTATCTGGACTATCCACCTTCAAACGCGTGACCCAAAGAGAAGACCAGCATTAATATCTACACACTGTTATCACAAAGAAATAAAGTGTTGCACTTCCCAAAACCTGGGAGATGCTCTGACCATTATTACTTTTTGGCTGGGAAAGCTGCTTAAGTGCCCAGAAGGTCTGTACTTAAACATTCAGCCTGCAACAAGGGATATACCAGAACATTTGTGAATCAGCTTTTCTGAGGCAGCAGCCCTTCTTCCCTTCCTCTCCTCCACAGAGAAAATACATAGCTAAACTACATAAATTATCAGCTGAGCCATGAAAAAGCATTTTCCCAAGATTATGCAAGGATTACAGCAAACACCAGGAAATGAAACTGTGCTGGAGAAATACAATTGCATCGAAATTAAGAAGATGAGGAGTCAGTATTGATGAGGCATAGGTGGTCAGAGTGGTGCTAATCCTTGGGCCACTCGCCACCAGAAGCCCCATTTATCACTCTGGAAAGGACTTAAACAGAGGGTTTTACACTGGCTTTGTGTCATTTGAGGTTCCTCTGCACTGGATGCACGGCGCTCCAGGAGACGCCCACCACCCAGCTTTGATGTTGAAGTTAGGGCAGCTGCTTCTCAGGTACACACTGCTTGTAGTGGGAGAGGTTTTCTTTCAGGAGAACAACGTAAGGAAGCCTCAGCAGCCCGGGGGGGGGGGACCCTCTCTCCCTGCTTGGGCGGCAGGGAGAGCCTGGGGAGCACCAGACACACGCAAGGGTCCTGTGACCAGACACCCAGGCCACAGACACCTTCATGTGCTCAGGTAAAAATAAACTGAGGACTGTCACAGAGAAGAAACTGGCAGAACAGAGCTTGAAAAATCCCTAAAGGCTTCAAGCAAACACAGCCCCATATTACTATTTCTGTAGTATCTCATTATTTAAGTCAAAACACATGATTTTAAGAAAGCTGACTCAGGGCTTTTAATGCTTGGGGTTGCCAACACTGTACACGCACAAATGCTTTTCAGAGGTTCTGATCACCTGCAATTCACACCAAATTGTGGGTAGCTAGCACTTAAAACAGCAAGCCTGTAATTTTATATGCAGTTGCTGTTTTATTTCCTGCTTTCTTTTCTGACCTTGATATTTTTGTAGTCCCAGACAGATACAGCAAATGGAAAGACACCACCATTTTGTTCCCATGCAAAGCTGTTTCATCTCCGAAAAGGCGGTGAATTTTTATGCCTGGTGGCAAATACACAACCCATAATCCCAAGTAAAAAGCATTACCTGTGGCAAACAGGCTTCTGCAGCAGCACAGGGACATGCTCCTTCGCAGAAACTGGCAGGAACTTTCTTA
Source organism: Strix aluco (assembly GCF_031877795.1). Lineage (NCBI taxonomy): Eukaryota > Metazoa > Chordata > Aves > Strigiformes > Strigidae > Strix > Strix aluco. The sequence goes on along the minus strand of NC_133958.1, from coordinate 6,167,323 downwards.
AGGTCAAGCTCTGACTCCAGGAGGGACAATACCAGATTTTACAGGCTGGCAAGCAGTCACCTTGTTGCTATTCAGAGCAGTGTGAGCTTGTTCATTTGTCTTTCACTGTAGTTAAAAAAGAAAATAATAAAGAAAAAAAAAAGACACATCAACACAACTACAAAGATCAACTCTCCAGAAAGAAAGCTACAATATATAGGCTACAGTTTCCTGCTAAAACAAACCCCCTCACAGTATGATTTCATAGGCCATGCTAATTATTTTTAGGGCAAGCATAATAAAACCCAGGTGATTTGCCTTTAGCAATTTCTTCTTATCTTCACACAGCTCCGGATCATTTACCCACATGGCAAGCAATTACAATGAGCCCTGCAGTTCTTAACAGACATCTTTTGTCGAAACCCGGCAAGAGTACACAAAGGTTAATATGCTTTTGCACTACAAAAATCTGGGCATTGTCTTGTGTATTGTAAGACGTGCTTGTGACATGCTGAATTCAGCTGATTTACAAGATCAGCAAAACAGAAGGTTTTCCCACTGGGAGCCTTTTTCTAACTATTTCCTCATCAGGATGTCGGCGTGCGGGAGCCTGATTTGCCGTGTGCCTGCGAGGAGCCGCGTTTCCAGGCAGGGCCCGTCCCTCCCCTCGCCCCTCTCGCACACGCCGAGCGCTCAGCCAGGCCGCCCTCCGCCTCGCCTCGCCTGGAGAGGTGGTTCCTGGTGCAGCGGGGCTGGTAACGCGCAGAACCACCATCTCCCTGCACCACTGCCTGCCCGTAACAAGGGACGTTCATTCCGGCCCGTCTGGGACGAGCCGGGGCTGCCACCGTCGCTGGGGGGCTGAGCCCTCCCTCCTCTGACTCCAGGAGACGGGGCGATGGGTGCGGACGCACGAGCCTCGCCTGATGGCTCTGAGCTCCAGAGAGGAACGTCTCGAGGCCCTGCCGTAGTGCTGGATGCCAAGAGGAGGTTACAGCAAGAGTCCCAGCCCACTCTTTTCTGGGGAGCCAGGATATCTCGGATTCAGGCCCTGGGGCACAAACCTGCTCTTACGCTGCATCTGTGGTCCCCAGCTAGGAAAAGCACATTTTGCCGGCGTAGGCTGAGCCCCTGCGTTCACGCTGACATCCTCACTGTCAGCCCCAGCCATGGGCACAAATGTAGGTGGGGGAAAGTAAAGCTCAGTTTCGAATGTGGAAGATCCACCGAATTCCCATGGTCCCTATCCATAAATGCAGTATCATCAGAGAGGTTTCACATTCTCGGGTCCACTCTCCACAAAGTTCACTGTCCAGTCAGCTCTCTCCAGTCTGTTTATCAGCAGATGAGTTGCCCGTGCTTTCATCAAGCTCATTTGGAGCCAAACACCGCTCTGGGCAGACACGTTGCCTTTCATTGGCCACACTTGGTGCAGTCTGGGCTCAGCAAAGGCCCTGAGGGTTCTGCTCTCCTCCATGTCCTTGTCACACGTCCACTGGCGTCCAACCGACTGAGCAGCGGAGAAGTCTCCTCCACCTGGAGGGATGTCGGGGCCGGTCCTCTCACCTTCAGAGACTACAGCCCGTGTCTCCTAGTGGCAGGACGCACCCAGCAGGAAAGATCCAGGCCAGGCCATGGAGAAGCAGCAGAGACCTGGCTGACCGTCCTCCCTCTTCTGCTCCGCTTTGCCCCAAAGCACCTGGTGATGTTCCAAAGCTTGTCTTAGGTCCCAGCCACTGACAGTGAAACGTAAGCAGGATGTTGTGTGAGGGGGGAAACATGGGACAAGGAGAAGTTCATTTATTCTGTAGTGCAGGGCACTTGTGGCTGCTTTTATTAAATTGTGTGTCTCTCTGTAGGGTATTAAATGTAACATGCATTTAAGCTAACCCTGGGGTGCCTAAAGAGTAGAGACAGAAGATGTTTTCTCAGCATTTATTTATATCAAAATATATATTTGTATTGATGAAGTATTGGCTGTCAGGCTACCAACAGAAAATCACTCTTGATGCAATAAAACTCACAGCCTGTTCAGCTCTGCTAACAGTAACCCTACCCCAGCATTTAATTACAATTTCCAGACTGAGAAAACCAGCCCAGCTTGATAGGAAGGGAAAATATCCACCAGCACCATAGGATCCTACACCACAGGGATGGTACTCGGTCCCAACATGTCCCTGAACAAGCCATTTACAAGAGGAGAAGCCTGTTGTATGGCATAAAAAAATAATTAAAAAAACCTTCAGAAGGGTTGGCAGCATAAAAATTTCTGGCTCTGTCGTCTCTCTGTTTCTGCGAGCAGCAAAAGATCCATAATTCTCACACTTAATGTAATTCCAAGGCATCTAAAGTGATTTACAGTCAGTTTACTCAATACTTTCAGCTTTATTTAATGTAACAGTTATGGCACATAAAAAGTTTATTGAAAATCCTTTGGGAGTATGATTGAGTAAGAAACAGTCATTGCTAATACCATTACAAGAGCTGAAGAGAAGGATCCCAGCATGTTCTCTCAGTGACCTTTATGGCTCTGTGATCCAGGGTTGCACCAGGAAATCCTCCCCTGCTCTCGGAGGGGAACAGTGCCACGCTGCCTTCTTCCCTCGTGGGGAGCAAACAGCTTGGGAGGCGCTTATCTGCCCCGCAGAGCCCCGGCTCTGCTCCGCCTCGCCCGCAGCTCGGGAAGGGAAAGAACTTCTGGGAAGCTGAGGGGGGAGGGATTTCCCTCCTGCCAAACTCACTCATTTATGCAGTTATTTATTTTCACATTTGCCGTTTGCAAGCAGAGCTGAATTTCTCCTCTAAAGAGCAGAGGAGTTGTGTTGGGTGGGGTCGGGATGAAGACAGGGTTGCAGTGGAGTGGAATGGATGGATCCTTCCCAGCCCAGTTCCCTGCAGGGCTGCCGACTCTTTCGGCATCACCAGTCTGTTAAGCTTCTCCCCAAATGTGAAATTGCAAGATGTTAATTTGCCTCAGCAATTAACAAACATTAATTTTACTATCATTATAGCAATAACTGTAATTTAATAATTGCCAGCACTGTTAGTGATAACATCCACAGTGGCGAGCGTATCTCGACATCCATTTTTGTTGGATATTCTCGCAGTGCTGGCAGCCCACCAAGGTTGCCTGAAACAACAGAAGATTCACATTTATCTTCAAAGGGTAGGAGACGAGCGTAATAATTATTACTGTCACTTTGGCAGCACCTAAAAGCTCCAGCCACAGCCCAAACCCAGAGTGTCCACATGGCATAAATATAAAATGCTACGATCCCTCCTGAGGACACCAGGGGAGCACTCAGAGCCTCCATGCCTCGCGCCGTGGCTGAGCGCAGCCTCCAAAGGCAGACTTGAGTGTGGCTAGCGCCTAGCTCCATGTGCAGCCTCTGGTGTTCTGGGATATGGGCAGAAAGTGCAACCTTTCCTTCAGCTGGGATGGTTCCAAGATCTCTTTTCTCCAACCTGCTTTCACACACAGTCACAGCTTGTTTGCAAGCAACCCGTATTTTCCAGGAATTGGAGGTGAAAGGTGTGTCATGTGAAGGTGGGAAGAGCCAGCAAAACCAGTTCAAAATAAAAAATGTAAGTGCACTGAATAAACTGGAATAAATAGACAGTAAAAGAAAAACATGTTCCACATGTGCATGTTCCATAAACAGAAAAAAGGTTACATTTTTTAGATAAGGCAACTGTGATGGATTGTTTAGCTGTATTTGTCAATCAAGTATTAAGACTTGCAGAATTAAAATCAGTGCAGTTCAGAGATGGATTCCAAGCTCTCCAAAACATCAGGTTTGGCATTTAGATAGCTATCAAGCTATCATCTCTAGACAGACAAACAGATAGATGGATGGATGATTTGGAGAAAAAGATGGAGACATTCTTTCAAGACTTTTTTTTTTTTTCCCAAGAGATGATTTGCCTGTGCCAAGAATTCAGCCTGGGGAAAAGTCCAAATGTAGCATTTCCTCTAGCTTAAACTGGGGCTTGGCCCAAACCAAACTTTGGCTCCAAAGACCCGCTCTCGGCAGGGACACGGAACAGGGTTTGGTGCCTCTAGCCCACCCCTGCGTTAGCAGAACAGAGATGTGCATCACCAGAGGAACGGACACCTGCCTTTGCCCCCAGAAACACCACTTACAGGTGCCCAAATGTTAATGCTGAACAGATGGGTGGGAGAAAAGCAGCATTTCATGCTGGAACTGGCAGAGCAGACTCCAACAAGTCCACTATTGTTAGACAGAAATTCCTAGAAACAGATGCAGCAAATTCAGTGCTTTAGAGCCAGTTCTGGAGTTTGGGGTCTGCTGGGAGAAGACTGTGTAGCTTATGGATTAATGTACTATTATTACATTACTCTTTAAGCTTCAAAGGTCTGCCAGGAAACCTAAGCCTACTATCTATTGAATGACATTTTAAGAACAAATAATACATTAATATATTTAATTTGAGAATAAACACATACATTATAGGAAGGGATTTTGTCTATGCTGATAAGTCAGTGCCTGACCTTTCCATTGCAATCCCCGGGTGCTGAGCCATCGAGGACCTCTTCCAGGAACCTTTGCTATCGGCTGCGAGGCGAGCGCCGTAACACTGGTCCTGCCAGCTCGAAACTGCAGCTGACACACTGTTTGGAAATGGGAGCTTAGCCGTAATTATCCCTTCGACACTAATCTACAGCTACACTAAATCTTGTTGCCTCAAATTAGTTAATCAATTAAGTGTCAAACCACAAAATGTTAGTGATTGTGGCCTGAATTTATTGCCTTGGCACACGCTTCCATCTGCTGCCTCTCTCCTTTACTCAGGTTCTGCTGTTGGAAAACTTTGGGGCAGGCGCTTCCCCCATCTCATTAGGGAAGGGTTAACGAGGCCGGGTACCCTGTCCCAGAAAGAAATGGATTGGAAATGTCCTGTACCATGCAGGAGGAGATGCTGGGGCCCCCCAGCTGGAAAGTAGCTTGGCAGGAAGGGACCTGGGGGTCGTGGTGGACACCGAGCCGGCCCAGCATGGAGCCAGCAAGGTGCCCTTGGCACGGAGGTGGCTAACGGCACCCTGGTAGGGGAAGCACTGCCGCAGGCCGAGGGACGGGATCCTTCCCTCTGCTCAGCACTGGGCAGGCCACACCTGGAGTGCTGTGTCCAGCGCTGGGGTCCCCGGTACCAGAGAGACAGGGACATGCTGGCAAGAGTCCAACAAAGGACCACAAAGATGATGAAGGGCCTGGAGCATCTCACAGATGAGGAAAGGCTGAGAGAGCTGGGAGTGTTCAGCCTGGAGAAGAGAGGGCTCAGCGGGGCAGGGGGAATCTTGTTAACATGTGTAAATATCTGAAGGGAGGGTGCAAAGAAGATGGAGCCAGGCTCTCTTCAGTGGTGCCCAGCTCCAGGACAAGAGGCAGTGGGCACCAACTAAGCACAGGAGGCACCATCTCAACAGCAGGAGACACTTTTTTTACTGGGAGCGTGACAGAGCACTGGCACATGTTGCCCACAGAGGGTGTGGATTCTCCTTGGTGATATTCAAAAGTGTCTGGACAGGACGGTGCAACCGGCTCAGGGTGGCCCTGCTTGAGCAGGGGGGCTGGACAAGGCAACCTCCAGATGTGCCTTCCACCCTCGACCATTCCATGGTGCCTCAGCCTGAATCCTGATGTGCTCGACATGGGTGGTTACAATTACAGCAAGTCAGAAAGTCCCGTTATTTGCACAGGGTAGCTTGGAAAATTTTAGGAGCTGATCGGTTTTGCTGGAAGTCTTTTCAGCTTCAGAGAGGGTTTTTTTTAGAATTTCAACGAAAAGATAAAACTGATAACTGAAACATTTAGCTTTTTCAAAAGTCGTGAAAATATTCAGCTTTGGAAAACATTTCTGGTCAAAAAATAAAATAGTCTGTTTTCTTGGAAACAGTTTCAAAAACAAATGTCAGCCTTTTAAGTGTATATTTGAAAGAGGAAACTTTTTTAAAAAGAGTTTTTAGTTTTGTTTGTTCTTATTGAAAAACAGCAACAACAAAAAAGACTTTTCAATGGAAATTTCAGTTCTCAGTGAAAAGCCATTTTTCATTCAAATGATGTTTAGAAGAAAAATATTCACCCAGTTCTAGTCCCCGGGGCTAATGTCTGCAAGAACTGTGTGGCCAGGGGTCATCTTGTCCCCATTTACAACTCCTGGGGCCAAAACAAAAAGAGAAAGAGATGAGTATTCAATTCTCAGGGTCCCCAAGTGAGATAAGTGATGCTGGGCCAGTTATTGCCACACTGGGAGCAAATGAAAGCATCCTGCTCGTCGACACTGTCATTGACCTACTTCTGATGATCAGTTAAAAATGTAAATACAAAGGCTAGACTTTGGGAAAGCTAGCACAGGACGATGGGGGGAAAAATTGCAAAAGCGAGGTTTATTGATCCCCAGTCGAGATTGATGGCACAATAAGAGCAGGAGGCGAAGAGTGATTTTGCTTTTGAAAACGTTGATGAATAAGCACTCAGGGGCAACAAATAGCTGGACTCACCGAATGATGGACGGCAGCAGGCGAACAAGATGCATTTTTATAAATGGGTGAAAGGAGAGGAGGACTTATTAAAAAAAATGAATGACCACATGTGGCAGGGATATGCCACTGGGGAGAAGCCAGCCATTGATTTATGTGCACTACTGGCATTTGAAAATTCAATAATAACATTGACAAATGAGAGGCAAAGCTGGCCAGAGGACAGCAGAGAACTTGGAGTGGAGAAAGAAAATGCCAAGGTCAGGATGAAGGAACAGAAAAACATGCTTATGTTGGAAAGGTTTTGAGTTAACTCATCTATATAAAGACATTAAGAAAAATCACTCCGGGATCAGAGCTCACCATCCTGACTCTGTGGCATGAACTGGGGAGAAGTAAATGGAGGAATTGTGGCATCCAGTGGACCTCTGGGTGGGGATATCTACTTCCTGACATGGGGAGCAGGAGCATTTCACCTTCCCCTCCTACTTCTGATAAGCTGGTGCCTAGTGCTCCCTGGCACCTTTAAAATTAAATACTCTGCAATTTCTAAGAACCGTTGGCAAAACGCCCCCAAGCACGAGCACTGGGCCGCTAAGCCCAGGCAACTCGTTGCCCAGGCCTGCAGGTTGGCTCCGTGCATCTCCAGCTGGGAACCCGGCAGAGGCAGAGAGGGGACGGGCTAAGCCCGAGCCCCATCCCACAACGAGCGAGCCGAGGGCAACGCGGCGACCTCGCCCCAGCAGAACACGGTGGAGAGAAGCAAGATGCAGTGAGTGTGAGGGGAAAAAGAGGCAGCAAGGGGCGGGAAGGCAACCTGGGTGTGCTGAGCACACAGCCAGGGGCTCGCCAGCGCTGGTCGGCTGCCAGCCAACTGCGTCAGGAGCCAAAGTGGCCCAAGCGCTCGCAGAAAGGGCTTCTTCAGCAGAGCCCATCGCTCCGGAGCATCCTGAGAGGGCCGGGCAGAGCAGGGCGTACAGCGAGACGGGGAGGAAACGCAGCGCGGCCCGGCTGGGGAGCGGGGGCTGCTGGAGAGGTTCTCCCAGCCGCAGTGAGGTTCTGGCTGGGCAGTAAACACAAGGAGCGTGCTGCTGGTGGAGCCGGCACGGCACGTGAGGGCACAGCACCCAAGAGCCTCCCGTCCCAAAGAGGCAGAGGAGAGGAGCTGCCAGCTTCTCTGGGCTGGGCAAGTCTTACCAGGACTGAGAGGTGAAGCGTTTGTCCTTTCTTGCACCTGTTCAGGGGAGGATGGTGGAAAAGCCCTGCTGCAACATCCTCTCCTGAACCACAGAGTCCTGGACCTTATAGGCCCGTGGAAAAAAGCAGTAATTGAACTCATCAAAGCCATCTCTGGCTACCGCTTGAATAACGCCTTGTCCTCACCAGCTCGCAGAATGTAGCATGGCACATAATGTTACCTTAACATTTGATCTACTTAATAAGCCCCCCATTTTTTCTCCTGCTTGTCTTCTGGCTCTGTTACAAATGGCAGTAAAAGAGTACAACTGGCAGGAGAGACCGCGAAGAGAACACTAGTGAGAATGTGGCAGAAATGTACTTTGCTCTTTCTCACCGTTCCTGGCCTCCCTCCGGGCTTGTATTCATCTATGAAGATATCTTTTCTAAATGCTGGAAGGTCAGAGGTGTGGATGGAACATAATTCTGTGCATCGGTGTGCTTGGCTCAGTCGAAGCAGCACTTATTCAGTGGCGGAGAGAGATTTCTGCAAGGACTATACAAAGCCCTGGCATGGCTCACCGAGGCCCGTGGAAAGGCTGCAGGAGTGTGAGTCAAGGCCTTATCAACTGGGAAACCACAGCGTTTGGTGCTCGGTGGTTTTGAACACTTGGAGGGAGGGTACAGATCCTGTCTTGGGGCTCAGCACAAGACTTTCCTGTTGAATGAAGCAAAGGCCTTAATCAAAGCATGTAGCAATGTGCAGAATTAGGACAGCATTCATCCCAGCAGAGCCTGGCTGGAGCCTGGGGGCAGTTCAAGCCCTCAAAATTGGACTTTTGACACTGTATGTTTGGGTTTTTTCCATGCATTTTTTGCAAAACAGATAATTTCCATCTTCAGCAAAGCAGCTGAAACTCCTGTTCATGGTGTTTTACTCAGTCTTCCAGCCTGGTAAATCTCACTGCCAGAGCCAGCTTTAGTTTTAAATATCATCTAATATCACGTCATTGAATAGCTGATGTGCAACACTGGCCTGTGTATTTTAGGATGTGTCCCAAAACAAGTTCCAAGCCAACTAATCCTTCGATACCAGGCAAAGTCATCCCTTGGTTCCACTCTCCTCCAGCCAGAGCAATCTTTGGCCAGGTGATTTCAGGGGGGTTCATAAATGTGAGGTCAAAATACTCAGCTATATGAGAGCTGGATACAGCCAAACCTCATTCTTTTGTGCTACCCTGGCAGAAGTGTCAATAGAAGGATTATACATAATCTCATTAAAATTTACATTGCTGAGAATGGAGTTTGTATTTCTGTTACACATTCTCTATATTTAGATTCCATGTTGCTGTTGCCACTCAGCTCCTCTATATCCAGAATTATCATCCTTAACAATAACAAGGTGTACACACACACACGCGCGCGCGCGCGCTCTTACTTTTTGCTCAGTGTGTACAAGCTCTGAAAACAAACTATCACCTTGTGTTTCCTTAATCTGAGGATCTCAAGCAGCTCATGCAGGTAAAGTAAGTATCTTCTACAGGAAGGTAAAGTGAAATACAGGGAATTTGTTGGATTCACCCAGGTTTTATAGTGAGTCTGTGCATGAAAATAGACTGAAACTGTTGCAGAGACGGCTGGAGCCCCTTCCAGTTACTGGCAGCATGTCTCCCTGCAGATGTAGCTTTACTCCTCTGAAAATCTCTCAGTAAGAGTTTTATACAAATAATTAAAGCTGGCAAGGAGTGCCTAACTCTTTCTGGTTGCTGAAAAAATCCTCTGCTCAAGTTTGACATAGCCGAAATAATTAACGAGGGAAAAAAGTTGAAAAGCCGATAAAATCTCTGAAAGCCCACCCCTCCGCCTGTCCTGGGTAATGTTACGCTGATAGCTGTCTGTGTCAGCAACAGGGTTTTGCAATCAAATTTGAAACAGTGCAGCTGAGGACAGCATTCATTTAGAGTTTGGAGCCAGTACTGCAGAAAACCTACAGGCCCAATCCACAGCTGGTGTAAGCTGGTGTAATTCTGCTCTGTGAGGCTGGTGAGCAGTGACTGAGGATCTGGCCACAGCATCTTACCCCCGCTCCCCCCCAAGGGTTGGAGCAGCTCCTCAGAATCACTCTAGAGCCCATTAAAACAAAAGTAAGATACCTCCAATCATTATTACTCATTTTTATGGCCACGTTGTTCACAAATGACTGAATTTAGCTGTCAAATGTATAGAAAAGAAAAATAAAATCAAAGCATCAGCCATCTGCGCCCCAGAAAATGTTTATATTTTCATCGGTTGTTTATGGCAAGAAGGTCTCAGCTCCTTTGTTCCACATCATATTAGTTATTGCATGGGAAATGAGTGTTTTTCACTTCGCCATTTATAAGGCTTTTGCATTCTCTCTCCTGTGCACGCTCGCTCTCTCCCTATATGTATTTTTAGTCCATATGTCTTGCATTGACACACGGAATTGTGTTTGTTTTACTGGTTCTGTCTCTCTAATAGTTTTTCATTGCAAAGGGGATCCAATGTTCGTTATTTACTCTGCTCTCTTCCAGTGCCATTATTGCGAGCGCTCGGTTCAATCAATCCAATTGCCTGATAGCTGTGAGGTTCCCTGACCTATCTGAGTGTGAAGGAAACAGGAGCAGGGAGAGCTCTGAAACCCCGCCTGGGCCCATCTCAGAGTTGTTTGCAGAGGCTCAGCTCTTTGAAAGCTCACACACTTATTTGTGCTGTGGGTCAGGGCCTCAGCTGGAACCACCCGGCGTCACTCCAGGAGCGACACGCAGAGCAGCTGCAGCATCCCACAGCCGAGGACGGGGCCTCGCAGGCCAAGATTTATCCTGGAGCAGGGCTGGGATTTCCAGGAGTACTTTGTGACTGGAGGGAGGAATCTGTTCTCTTAATCATCTACCTTGAGGCATCTTAGCAGCCACTCAGTTTTCCAGCAAAGTTTAGTGACTGGGCTCAGAAACTCGGGCCCTTTCAGGGCCTCTCTTAAGCAAAGTGCCCTGAATCCACTAGTCACTTATGAAAGTCTTGGCCAAAAGGCATCAAGAATGAGGCACAGTTGTTGCAAGCAAGAGTTCCACTCCATCAGATCATGTAAACACATATTTAGCTCTAAGTGGATAAATAATCCCTCTGAAAGCCACCCACATCGAACACTTTTCTAGATCTGGCGCTGTGGTTTGGGTGAACGTCGTATTTTTCCTTTTTCAAACTCCCCAAAGGAAAGTGCAAGCGGAAGTTAAAATCCCAGTGACTGCCTCCACTTTCATCCCTGGCCTGATCTCATATTCTCTAACCTTACCTGGGAAAGTGCTGTAAACAGCAGGAGCGTAAATCTGCTGAGGTTACTCGGGCACGGTAATATATAGTGCACCAGGGAGGCCTCTGAAACGCAGAGCACCGTTGTGGGCCCCGTGTTATTAGATAGATGCTGCAGGAGAATGAAAGGAGAAATAAAGGGCACACGAGGACCAAACAGCTGCGTGATGGAGCCAGCGCTGGTCTCTGCATCTCTCCAGAATGACAACGCCTCTGAGATACCGCAAATAAGTTTCAGAGGGGACACATCTACATGCTGCACGGCACACAGGTGTCTCGGGTGCCCCGAGCTCGGGCAGTAAGTGGCCCTGTGGTTTGCAGTCACCTCTAACCGGGATTTACACCAGCCCACATCTTCCCTCCGTTGCAGAGCTGCCCAGCACGCCGGGGGCACGGCGGGTAGCACAGAGAGACCGCAGGGCCGCACAGAATTGCGGCTTGGTGCTGTCTGACAGTACTTGGTCTTACGTTTCAGGCCTCCCTGTCCTGTCTTGAAGATGTTCTGATAGCCCTAACAAAATCTTTCCACAAAACAGCCCCAAAACCCTGGCAGACCTGTGCACTGGGATGTTTCTATAAGCAGGGTCTCAGGAGAGCATCGCCTGCCCCGCAGCAGGACACAGAAAAGGGGCCGGAGGCTCAGAGGCAGCCGATGATCCGCTGTCGGCCAGGGCGGCAAAACCAGGAACAGGGAATGTCACCGACACACAAGGACGGTGTCACCAGTGACACCAAGCAGATAGGAAGGGCTATCCCTGCTCTTGCACCAAGCCAGAGGCAGCATGTGGCCATCAGCCTGCACTAACGCTGAATGAGAAATCCCAAGGAAAGCAAGTGAGGAAATGAATTCCAGGCAAGCGGCTTGGGCAGGGGAGGGAAAGGGTGGAACGAGCATCTCTCTTTTCAAGGCAGCTGGGCTTATTTTAATGGGCAAGGTCAGCAAAGAAATGACCAGGAAGAGAAATCGCTGCCATTACAAATCAGTCGCGATCTTGTATCAATTATTCCCTGCACAGTTCCCTTGCCTTGGGCTGAAGCAAACACGGCCTAATCAGTTTTACATCTACGTTTAATTTTATTGGAAAGAGGAGCCAGCAATGCATCATGGGGCTGCTGTGTGACATGAAAGGTGACCCCTGCCAACTTAATGACACAATACATAACCCTTAATGAAGTCACTATCTTGTCCTTTTTTTGCTGTCTCAGCCTGATGATTTATGATGGCATCATTTTGCTTTGCCCTCTTTTCATTTCAGCTTGACAAAGTGGATGAAACAATTATCTTCGTTATCGGCCAGAGCAGTAGAAATGTGATGGTTGAGGATTTCTGCAGGTGGAGGCACTCGGCTACGGTCAAGTGAATGGAAAAATGCACTGAGGAATTTTGGAGTTCCCCCCTTCTTTTCCCTCTCTCTGACTGTGGCCTCCTGAAGATGGATAGAGGATCCCAGCAAGCCTTGCAAGCCCTATATCACTGTGGCAAGAAGTAATTTCCAGAGAAAGAGATGTCTGGAGCAGCAGATAGAAGCAAGCTGAGAGGTGTCAATACATTTCCTTTTCCAGCTTTTTTTCCCTCTCCTCTCCCTGCACACCTGTGCCGGTATGATGCACACCCACGAGCACGCCTGACAAAGGCTGTTGGGCACGTATGCAGCTACATAAAGGTATCAAATGGCAATAATGACACTGTGGTTTTGTGCCTCCACATATCCAGACTCATGTGTGCGTTTATACCTGATTTTATGTATCGTTAAAACCAGCATAAGCCTGTGTGCAACCCTTCAGAGCTGAGTCTATCTCTCCATGGTCACAACACTTTCCAGCTGCAAGTGCATTGTAAACCTGCTGTTACTAATTGTAGCTTGATGCTTTGATCAGAACCACAGCCCAGCTTTTTTACCAATTTTTATAGAAAATGGGTACCTTTTTCCCCTTGGTACCTACAGAGGTTGTATGATGGAAGCCTTCCTCCACTGACAGAGATGCAGATGGAAGCTGACGGCACAGTATTTCAGTCCTGCTAGGCAGGAATGACAAAGTGCCCTCGCTAGCCATATGCTTGATGGCACTTGGAACTGCCACAGTAATATTTTTTGGCTGGTGCTGCTCAGGGTCTGATGTGGCTGTTGCTGTTTACTTAGTTCCTCCTCTACACCGAGATGATTCAGGATGACTGTGAGCAGACCTTCGCAGCACTACTTAGGCACATGAACAAATGATTTTAAGAGATAAAAAAGACAGACTCAGCTATTCCTATTCCGATCACGTCCTTTGCCTGCACAGGGCTGTTCCCTGCAGCTCCTTTCCCAAGTCCCGAGCACAACCATTCCTCTCGTGCACAAGCTGATGGCAGCCATCCTTCCACATTCCTCCAGCAAGGTTGAGCCTCAGAGTTTTCTGCTCCATCTTACACTCCTCAGCTACCCCAACTCCCAGGCGTGAGCTGCTGGAGAACCCTCTGCCAGCAGAGCTGGAATTAAAAAGTCATTCCAACACTCAAACACAGCACTCAGCCAACTCAATCACACTGTCCTGCTCCTTGCTACGGAGGATTTACATATTCGAAAGACTACCTTTTTTTAGCCATATTTTTGATGTTTTTGGAAATAGTAGTCAGAAGCCTTCCAGGATTTTACAACCACTGCTCCAGCCTTCTAGTGTTCTTACATGCACCCTTGTAGGTCAAGACCTCTGTACAGTGAACCAGTTAGAGTACCTCTAATTAAGTTATTCTGCCTCATTCCTGACTAATATAAAACATGCTTATCAACCCAGATTCTGCATTAGGGCTCCATCCTCCTCCTCACAAGGAAGCCTTTCTCTCCATGCTGTGACCTGAGCAGGGTTTCTCAGGGAGGGTGGGGAAGGAATGAGAAGATAAATGTAGTTTGGCAGGACATTAAGGGAAACCACAATATTGCCTTGTAATGCAGCTCCTATCTGATCAGCGGAGTCAAATGTGGTGCCGGAGTTATGTCTCATAGGAAGTGGAACCAGCCGCCCCCGTCAAACTGATTGCCGAGATCTTCCCTGAGATACTCCTTCTGTCTGTCAGAGATACCAGCTGCTGAGGAATTCCCACCATGTGCTGCCATGACCCCAGCCGAGCTAGCGCAGACCCCTCTCCCGTCCCCATCCCTCGGGCTGCTCCCGGGGGCTGCAGCCACACTGCGGAAAGGGGGACAGCCTCATCGGCACGGAGCTGCACGCTGGGCTTGCGAAGCATGTCAGGGCCTGAGAAAACACGGCCTGGCTTATCTTGGTGAGCAGAGGATGTGGGAGAGGGACGTGGCTATTCCTTTCTCTTGCAGTAAAAGAAAAAGCTGCAGCTCTTGAATTGCTCCTTTAATTTCCTAACACCTTCCTTCTGCCCTTGCAGGAGGCATTTCCTGCTCCTCTCGTCAGTTTGGACAGCATCCTAGGAATTCACTCACATGGAAGGTGGTAAATGTGATGCGTTGGCAGAAAACATAGGCAGCACTAGCCTCTAGTACTTTCAGAATAATCTGCAAAAATTTAACTAATTAATTCTCAGAGCGATATTGTAAATCAGACAGGTCTGAATGCCATTGAATAGGGGAAGGCTGAGGTCACCAAGAGCCAGGGTCTCAACACCAGAGCCCCCCGCAGCAGCGCGGTGCTGGATGTGGTCAAGCCCAGCTGTGCCTCCTTTTAGTGGCAGGAACTACAGCCACAGAGCTGCAAATCCTGCACAGATTCAAATACATCAGAGAGAGAAGAAAAGGCTCTCTGGAGTGACTCCTCTACCGTCAGAATAATTACAGCCTGGTTGGAAAACAGGAGCATTTTACAAATGAAGGAACAACTAACTGTAAGGTAGTTTAATCATAATTAATGGGAAGACACTGCTCAAGGAGTAGCTGCACACAGGCCTGGTTGTGGTTCAAGCAGCCGAGTGTGATATACAGTGGCCCTTTTCTAGTCCCCTCTCTTTATATGCCCATTCTTTCTCATGTCCTTGCTTTAAGAGGTTTTACAGGTTTTACATCATGGTCCTTGCCATGGTATCCAAGGGTATTTAACTGCCACGGTTTGATACATAGGCTCTGGATTTGGGAACAAACAGCAGTGAACCCTTCTCAGGGAAGGGCGGGCTTTTTCTGCTGGACCGAGTGCTCTAAGAGTTAACGCATCCTTCCGCTTTGCTTGCCTTTAGTCCCACTGCCAAAAACCCCGCTCGTTCGTCTGCTGCGCTTCCTCCGCGTGTCAGCAAAGGAAATCCGTAATCTCCCAGCTACAGATTTGGGGAACTTTGACATCCCCTAATGAGGTAAACACATTACTGTCATGTACAAACAAACAGCAACAAATTAGCAGCTGACACGTGAGGAAGCCACGGCACAGCAACATGCGGCACTCTTTCCAGGCAATTAGGGCTGCCTGTGCTGACTGCTCACGCGCCAGCCGGGTCTCGTCCCACGCTCCCTGCCCCAGCCCTGTGGCTTTACTGGCCGTTCTCCATCTGCCTCTTCCTCGGGGGGTTTCTTCCTCATCTGCCACCTGAGCGCCCCGTCGGCAACTGGGTGTGATACCGGCTATGGTCAGGTGCAACACCAGAGGCTACTGGTAGAACTGGGAAAAACCACCTGGATATTGTGTCTGCAGCCCACGAGGAGCTGGCAGGGCAGGCTGCGGGCGTCGGGACGCGTCCCTGAGCACCCAGCACGGGCTGCCCTCAGGGGCGGGACACTGAGCTGGTGGGACCCTCGGCTTGGCCCCGGGGGTTGCTTTTATTCTCCACGTGGGCACGTGCCCGAGGCTGGGAGGCAGGACTGCGGCGCGCTGGCAGAGGTGGGTCTTTGCATTCGGTGTCTGTCAGAAATCAGCTTCTTGCAATATCACCCATGAAGAACCTGGGGTCCTTCCTTCTGGTCTCTTGCTTGAGGCCCCACCCCAGGAAAAGGGCTCAGTAGCTAAACCAAGATAGGGAGGGGAGACCGAGCTGGTAAAGAGTGACAGATATTTGACTTATATTTTAGCAAAAGCCATCTCTATTAAGCGAGAGCCAGGGCAATAGGCCCATGGTCAAAGGGCTTTATTATTATAATTGTTTTGCAAGGGTGAAAGCCTCTGGATAAGAATCCAAATCAGTCATCACTCAGAATAATAATCATCAAGAAAGATAAATAAATAAAGGTAGGATCCAGCCAAAAAAGGAGCTCACATTATCAGCCATTAAACCAATAATCCATTAGTGACCAAGGTTGCTGAATAATATAGTACTTTCACAGTACCCATAATTTATACTGCAGACTAGAGAATAGACACGATTATTAGAGTGAGGGCTACTGGATGACACATGATGCATGACCGCGCGGCATTGATCTTCACACAACAGGAAGGTGTCTAGACTGGGAGATGTATGGCCGTGCGATTCAGAGCAGGGCATATTTCATGCGGGGCCTAATGGAGTAGTGGAGGCCGTGATGGATGACTTGCCTAGTTTCAGTAGCAGCGCAGTTATAGCAGTGCTAATGCGTGACCTCTCCCGCTCCCTGCGTCCTTCATTCAGTCAGGGTGACCTCATTTAAAGGGATGGAAAATGAGAGGCGCAGAGTACGAGGGGGAGGGAAGAAGGGGGAGAGAGGGGAGGAGAAGAAGAGAGAATAAGAAAAATAAAAGATAAGGAGAGGGCGTGATGTAAATGAACAATCTCTTGTGAGCTTCTACTCTGCTTCAGGCTCGCTCCAGCACTGCAGTGGCACTGGCTGTTACGGGACTGATTCTGCTCTGCATCGGTCGGGATTCTGCTCCTCTTTGGACAGGCTACTCCTGATTTACACAAGCGCTACTGAGAGCACAGAGAGGCCCCTGTGGTGCAAGTCTCAGCCTTGCTCGGGCTCCTAGAGCTTGTGGGCCTAGGCCAGCAGACCCTGCCTGGGACGTGCTGTGCTACTTCTCGCCTGCACCCTCCTGCGACCTGGTGAGTTATGGGTGCAGCCGTTACTGCTGCACGGAGCCCACCTGGTCTTTGAGCAAGCAACTGTCCCCAGAGCGAGGAAGGGCTGTGGAAGAGCTCCTGGCTGTCAGCAGTTTTCAGCCTAGGGCAGCACAATAACCTAAAATGAGTACCAGAGTCAGTCTTGTGTCAGGCCTGATGATAACAGGTGATAAACAGATTCAGACAGTGGGTGTCCAGTCCCCTTTTTAAGGCCCTCCACTCGGCACTGGAACCCCCACCTCCTCCTCAGCACCTCTGACACTCAGCCACCAACCTCCTCTGGCAGGCAGAGGCAGGGGAAACTCAGCAAGCAATGTGGAACACCAGACAAATCCCAAATGTACAATAAATGTAAAATATGCAAGTGGGATCAAAATTAATAAATGGCAGTAGCCCTAAAAAAATTGAAACAAATTAAAACAGAACGCCACCATGAATTTTTAAAATGGGTCAGATTTGGTTTTAAGTGCAGCATTCAAACTTAGCTCCAAAGCAGAGCACGCAGCGCTGTCAGACACGGTGCGGATACGGCGCAGCCACGGGGCAGAGCTCACCAGGACCGATGGAAGCCAGAGCACCTGCAGCCCGGCCCAGAAACACGCCGGGTTCTGCTCAGTGCGCTCCGGGACCGAGGAGGAGGAGGAGGGAAGGAAAATGTGGCTCTCTGGGAAGAGCTGGAACATTCTGCTTTCTCTCAGGACGATGGGGAAGGACTGTTAAAACGCTGGTCTGAGGCCCCTGTCTGTTTAGAAAGGTTACTGCAGCCCGTCAGCGTGCCTTACCTGGAGGAATTTTACTCCAAACCCCAGCACGTCTTTTCAGCTCGGGAGACGAGCAGCAGTGGCGGGACCCGGCCATTCGGGTGCCCCACGCCGACTGCTGGGGCCTGGCTTCCAGAGGAACCCTGTGTGCAGCATCAGAAGAGTGTGAGGTGTTTTTGTTTGGTTTTGGTTTTGTTTAAACTTCCAGGAATTTCTTTAAGGAAAACAGAAACCCAGGTATTTTTATGGCATTTTGTCATACTTTCACATCTAACAATACCACTTTTTGATGGAAACTACTATATTCAGTTGTTGGTAGGAAAGATACCCAGACTGATAAGATACCCAGGAGCTCTAAACTGATTTGTCTCAGGAGCCTGACGGCAGAGCCAGCGCGGAGCCCAGCAACTGCTCTGCCACACGCTGCTCAGCCTTGGCCTGCAGCTAAACCCAACCTCAGCCGAGAACAGATCAGCCACCTCCCCTCCTTCAGCCCTTAGCTGGGTGCTCACGGCTTCTTCTGTGATGAATTCTGCGCTTTGGTAATGAATCCTACAGGGTCCCTAAAGGTTAAATAAAATGATCTGCTAAAGTTGAAAACTGAATTGATAAAAAGGAACTGTTTGCTTTCTCCTTCCTATTTTGATTCTACTTTCCTTATCTCTCGTTCACTGTTTCAGATATCCTGGATTAGTGCCCAGGACTGTTGTCAGCCAGCGTCTGTGCAGAGAAGAGACAGTCTCTGCCCCAGAGAACCTGCAAGCTTAGTAGTGAAGACGGCTACAAGGCGAGATCATTACTGCTGTTCAGAAGTAGGAAACTAAAGCACACAGAGCATCCATCACCGCCTGCAGTCACAAGGGAAAGGCCAGAGCAGAACCAGGAGCTAAGCCTCAGGCTCTCGGGGCTTTAAACACAAGAGCATCCTTCCTCTTCTGAACAGGCTGCACTTACAGTGGCCATGCAGGAGGTTACTGTGTGGGCAGACGGAAACGGCTCTTTGTTGGGTCCTTGGGGTGTCTTTCAAGTGACTCTTCCTGCGTCTGTCCTCAGCCCTAAACCGCACGAGTCCCCTACCCGCACACACCCTTTCAGGATCACCTCAGCTCCTCTAACACTGTCTCACTGCCCACCACAACAGCTGTGCATCCCCCTTCCCCAAAAAGAATCCACACATCCCCCCTTCTACCTTTCCTCCCCTCCATGGAAGGGCTCTAACTCCCCAAGCCGCCTGGAAAGAAAAAGAGAGAATGGCCATTTACTGTGTTTCCTTTACCATCTGGGCTTATTAAAAACTGCGCAGCAAATTAAAAATAGGTGGGAACAAAGAGGGGGGAATGACATAAAGGGTTGCAGAAAATTCTCTGTGTACTTTTAAAAGCTGGAATTGCCATATGGACTGGCAGAGAGACATGTTTTACATTTCCACTGGTACATGACTGACATCATTTAGCATTAACTTCTATTTGAATAAAATGGTAGTAGACATTTAGGTAATATTACAGGGCAATAAATGTTTTAAAGAGCCTTGGGGAGATGCTCTTGAAACACAGTCCAGACCAGAACTCTAAAAATATGTCTTTATATATATTAACCTCTTTTAGGACTTTTGGCTCTCAAACAAATAATGGAGGATAGAGGTTTTCTCCCCCCCTCTTCCCTCCCCTTTTACTCTCTGAGTTAAGAGTCCCCAGCTATATTTTTTCCCTTTTTCCTCTTTAGCTGTGCTGAGAAGAACATGAGGGAATGTAGTTAAAATTCAAAAAGGTTCCCCTTTATCATTACCATGAATCAACACAATAAATGAGCCCCTTCAGAGCACGGTAATAAGAATTTGATAAATCATCAGCCAAAAATTAACTAGATGTCAAAACAATCTTTGGGAAGTGTGATGGATTAGGGGCGATAGTGGCAATTAATCTCCCAGCATGAGTTCACAGGAGAGACTGAACGCTGTGAGATGGATAGGGGGGAGACCAAGGCCTCAC
The DNA here is from genome assembly GCF_031877795.1 of Strix aluco. Taxonomy (NCBI): domain Eukaryota; kingdom Metazoa; phylum Chordata; class Aves; order Strigiformes; family Strigidae; genus Strix; species Strix aluco. The sequence continues at coordinate 6,147,631 of NC_133958.1, read as the reverse complement.
AAGGTCAGGACACTGCGGAAAGGAACGAGAGAGGGAGAGAGAGTCGGAGAGAAGAAGAAAAAAATTCCACTGAGTCGGCAATACCCAGGCCCCCGGCAGCCGAGGTAGAGGTCAGTCACATGCCTTTGAAACCTTTCTGTCTCCAGCTGCTCTCTGTGATGAGGCAAGCACTTTTCTGCTCCTGCTAATAAATGCCACAAGCCAGCTCATGGGGTACAACACATGGCTGGAGAGAGCTGGAGACCACGGCAGGCTTCGTTCGCAGGGCTGTGCTCCTTTGTAAACAATAACAGGGGCGGCTGGAGGTGGCAGGATGCCGGAGGGGGAGCGGAGGGAGACAAATCCTTCTCTAATGTGTGAATTCATCCATACAAGGCCTGGCAGTGGGTGCGCGTGGCTTGACTAATTCCGCCTGAGCACAGGAGGGGAGAGTGCAGGAGGAAAGTGCCGCTGCAGTCATAAATCCCCATCCAGCTGGCAAAGCCACTTCCTCAGTCTTCCACCTCGCACGAAGATTTGCAGCCCCGTCAGCAGGAGCAGAGGCAGCTGCAGGCTGGGGCCGTGCTCCCTGTCCTGGCACCAGCCTGGCCGCATCTCCCACCCCCAGGCTGGGGTCTGCAGGGCCCCTCTGAGCACACCACGGAGAGCCATGAGCACAGAAGGGTTGGCAGAGTGGCACGGTTGGGCGCTGGCTGGGCTACCTGGGTGCAGATAGTAAACAGCAAGGTCCAAAGCTCCTGCGTGAGAGCGTTAGGAAGGAACCCTTCACGGGACAGGTGGGGGCAAGGGGAGCCATGCCAGGCGAGCCAGGCCAGCGCAGGTGTCAGCCAGCACAGCCTCACCTGCCTCCTCCGAGCAGCGGGGGGTCCCACCAGGGTGTTAGCTACAAACTGAACCCCAGAGCTTCATGCTGGAAGGAGAACAATTGACACGGTTGCAAGAATTTCAAATAAGGGATGCACAAAACCTGCAAGGTTCAGACAGGCCTTCCAGAGCTGCCAGAAAGGACTTTACACTGATGTTATGCATAAAACATCGTTATAATCTATGATCTTCTTGCAGCCTCAAAGACAACCTCACAAATAGCAGTGGTCTGTAAGACTTTTCCCAGCACCTACATGATTGGTTGGGCTGGGGATGAGGAAGAGGACCAGGGTGAAGGGTGGTGAAGCTCTGCTCCTCCAGCATAGCCTCTGACGCTCAGGATGGCTGGGACAGAGCTGACCATCTCAGCGTGCCTCAGTTTCCCTTGGTCTGTGGTGGAGGCGATTATACCAACGCAGCACTTTGCCCCTGCATGAAGTTTAATGTGTCAGGGTTGGGAAAGGTGTTAACAAGCCGTGCAGAGATGCACTGAGGGTGTTTCTCCCCCACAGCTTCCAGGATTCATTTCTTAAAATCCTGTACATCCCCTCCTTCCCTCCCATCCACTCTGGGTAAGTGATTATCTTTACTTGTGCTGGTTACTTTTGCGTCCTACATCCTAACAGCAGCACAGGCTCCCAGCTCAAGTGAAGCATTGCACAAACGAAAATATCCACCGTGAGTCAGCCACCGCTTCGCTATTTTGCTGCCCTAGGCAATCGCTTGCTCTGCTGGTGCCGCACAGCTGACCTAGCGCAGCAGCTACTCCCTGCTCCCCTCTCCCATTATGTCCAGCCCTCGGTAATTACGCGGACAACAGCATCTCTGCTCCAAACGGGGATCTGTGCTGGCAGGACTTTCTGACCAGCGTCAGCTGGGCCAGATCCAGCAATTATGTGCACGAGGGGTGGTGGCATACACTGCCAGTCCTGCCCAATTTATGCTCTTCTTTGCACAAAATCTGTCACCCGGAATCCTTTGCAATCCAAACAGGAAAAAAAAAAAATGGGCAATGAAAGAAAATAAGAAATCAGGCAATCGCCTGGCAGGGCTTCTGCTGACTTCTCACACTTTGCACTGGGCCTCAGGGCATGGAGCTCCCGGTGACACTTCTCCCAGCAAATGCAGAGCCTGACACATACTCAGGATCGCACCAGCCAGTCAGGATGACACCGGGGGCATGGACAAGCCTACAGCCGGCCTTTTTAGGAGTGACAGTGACCACAAGAAAATAAATAATTGGCCTAGATCCTCTGCAGCCACACTGCTGCAGTTCTCTGTTTCATCACTCTCAGGCTTGCAATCCTTCCCTGAGCTGTTTAGCATCTCTCCTCACATTTTCACTGCTGGAGCACTGTTGGCTTTGATACACACTGTGCTCTTCCCCTCAAGCGACAAGGAACAAATGTTCATGCAACACAGAAAGCGCCCATGGGGTGAGGAAGGAGAGCCTAAGACTTGCTGAAAACGTCTGTGGCTGCTTGCTTTCACCACTGGCTATCTTCCCACTCCAGGCAGGGTAAGAGGACCAGGAAGCAGCAGCTAGGGACAGTGCCTTGGCTCACCAAAGGTTCCTCTCCTCCACCATCACCCTGGCTCACCCTGACACTGGCTGAAAGGACGGACAGGCTTCGCTGCTGACAACCCAAGGGCCTCCAGGGATGATCAGGAATACAAGATCCAGGCAGCGCATCTGGCAGCAGGGAGGAGCTCTGCATAGTCCTCACGGTTCCAGTCATGACCTGAAAGCCTCTCAGACGGGATAGTAGCACATGCAAGTGGTATTTTGAACCTGAGCTAAAAAGTGGAGCTTGGAAGTAGAAGTGGTTGTGAAGTGAAACCAGAAGTGGGAGCACCAGCGAAGCAAAATCTGACAGGCAGCGTGAGCTGTGCTCCAGCAAGCTGTTGGCTCTCCTGTCTCATCTCACTAGAGGTGCTGTTTATGGACTGAGAAGATTAAGACTCAAGATGCAGCTGTGGCAATAGCGCTGTCGAAGCGAGCCCGTTTGCATTGGCGTGGCATAACAGATTCAGTTATGCTGGAGACTCCACTACAGAGGAGACTCTCAACCACAATGCAAGAAACATTCCTGTTGCTGAAGAAGTCAAAGTCCACAGCAGGTCACAAACACTGGCAATGGCAATTTTTATTCTTTGGTTGGATGCCTCAGGGCCAAATACTGTTGCCACTACTGTAGGGTATGGGGTCAACCCACTGAAGTAGAGGGACTTAATGCAGATTTATGCATTTCAAGTAAATGGGTTGCTAGTGCCTCGAAACAGAGGTGGTACAGCAACCCGGCTTAGGCGGAGCATCACTCCTCCTTGCTTGCAATGCACAACATGCTCTGCAGCTGTCTCAGGGATGTTGCAATGAGAAAGCCATTGGCTTCTCCATTAAGATAAAGTAAAATATTTGCTGCAGTCACCTGAACGTGCATATCCAGCTCAGTAATGTCTGCCACTATAATCTGATAGTCATTTCTCTGCTAGAGTAGGGTTAGCTCAGAAGCTTTCCCTCCCCTACCTAATTTTGCTGCTATGTTAATAGAAACTCAGTTATAGAACAGGACTTGCTCATTATTACTCGTTGTTAGAGGCTGAGGATAAGCCTCCATTAGCTCTGATTGCTTTGCTCCTGCGTACTCATACTGTTGATAACACCTTTCTTAAATATTTGCATCCTTAAGAAGCAGCTTTTTTTTTTTTTTTTAAATCTTATCACATCTTTCATGATTTTCCCTGGGTTGCTCATGCAGTTTTTTATAAGAGACAAATGCCTGGCAAATGTTCGGATACTGCTGCCTGCTTGGCGCATATCAATGTCAGGAAGATTTCGGGGGGGGGGAAGGAAAAAAAGAAGAAAAAACCTGCCCAGCTGGAACCCTTTCCCAGAATGCCTGTCTCTTCTCAAGACAGACAAGGCTTGGATAGAACAGATGTTTCCACCCAAAAGCAGATGTGAAGATGTTACTTTCCCAGGGAGGAAATGTGGTGGGGTTTATTATTAACCAACAGTCCCCATATGACAGCCTCCCTTGACCAACAGTTGGAAAATCTGGGAAAAAACATAGTCCTCTAATCCACGTGGTGGCAGGAAATAGCCAGCCCTGATGGACTCTCTTGATTTATTATTATTAATTACAACCCGGAAATGACCAGCAACATCTGGGAGAGACAAATGTGGAAGAGAGAGAAAGCTTGAGCGAAGGGGCCAAATTTTTGATTCCATGATGGCCTCGGCGTACTGTGGAACTTCGGGAAAAGCAGCTGCAGAGGCAGGGGGAGCAGCCTCTGCGGGAGAGCAGGAGGAGAGGCCCGGGAGTGCCGCGGCCGTCGGAGCGAGGGGCAGTTACACAACATGAAGCAACCCTGCACCACACATGGAGCACGACAGGAGCGAGCGGCAGCCCTAGAACTAGATGCACTGGAGGTGTATGGGCTGAGCCTCAAAACACGGTGCCTGTTACAGACAGACCGGGGCTGAGTCGCACTGAGGGCCCGAACCAGTTTCCCCCCCGGCACTAAACGGCACCACGCGCGTAGGGCTGAGCTGGGGGCAGGTTCCTGCAGCTCCGCAGCCACACGACATTAACGTGCTGCAAATCAACTGATGGAAAACAGGCAATAGAAGGAGAAGAAAGTTCAGACCAAACCCCAGACCAAAAGCAGTGGGTAGGAACAGAAATCCACCAGAGAAACAAGAGCAAAGTGTTTCAGTGAAAGAACAAAAAGTAAAATAGATTTTCCAAATGCAAAACATTCGAAAAATGACCAAATCTCTAGTGATGGGAAGGTACAACAGACAGCTCTGTAACTAGGTCCTGAAAGCTTAATGAAGCCTGGTTACCTCTTTGGAACTGGAACAAAATAACCCAACAGATCACAGAGGGCTGATCAAAAGCAAGTGAGTCCGTGACAGGTAGCACAGATGTGTGCGAGTCGGTTTACAGTCGCACGGAGAGAGGAATTGTGACCAGGGCATTTAGAGCATCAGTGGGCCCCTGTGAGCCGCGTGTCAGCACGGGAGCAGCAGCTGGTTACTCAGACCCTGCTCCTGCCTGTGTAACCACTTTGGGCCTTTCTTCTGTCGTCCTGCCCGAGGCGGCTGCGGACACGGGTCTGCTCCGAAGGCACCGTGCTCTGAGCCTGACACCAGCACGGGGGGTGGAGGGGAGCCACAATCAGTGTCTGAGCAAACAGGGTAACCAGCTACTCAAGATTTGGCAGGTGCACACGTGTTTTGCTGAACTGAGAGGCTGGTTCAGCTTTACTAAAAGCTTTGGCTTTCTTTAGTCCTTTTACTCTATAGAACTTACACACTTCCAGACTTTAAGACAAACATTGAATCAACCATTACCACTTCTAGTGTAAAATAAGACATTCTCTGCTTCTCTGTTGACAGCCCCACCTAAGGACACAGGGACACTTTCCCACCAGGTACTGGAGAGCACAGGCTCCCCGACATGCACACACGCCGGCTGTGGTTAACCCACAACCTGAGAGCTCGTAAAACATCTGTTTATATTTTCAGAGCAGTATTAACATTGTCAGACCGTGGCAAATCTGCTTAATTTTAATAGACATACGTAAAATACACAAGCCAAAATACACTTAAAATGGGACATGTCAGAAAATAAACAACTATTAACTAATAGAAAGGAAGTTAGTTCTTGCACTTTCTCGCTCTCCCACGCGCATCCCCTGCAGCCACAGTTCAGTCATCTCCTCGTGACTCCCCACTGCAGCCTCACACCCAAGAACTACAGAAAAATAAAGACGCCTCTTCTAAGGGTGCTGAGACAGCATGGGAGGGAGGCAGAGAAAAGACCAGGCCTCTGCCTGCATTTCTGTTCTCGGCATCAGAGTAGCACTGCTCTCGTGGTCAAGATGTCAGTGCCCTTCCAAGAAAGCTTTAAAAAAAGCAGGACATGTATGTGAAAAACCAGCCTCACCAAAGCCCTTACAGAGCAGCGCTGGCTCAGAGACAACAGAGCACCACTTGGACGCACGGGCTGGGGGAGGCACTAAAAGGCCTCAGTTTCAGTTGTGCTGTTTGTGGAAGGTTTGCTAAGGAAGCTTAAACAGGGGAAAGGGAACCTCGGCTCACTTTAAAGCTCTTTTCCCATCTCAGAACAAGGGAAAAGGGCTTTGCACACCTGGACCGTGTCCTGGTTTTAGCTGGGATGGAGTTGGGCTGGGACAGACCAAGATCTCCCATCTCTGAACGCGCCTGATGTTAAGGATGATTGCATTTTCTTTGGGGGCTTTAAAGTTCCTTCTCAAAGGGAGTAACAGTCCCATGCTTAGATTCACCATACCCTCTCTACCTCTGTAGATATATTTGTAGAATTTGAACCTGAACGGGTTATTTCCACCCCTGCTCTTTTCCTTAATTTATTTTGTAAGGTATATACTGCAGAAACCAACTGCACGAAGGTGAGGAGAAGTGCCCCATAATTGAGAACAATATCTCCAAGGGGCTTTTCCAATGAGGTACAGATTTCTCTGGCATACATTTTCAGAGAAGTCAGTATAATGAAGTCCAGAACTTTTAGGTTTCCCCTTTAATATATCCATCATGTCTAGATCCATTATTGACATGTTGACTTTCTTGTTTCTGATTTAAGCTGCCAGACTCGGTAAAATTGCCTTGACAGCTTTAGCATTTGTGGCAGAACACTGACATGATGTTACTTACAGCTAATTAAAGTTGAGAGCATAATAAACAATCTCGGGATCCTAGCAACCTAATTTCCTCGGGTATTGAGTTTGCTGGATCTTGACCCAAGGTCTCTGAAGCTCCAGCAAATTCTGAGACTGACCTCCCTGCTCCGTGGGTGCTGGCTGTGGAAATCAGGGTGCTTTTTGTGCCAGCTGGGTAACACCAAGAACACACGGGCCCAGCTTGTCCAGGGAAATGGGGAGTGATGGGGAGAGACAGGGATGGGCAACTGGCAGGGAAATGGGAAACTGTGAAATGCTGGAAGTGGGTTTCTAAGGCCATTTCACTGAGGAGAAATGGGCCAATGGGTTATAGCTAATGAGCAACGGGATGAAAGCGAGCAAAGGAAAATTTAGACTGATTACCAGGAAATTTTTCCTACTGGTGAGCTCCGTTAGGGTGCAAAACGCTCTCTCAAGGGAAGCAGTGCAAACCACATCGCTCGAGCCATTTAGACCTGGCTGGCCAGGGCACTGCAGCACAGTGCTGGGCAAGGCTGGCGTCTGCGCTGGGAGCGGCAACAAGCGACCTCAGGGAAGCAGATTTTCTGTTATAGTCCATCAGGTCTTGGAAGCTTTAACTGCATCAGATCAATTCCCCTTTCCCCTCCCGTGCCGCCTCAACCCCAGCTTGTTTTACACAGAAGTGCCTATCACAGTGGGAAATGACATACTCACAAAATATGTGATCAGTTCAGTTAAGGGCAACATTTCACCTTTTCTTCCGATGAACATGTTTTTGTTATTTATTTTGTTTTAACAACAAAAGAATAAAACTTGCCATACCCAAATCAGATTCTTAGAGCTGACTCAGCCAGCAAAATCAGCATTTTTTCTTGTCTGCAGTGAATCAAAAATCACTACTCACTTGTGCAGAATCAACTGAAAATTGAGGTGAATTAAATCCAAAATCTCCCTCTGTTCCTACAAGTGACTGACATGCCTTCTTTATTGCCAGTTTCTTGAGTGCTATTGGACTGATTTCTCCCACTTCCACTGTAGCTCCTCATTCTGCAAAGTAGGGCAACAACAACATTTCACATCTCTTTCGCAAAGACTTAAATGCAGTGCAAGCGACACCCTCACTGTGAGTCGAGCCACTGTAAGTCATAAGAGCAAACAAAAGTTAAGTTGTATTAAGTTAAATCTCTATGAAAAATGTTCCAGTTCAAGCATGTTAACTTGCATTTGGGCATATGAAGAGCAGCAACTGCTGAAGACGCAGGAAGATGATGATGCATCTGACAGCAATAGTAATTTTCAACTGATTTAGTGAACCAGTACAAAGGCTGTGGTGGTGCTCTTAATCTCTTAATTCAGCTTAGAATAGCCTGAAACTGAACCTCACGTTCACACAATGGTTTCCTGCATTTAGAATGGTTTCAAGACCACTGTTCTTAAAAAGACAAAACTTCTGGTCGCAGACAAGGCCCTAGGGGTGAGCCAAAGCATGTCTATGTTGTAAGAGAAAGGATCTTGGAGTTCAAGGCGTTGCTTGCAGGTACCCTGGTGCACGTGCAGTAACTCCAGGGACGCCAAAAACTTAATTCATCTCTGTGGCACTGCTCCAAGTTTGCACTCACAGGACAAAACCAGTATTCTACACTTCGGAGGATGCTGAACCATCTCTGGAATTTGCAAATCACCTCTGTTCTTCACTTCCACACTGCAGGGCAGGTGTACTGCAGCACGCTCTTCTCTGTGGGCTGCGCCTGAGTGCAGGGGCAGAGACCCACGCGGCCCGATATGATGCTTCTGGCCTGTGGCTTGGAGGATGGAGCTTGTAAATGCACGAGAGTAAAGAGCCCCAACCTTAGGTCCAGCCCTAAAGGTTATTTACCAGAAAGGAGTCTGTACTGCGCCCCACAGCTGGGATTCAAGGCAGAGCCATGCACGGAGAGAAAGCAGAGAGTAATTATTGACCAAGTGAAGTGAAAAGCTTGGGGGTTAATGTGTCTGAAGGCAAAACATCCCCCTGGGCTTCTTGTGAAGACCAGTGACATCACCCCCGAGCAGTGCTCACTCACTTGTTACTTCATTGCTCAGGGGGAGTGGGATTAATAACACAGGGCTGGACGTCCTGCCTCCTCCTGACTGGTGCTGGCACGGAGCAGGGAGGGGAGCTTAACTACCTGACAAACTTGGCTTGAAGCAGCCACTGCTATGGAAGCTCTGCAGGGGGAAGCCTTTCTCAAAGGTGACAGTGGCACCCAGGAAGAAAAGGTTCTGCAGGAGGAATTTCTCTCTGCTGCTGCAAAATGAGGTGTGGGTCCGAGCCTCCTGCCCTGCCCTTTCCCAGGAGCCGGGGAAGGCAGCGTGGGCTGGGCCTGTCTGGAGATGTAGAAGAGAGAACTGCTCCCAGCATTCACGTTTCACATCCCATTTTAGTTCTCCCCATTTCCCAGTGTTTCATAAACACTGGACTTCATTTCAGTTTGTCGGCTGCACACAGTCCTTTTTAGCAGGCGAGTACAGACAGAATGGATGGTAGAGGGACAGCAAAGGAAAAGGAGCATTCGCATTTCCCAAATCCTATACCAAACTCCCAAATTTCCCAAATCCTCACAGGCTGCACCCTTCCCTGTCTCCAGAGCAGTTAACGCAGCAACTCCACTGAATTCACTGTAGGAGGGGAAAAAAAACCCAACCAAAAAACCAACTCTTGGATGAAGGACGCCTGCAAAAGCAGCATTTCCTCCCTTTTGTCTTGGCTGGGGCTGTTTTCAGTTCCTGATTGTTCAGACTCTTTATTCCTCACTTTCAGACTCTTGTTCGCTTCCAGCTGGGCTGTATGTGCGCTTCAGAGATCCAGTGGGAAAGGTGGTGCGCAGTGACCCCCAGTCATTAATCAAGCTGCCTAAGCCGGGGCCTTTTCACAGCCAGAGCCTGATTATTGGCTCTTGGGAGCTGCGTAATAAAATGACAAGGGGAGTGAGTCTATTTCCTGCCGCCAAACTGCTGACATTAATTCACACTGGGGGGCTTGGGGAAGGCGGCGGGAGGGGGAGAGCAGGGAAAGAGGCTCTGTCTGTGCAAGTGAAGGCTGCAGGCCCTGCGTGCCGCTCCCCAGCTGCTGCGTGCACGGGTGTGAACAGCCGTGTCACCGCTCGGACGTGTTCACCTACACACTAACTGTCCTATGGAGCAGAGTACAGCAGTTCAGCGAAAAATCCCGTTTTACAAAATACTGGGCAAAATCTTGGACCAAAACCAGGATCCAGCTCTTGATCCTCCATTATTTCACAGGTCCAGAGCCGGTCTGTAGCTGCTTGCTTTATCTAGACTGATATACACGCTACTACATCTGAAAAACTCAGTTTTTTTCAGGGGTAGCCCTTACAAACAGCAAGAAAATTAGGTCAACACAAAAGTTTACACAACAACTTTAGCTCACGTTCCCAGACTGTAGCCCAATCCAAGAAAATCCCAAACAAAATACCCACCACCACACCCATTCTGACTGCAGACTACCAGGGGGTGAGGTGTTTACCTCTCTCGGCAATGAGCTGTGGCTGCAGAACGTCTTGCTGCCAAATACCTGCCATGCTTCTAGGGATGACAGGAATCCATCCTAACAGCTAAGGAAAAACAAAACAAAGCCCCACACAACTACCACAAGATCAACACTGGAAGTATTTATAACTGAGATCCTAGAGTCCTTGCGTCTAGGAAAACTGGGTGATTGCATCCTGACATTCCTATTGCTGAGGAACAAACTAGATGGTAAGTACAACTGGTAACAATTTTCTAAAATTGCAGAAATTTCTTGTTCTTTTCTTTTTTTTCTTAGTTAATAGTTCTTTTGTCCTGACTCTAGACATTTTGCTAATCAGTTTATATCATATGGGAGCTATCAGCAGAGACAGTCAAGCCTGGGGATATGTAAAACCTTTCCATTGCCTGAAGAATCCAAGGAGACCTTTGACACTTGCCAAATTCCCTTGCAAGGGAAGGGTAAGGGAATAAAGTCAGAGCCAAAATCTGCAGTCGTTTCTTCATTAGCCTTCAAATATAATCTGAAAACTTTCCTCTGCTGATACCATGTTTTTATGGGGCAACAACTGAGGGACTGTTTTGCTAAGACCACTTCCCTTCCCTGTTGGCTCTGTTTCTTGCCCACTAGTCACCCGTAGCCCAGCCTGGCCACCCGGCCCCTCCGCTTGTTCCCGGCTGGCTGCTGCAGAGCCAAGCGGGGGGAAGTTCAGGATCTGGTGCCACCCGCCAGGGCAGCTGCTGGGATGTGAGCAGGCAACATGGCGTGGGAATGGCAGCAAAAATAGAAACACCTCTGCTGGAGCACTGACGTGTTCCTGGAGCACGTGTTCCTGTCCTCCGAGACAAGAGTGCTCCATCAGAGCACTTTTAGTTGTGCACGCAGAATGCTCCCTGAGCCAGACTGATCTTTGACATGATCCTTACAGTCAGTAACAACCCTGCACAGAAGCAGAAAATACCCTCGCATTTCCCTCAGTGTAGCATGGTAGAAAACGGGCCCAACAAGGTCTGCAGAGGCGTAAATGTCTGCATGATGCATTGGGGAATCAGGTCTAAATTCTTCCCTGAAACATCCCATTAAGGATCAGAAATGCAATTCTAATGCTGCCCTTGCCACTGAAGCAAAAACAACCTTCTGGTTTAAGCAGAACCTGAATACACATACTCCTCCATCCTCTCAGAAAAAAACAAACAACAAAACCAGCAAAAAACCATCCCCGCACATATGAAACTCCATGAGGGGCTGATAGGTCATACCACAGAAGCCTCTGCTCCACAGTCCAGCCCATCTTCTTCCTTTTCTATTGAAATAAATAGAACATGGAAATTGGGGAAACTGAAGAGAGTCAATTGAAAGCAACAGACCAGAACCCCCCCACCACACACTGGCAGAGCTGAGTTGCCTTTGCTGGAGTCACACCGCTCCGCAGCATCAGAGAACCCAGTGCATCACTGATTATCAAGTATATTGATCCTCAGAGAGTACAAACTGGGCCCAGGAGTTAGTCCCCAGACCTGCGAGGCAACGGCTGCAGCAGCGAACTCCCAGCAGCCAGCGCTGCCGGCTTCAGGCGCCGGGCTGGTCAGGAAGGCAGCCGGGAAATCAAGGTGTGCGAAGGAAACAGTATCATTAATTCTCACATGTGCATCTGAGCAAGAAGTGCCTGATAAAAAAAGACCCATTTGCCATTGCAACTATATCAAACCTTCTACAAAAAGTCACTTTGAGGTCACTGTTTTTGTCCAGTATTTCAATACATTAAATGCAATTACTTCATTGTTGATTTACCTGTCATTAGAGGCATGTGTTTGAACATGATTTATTGAGTGAGTTTTGTGCCAGTTGACTTGCAATAGATTGCACAATATTCAAAAAGGCTCATTTGCTTGGCATTACATTAGAAGCAGGGTGATTGCAACACAAAGCAATGTAAATGAGTTCTGAGAGGCTCCATCATTCATGTTGTCATGTACTGAATCCTATTATTATTTATTACCATAATTGTACTGTGTTTCCTGGGGCGATAAATTAGGACTGATGGGTCCCGCTGACAGCCAAGGACTGGACTCGCTCTATATAATTTAATAGGGATACTGTTGGATCTCTGCTTGGAGGAGACTTAGGGAGGAATTTAGTAACTAAGCAAAATCTTTTCTTAAAAAAATTAAAAATAAAATAAAAGCAGTGAGGTTTTTTCCCCCCCTCCTCCCTTGGCAGCAATTTAAGTCTTGATAAAAGCTGCAAAGGAAATGGGAGCACTCTGTCTTTCATAATAGGATTGTTAAAAAAAATCACTGCCCTGTGTCACAATCTGTTTTATGCTCCCTGCTGACAGGCAGCCTCACGACGCTGGGAACAGAGGGACAGCGGATGACTTAAAGGGATAGCAGTGACAGCTTCTGACCTCTAGCATACCAGCTCAAATCCAACCCTCGACTGCACGGAGAAGCTGTTCCTCACCGATGCTGTGAGGAATGAGTCGGTTATCCCTACACCTCACACACAAGCACTCACGAATGCCATCAAAACCAGCTTTTCCTGAAGTCTCACAACAGACGTTGCTGGCCAGATTTCACCTCTCACCCAGGGCCCTGTCAGAGCTCTGAGCAGCCTGGGGAAGACCACCGCTGCCCTGGTTCGCGCCCCCCGAGCCCTCTCTGGGGTTTGCAGGCACGCGGAGGTACTCCTCTGAGCGGGGACATTCCGTCTTTCAGACCCCGGGGATGTTCTAGGCGTAAGTTTGGTAAGAGCCTCCTGGCTGAAGCCTGTTCTTTCTGCTGAACACTTCTCCTCGTGCAATTGAATTCTCAAGCCCAGAGGGGCCAGGGCAGGACTCTATAACCCTTCCAGAGAGCAAACACAGCACAAAGGTGGGACCACAACTCCAGGCATATGTTGCAGCCACTACCTGTTGAAACCAAGTAGTTTGCTCCTTGGTGCTTCAGGGTGCAAAACCCAAGGAAGAGTCACAAAACTTAACTCTTATTTTTAACTCAACCACCAAACGCTTTCCGAGTGGGACAACTACAGTGACAATACCAAAGCCAGGAGCGAGTTAGTCTGGGTTTGCTGGTGTGCAAGTGTAGGCGGTCTGTGGCACTGCTGTGAGCCATAAAACTGTTTTATTCTTGGCCCAGTTGGGACATACCTTCCCCTGTATTGAAATGAAAAACCAAACACTTTTACATAAACTGCTGATGAATGAAAACTGTGTCCTTTCCCTTTTCTATTCGAGCTTGGAATCAGAAAATATCAGTAAAACCAAGACAAGGGTTTTTCCCATCCCACATGCCACAGGACTGGATTTCAAAGCACGTAGGATACACAGTCGTGGCAAGATTTTCACTGGTCCTCAACTCACCAGCAGTTAAGTACAGGACGGCCTTTAACAAAACACAGCATCTAACAGGCATGCGATGCTTTGAGAACTGCAGGGAAATCTGGCTCCGTGCGCTGTAGAACTCTGTTCTCTGTTACTGCAGAGTGCCAGCAAAAACCCATCGTGTGGCTCAAGTTTTACTAAAGCCCTCAGAGTAAAATGGAAGTAGATCTTCAGCAAAATGTAGGCCCCAATTTCAGTCTGTAACCTCCAGAAGTCCCATCCTCCCTTTATGCTAGTTTGATACCAATGTAATTCTGCTGATGTAGCCAGAGTAATTCTGGATTTACAGCAGGGTAGGTAGACCCCAACCAGGGGCCCTTCCAAATGGCTTTCATTTCCAAGCAATCCCACACTGATGTGAAACTGCAGCGTCAGCCTTCGTGGTCATCCCTTCAGCGTGCCATGCACGGGAACTTCGGACACTCGCTGGTCATGCAGCAGGTACCTGATTCTCCTCCTTCATGCCCAATGTGACAGGAGACAGTGTCCTCAATTCTCTATAAACTAGGAACTTCTCTTGTAGCATGGGGCTATAGGTTCTTTGGATCTTTGATACCATCTAGTTTGTGACTGTGTTAACATGAAGAGTTAACCCATAAAGTGGCTTTTTACCATTACCTAGTTATGCTTTGTACTTCAAGTTGAGAAACATGAGAGTAAAGGATTTCTGGCCTTGAAGTGGAGCTTTGAGTGTTGCTCCTGGGAATTGATCAAACTTTTCTGTGCCATGATCATTCCCCAGCTATGGTAATGCTTATTTATCCTATAGGATTGTGACTGATATTCATTAGCCAAATTAGGAAGTTATTAAGGCCAAGATGATGAAAGTGCTGCATTAGTATTGGAGTTGTTTTTAATGAATGCATCCTCGCTTAAACCAAGGAGAATGAACTGAATAAACCACTGCAGCAAAGTTCTGCCCTTAGAGCTAATGGACCAAGTCCCAGCTGCTGAAGGCACAGAGCCAGCGGGAGCAGATTAGCCGTTAGAAAGAAGCCACAGTTTGTGTGTCCTGAACAAAAGCCGTGAGAAGCGCTGTTAGGAGTGCTGTCTGCAAGGCTGAAGGATCCTATAAGCAGGATAGGGGAAACAGGGAAAGCACGTCTCAGGTTCTGGTATCCAGATTAAGATCCAACAACAAAGTTGTACTTCTTTCCATGCTTTTAAACACCACCAATACTCAATCTTTCTACTACACTTCTTGTAAAGAGATTCAGAGCTGCAGAACCTCAGAACTGTTGGACTAGAACAGGTTAATGGTCCCTACAGTCCTGTATGTTGTATTTGTGCGCAACCAAATGTCCATAAATCCTCCTAGTGGACAATTTTATGGAATAATCAACACATCAGGGATATTTCCTTCTAACCTCCCCTGAGTTAGTGACTGGCTTATGCCCTGAGGCATGAGAACTTATTGACTGGATCCGTCTCTTGTTCAAGTCAATAGGTATCTGTCAATTCAGGTCAATTCAAATGAGATTTTATTGACAGGAGAAGCTACAGAAAATGTTGCCAAAGTGCGAGAAAATGACAGCACACCCTTACCTTCTTGAGCCATCTGTCAGAGATAGATACAACCTGCACTGTTTTTACAGCAAGACTTACTTGCAGCTTCGTTGACTAGAAATTGTCCTTGATTCAGCTTCATTGACTTGACTGAGCTGAGCTATGCTAAGCATAAACAAGATCCATCCTGTTTCTCTATGGACACCATCACAAGTAGCACGAGTGCATTAAAAGGCCGAGGCTGCAGACCCATAATTATGTTAGAAATAGGGCAATATAGGTGCCCTTCTGCCAAGGAGCACTAAGCAGTGTCCACAGTCAGCACCACACATCAGAGCCTGCACCTACAGCTGTTAGACTATCAGCATCCCTGCTTCCCCCTCCCTGCTGATTGCTGCTCCAGCTCATATTCTCTCTACCCCACGCAGACATATGAAACTTGTCACTCAGACATCAAAGGAGCTTTTCGCTCACCCCTTCTCAGTGGTGACACATTTTTGGCCAAGCACATCACATTAATAGAACTTGCTGTCAAACAAGAAGGCTTTCAAACAATGGAAGGATTGTACACTGTGCGGCACGGCTGATGGGCAGATCACCAGGTAATGTGATGCAAGAGCTATAAAATATCTCAAAGACACAAGCGAAAAACACAGAGCCTAGTTTTGAAGACAGACTTGCGGTTTGTAGAGGGGGTTTTTTTGGTATAAATTTTGGAACAGACCCTGGCATCAGACTTGATTGGGTTTCCAAACCTAGCTTCAGTTTAACATGCACATTTCCTTAAGCGGTGCAGTGTTTCCTTGTCTTCTCCAGCGCCTCCTCCCCTAGCACATACTCACCGTCTTTCATTTCATTACTTGAAACAAATTATGGGCCAAGTTCAGCTGGCCTCATAGAATCAGTGAAAGTATTTAAAACATACCATGTCGCACTGTAACCTGTGCAGAAACAGTCTGCTGCTCGCGAGCACTTTTCACCATAAACCAAAAAAGGCTCTGCTTTGCCTGACACTGTTGCTGTTGGGGTTGAGCCCCAGAAGGAACAGCAGGGACAGCTTCTGTGAGAACCAGCACTTTGCAGGAGAGGCTGGGCGAGCGCAGGGCACACGCCTGAACCAGCTGCCCGTGGGGACGTGCCCCAGAGACCTTTCCCAACAGAGGCCTTCAGTGCTCTGGGTGATGATTAATGAGAACTTGGGGTTGGAGCTTAGTAATTGTGATGAGTCTTTTATATAAATCACTGGTAAGCTAACAAATACCAAGAAACAGTATAAGGAGAAAGGAGAGAAGGAGAAAGAAAATAACGCACGTGACTGTAACCTCAATCTAGCAACAGCCAGGTAAGTGACCCCACAGGGTTTGATTTCTTCCCGCGACTCTAAAAAGGCCAGCAGCGCTCAGAGCTGTGGTGGGGAGTGGCTGGGCCAGTGGCACGCAGGGCACTGCAAGGAATTCCTACGGGGATGTCAAACCTGAATGGAAATTGTCCTACTGTTGTGGGGGTTGGATCTTGCTTCAAGGCCCAGAAGTGCAGGAAACAAGCGCGGCGCTGCCGGGTGCCAGGGAGAGCGCTGGAAGCTTTAGCGCTGGATCTCAGCAGTCGTGTCAAGCTGGGATTTGCTGTGCACCTTTAAAGGACAGAGCATAACCCACTTCTCCTCCTCTGGCACCTAGGGAGAGCCCTGCACCACTCAGTTTATGTTCTAGGAAAGATGACAGGGATAGGTCAGAGCAATTGAAACCACCTTTAGCTTCAGCCGTGCAGGCCACTGAACATCCATTAGCTAGTAAGGGGCTTTTGGCCCTTAGTGACCTGGCCTGGATTTAAATCAGTGACCTAGCAATCAAAGACTGCACACCCCATTAGCCACCAAGACTGACTCCTGAAGGGATGTTTTGTGCAGCTTTGGTGAGCTCTCACATTCTATACATCCTTCCACACGTCTCCAGGAATATTACTGTGGTACAAAGTATGACTGACTAGAGAGATGAAGATATTAAGCATGTGTCTTTGTCAGTTATGGCCATTATCATTAGCAGACTAGCTACTATTCCCTATATATTCCTTTTAGAACCGTTTACAGCTGAAACATTTTTAATGGCTCGATGAATATGAATGCAACATTTATAACCATTTACACATATGAGACTTTGGGGCACATCCATCTTTCATCGCAGGCACATAACCTCCCATTACCACACTGTCACACTGAAGAGTGAGTGGGGAGAAGAGGACCCCACTTTGTAGTGAAAGATGAGGACATTATTTCTGCCTGTTTTGTAAAACACATGTTCAGAAATCTCCCTTATTGTCATCACAGACTTCTCTCCCCAGTCACGCACTTATTTAGACTCTTTATACTTTCATTAACAATGGAAAAATGCAGGCCGTTACATCTGTTAGCAGACATAATTTTAGACAAATACAACTTCTTATCAAATAAGCCTGCAATAAATGTTTCATGAACAGAACCCTTCAATAGAACTCCCAACACTAATTTAATGAGAAGTATCAAATGATTTTTTTTTTTATTCTGATATCTCCCCTGAGACAAATGATACTTTGCAGGCCTATTTTTAACAAATGAATTATTGACTTAAACTGGCACAATTAATCACAATATAATGGGATCAGGGGATGTTAGAGGCTCATTCAGCACGGCAGATGATGAGTACTGACTCTTCCAAGAAATGAGGCTCTTTAATCACTCCCAGATTAACAGCTACATGCTTTCAAATTTCAATCACAGGAAACTGGCAGAGTGGAATGAAAAGGGCCCACTCCAGCAGGAACGAAGAAAGCAGGATGATTTCTTACCCCATGAGAGCCCCAGTGCTCGTTGCCTCAGAAACAGGCACCCAACTTCCCTTGGGAAAGGACAGGATCTACATTGTGCTGCTTTTCCAAGAGTTCTTCCTTCCAGTCTTTATCAGGTAAAGAATTTGGTTTCAGGAGGACAGAGCACGCTCACAACCCATCAGACCGTTTTTAACACCTGCCCTTAAGGGAAAATCTTCAGGACTTAACAGAAAAAGCCTCTTAACTAATCCTCTCCTTACCAGGATAACTCTTCTCTAAAGTTTTGCACCTTCCTGCACCTTGCATGCCATGTATACTGAAGGTGTTGGAGTTATTTTTTTCTTATTTTCTTTGATCGTTTCAGTTCCATTTTTCCCTATCCCGAGCACAAAGCTTTCTGCGCTCCTTCCGAGGTGCATCAACCCCCTGAAGGAGTGGAGAGAGGAGCAGACAGACACCCCAAGTCACCTCCACAGCCGCTCCCAGCGCTAGTAGTGCCCAGTGCCAAGGAGCAGCCCCTGAGTAAGACCTCGTACCCCTGGGCAAAGAACTCAGAACGGTCTCAGCATCTCCCAACCCAGGTGCATAAGAACAGGCTTCGGTCTTAATCCCTTTTAGGCCTTACTAACTCCCTGCAGGGATGAGAAGTGCCAGGAAATCCGAAGTCTTTGCAGAAGGGGCTCGTGCGTCTGAGCAGCAGCACCCTGCCGAAGGCACTGCGGAAGCTCCGCTCTAGGCCCCGGGGTAAAGCACGCGGCCGAGTTCTCACCCTGGCTCGGCTCCCACCCCTGCGATCGCACAGACAGACCCCAGCAAGGGCGATCCTCACACCGGGGATCTGAGGCAACTGTCTTGCCGTGATCGGGGCTGGAAATCCTTTCAGCTCCCCAGACATTTGACCCAATTGAAGAGTAATTCAGAAGCTTTTGTGACAAACAATAACAAAATAATAGGTATACAGATTAACTTTTAAAGGCAGAAATGGCAAAGGAAATGAAACAAAATTAACATCAAGGTAAACTGAATGCATGCTGAACTACATGGAAAGTCAAATACTATGTCTGCTTTGCTTTGCTAGTCTTGAGTTTAGGGTTCTGTCTTTTCTCAGCAACAGTTAGTGACATCTCAGACACCTCAAGCAGAGCTTTTTCCTTCAGCCTGTGCTGCTTGAGGTACCTGCAATACCCTGGAATCTTGCAGGGAAAATTTCTCAATTTGACAAGAGACTTGGCAAGTAAATAACAGGTAAATAGATTCCTAGTAGTTGAACTTCAAAACAAAAATGCGTTTTTTGTAATTTGCACTTATAAACAATTCTAAAAATTAGCTCCTTTCTAAATTGGAGAAAGGCAGCAATTTCCAGGGTGAATCATGTGCATCATCTGGCCTTACATCCTGCCTTTGACAGTGACCTGCATCAAACGCCTCCGGAAAAGAATTCAAGAAACTCCACAGAAGGACGTTCAAGAAACAAAAGGAGCTCCACAAACACGAGAATCACACAACCCACATGGCTATTTCTTCCTGACCACTTAAAGTTATAAACAAATGCAAACCCTGAAACATATGTTTTAGCATTTGATTACTGTTTAGTGTTACACCTCTACATATTAACATTATTTAGATAAATATACAACCTCCCTTTGATTCATGTGCCAAAAAAATAAACAAACAAACTTCCTGGCTAAGGGCTGAGGAAGGGAATCATTGGCTGCCTCCAGAATCACTGTCCAGAGGTGAATTTCACTGACACTGACACCAACGCTAATATTTGCGCTAAGGGCTACCAGAAAGAAAGTCTGATTTTTTCAGGTAGAGATTCTGTGTTGGCGCTGGTAGCAGGAAGAAATACTGAAGATGGTTTTCCCTCTGCACAGGAGCCTTTTGCTCCCTCTATAACAAAAGGTATTTGCCAAGACTGTTATGATACTGCACGGTTGCTTCCTAAGAAAATCTCCTAGTAATCTTTGCCTACTTGATGTACAATATTAGACTTTCAAACAAACCAAACCACGACCTGCTAATACTAACAGCACAATACATTTAAAATTGTCAATATGGTAAAAATTAACCCTTTTCTCTTCCTTCAACTTCAGATTTTACCTGAGAGTGTGTAACAGGCTCCACCAGGATTTCACTGCATGAGAAGCATCCCAATTAATTTTCCTGATATATAGCCACCTCCAAATATTTTGACAGGGAGAGGTGCCAGTTTTCTGTCCACTTCAGTCCTGATTCTTGTTGAAGCTGATTAAGATTGTTCCTCAAAATTGGTTTGCTGTATTCACCGCATGGCTTTAACAGCTGCACGTCCTCAAGCGAGGAGGAAACATTGCTGCTCCCATTATCCCTAAATTCACACAGAAAGAGGAAACAGCTATTTGCAATGGAAAAGCAGTGGGAAAGAGACTGGGAAAGGTGGCAGATGTACTGGGCTGTGCCAGACTTTTTCAACACGTCTCATTGTCTGCAAGGCAGAGTGCAGAAATGGGAAATGGCAAGTGAAACCCGCTTGTGTGGAAACGTGGCTAAACCTTCTCCAAACCAGGGCCACTCTAAGAAGGGGGCCAGCTCCTGGGTCTCTAGGGGGGGGTCTGGTAGCCAAAACCCATTCTCCTCTTTATCTTAATTTATAGGCCTGTCAGAAAGTTAGAATTGATTGGGAAGAGGTCTTGTTTCACCTATGGTGGGAGGAAATCAAGTGATGTTAGCAGCAGCGCTGGGCACATTATCATCTGCTGGTTCCATTTAACAACTTCTCACAACATATGCAGTTTACATTATGGTATCCTGCACATGTAGTCTTTGGCTGAAAATATCCTCCAGAGCTCTGAATTTATGGTCATGCAAATACTCGGAGAGGCAAGAAACAGGCATGCCAAAGAATGAAAAGGGAAAGCCTTCTTTGTTTCTGCTTCTAGGTCATGTTAACTCTAACCCTGCCGTGCTGCAACGCAACAAGGGATGCTGGTGTTTCAACTGCACACCCTCATCTTTCACTATGGCAATTCCTCAAATACCATCATCTCCCACAGACCCACTTGGCTTCCCTGGGCAGCTGGAGCTGGGCCTCTGAGAAAAGATCTGCTTTCAGCCAAGCCGTCTTTTTCTCTCTCTGCAGGCCTGGCATAACAACAGGCCTCACTCTGCCATTATCGCGGCCAGTTCTGCATCCCCTGGGGAGTCTCCCGAGTCCCAGCACAGACCTGCAGGGCAGCCAGTTAACCACTGTGGTCAGAACTGCACAAGCACAAAACAACAAGTTTGTTCCTTATTGTTGCTACCCTTTCTGCTATTTTTTTACAGACATTAAAGTTGTGTGATGTAAGAGGAGGACTGAACAGAATCTCTTCGTCCATCCTTTCAGCACAACGAGTGTCGCTCTCCAGCAGCGATCCAGCAAGCTGCTGTTGCTGTGCAGTGCCCGTCAGAGGTACAGGTCTTGATCCCAAGAGCACTGCAGACATGTGGTGAGGATGCTGAGCTTATTAGCCCTTCTGGCCCAGTTGATTAGCTTGGGCACAATTATGCTGATTCTGGAGTTGCGGCCTCAACATTACTTTGGTGTCTTTGCGTGGCGCTAGCCAGTGGCTGTAATTTTTGTCGTGGTGGAATTGCAGGCTTAATGAAAGAAAAGAAAAACAAAAAGACGTTGTTCAAAGACCTCCATTTCACGTTAGGGCACAAACAATATATATACAACCAATGCAGCAATCTGTCACCTGTCAGCTGTCGGCAAAAGCTTTGTGGGAAATTAATTTTCAAGTGCAATTTCAGTAGCCTGTTGATGTAACGCCGTGGAACAGTGGGAACGGATCATACGGGAAGTGGACCTGTACGTTTCCTTACTGTGTGCTTTGCACAGCAAAGACGCAGCCCACTACAAAATAAAAATGTATCTTAGAAATTTCACTTTCTTTGGGACTTTTTCCTATGCTAGGCTGGATTGTCAGATCATGTAAATGCAAACAGTTCCATGGATTTAGGAGGAGTAATCTCATTTTATACCCAAAGGTACCACGACCCTCTGTTCTGAGGAGTGGCCACTTGGAACAGGAGGGTTAAAGCAGCAAAAAGTCACCAGGATTAAGTTACTAGGATTACCATAAAAATGATAGGCTTTGTCACCGACAGCCCTCTCCAGAGAGCGTTCTTCCTTGCAAGTCCAGCGAACCCGCCCAGCGCTGATGGTGGCAGCGAAGCCCCGAGCGCGGCTGCGCTCCTCGCTGTTCCACAGAACAGGAACAGTAAGTGCAGCTATTTCCAGTCCTGACTTCTGACTAACCCACATCATAAATTAGACTGTCCCTTTTGGCCACACGTGTGTTAACTACACTGCAGTTTGGTCACAACTACTGTACAGTCCTATTTTTTGATAGATTTAATTACTCCTAATTTATATCAGGCAGAACTGCACTTAGCATGAAGTACTTAGCACTGTCACTTTAATGTCATGCTTAATACACATTTTTAGATCTCTGGTCATTAACTACACGATAGATTTGAGCCTGGATTTACTGTACAGCGCTCCATGGCCCCCCTTGGCTTTTGGAGGCTGTTGCAGAAGCCTGATCAGCGTTGCCTCACATACAACATATACTCTGTATGTGTGACATACAGCCCGTTGCTCAATTTTGACATCACCAGGGAACAGCAGTGCTCCTCCAGGTGTGACAGGGGGGTATTTTTAAGAGAGACTCTCAGATTCAGAGTCCTGCAAGCTTTCAGCCAATATTAATCAGTCTGCTAAGAAATAAAAGCAAGTTTATTCTTCTTGGGAATGTTTATTATTGCGACAGTTCAAAAATGAAATTCATATTTGTGAGAAAAACATGGTTGAAGTTGTTCCTACGTGGATAAGTGACCCACATTCCTACTTTCCTCTTAATTTTTTAATAAACTGATTCATTCACTGCATGATACCACTACGTGTTCATATCTTTATCAAAAACATTAATAAAATATTCACTTGTATTTGTTTACCAAAATGCCTTTTATGGAGATGAAATATTTCTAAAATCTGCTCATTTATGTTTTTCACCTAGCAATGTATTAAAAAAACAAAACATAATTTGTGTTGGTGAAACTTAAATAATTTTGACAGCAGCAACAACTTGTTTTGCAAAAACTGTTTTTGAGGGGAAAAAGCAACTCTTTCAAATTCCACAATTTATTTATTTTTTTTTAAAACAACCTGCTTCTGTGTTTGCTCACTGCTGAAGACTGTGCGTCCTCAATGCCATCTGAGGCATCTCAACACTGTAGAAACATAAATATAAATGAACATACTAAATGGTGATTGCCAAGTTGTCTAGCCCATCATCCTGAAATGGCCATTCAGGACAAATTCCTTGAAACTCAAGAATGCAATTCTTTTCCTTTCAAAGGTCCTGTCTACAGAGTACACTGAGGAAAGTTGAGACAAATGAAGCCAAACACGAAGTCAACGTGCATACCTCAAAGCTCTGCGGTCAGGTGAAACTGCAGCGAACTACAGGCACCGTATTCCGAGGCAGAGCTGCCGCGCGGGGGGTTAACAGCCTCCTAAGCTCATACAATTAGTTACTCCTCATGGCTCCCCATACAAATGGGTCCTACGCACACTTGGGAGCTTATGGCTTGCATGAGTTGTTGCTACACAACTGAGTTGGTTACGTGTCCCTTCAGTTCAGCCGAGGTGCCCAGGAGAGCGCCCTGTCTTCACAGGGCACAGGCCTTGGGATGGGCACATGGGACCCGACTGGCCCCTTTCCACGGCCGCGGCAGGAGCTGGCCCTGGCCCTCCGTGTCACAGCAGCTCCAGGGACACAGCTGCCACAGACGGACGGGGCTGCAAGGGAGACCAGAGTGAGGTGTAACAGATAATTTTCTGGGCTTTCTACAAAGTGTGTCTGTTCCATCATGCTCTTTTCTGATAGTAGTAAGTAGGACAGGGAAAGTTTTGCTACAGAAACTGCGGTTACTCATGGTGTGTGTTATTCATCTTTTGATTATTTATGAGAACATAATAACAAAACAACCGAGCAAACAAAGCCCCCCTTCCTCTACTCCTTCTCCTCCAAAGAAACCAGCGTAAGCAAGTGGACTGTGCTTAGAGCTCAAGTTGGCTTTTACAAGCACTACCGCTACCTAAAAACCCAGGGAGAAATCACACTTTTTCTGATTGACAGGTGCCACAGTGATCAATAAGGGCAAAGAAAACAACTTGAAATGACTGTTCAAGTTGCTGTTACATAATTTTGGCAAACAAAGGAAAGTCTCCGCTGTCAGCAGTGAGTGACACTGGCATTGTCTCGTGTTAATCAATACCAGCCCGCACATGCCCTGCGCTTCCCAGGAACCAGCTGTCCCTCCGGGGGAGGCTGCGTGTGACTGGAGGGGGGGATGCCGCCGAGATCAGTGAAGAGTCAGGCATGGGGGACTCAAATTCATCTGCAAGCAGGTGCTAAGTGAATTCCTCCAAAAGGACAAGATTCATTCTTTTGCCGGCTTTGGGATGAATTAGCATGAATTCATAATCCATAAATCCTGGTGGCAGCAGAACAGCATCCCTCCTGTTGTTATTTATTTTGAGATTTTCACTGGGGCAATAGCTTTACGTTTGACATTTATATAGGTCACAGTGAGCTAATAGCCATCTGCCATCTGGGGACTTTTATAATGAACATTGCAGAAGACTATGAAACAATCTCTGGCATTTCCGATTTGAACATAAGCTGAAATAGGGTTGATCTTTACAATATGCTCTGCTGTCTCTCTTCAGGTTTGCATTAGTCATTTGCCTGGCCTTGCTACACACATACACACGCTTGCACATATGGGAAGCGGTGGGCTTCAGCATTTAATACTATCAGTTAATCACCACATGCATGAAAAACACCCAATACCTTGCACAGCTATAAAAGGACCTCATTCACCTGAAAATTCTTAAAACATTTCAGAAATATTAATGACTCCCCAGCCCTCCTCCCCTGCAGTGCGGGCACAGGAGGCTCAGCCATCGCGCTGGCTTCGCTACAGTACACGGATGTGAAATCACTCCTGCAAGGTCACAGAGCCCTCCCTCAGCACAACCTCACCGCCCTGCTCACCCAGGATACACCCCAGGCTGAGCTACCACAGGTAAGAACCGCAGAGGTGGAGAGTCCCCAGGAAGACCACCACAGACAGAGGGGCTGAGGCATAGCAGATGACACCCCTTCATCTCACCCTCGGGCCAGAGCAGCCGCCCCAACCAGCCCCGACTGTTTCCCAGTTCTCTGAGGCGTTTGGCCAAGTGCTCCCATGATTGAAGCCAGCTGAGCCACCTCTGCAGGGGAAGGCTGGGGCAGGGGGGTCATGCCCTCACCTCAACAAGCAGCAGAGATCTGCAGTGAAAAAATCCCTGTGAGGGATTTTTAGTGCCATGAAGTATCCACAGTGTCACCTCTTGATCATCTCCACCTGTACTAAGTGCTGTCGATGCAGCAGCCTCTGAGCAGGCCCGCTGTGGGCAGCTGGTCGTGCTCCACTTCTGTCCCCAGCTGACACGGGAGTGCCCACGGGCAGAACCTGCACCTCCCTGCCCCAAGAGCAGAGTCTCTGCCGCCTCCCGCCCGCTCACCCGGACGGGGCGTACAGGAACACGTGTATTTCCGAGCACCTGGGCGCACTGTGCTACGATCATCAGCTCTCGCAGATGGGGAATTGATAGAGGAAAAGATTAAGTGACTTGCTGAATCGTATAAGCCACCTACAAGAGTTGTGAGTGAACCCAGGTGTCCTGAATTTCAGGTCAGCACTTTAACTGCAAGGCCGCCCTTCTCCCAGTACCTACATGCTGTTTATTTTACGATACAAATGTGTGAAAGGACTGAATGTGCTCAGACAGATGAGAATATCCCATCTCAATTAGTCACTCTCCAAAAAGCCTCCTAGGGGGCCAGGCCTCCTTAATGCTGCATGTTCCTCCTGAGTTCCCCAAGCCTCAGCAGGCCTCAGGGTAATAAATTACATTTGTCTCTGCCTTAGCAGCAGCAGCCTGGCTGAATCCTCCTTTCCATGACTCAACTCATGATGAAATGCCTATTTCCTGGTGCTGAGATCTGTGAAAATTGGTCCTTTCAGCCTCCCTCCTGAGGGACATGCCTCAGCGAAGCGGCTGGGGGCATCTTTGATCAGATGTGCTTTTCTCCCTTCCCTTTGCCCCCTGATACAGACGCCTGGTCCTGGGGTGTCACTTATTTGTATTATGTCTTTCAAGGACGACACACAGAGCGCGTTTGAAATCCAATCCCCTCTCGTGGGGCTGTGGGGCTGGGAAATCAGGGAGATGCCTGAACACTGACCAGGTTTTGACCTGGTCCTACAAGGACTCTGGTTACACAAAATGCTGTGCTAGCTCTGATAAGCATAAATCTTTTGGGCTGCAACTTTTGTGAAGTTCAGCAGGTGACAGCTTAAATAACTTCATGCTCAGCTGCTGCCTACTAATGCTGCCACATGGAGGGGGCAAGCCAGGCTGGAGGCTGGCCTGGGAAGCCCACCTTCCCCGCTCCACCACCGCCCTGGCAGCGTGCAGGGGCTCTCCGTCCGGGTACGGCAGGTAGCCTTGGTGTGGCACAGCAGCCTTCTGCAGCCTGGGACACTTCAGCTGATTACCCAGCATGACTTCCCTCCCGGCTCCAGCAGTAGCTGAGTTACAACCTGCCTTTCACTGGCCTACATCTGATGGAGTTACTTCGCACTGATGCTGCTGCAAACAGGCACAGCTCTGCCTGTGTCACTGACCCCCTTTCACAGACATCACTGCAGACTCTGGTCCACACGAGAGCAGCCTCATTACAGTGGAAGGCATAAAAAGATAAATGCTGTAAGCCTTATCTCTACCTTTTCCACCACATGCATGCTCCCTTCCCCACAACGCAGGATACGCAACAATACACAGTCAAGGCTGTGCTCGTGCTTCTCAGCACCACTGGTAATACCTAACAGAGCTCACCCTGAGGAGTGCTTCTGGTATTGTTATTAATGTCCATGTCACAACTGCTTCCCTAGGATTTCCATTACAGCCAGGGATCATAGTGCACAGAAGGTGCCAGGAGCTCAGCCCAGCCTGTTTTACCCCAGCAAGATGCGAGACTCAGCTCTCTTGTTGAATTTCAAAGAGAGCAAGAGAGAGAGGGGACTTTCACATTGCTTCAGTTAAGGGGAGGATCACCAAAGGGCACAGAAAGAAATGAAAGTGAAAAGGTCACTCCTATTGCTGGGAATACATTTTTTCACCAGCCACATTAGGTAAATTTACTTTTGCTTTGCTGCTTAGTGTTTTCCTGCATTCCTGTCCTGCTTCATGCCTAACCTGCAGCACTGAAGGAGCCCCTTCATCCACCCTGGCCCGCTCGGCTCTTCCCAGCAGCCTCCGAGGAGCTGCCTCGTCCCGTTCTGTGCTCTGCACCCCCTCCAAGCACTGACTCCTGCAATCCGATGTCAATCACAGCTATTTTAATGTGCTAACTTTCTAAATCCACACTTGTGCTTACTTAACAATATGCTGCTTTGATCAGTGTAATACAAGCAAAACTAACAAGAATGGGGCCCTTACCTCCCCTCCCCTCTCCTGAAGCAAGCCTTGCCAGGCCTCAGGCTTGTAAAACCAAAGCAATTGCAATCTTTAATTTTATTTCCTTTATTTTCAGGCTGTTAGGTGCTGGTTCTGATTAGGGACGTTCTGAGCAGGAATAAGGCTATTTTAAATAAAAAACATGTTGAGCTTTAGGGGGAAAAAAAGCACAACCTTATCAATTTAGAAGAAATGACTTTTCAACCAGCGTTGTGGACAAGGCTGTGTTAAGCCGGGGCCTCGGGAAGCGACCTTTCCTGTTAGTCACATCGTGTTTATGGTTTAGGGATCAGCGGGACATCATTTGTGGGTAGAGCGAATGGACTTTACCACAGGGTTCAAGAGGACAAGGGTTCCAAGCACGTTCAGGACATGTTGTTTCAGGAGCACATTCAGAGATAACGCCTTACCTACGTCTGAGCCTCACAAAACCAAAATGAGATTTCACTTAGACTTCACCTGGGTAAATATGAAGTCACTAGTTTGATTTCAATAGAGTGCAACTGAGAATGTACTCCGTAGCCTAGCAAAGCTGAAGCTGCTGCACTGGGACAGCCCCGCAGCCGCCTAATTCACCGAGGCTGATACAGTTACACTAATCTGTGCTGCTGAACAAACAGGCTGGTGTTTGCAGTGGAGCGGCTTTGCACTGCTGCTGCTGTAACTGAAATCAAGTATGGCCCCGTGGCTGGATTTACACCGACAGAACGCAGAACAGCATCGTGCCTTCAGAGCGTGGGTCTGGCAAACCTGGTCCTGCTAGCACAGCCCCCTGACCAGCGTAAACAGACTTCACTAGAACAGTGTCACCTTTAACCAAGCTGCCTAGCACATGGGAAATACGTGCTGCATACACATGGCTTTGGGATACTGCACAGGATTTTATGGTAGGGTCAGGGGAAAACTCAGGATCAGCCATTTAATCCTATTCAATTCGGGCATGAATTGCCCAAATCTGCCAGCCTCAGCATCCTGACTGCACTTTCCCCTTCAAAGCAGCTCTGTCTAGTCTGGTGACTCTGGGTAGCAGAACCTTAGCTTTATTTTCATCTGTCTGTCATTTTTGATTTCACCTCTTTGGATATGTGCGCTTTCCTCCTACCCCCACAGATCCTATGACCTCAAGGTCCTTCACCATTCCGTGCCAAAGTCATGTCAGAGCTGAGCTTCTGCTCCTCAGGAAGGAGTTACGGGGACCTCTCACAGGTCAGAGTTCAGATTAAGTTAAAGAGGCAGGGAGATAAAAGCCGGAGCAGGCTCTTATGGAAGAGTTCACGGACAGCTGCCGTACCGCAGTACAAGTGGCTTGACTTGGAGTGTGCTGAAACCAGCAGAAGGTGTTTTGAATGCACCAAAATGCCTTTCGTGCTTTCATTTGTATTCATTATTTTTACCCTGGTTAAAGACAGAGAGTGAAACGGCTGTATTAGGACTAAGACTAAATAAGACTTTATATATGCCTTATGGTGTGCTTTGTAAAACTGAACAGACTGGTCACAGTAGAAAGTTCTAGAACCAGATTTAGGGTGAAGAGTACACTTACCCCAGTACAGGAATTGATCCTTTTAAGTGACTAGCTCTGTTCTGGTAATAGCTGTTATTATATTGTTATTCGAATGGGAAGAAGCTCTTCCACAGACCAGGGCTCCGCTGTGCTGACAGCTCAACGTGGAAGAAGAAAAGGCTGTTATCCCGAAGGGCTGGCAATCCACACGCGGTTCTGAAACTTGCTGCTAGCCATGGCCTTAAAAAACTGCCTCTGGCACAACCAGTTTCGAAGCCTCTTTCTCACTCAAAATTTTGCAGTGTAACATGATTTCATTAAGCAGATGCTAGACAGATAATGTGCCATCTTCAAGAAAGGGGTGTTTCCCAAGTGCTTAGGAGTTTGCTGCATGACTCTGATGTCAATACAGAAACTTTGGCAGACATCAGAGGACTTTGAATCAAACCCTTTTCTTTTCTTTCCCTAAGCCATGCTTTCGCTGTAATTAATATTTCCACTAGTCATTCTGGGATAGGTGGAGGGAAGCTCTGTGGGACTGAAATGCACCATCACACGGGCCTGTGTGAGTCCTCCTGGGCCAGGACCTCACCGCTCCAAGGGCTGGGCAAGCGCTGGCAAACCAGATCGCCCCGGAGTGCTGAACAGAGCAGTGCAGTTGCACGCACTTCAAAATGCTAATTTATTTTCCCAATATGCGAGTTAGTTTTATGATATCAGCATTTTGTAGCTGAAAAGCTATGGGTTTCTCTCCAGTACAGGGAAGGGCAGCATTCTCTGAAGTCAGTGTGGGTTCCTCTTGTTGGCTTGCCAAGCCAGGGCCCCAGATAGCCAAAGGCAGGTGCTCAGCTTTCAGCAAAGACCTGGCCCCTTTCCAGTGCTTCCAGGTGGCCAACCCCAAAAGTGAAGGCATCTCGAGACAAATCACTTCGAAATTCTTTCACTAGGACTGGCAAATCCCCTCTAAATCTGCCTCAGCGTTAGTCACTGCGCACACGTGGGGAATGCACGGCCCCAGTCAATACATTTCGCTCCGAGAGGGGCCGTGGGCCCCACACGGCCACGAGTGCTATTGTACCTCTCCTGGCAGTTGCTGCATTACTATGACAGCTGCAAACCCCGATGAGTGAATAACCTAATCGAGCCATTAAAAGAAACAGAAGCCCTCTGCCCTGTTTGATTTCTCTCTATAATGATGTAAAGTGCACTTTAATGGAGTCAAAGTGGTCCTGGGCCATTCTTGTTAAGGCCATTTGATGCAGTGCTATTGAGTCCCACTGCTAGCGTTCATTACCTCCCTTCAGCTCTCTCCCCTGCTGCATTGTAGTTCAGACTTCCCAGCACAGTTTCTCTGCTGCTACAGCCCCTTGCCTGCATTTTGTCTACATAAATTAGACCTTGTGCAGCATATTGGCCTGTCAGGGGACTAGGAAGAAACTGTATATTGTTTCTGGCATTCCCGGGCCCTTCTGCCCCTGACATCTGCTGTGTTTGTGACAGGGAATACATTCCTGACTCATTATCCGGGCAAGCGGAATCCCTCCCTGACAGCACCATTAATCAGAATCAAGCAGTCCGGCAAATAAAAAAAAAAAAGGGAGAGAGAAGAAGAAGAAAAAGAAAGCAAGCAAAGAAAAGAGACAGTTTCTAACTTTCACTTTTGTGTCATTCCAGTGTCTGAACAAGTAGCAATCTATCTTTCTGAGTGACAGCTCTGATGGATGGCATTATTTATGCTTTTGTGTATTAAAAGACAGTTCTGGCACTGGCTTGTCACTCACCAGAGATTTGAAAAAAGTTGAAATTTAATTTGAAGGAGAAGAGGGCAAAGATCATAGGATTCTGGCTCGGGAGTGTTGCCTGGGAGGGACAGAGATTACAGTGGGAGGGAGTAACTGGAAGAGGTGTAGAAATGGCGCATAAATAAGTAATTGCCCTTACAGGTATAGAGGTTTCTGTTTTTCACCGTGTATCTATATTCAGATCTTCCTGGGCTGGAGAGGCCTGTTTGTTGACACAAATAGGTTTGATGTTCCTTGGAGGGATGCATCATTTCAGGGTGAGACAGGCATATGCTTAATTTTCTGTACATAATTTGTGTGTGTTTGTGTATACAAACATTATTACATATGCACATATATATGTGACTAAATGTGTGTATATAACAGGATGTCTTTACATGCACATGTGTATTTACACAAATTAATTTTAAATATAGGCTTTTTGTTCTAGCATACACATCTTCAAGATACAAAACACACATCTAAATATCTACACACACATGAAGACAGTCACCTGGATACATCCCAAGATGAACAGTACATCCATAGTTTTAATTTCCTTCTTTTAAAAAATGTTTACTTACTACACTATTTGTAAGCAAGTTTAAGTACAAACAAAGGGCAATACTATTTAAATCTAATTATCTTGTCTAAAGTTTTGGGCAAAAAATTGCATTTCACTTCATCTGGAAAGCATAGTTTGACTGTTAGTCCAGTTTTATGTCTTTTTCTTTATATTTATCCACACACAGGCCAGCTGACTGTCGAATGCAGACCTGCTATGAAGATTTAGATGCCCACACTTCCATTTGTACCATCTCCTGCCTGCAGAAAAGGCTGGTAGTTGCATGTGAGGTGCCAGGCTGAGGAGCTGTCTCATACTGACCCATTTATAAAGTCAGAATTGCAGAGTGTAAATCTGTATCTTTGTTTAACGGTGCTGATTTACGTGCTGGCAGTTGAACCCACAGGTATTTACACAGCATATACCCACCACATCATATATAAATACTAGAACCCGGTCAAAGCATGTTTGTGTGGGGCTATTGTACGTAGCGGTGTAAGAGGAAACAAGCAGGCCACCACATTCACTTCAAGAGCAAACAGGTACATCTTTCTGAAAATTGTTGATTATTTGTATTTATGCCAGCAGTGAATTTGGCTCTACACATACTTACGTTTCTGCAGCCCTGATGACAGGGAGAGTCTCTCAGGACCTGCTGTTCCATGCTCAGAGTGAACAGGGAAGACTTACCTGATCTGAAGACCGTAGATCCATTATTAAAGGACATTATATGAATAAGGAATCCCAAATTCAGGTGTCAACATAAATTAAAAACAGGATTCTTACCTGAAGCAACTGAATTTATCAGAAAGTCGGGATCACAGACGGATGCACATCTCTTTGTTCATCCCCTTGTGACGTGCCCTGGGACTGAAGGGAGGGAGCTGCCTGTACTCTGTCGTGCTGCTCCAGCGCAGGACGGGGATGCGCAGAGCGCTCGCGCCGTTCACCCACACGCACCTGCACGGGGATGAAATTGAAGAGAGCGATTTGGTCCCGGGTGGAGCCAGGCCACCGGCCTCTGACTGCAGAGATGTTCCCTTCCTGCCAAGGGCTGTTCCGCAGCCGTGGCTGCCCATGCAATGCCACGCACAGGCTTCTGGCTGCACGCTGGCTTGGGTTATGGGTCAGACACACAGAAATGATGGCACATAGCTCCCCACAGCATCAGACAAGATGTTACACTCTATGGTATTTCCAACACTGAACAACACATGGTTTTGACCTGAGAAAACATGAAATAATAAGAAACATGATTCCTATTATTTATAACTTTTGCTTGCAGATGACCCATCTCTTGGCTATTTTGACAAACATCTGTTTTGGAACCCATAAGCCAACATACAGCATTTGCTTCTAATTAATACAAATTTGTTTCATTCCCAAGTCTCAGCAGGTTTCACTTCCCCTCTCCTAGACTATTGGCATCAGCAGCAGTCACCCTACCACACCTAGCAAATCTTGACAACAACCACTCTTGAGACTATAAATCTAAGGCAAAATCCCAAGCACTTCAAAAACTGCCAGAGTTCTTGGCTAAATCCAGGAATGGTGTTGACTTGCAGGCCCAGCTGGATTGTTACTATTATCCTCTTGGCCTCTTTTTTCCTTCCTGAGGATAGTGTATCTCCTCTTCCTATCCACAGGGATTTTTCAGCTCGGCCTCACTGCAACACTTGAAGTAACACTGTATTTGCAATACATTGAATGAGCACTACGGATGGACAGACAGGGAACTGCTGTGACCCAGGAGCATTTGAAAACCCATCACTGGTGTTCTGCTCGAGATGGTGGTCACAAGAAGGCCTAGGACTGTGCACTGACTTAACCTGAAAAAGCTCCCTAAAGGGATGACATCACAGCAATCCCAGGCAATGAGCTGTCCCTTCCGGGTGTGAAGTTGTGGAATAAACCTATTCTTTCAAGATCCAGAGCTTAAATTTCAAAGTCAGATGTGTGCGTAATTCCCTCAGGCTCCTTTGAAACCCAGCCGGTGTTTTGAGAAGGAGCTGGTCATTTTTCTAATCCCAGTCTCAGTATGGTGGAGACTGTGGATTGGTTTTTCTTAAATGTTAATACCATTAAACTGAAATTAGCTGGGCTGTAGGGCAGGCTGAAGTTAGTGGAGAGATATGTGGAGCGGTTTCTCTTCACTGGCTTTCAGAGGCGTAAGTTGGGCTGGTCAGTAACTGCTCCAGAAGGAAACACAATAATAATCACTCGTAACAACTAGGCACAGAAGAAAAGGAGAGTCTATCCTATTTGTCAGTCCAACTGTATCAGTCTTCTTGGAATTGTACTGTGAAAGAAAGACATCCAAGACCATACCTCAGCTGGGGTAAATGGTGTAAATTTTCATAGCTCCAACGAAGACAATTCATACCTACTAAAGATCTGCCCCTTGATCTCCAAAGCCAAAGAAACATAAGCTCTTGCGTTTTAAGTGTGCTGGTTGGAATGTTTAATTCTATTCTGTCGTCTGTCAGAACAGCAGGCAGAGGGAAGGAATGTATTGGTGTCATATGGAAACCACGGTTTGATGACGGACAAAATTAAATCCTTGCATTTGGACATAAACCATGGTAACACAAAATATGCAGCAAGTCAGGCTTGGTTTTCAATACTGAAAACACAAGGCCCCACTTGGCAGGCTGAGGAGGGGATATTAGTCAGATTTAGACATGGTTTTCTTTGTTTTATTGAAGGATAAATAATTATGTGCTGAGATATTCCAGACTCATGTTAACACAGTTGTGTGTGAACCACAGCAAAGGATGCTGTGAGAATAGGAAGGACTGAAGGTCCTTTAACCTACAAAGTATCTGGGAATCCTGGAAAAGTTTTGGGGTTCACCTCTGAAAGACAATCCCAAAGTTTCCTCAAAATATATCTGACGTGCAAATCTCCATAAATTAAACCTTCCAAGCATTTGCTTTCTTGACATTCTTAGGTTCACATATTGACTGAGTACACACCACGTCTCCCTGCAGCGTCTGCTCAGCATTCCTGCCACTGCTCCGGCTGGGGGGGCGGCTGGCCGAGCCCCCAGCTCCCACTCCTCTGCCTGGGGCTGAGCACACGCCCGGGGGCTCTGGGAACAGGGGGGTCCCACACTTGCAGCATAAAGGCAGCTCTGCTTCCCTTTTAATGCTTTTTACTAGGTGAAGTCCAGAGAACACCTCATGGACATGTAAGAGCAAAATTAGTAAACAGAGGGTGGACTCCTCTCAGGCAAGTAGTTAACTAGTTACAAAGAGATTTTGGGAAAGTTTTTTTATGACTTGTTAGGATTAAACAAATATCTGTGCAGAACAACAGATAAAAATACTTTAACTTGTAAGAACACTTATAAGTGCAGGAATTCTAACATAGATTTATTGAATATACCCAAACCTGCTGAATAGTTCAAAGTGATCCTCAGCACATGAATGTTCTGCCTCGCACTCATCGTTTGTTCCATGATCTCCCAAGGGGCGCTGCTACTTCTTGTTTTAAAAGAAACCCCAATGTAAAAATTGCCCGCAGTAGAGGATCAAAGGTATTACAACCCTGTCCCACTGCTGTGCTCCTAGTTTTATTTACATTGGAATATCCTGAAGGCAGAGACCCTGTTTTTGTTCTGGTTTTGTATTGTGCCTCGCTCAGTGGAGACCCGACCTGGCCTCTAAGCTCAAACCCACAATAGTTAGCAGAGCAGTTTAAAACCGGTGCTGTGAGTGTTCCCAGAGGCGCTGGGCAGTCAGAGTAATGAGCTGCCCTCGCAGACACAACGTGCCCTGTGCGGACAGCCTTCACGCGGCCTGTGTGCCAAAGGGGCAGAGATGGTCCTATCTGAGATACCAGAGAGAAACCGGCTTCATGAAGTGTGGGGCCACCCCTGTGTGGTGGCACAGGCCTTACGCTCCTCCATCTCAACGGCTCTGCCTTCACCAACCTGGTACTGCAGGGAATGAACCGACCCTCTCTTCCTTTCCCGGCATCCCCACCGCAGCTTCCGTTTCCCAAGCTGATTTATGATCTTTTGCGCAGTGAAATCTGCATTTCTCTTCCCTGACAGCACTAATGAAGTGTGCAGAGACCTGACAATATTGACTGGTCTTAGTCATTCATGCTTCTCTTTCCTGGTCAGCCTCCTCTGCTGCCAATAAAAGAGAAAAGTGGAAGGGGAAAGCCACAATTCACTGATGAAGTTCTGGAACTGCCTTTTTCTAGGAAAAAAGCTGTCCCAGTGCCTGCCCTCTAGAACTGAGTTCTGATTTGTACCACCCCCAGGTTGCTGTGGATGCTGCTTTACATCTTGCACTGTCCTGCTGCACTCACAAGTGTAAAATGGAACTTTTAAATCACTTTTTGGAAAAAGCAAGAGACATAAATGTCAGCACAGCAGAGTGAGTTTACGTAGAGATGAAATCAAGCTGAGTAGCACAGATACGGCACGGAGCTGGATTTCATGTTTCACTGACGCCCTTGGTCCAGAGGTTTGCTCATTAACAAGGCTATGATTCTGTTATTGAAACTCATGGTAAGTGGTTCCGTAGGCAAAGATCCAGCAAAGCACTTAGGCAAATTCATAAATTTATGTCCCATTGACTTCTGTGCAACCATATATATGCTCAAAGTCATGCATGTCTTAAATGCATTTCCAGATCAGGCCTTGTACTCAACAAATAGTCTTTCTGCAGCATCGTAAACCCCAAGCTTTCAAAATTCATGAGTTCAAGCTCTCATTTCCCCTAAGCTACCATAACTGCAATGCTGAATGCAAATTCAGAAAATGTTTTTTAAAAAAAAAGTCTTAGTTTTGAACTTCTGATTCCAATAACTCTGGATAGGATCGTAGCTTTAACAAAGTAAAAGAAACAAAAAAGAATGACAGCTAAGGCTGTCATCTCAGTCCATATCTTTAGG
This sequence comes from Strix aluco, assembly GCF_031877795.1. Lineage (NCBI taxonomy): Eukaryota > Metazoa > Chordata > Aves > Strigiformes > Strigidae > Strix > Strix aluco. The sequence continues at coordinate 6,111,498 of NC_133958.1, read as the reverse complement.
AGAAGAGATTTTTAGAAAAAATACTCAATACTGTAAAACTTGCAATAAAATCCCTAAAGTAAGAAGATTGTTTTTCACATTTGAAAAGCCTGAGATCTTCGTCGCAGTCTCAGGCTCAGTGTAACCAGCTGGTGCACCTTGAGCTGTGTTTTGGGTGGGGGGGAAGATTGGGCCTCTCAGTTCTTGTGCCTCCCACAGACATTTTGCTTCTCAGCCACTACGGTGCTTCAGCTTAGTAGGGTTCTCTGCAGAGTTGTGCTGCTTCTTGTTTTCTTTGACTTTTTATGCATTCGCTAAAGTCTTTGTTTAAAGGTCATCTCTTGAATGAGTATTTTAAAGTCTTCAACAATAACAAGCAGGAAACCAAACTGCCTTTTAGGAAGGAATCCCAACTTGTTTTTCGCACCATGTACTTTTTCTTACCAGCCATTTGGCCAGTAAGTCAAAACTGACTCCCACATCTGATTAAGGCAGATGAATTGAGTAGTTGGGAGCATCTTTGGATTAATCAGACCTCTTCCAGAAGAGCTCAATTCATTTTTTATAGACTCCAGGCACCCAAGAGTGTAAGACCGTCTTGCATTCACCCATGTGTGATTCATGTTTTACTCTTTTCTTTCCCAAATGCAGCACAACATATTCTTCAAGTGATCAAATATTTTAAATCTCAAAGTGACATTCTGCAGAAAATGATTCAAGCTGCTCTTAATGTAAGTGGTAATTTCATCAAACTAAAGGCAATAGTGAATTATTTTTAATTATAATCACTATTTCAGTGCAGGACACTGAGCTGTAACTAGGGTTTGCATTTCCTGTGGAATTTGTCCTGGCCCCATGCAAGACCTGCTTTCCGACAGTCATTTGCTCCGCCTGCATTTCTGGACAATCCTCCATTAAATATATGCTTCACTTTATGCATATAAATGTTATAATCAAGACTTGCTTTGTTTTGTGCTTTTGCCCTCCCCTCTTGACGTCCCATCTACGTACACGTACCCTCAGCTCTCCGTCTCGTTGCCTCTCTGCTCCTGGCTGAGGGAGGACCCATCGGGGGACCAGCGGACGCTGACAAGGAGTAACCAGAATGTAGAGCACTCCAAACTTTTCTCCTACTTCTTCCCATGTGGATTTTCAGAGCCTGATCTGCCAGGGGCTGCAAGAGATGAACACGCAATTAAACTCTCAGGGAAACCTGAACTGATGAAAATTTCAGGACAGAAAAATCCTAGGGCTTTTGATATTTTGTGGGATTTGGGCTTCTTGCTACTTTCCTCCAAATAAAGCCTTTGAGGAACAGATCAACTCTGTCCGCTGGAGAACTTCAGCTGGAGGAAACTCCCGTCTGTTGCAGTTGCTCCATTTCCCTCTGACAAGCCCCTTCTCCCCCGGCACATCAGAGGGGTGGCTTTACATTGCATCATCGTAAATGGAAATGACCCGGTGTCATAGGGTGAAATATGAGCTCACCAGGCCACTGATTCCCCGACTGCACTACTGTAGAGATACTTTATTTCTGAATTAGGAAGAAAAAATTGCAAAGCTTAATAACATAGATTTGCCTTTTGCCTATGAAGCTGTAGGGGTGAGCGTGGATATGCTGGTAGGGGTTGTCAAAAGGTACCAGTCCAGACCCTGCGGTAATTTTAATGTCCTGGGTGATGGCCTGTCTGTCCCCAGGTCACCCCTTACCATCTTCCATGACCACATTTTTCATTTTCCTACCCTGACTATAAAATATCTGGTGCAAACCTCAGCAAGGAAATGAGGCCCATAAGGTTGAGAGTTAAGCACTCAAACGCTGGATTTCATAAAGCAGACAAAGAGATTAAATGCACGTTGACGTATGAAACTGAACATACCCATAGGCCACGGAGTATGTTCCCCAAATCTGGAAGGATGCACAAGCAAGCCTTCTTTTCATCATCCCTGTCCATTAGCACCCAGCTAATACACTTTATAGAGTCTATAGAGACAAGGTATTATAAAGATCATGCAGCCCAGGGAAGTACAAAAGTGATTTAAAATGTTCTAATCTCATTAATCTGTTTCTTCTCCCTAAAGATATTCAAAGCCCAGGCCAGATCCTTAGCTGGCAAGTGAAGTAGAAAAGCACTTAAATAAGACCTTAGATTTAAGCTCATGCTTAAATTCTATTTACCACAAAGTTCATTTCAAGATAAATTCATGCTAAAACAGTATTTCTAAGCAAAAAAACCCTCACTTGAGCCAGAGCCTTTGCAATATAAACAGAGCTAATCTGTACTAGATGAGGCTTTTCTGCTTCAGGACTTTCTTCCCACTCTTCCGAGCCTCTTTCATCCAGCAAAGGGAACAGAAATTGTGGCTTTGGTGACTAGTCTTGGCAAACCAATTCTGCTTGGATTTTGCAAATTCAACTAAACTGCTGGAAGAATCACAATGAACCAGTTTGTCACCAAGCTGTAATGCAAACAAACAACAAAATTGCTATAATAATTAATTGAAATCTGGTGCACTTGTTGAACAGCCCAGAAAGTCAGACCCATTTTCTCGACCCCCCTTTTTTTCCGTGCAGTCACTCAGGAATTGCCCGTGCTGCACTGGTTTAGGGTGTTGTGAGGATTAATACATTCAGGTGTGCTTACGTATCTGGAAATCACGCAGTGTAAACCTGGACGGTGTTACCACCTACAAACATGCTAACTATATTTTTACTGTTATCTAAGTTATTATCACAGGCCCCTAAGTCTGATAGCCAGTATTTAAATATTTACCATGATGAGAAGACACCTGACTGCCAGCTGTCATTCTCCAATGGAACAGGCACGTTTCCACAAACCTTGGTTCTTTTTCCCAACTCCACTGCTAATGATTATTTCTGTTGTCTGGGGGAAGCCCATAACCTCTGTGTATGAACTAGGTCACTAGTTAGACACTGATTTTGTGGGAGCTGGACAACCTTTTACTATGCACTTGGCCACTCCTAACTTAGTCACAGCATGATCCTACTTCATGTCCCGAAGCCTCATTCATGTGAAGAAACCAGTAGAAATGTTTGCAGTGGTAAGTAACACTCAGCCGCAGTTGGAACCGGAGGTACTATGTGCATGCCAAACATTGCATTATTATTATTATTGCTATTGACAGTATAAATGGCAGCGCCATAATGGGACAACAGCATCAGGTCTCAGGGAGGCAGAGGGTAAGGAGACATTAATATGTGCAGTCAACTTACATCTTGCACTATGAAAGTGTGCTGGTATGAGTGGTTCTGACACCTAGAACATAAACCAGATGGCCCCTTTCTTACGCCATATCATGCAAAAAGAGATTTGAATTAATTCATGTAGAAATCATGACAATTCTGTTACTGTTGGAACTCAGTATAGCGGACAGGGTGGCAGTAGATTATGCTGAATTTTTAACTTATAAAATACTAGTGACAGATGTCACTGCCTGTATTCCTTTGTTGCTTCCCATTCTTTCTCCATCCTCTAGTGCCCTTGTGTCCCTTCTCCAGAGCAGTAACTCTGGACTACATTGCTTAAAAACTTATTTAAATAAATTTTTGTGCAGAACTTTCTCTAAATCTGTGTGTAAAGAGAAATCCATCAAACCCAGAAGTGTGTGCCTGAACATAAAAGATGCTGTGGTAAAGGAGATTTCATTTCTCGGTGAACTCCACCTACAGCCCTTTTTGAAATTCCATCCAAAACTCATAAAATTTTACTGGCCATGGGGATTGATGAAATATGCAGGCAACAGTGCCTGCCACAAAGAGTTTGCACCCCGAGTAGTTGAGACTCAGTGGGAGAGAGGAATATCCTCCCCTGCGCTACGTGGAGGCTGAGGCACAGCAGCAAAGGCACTTTGCCCAGGGCTGCTCTGCCCCCACCCCTGAGACCCACTGTCTGCCCAGGAGACGTTCCCTGCTCTGGGGAGGTGTCCGGCAAGGTGCCGGGGTCTCCCCGAGAGCAGGAGCAGCTTTGTGCCAGGGCAGTGCTGGCACAGCCGCCGCGGCTCTGAGCACACCATCCCCGGGCCGCCCGGGTTGTTCGCTGCCGTAATGAGATCCCGGGCTGCTCCCTGATCTCTGCACTTCACACATGCCTCCTCACTCCCATTTTTCAGCGCCTTCTCCACACAGCATGTCTCCTGCCGACACACCCCTGTCAGCTCCTCCATTGTGTGGCCAGCAGCGTCTTTCAGCACATGAGCCTCAGCCAATATGGCTTAAACACATCGATTCGGGGCGGGGGGGCAGCGGGAGGGAAGCCTCCACCCCCAGTGTGTCTGTTTGCGGAGGGGGGGGTCCTTTCTGCCATACAAAAGCACAAGTGGTTTTGTTCAAGCTGGCAGAGGCCGGCTGTGTTGAAGCTCCCTTTCATCAGTGGGTATTAGGCCCAAATCGCTGCCTCTTTGAATATGTACACAGCGCTTTCCATCTCCTGTCACCGGGATGACAGATCTGCCAGGCTCCTCCGGGGCCTGGCACCTGGGGCGCGCCGCGAAGCCGGCTTTTCAGCTAAGAGCACACACAGCATTTTTTCCTTCCCCCCCCCCCCCGCCTTATATATTTTTTTTTTTTCCCATTGGGGAACTTTCTCCTCCGCCTTCCCCTCCATTTCCCCCCCCCGAACCTGAATGAACACTTCTTTCAGTAATGGGTTTTTTCCACCTGGTTGACTTGATGAAAGGTTTATGAGTTGACATTATGTGTGAGAAGAACAAAGCAAGCGCGGGGATGTGTGCGTGCGCGGGGGCGGGGAGCGGGCTCGACAGAGCTGCTGAAAACTTTATTACAAACTAAGAGACGTTGGGAGCAATAAATCAGTTGGATGCTCTCTACAAACGAGCAGAAAACCACCACAGAACAGAATGAGAGTACACAAGGCCATGCTGGGCACCAGCAGGCTCCAGTGAGTTGCACTGGGCTGCTGGAAGAAGGGAGGAGGAAGAGGGGAGGGAGGAAGGGCAGAGGAGAAAGGCTGCTGGGCACTGGTCTCTCACAGGTCCCGCTTCCCCATGCCAGAGCCCTCCAGAGTCCCCATCTCGCAATCACAGTCATAGAAGCAACCGCTCCAAAGGAGGTTTCCAGAGGCGTGAACTGATGCTTCCCCACCCAGCTCAGGGTGCAAAGCAGCGGCGTTAGGAAACAAGGTGCCTTCTGGACAGACACCCCGTATCGACTCGCCTGCACTCTGGAGGTCTGTGCCCCGTCTACCCAGGCACGTCACTGCTCGAATTCTGCCTCTCCCAAGGTGAAAGTTGGCAGCTACTATTTACCAACGTACAGATGAACAACAACAGCTTGCTGTGAGTGTTTAAAAAATACCATACCTAAAACAAACAAACAAAAGAATTTCAGCTGTTGTTTGTTAGGAAACCAGAGTTAACAGGTTTACAGTTATGAAAAGCACCTTTAGAAACACAAGTTAAATGATTTTTACTTTGCATTACAGAGAAGGGGAGGAAGGACCTGAGCTGCTACCAGCTGAGCCTGCAAAACAACCAGGAGGTGCATTGTCACATCAGCTCAAAGGCAAGGCTCGGTAGCTAAGACACGGCACGGCACGACTCTACCACGGCAGGCTGCTTCCCAAACAGCCTGCCTTCCCTCAGCCCCCCACGGTCCGTGCAGACGCGGTCGGCAGGTTGGAGGTTGCGGCGAGGGAAATGACAGCACGTTTCCTACAACGTCACGGGCTGCTCAGTGAGAACCATGCAGCATTCTCCTGATCTCATGTTATATTGGAAGTACCTTAGTTCATCCATTTTTTTTAAAGCATTAGCCTTAGTTCTGCTCTAATTTAGACCTGTGTTAATTAGCACTGTCTCTACTGAGGTGAATAGAGTTTCTTAGGAGGAACAGGTAACAGCTTTCCCCGACTACGCTGAATAAATTGCTCCGAGTATCCCTGTAATGTGAAAAGCAGAGCGGGTCTCACGGCATGAAAGCCTCTGAACCATACAACTGCTGTAGGTCACCCAACCCAAGTGCACGCTTCCATCGCTATTTCTCCTTAGCAATCCCATGCTGTACACAAAGGCAAACATGTTTCTATTTTAAACTCTAATCCAAGGCTACTGCATGCCTTTTGGAGTGCGGATGTCCTGGAAATGTCACTGCAGAGCAGTGTGCTCAAGAGATTAGAGCTGTTCCATTTTGCAAATGACAGCGTACAGTCACAGATGTTACTCTAGCCATGGGGTCAGACACAGTTGCTCAGGCTTAACTTGTTGAATTGCATTAATAAAAAGGAGAAGGGGCAAATGCTGAAAGATCCTGAGCAGCTGTAACTTTGCTCAGGTTAGTATTTCTAAGCCCTTTATCCCAGATAAATAAATTTCCTTTCCCCCGTAACAACCAGCAGCCATTACAAGTTCTAGAGAGATGACTTTAATGACTGAATTCTCAGGCAAAAAGTATGCTTAATATTTCCAGTCTCGTCATGTATGGACCAGCTGAAGAGTCTACACGGTTCACGGCCTTTCCGCAGAGAACTCTGCAATGAAAGTGACAGTCAGGGGGCGCCAAGAAGAATCAAGCAACTAAAGCAGCTCAGCACTGACATTTGCTGAGCCACCTAAAAGCTTCAGAGTAGAGTTGGGTTAAGGGAACTGGTCAAGACCAGAGACATGGCAATGCAGAACTGGTGGGGGATACGTGAGAACTTAAACAGGATGGCCCACGAGCAGATATACATGGATGGTTGGGAACACTGTCACTCGCAGGGTTCAGGTTAATGTGCCATGGCAGCCCTGGGTCTTCAGACCAAGAACTGCAAGACATGAGCAGTTCCGGCCAGGCTGCAGAGCCCCACCTCCAAACGGTGACACGGTGCAGGTTATGACTGAAGGTCACAGGCAAAAAGTAACGTGAGCACAACCTGCTGGAATCCCAGGGGCCTGGTTCTCCCACCAGCGGTCATTTACACTTGGGCACTTCACACAGTGAGCAGCAAACACCAATTGCAAACTAGAAGGAAATCAGGCTGTGTTAACAATATTTCCAGAAGAGACTAATACTACAGGATGCTTCTATTTTTACGTACCTAATTTGAGAGCTTCTGATTTGCAGATAGTGAGAAGTGAGTAGCTTTTACATTTTTAGAAAACCAGGTGCTTTTAAGATGTACCTTTAACATCAAAACCCATTTTAAATCACCACTGAGAATCTTGGCTGGTGTATAATAATGCTTCCAGGCACTTGCTCTGAAAAGCAGCCTGAGCTCTGTCCTAGATCAGCATGCAGTGACACGCATCATTCACACTAATGGACTACTTCTAGCTGTGCTGGGGGAGAGGGAAAGGGAAGGGCTGGGGAAAAAGTGCCGAGATGTACTGGGAAAAAAAAAAGCCAAAATAAAAATCAGGTGCAATTGCAGCTCCAGCCTGCATGCTTGGCGTTAATCATTTGCTCCTTTTCTGTGACTCATATCTGCTCTACACTTTTGCACTGTGAGCAATTCTGGTGCTCTGTAAAAAGCCAAGTATAGATGAGCTTGAATCTATAGCTAGCACCATATTAGCGGGGTTTCTGCCCACCTGCTGCCCAGGGCATGGAGAATCTATCATTTCTTTAGGGTCTGTAGCTGCCTGAGGAAAGCTGGGGGGAAGAAGAGCCATAAATTACCTAGTTACTTAAATTTTTCCAAGCAAAAGTTTGAATCAAGCACATGAGTCAAACGCTGCTCTACCAAACCGACCTGGGTCAGAGGGACTGAAGTTGGCAGGACAGCTTGGGTGGAAGATGATAGGTGTTTGTTCCCTACTGCCCACTGCTGTTTAAGAAGCAGTAGGCAGGCTCTCTGTTCTCTTGTTCCAGCTACAGCTGAGGAGACAACACAATAATCAAAGCTACTTTATGGTACCTCTAATGGAGCAGGGAAGGACTTTCATGGGAGTGACCAGAAGCACATGCAGGATTTGAGACACAGGTATATAAAGAGCAATACACTCCCTATTTTCTCTCTAGAAGTTTCTCACAGAACTATCCACGTAGCACTGACATCTCTCTCCTTCAAGGTATTAATGAATTAAGAGACATTTTTGAGCAAATATTTGGGGGAATGTTTTTTAACCATGTGACATTATTAGCATTGAATTTTCACTGTCATTTTATTGTCTGGCCATTCACTACTGTGAGATCCTTCTGGAACAGAACAACATCATTGTGACATCTGCTCCTCTGTCTCTTTTCTAAATGATGAATACTCTAGTCCAGAGCCACCCCCTCCTTGCCCATCACTCTATTCTGACCAGTAGGCCTGCTCTGGCTCAAGGGTCGATTTTTTGCAGTAATTCATTCCCTCTCTACACCAGAGTTTTGCTAGACACCAGGCCTTGCCTGTCTGTAGGCTGTCGGGGTGACGATCCCAAAGAGGGATGTGATCGCTTTATCCAGACCACTCTGACAAAAATGGGTCCTGTTCTAAAGCATGAAGGAGTTGAAGTCAAGACTAGCACCATGTCCCTCACGTCCTGAAGAGCAGGACTTACACCCTGACAAGCTCTTGATTACGAGCGCTGATTTTTCATTCTCAGACCTGCTTTTCCTTTTCCTTGGTAGCAAATCTGATCCGTGCACTTGCTGACTAATGCTAACAAATCAGGCCAATTGCTGCTTACTGGAATCACCTTTCAATGGGGAGTTGACAGCCAGAACAATGCATCTGTTTGCAGCCTGTGGAGGCTGCGGGGAGCATCTGTCATCAGAGGAGCTACTTGTCAAAAGAGGTTTCAGGCTCTGGCTGATTCTCAGAACAGGGAAAAGAGACATGTACAGACCTATAGCTGGACTGTTGTTTTGTATTGGTGGTGCTTTCATCCTCCCCTTTCTTTGCTTCCCCAGCTGACTTTGTTCTATCAGATGTGGCTTTTAATTATGAGAGTTCTATGTGCCATTAGTGGTTTAACTGAAGGGAAATTGAGCCATATAAATAGCACCATTTTGCTATTCTCTGTTTATATTAAGCTGGATTTCCCTTTTGATATTTATTGAGGGAGATGTGGACCTGTTTGAAGATTCAGTTCAACTAGTTAAGATTTTACTGGAGGAAGGAATTTAGCCACTGAAATTGCCACAGGCAGCATCACAACTAGTTGGGTAGGAAAGAAGCAAGCAGCAACCACTACTTAGGCAAGACAGATGACATCAAAGAGACATTCCACCAGGGGTTTTTTAGCAGTCAGTAAATTATGCGTGTACAAAGTAATAAAGGAAGTGTAATAATGCCTTATTGTTATACGGGCACCTTTCATCCTGAAGGATAGTAGTTTACAAGCTGGAGATCTCAACAGTGGAGTTAGTATTATGTTTTCTCTTGCAGGGCTGAAGTATGATTTACCATTTCAGTCTTAAGCTGATTAAGAAATTACAGTTTGGAGAATATTGTCAATGAAAAACATTGCTGAAAAATTGCATGAAAAATTAACATTTGAAAAAGACACTTTTTATATATTTTTAAAAGGAAAGCATTTTCTTCATGTAGAGAAAATGATATTTTCATTTGAAAATAAGAACAACTAGTTATAGTAAAAGGTGAGGGACAAGTTTTAATTAAATCTTGAGAAACACAAACTCTTTACACTGTAGGTAGCAGTCTATGGTCAGCAGTAAGAGCTTGTCAGATGCAGTAATACTGGGCATCCTATGAGAGCTCAGACAGGTTGTATTTATAAGCAGCAGCTTCGGGAATAAAAAGGGGGAGACCAATGGCATAAGACACTGTACAAAATGCAGAGACAAGGGAAATACTGGTTAAACCCCTAAGAGAAAACTTTTCAGACCGATTCAACGTGGAGTCAGCTCTCTGCAGACACACAGTTCCAGGTCTTATAGGCTTATTCAAATGGAAACCTCCAGAGCAAAGTGCCTGATCCCTAACTCACCTCACTGGAAAACACAAAGTGCTGAGTTAGTGCTACTGGAGACTGGAAGTGCAGTTGTAGGGAATCTGAGTTACTGCACACCAGTCTTTGGATCAAGAAGGTAAGATGCTACAGAACCTGTTGGCTCCCAGAGCAACTCGCAGTGTACATGGAACTCCAAGAAGTGCTGAGTAAGGAATTACAAATGCTTCTCAACACTTCTTACGAGTTACACAGCACTTGTAAGGGTGTGAAAGCAAGACCTGGTGGGAGACTGTTGTCCTCAGCCTTGACTCCTTGTCAAGGTATTGTTTTTTTCCGCTATGATACATAATTTGGAAATACTTGTGCATCCACAAGGTTTACCAAAATAAGCAGGATTTGCACATGCTCAATTGCACCTTAGGCGATGTGGATCCACTAAGAGGTAATTGACCCTAATGCTGAAGGGGATTTTCAGGCTGTCTCATCTATCTCCTGGAAAAGACCTCCTGGCAGGGATATTGCTTCATTAGAAAGCAACCGAGTGTTTTAAGTTCATTTCTATCTTCTGCTAGGCAGAGGTTTATAAGTGCACCTAGAACTGACTAAGACTGCCAGCATACAAACTACATTTATGGCTAAATTATAAATTATGAGACCATGGAAAAAAGGGAAGGGGCTGGCTCCTTTTGTTTTGGTTAAGGCTGTGCAACCACCGCTAGAAAATTCTTTATCTGTAGGGAGTGTTGCTTGTTTGCGTGGTAGCACATCCTCCCAGACAATGCTGCATGTTAAAGGCTGTTCAGAAAGGAGCAGAAAAAAAATGGGTGAAATTAGTCTCTACTGGTTGTTGTCCATTTTCACTGGTAATTAGCTTGGCTACCTCTACCATGTATTATGCAATGTAGATGCAGACTTGATTACTTCTGCCCAGTAATACTCACAAGCAGAGTTAGGTTGCAACATGAGATGAGGAAGTAAAAACTGAAGTTTAATAGAAAGCAACAGACACAGACAAGCAGACATCACCATCTAATGATGTTCGAAGAGCTTCTCTCTTTCAGCTGAATGTCTGTTTGGCCTCTAGGCATTATGAACTGTATCAGTCAAATTCTCTGTGCCACCCCTTGTTTATGAAGAAAGCTACAATTACTCATATTTGACAACTCAGTCCCACAAAGCCTTGTGAAGTTCAAAGCGCTACCCACCTGGTATTTCTATTTTACAAGCATGCAACAACAAAGTATAACTTTGGGAATCTTTCAACCTTTCTTTCCCACATGCTGAAGTATTCTTGTTCGCCCCTCCCTCTCTAGCTTTTATTTCACTCGGTATCACACTGAGAAGACTGAGATAATTCAGATAAGTGGGGGACGAGACAGGAAAGATCTGTTTAGGATCGGTGCTTGATTGAGTTTTAAAAGAAGCATGCCACATTGAATAAATTAGATCCCTGGGAGATTTTAAGTGGCCCAAGTGGCCCACAGGACCCAGGTTCAGGGGTGTTAACCAAGGCCTGAAATGACTTTGAGCAATGCACTCCACTCCAAAGATCGCTCTGGCTTCAGCAGAGCCCCTCTGAATGCAGCCCAGACTGTGCAGACAGCAAAGGCTGGCGCAGAGGTTTATGAGAGCTCCTTTCATACCTCTGCATTATTATAGAGATGTGTGTCTGAAGATGCCACGATTATAATGGAGAATGTTTATTTTGTCTGTAACCCAGCTGGCTGGTTTGCTGTATTTCAAATCTCTTCAAGTAAATAAATGAGGGGACTCTACTTTCCCCTCTACACTGCAGTGTGTATACATGAGTGTTATTTCCTGTATCAGATTCCTGTACAAAAACTGCTGTCAGGCTATTAATAATCTGGAAAAACACCTTGAAACTTGACTCAATGAGGGCACATTGCAAATGGGCTCTAATGGCTTTTATTTCTCATCTCTGTCACCTCAGATCTAATCTGCCATTTTCTCATTTTTTATCCTCTCTGGTCCCCTCAAAAATCATTCAGCAGCTCTTCCCTCAGTGCCAGGCAGAGCAGAGGGGGCCATGTGATGGGGTCAGCAGGCATTTATTAACAGAGAAAGGTCAGGTGTATCATGTACTGCGACGCAGAGTCTTGGGCACACTCCCAGAACAGAGCAAAGGTGAGCGTGCGGCAGCTTCCTGCCACTCCGAGGCCTGGAATCAAAATGCAGAAAGCAAAGGAACATGTAGTCCTGGAGGGAAAATATTCCCACCACCACAAAGAAATCTTACAGAACTCCCCACCCCAAACTCAGCCCTCCCCCCATAACTTTTCATTTTATGGGCCAGTACAGAAGTTTCCTGGATCCTAAGACTTGCTTTTAGCCACAGGGAAAGAATTAGCCAAGACTGTCCCCAAAAGCCAGTAGCAAATCCCTGGATAGTGACATGCTTGCTTTGTGGATTGTTTCTTTTTTTTTTTTTTCTTTAATTAAAAAAAAAGCAGCCTGGAACTGAAACTAGAACTTTTTTTTTTTTTTTTCCCCCCTCCTCTATTTTGGGGCCACTTATTCATCTTCCGTGGAAACAATCTAGGCACCATCAACATTTTAAAGCACGTGTCCCTCTGTTTAAACACGCACTCCTTACGTTGAGTTTGGTGTGGTATATTTGCCTGAAGAAAAAATGCAAATTAAAGGCTACTTAGTTCCTTCTCCTCTGAAAAAACTGAGAGAAAGAATGTGAGAGGACATTGAAAAGCATTATACAGGACTTGTGACCTATTAAGAACTTATGGTCAGACTTTTAAAAGTTGTTCAGATGCTCTGAAGTTCTTAATTAGATATCACTACATTTTTAATTAAATGGTATTCCTAGGTATCTAATTACCTTTAAAATAAATGGACCTCAGGGGGGGTCTAGGGGGAAAAGGCATGAGGCAGTTTCTGACAAAAGTTGTACAGTACATGATTCTCAGAGAGAAGCCACAAGTCCTTTTTTTCCCCTCAACCATCTTGACATTACAATCTGTTTAGGAGTTCCTTCTTTTCTGTTTTATTTGGTTATACAAACATTAATTTAAGGAATATTTCTCAATCCTCCTGTGGGAATCCAACCCAATTTTCAGAGACAATGCATGTGCAAAAATGACTAACATTTCTCTTTGAGGAAGGGAGGAGATTTAAGGCTTTTGACTCAAGGTTGATTTTCTTTCCCCTCCTTTTTCTTCTCCCTCCTTCTTCTAAGTATCTCTTTATTCATCACTTTAATTACCTAATCGTAAATTTCTTTAGGGGGTTACTTAGAAGGAAAATTAGCATCAAAGCTTGGCAGTAAATTCAGGGGCTTTTGGAGCAAGTCCAAGCTGTTTCACCTGTGATTAATTAGATGATTTTTTTCTTTAAGTGCCAGAGGGCTGTTGAGGTCTTTAAGCAGTTACATGACTGCTGGCAGCTCAGGAATTATGATTGATGCATTAGTCTGGCATTTAGGACTTCTGCTTCTTTTTGGTAGTTGCCTGGATAAGCAAGTACATAAGACTGGTGGAAACAAAAGGCTCATTGCTGGCAAGTGCCAGCCCCTGCTCTGATAGAAGAGTGAAGGACCTGGGTACATGTGCTTCTCCACTGCTGGCAGAGTGCTCAACAGGACTAAGGTGAGAGGAAGGGAGAGAGAAAAATGCCTACTGCTCAGATTATATTTGACAGAGTCACAATATCAAGTCATAGCAGTACTTCTTTTCTTTAAAGCTTTCTTTAAGGTATGGGTTTATTCAAGAATGAGAATGAGAGGGAAAGAGAACTAAACCTTTAACCTCAACCCTGGTAACCTTCTGTAAAAAAAAAAAAGACGTACTTAAAAAATGCATTTCTCTTTCACAAAGAACTAATACTCCTTTCCCCTTGCCCCAAAGGGAAAAGAATGAATATCAGTGGGGTGCATTTTTTTCTTAAGCAGAAAACCTTACAAGAAAACCAAGTTCCAAGTCACAGTGATGACTGATCTGGCTCCTCCTTCTGGCTGGAAAGAAAAATCCTGTTGTGTCACCAAAAAAAAAAAGTCAACCCCAAAAACCCCATGTTCTCCATTAAAGTCTTAGCAGAAGTTAGAAGCATCAGCCAACTCTAATCGCTATCCCCATGCAACTCCCACCCATGCCCAGGACAGAGGAGTTCGGAAAAGCATCTCAACTTGTGGGGAGGTAGAGCCCCATGGGCTGTGTCTATACTTTCACTGCTCTAGACACATCTATTTTCTGGGAAATGGAGAAACTTCAGTCACTGATGCTTATTAGTTGGCACATGTGTACTACAGAAAAAGTGTCAGAAGCATTAATGATGCACTTCCAGATTGCTTAATACAGTTAGCTCACCTAATTCACTCTGCATGGCCTCCTGCTGCAAGTAGAGAAGCAATCAGCAGTTAAACAGCTCTAGTCCCTTTATAACTGGCCGCTAGAGAGACGGTGGGGAATAAGACGATGGCTTTATGGTACATTGGTGGCAGGTCAAGAGAGTAAGCTGAGGTAGATGGATGGGAAAGCAGCAAAGAGCCCTTCCGTCAGGAGGAAGAGGCTAGAGAACCCACTGCCAATTAATGACTAAGAGACACCTCCTTCTGTTCTGGCATTAATTTAAACCATTAGGTGTTTGGAGTTTATCTCAGCAGAGTAAAATCATCTTTCAGACAAGATACGTACTTTGCAGGAAACTGTGTGTATGCTCTCAAAAGCTACTCCTGCTGTCATGCATCCTTCCTCCCAAGTGTTCTCAGGACAACAGGATGTCCCTTCCCATCAGGAGACAGCTCCTCATCCTGCTGTGAAGTAGTTAATCTCCATGGGAAGTTCCCAGGCCTCTCACCATCCCTGCTCAGAGAATAATGACATTTGGTGTTTGCAGCCACCTCTTGTTTTTGTCAATGCCCAGCCTGCCTCATCTAACATTTATAGAGTCTGGATTCTCCTCAGATCTCATTGACTATGTGTCAGTCACCACCTGCAGCATGCTGCACTGCAAAACCCAGCCCAGCTCACAGCAGTGACACCCTTCACTACTCATTCTGCTGGATTGTATCTGACTCCAGGAAGGAGGAGGAGGAGGGAGAAAACCACCCTGGCCTGGATGTATATATTCATCTCCTTATGGGCAAGTGCTCTTTGTCGAGGCCTGTGTTCGTCTCGGTGTGTGTGCCCTGAGCAGCGTTCGGATCCAGGTGGATGCCTGTGTTAGGATAAGTGCGTTAGCATCTTTGAGTCTCTGCAGAGTCTACATATCCCTGCACGCATCTTTGGAGAGATTTCTGGCTCCATTCGTCACGTAACAGCCTGAAACGACAGTGCGGCCCAGCTGACAAGACAGACAAGACACATAACTGCCAGACAGCTGACCTACTGGGTAATCTCAAGTAACTTACTTTCCCGTTTGAAAGCATGATGATACTTGTCTGCTTCTGTAAAGAGGCTGACCATCTTATAACAAATGGAAAAGTAAGTCATCAGGAGTGCTCCATGAAGACTGTTTGAGCCACCTCTGGAAGAGACTGTTAAGTCCCCAGACAGACTGGCAGGGGAGCGACCATGTTAGCACGAGCTGAGATCTGAGAGCAGAAATGCAAAATGGCCTAGTGGGAAAGCTGCTAGCCAAGAAATCAGGAGATCTGGGTTCTGTTTTTATCTTTTCCACCAATCTGGTAAATGCTTTTGAGCAAACTACAACTCCTCTGCTTCCCTTACAACTCCTTTTTGTATAAACCACCTAAGCTCACTAGGGGCAGGGACTACTTCTGATTGTATCCGACACAATAAGTTTCAGAACTCAATTGGAGACTCTGGTAACACAGCTAAAAAGTAAAACCTACTAATATTAATCACCACCCACACACTAAGGTGACCTTTACAGCTTAGAATGGGTGCAGATTAGCCATCTACAGTGCAGAGATCCCATAACAGCTTTGCGTACCACGCCGTGGTTTTCACTGCAGGAGCTGAATTCATATAAACGTCTGACCCAAACAATGCTCAAGAAGATACTGTTGCTGAAGATTCAAAGGTGGTAGCTTCAGAAAGCATGTTTGCATGCACCCACACACAGATTCTCTCCTACACCTTTGCTTTTCACAGTTTGTGACAACAGAGATTATTCCTTGCTGGAAGAATGTGGCATTGTTGACATTTTGAAAAAAGCAAAACAGGCCTTTGCTTTGCCTGAACAGCACAGGCTTTCTTGATCAGCTGTCTGAGGTGCCTCATCTGTACAAAGCATTTATACCTGTCTAACATCAAAAAGTAAGGTAAGACAAGTCACTTTGATGCTCCAGAGCACATGCCTAACATGATTACTGCAGAATCTTCCTGGTGATAATAGAATTATGCAAAGGAGGCCTTGACCCATTAATGCTTTTACCTGTCTTAGGATTTCTCTCCCTCTTCCTTCTTTCCTGAGAAGCAGAACTGCTTGCTCAGATATGGCAACTGAACAAAAAGGTGGAATAGGCAAAGTGAAAGAGGTCCCTTCACCTCTCCCCACTCCACCTTACCCCAGTAAGTTACACGCTCCAGCAGTTACAGGTTAAATGACTGGAAACACACTGTCCTGGCAACGCTGTACGACTGGAGATGGGCACGTTCCCACCACAGAGACAGAGACTGCCAGCGGGGAAAGCACCGCACGTGTCGTCACCCCCAGCCCTGCACCTAAGACACCTTGGAGAGAAGGAATGGTTTAAAAAAATGCAATTGCTGCAAACCTCTCTTTCTAATGGAAAGAAGAAAGAGACACCAGGGGTTGCAACAGTTTTACACCAAGTACATGGCCTGGAGTAACACAGTGGTACATCCAGTGTTTGGTGCCCTAAAGCTGGAACTAATATGTCCTGCATCTCAATCACGGAGGAGTGCTTTCAGCATTTGCCTCCATTTTCTAGGAAAAGCAGATGATTTCAGATAAGAAGAGTTTGCTGGCAAGATAGTCTGAGTTTCTCACACACTCAGGGAAGTTACGAGTAAACAGGTTTCAGTATTTCTTGCAGTTTTCTTGATAAAAATGCCTTAACATTGCACAAGACTTGCTTAATATCAGAACACAGAGGTCCAAGCGTATGTAGTTATTTAAAAGCAACGGAACAATAAGAAAGAAAAAGGGATGTTACCCCCCCGCGCCCGTGTCCCGCTTAGACTGAGTTATAGCTGAAAATAAAGCAAAGTCCAGATGATGACAATATAGAAAGCTTGCAGAATCTTAGATTGAGGTATCCTTTGCAGTCAAGGGACTGCAAAGCCTGCCCAGGCTCTTCCTTCCCCCTTTTAACTGCCTTGTCTGTTTAAAATAACGCATGCTAGGGAATGGACTGAGACACTATTATTGAAGCCTTGTTCTGCCAGAGAGTAAACAGAATCCAGTGCACAAATTCTTATCTAAGTTTGTATATACAGCGGGTGATTTTAGGCCAAAAAACTCCTACCAAGAGATCAGCTGACTGTCTTGGCTCAAGTTCAGGTCTGCAAAGGGCTGGCAAAGGGGAAGCATGCTTCCTATGTATTTTGTTTGCTCTAAGAATGGTTCACTGATTCCTACTTGCAATCTGTCCTAAATTGAAAATGTATGATTAGTTTGTTCCAGGAAAGATGAGTCCAACACATTAAGGCTCAGACCTGAATCCAAACTCCAAACTTCCCCAAGCGCAGATATGTTTCCATTTGGAGTTTTGGTCCAAGCTTTTCTCTTGGTTTTTACTCCCGTTGTTTGAGTCGAGTTCCTAAATGTCCCGTCCTAAGTTAGTACCTATTTATGTTAGGCCAAACAAATCACAAGAGACAGTCCTTTTCCCAAAGCTCTCATTATCTAAATTAATAAGTATTATTATATTCCCTGTATGCAGCAAGCAGCATTAGGATACAGTTAAATAAGGTTACACAGTCAGCTTGTTCAAGAGCTGTGCACTAAGGCCAGTTGCTTGACTCTTAAGCTTGGTGCTTTACCTCATTCCTCAAGAGGAAAAGTGCAAGCCCAGATCTGACCATTCCCATGGGTAGGAAAGCCTCTGGAGTATCTATTTGAAACAAAGACTTACTTTCCCATTTTTCCTGTCTAAAATAGAAAAAAGACCAAGACCTTATTCTTGAGCTTCAAGGATCTGTTAATTGGCTCCCTAGTAAAATTACAGAGACTCAGCTGCCTGATAATGATTGTAAATGACAGAGACTATCAGGTTTACCTTGTGATGTCCCTGGGGAGCTTGCAGTTAGTTTAGTCTGAACTCTGCGTCAGCTGTTTGGGTTCCTTTCTTCTCGGCATGTGGTATCTGGACTCAAGCTGCAGTCTTTCAAACCTAATTAGTGTTAGGGGAAAGAGAGAGAGAGAAAAGCCCAAACAACAACAGTCTCCTTCCCTCAACTGACTTTATAACTTACAGGCAGGACCTGATCTATGGAACGTGTTCATGGGCAATTTTTGCTTGGTTTTTTGTTTCTTTTCATGTGTATCAATGCAGCATCTTCAGTTCTGGCTGCAAGAAAACTGAATTTTAGTGTGCTGGAGTCTTGGAACTTTGAGAAGTTCAGCAGAGAATCTCTAAACTCAATAGAGTCCTCATGTCTCATAGCTGGGTCTGTTCTGTGCAATGCTGAGCAGAAACTCAAGGGTTTGCCCTCTTCCTCACAGAGAGAGCATTTTACACTCTGGTATGTTTGTTGTTAAAGCTTAACAATATTGTTTTCACTAATAACCTCATGTTAATGTTTAGCCAAATTCAAACTGCCACTCCTAAGAAACAAGAACACACACAAGTCATTGTGGGGGTCTTACTAACTTGTGCAATTTTTTATTTGCAGGGCATTTCACAATCTCTTCTAACTCTGGCATGAAGGTGCCTGTGCTACCTGTTTTCTTGCTTGGTAACTGCCTTCCATCCCACATCACAGGTCATCAGTTGTTGCAGTGTTGAATGGAACAACGCAGAACAGCAGATCTGTAGACAGCATCTTCAAATCGCTGGCAGGCCGAGCAATCACAAACCTGAAAAGGCAGTAGCATGTGAGGTTCAGGCTGCTTTGTGAGGCCTTTGAACTAAGTGTCTGGGATAGCAAGAAAGCTGTAGGGGTTTTTTTGCAATGACTGATTGCATGTGCAGAATTCTTTGCAACAATGAGACTATATACAGAAGGTTTAATTTTACCTAGGAATGGGATACATATATTTAAATGAAGCTAATTAGTCTCTGGAACAGCTACTGAAAGATGTGATAAATTTTGTGATTGCTCAAAATCTTTAAATCAAGATTAAATGCCTCTCTAGGAGATCTTGAAGATCAAGCAATCACTGAAATCTTGAAATTGGAAGAATCAATGAGTAGAACAGGTTAGATGAGAAGGTTCTCTCTGCCTGCAAACTCTCTGAAATCCCTGCCCTCAGCAGCATTGCTAACTTCATGCTCCAAGAGCTCTCTAATGCAGAAGGCTCACTTGTAAAGATAAATCACAGCTTAAGTGAACATAAAGGAATCTCATACAAGCACCAGTAAGCACCATGTTCAGACCACACACCAGTTTGCCTCAAATGGCCTTAGCTACCAAGAAGAATGTCTAAATCCAAGACAAAAATAAGTAATTCGGGTTGCCAATAACAGAAGCCTAACTTCAAAGTCACAACTACTATCTTTTGATTTATGGTACAATTTGAGATCAAGTATACTTGCCTATTCTTGTATGGATTGGGCTCTTCCATCAGGCGGTAGAGCCCAAAGCAGAGTATCCCAAACAAGTCTAAAGCTCTGCAGTAAATGTCTCCAAAGGAGTCCTCCTGCTATAAAGGAAGCAAAACCACTCTTATCTCAAAGGAACCAAAGAGGACAATTCAGCCCAATACTTATTTAGCCAACTATCATCACTGTTCACTACTTTTAGTATTGTAGTATTTGAAAGAAAGGAAAGGAGATGACTGGTCCCCCATAAATAAGGGCTGACATCTTTATCTCTTCAAAACACAGCTCAAGCTACATAGTGAGATTCAACTGAACGAAGCTCGACTTCAGGTAATGACAGTGCAAACGTACCAGCAGCAAGGGTGGAAGTGGCCCGGGAGGCACCGCGCAGTGATGTAACTCACCAAGAAACCCCTTAACAACCTCCTGGGCAGCGGCAGGAGCGCCAGTTTGCATCCAAGTCGGGAAGCCCCGTGGATCACGTCGTCAGGACTCCTGCTGCCCTCTTCCAGCCGCTGTTCCCCCAGTGCTGGGCTCGTCCCGCTGGTCACCAGAGTCTGCAGCAGAGCCAAGATGTGATGGTTGTAGTATGTCTGGAAAGCAAGAGACAATGAAAAGTCAAAGACAAAAGAGTATGCCTTGGAAAAGGAAATCAAGTTTTCCAGTGAAAACCTAGAGAAAGTGATCAGACACTTTGGAGTTGTTCGCATACTTAAAGTAGTCCTTAATTATGTTTAAAGTTTTCTGACAATATTTATGGATCATCACCTGCTTAGCCCATTTCAGCTTCAAAGAGCAGTCAGAAGATCCCAGCCCTGCTCCTGCAATAGAATGCACTAAGCTGTGTCCGAACGGGAGATTTTCAAAGGCACAAACAGCACAAACGGAGCAGGGACGGGCGTGCACACGTGCGTGTCTGTGTGTGTGCCTGTGTGTCTGTCTGTGTGAGGACCAGGCAGCAGCTCTGGGGTGTGACCTGAGTAGGAGCACACTGTACAAGGTGAGGCTGAGGAGCATGACTGCCTGCCCAGCCCTACTGGATGCAGGTGCCCGAGTAAACTCTGTCCTTGTAGTTGCCATATTGTTTTGAAAACCTCTCTGTGCCCTTATCTCAGTCTATTTTTTGGAAAAAAAAATTACCATGGTTCAAATTCAGATCTAAAGCAAAAAAAGGCCTAG
Source organism: Strix aluco (assembly GCF_031877795.1). Classification (NCBI taxonomy): domain Eukaryota; kingdom Metazoa; phylum Chordata; class Aves; order Strigiformes; family Strigidae; genus Strix; species Strix aluco. The sequence goes on along the minus strand of NC_133958.1, from coordinate 6,090,818 downwards.
AGTCTTTATTTTTAATTTTTTTTTAATCTAAAAGAGTTTCCTCTGCCTTCAGTGCATCAAATAACTTAATTTCCACCCTTTCTCCAAAAGCTCATTTCCTACATAGAGCCACTCTGTGGAATCTGTCACCTGCATTTGCCTGAGTAAAGAAACTAAACAAGCTGCAGAGGAGGAATGGTGTTACTAAATCCACGCTGAACTCAAATCCGCTTAAGAACATCTGACCATATTGTCGGGCAAAGGGGTATAATGCTGTTAGAGTAATTCTCAGTCTTTTAAAGTAAGGAGCTATAGTCCAGGGTTATCCAGGAGTGATACAGCTTCGGGGGAATCTGCGCTTTACATATTTAACAGAAGCGTGCTGAGCTCTTTAACATATCATTGCTGTACTTTTTGACATCAAAAGGATTGCATTTCCATACTTGGATGAATTAATAGGATTTGCATGTCACCCTCATTCTGTACTTTCTTTGCTGAGTTACATCGCAGGAATTTGAAAGGCGGGGAAATTATAGAGGTGAGCATGTGTGCGTAGTCAGGAAATAACACACTGCGTTTGGAATGGGTCTTGAAGCTGACTTTAAAGGAGCAACATTTCCGTAATGTGCCCGTGAGATGTTACCTTCTTCACCAGTTGTTGTTTGGTTGTTACAGCTTCATACAAGCAGATTTCCTGGGAACACCTCTGCACACAACAGCAAAGGCTAGAAACCTTCTCCCATCACCAAGCAGTGCTGTCCCCCTGACTCGTGTTGCTACTAAGCTTTTAAAACTGGTCCTGTATAGCTGAGGAACCCACAGCTGGATCAGGAAGGGAATTCAGGGCTCATTAGAGTACCTGAGCCATAATGATCATGCTCATTGAATTGTTTTCTGCCTATTGAGACCCCAAGAGTCATGTTGAAGCAGATGCCAGTTCTCCTTCAGGCTTCCAAGGTGTAACGTTTCACTCTACAGACCACGTTCTGCCACTCAGATTCTTCTGCCAGTCTCCTTTCAAGCTAAAAGGAAACAGCACTCCTGTCTTGAGTGCCTTCAGGAATTTCAACAGATATTCACAGTGACAGCAAAAGGAGGTGACATCAGACTGCTGAAGCCTCCCTTCCTTCTCTCTTCTCCAGTTCACGTGTCTCTTCCCCAATACTGCAATTGTTAAGCAATAGGGTATTTTCTCCATCTTCCCTGTATTTACAGAACGACTGAATCCAACCTAAGGTGCCCCTCTACTTTAAAGCAGAGTCGAAGGCTGATCATTCCTGGACAGACTTGGAATCTTACACTTGAGTGAAATTTTATCCTTTAAGACAGGTCATGCTATGTCTTGAGTTACTTCTACACTTGACACTAGCAGTCATTAATTACCATCTGGCTGATTGACATATCAGTGAGTAGCAGCAATATAATACTTTCCCTAACACTGAAGCCTTCTCAGAAAAGCATAACTGGACTTGACACACTTATTCTGGACTGCTTATCCCTTGGAGAGATTTGTTTTGTATTTATTCAGTTTCTGTAAAACTGCCACCCAAGCACTATCCCCCTGGACACGAGCTGAGAGCAAGGCGTGTGGAACTTGACTGCAGCATGGGGAATCGGGGTGAAGGGGAAGAAAGGTCCTTTCAGAAGAAAAAGGCAGCCGTTTTGGAAATGCCAGCTTATGAACTGAACTGCTGTTTGGCTGTCAGAATCCTGGCTTCACTCCACCAAAGTGTGACCCACATGGGTGTCACCACCAACAGTATCACTCAGTTTTGACAGTAACTTAAAATGATTATGTCACCAGGGTGGGATCACCACATTCCCTCTGTTCCTGCCGTTTGGGTGCAATGTATCCAATCTTTGTGATGCAAATGATTTTAAAAGAACACACTGCCAGGAATTTACAGAGAATCAAAATACACATTTTTAAAATCTGATGTGGTCCTGTGGATCGGCAGTGGCTGGTTTATACCTTTTCAGAAAACAGCCATTGGGAGATTCCCATTGAGTTCAATAGATTTTTCCATCCAAACTTCCACTGAATTTCTGCCTACGTGCCAGACGGACAGATGAGAAGAGTTAAATGTTCCATTTATCCCCATGCTTGCTCTGGTAAAGTGGTGGTAGTACAAGCTGCCTGTTCCCCAGCTCACCAACGCACCTCCAGCCAGGCTTGTAAAACTCCTTTCTACATGAACGGGTCAGAATTCAGAATCCCCATAATCTTCTCAGCCTTTGGCATCAACGCTGGAGCTTCCACCAAGGGGCCAGCTGGTGTCAAATGCAATTCTGGCTTCAGTGACTGCAGTTCCCTTAGAGGGACTGATTGTAACATCATGTTGTCAAAAAGTAAATAAATCAGACTGGCTTTAAATACCTTTTGTAGCCTGTCAATATTCTGGAGCTGGGAATGGGAGGAACCTATGAAAACACTCTAAAAGTTTCTTCAAATAATTCTGTGTGTACATCAACAACAGGGAGAGTTGCTGCTAATAGCACATATTGAGAGACGTGTCTTTTGGAGCTGAGAGCTGCTGTTCAGTGTATGGAACCCACTACCCCAAGGAATCACAGCGGCCCACTGATTAGCAAATTGCTTAAATAGGAAGAGACATGTATAATTCTCAGGGCACCATGTAACTAATCACATCACTGATCTCTGCAACGTTTCCAGTGCCTCTCTCTGACACACGTGGCCTTGACCATTGTTAGGGCTAGATTAAGTGGGTTTACCCTGGCTGGTAATCACTTTGTTACACACCGATGCCACTCAGTATGACAGGATGTGATGCATCTACTTACCATAGACAAAAGAGAATTCAAGAAGCTATCTGAGAAGATAGCTCCTGCGGGGACACCAGTGATGAAAAGCTGATCTTGCTCTGGAATCTCAGGATTACCACTGGGAGCCTGATTAATGAACTGAGCGTTTGGTGAAAACTCTATTGGGAAAGGAAGGAAGAAAGAGGAAACATCTTAGCAACAGAGAGAAGCCATCTAGAATCAGAAACGAGAGTTAATAAATCCAGTTTGCCATTCTGTGGCCAGCACCAGCCACAGCATGCAGCATTAGTAAAGAGGAACAAAATAGTGCTGCTAACTGATTGTGCAATGGCAGACAAAAGACCCAGAACCCTAAAACTAAGTTTTAAGATATCAGATCATAATTAATTTACCCACTTTGAAAAAGAGAGGAATAATCTAATTTCTTCCCCTCATTTTCCTGACAACATAAATACAATTACTATTTCTATTGGTTTAAAGTGGGGTTACAGAGTCCCTTCCACAGCTGTCCTACTATTACAGGGATCTTCACTAGTTTCTCAGCCTTCTTCTCACTGGCTGAGACAGTCTTGCAGAATTCCCCTTCTCTGAAAGTGATTCCTCCTTAACTTTCTTTTCTATTTTCAGGGAACTGTCTAAGTACAGCCAGGCAGCAGGCCCCTGCTGTGCTACTGAACATGCTAGGTATGTCCTGGCACTCCAGCACTACCAGTAAGAATGCTGATGAATGACAGCAGCGCAGCAGGAGACTGAGAGGAATTGAGATCAAGAATCCATATCTTAGCATTAAAAAATAGAGAGCGAGCACAACTAACTCTATGTGAGTAATGACTGATTTCTATGATGTCCCCTTGGGTCAGGAAGCATCTGAGTGCATCATTTTTAAAGATGACTAAAACCAGCCTGAATCACAATACTATTAATGTCTTCTGTTGTCTTGCAGTCTTGGTGTCATCCTTCAGCCATGCATTCTCAATACAGATATTTCACCCACCCTGGATTTTAGAGTTGGCCCTGCATCTGGCATTAATCAGAACCACTCCACTGACTAGCTTACACAGTCTGGGTATGAGAAGCATGGTCTTGCAGCCACAATAAGGGATCCACTTTATTTCTCCTTAGCATTCTTTTTCTCCTTTACATATTTGTTATTACTTTACAAATCACTTTGCTATTTCTCTCCCAGATCTCTGTCTCCTTACAGCAAGGGTTTCTAGAATCCATTTTTCCCAAGGAATAGCCTTTTAGCACACGCTTCTGAGCCCACTGACCAACTCACCAATTCAGCAGACGCTTGGAACATTGAACTGTGCTCAGCGTGGTGGATCTGGGCCCGGAGAAGCCCCACACAAAGCCTGGCATTTAACGGGCCTTGCCCAGTTTAACATTTCTTATTTTTCTGTGTTTCTCACCATCAAGCAGCATGTCAGAGCATGACGATACGCAACTCTCCCGCTCCTCAAGACAAAATTCATACCCAGCCCCCTTCAGAGGAGTGCAGGCCCTCAGCTAATTCTGTCAGCTCTGTCCCTCCGGGGCCACGGCACGGCCCTGGGGCTCAGGGGGCTCTGGCACACCATCCTGGTCACAGACTAACTGGCAGAGGCAAGTCAAGCTTGGTAGTCCTTGAGATACCACATTGCTTCCTGCGCCTGTCAAGATCAATTGCAAAACTCCTACTGACTTCAGCGGTGACAGGATTTCAGTGGAAGGTACGAGGGTGTTAGCTTCTCCTAGGACAGGTTTTGAGCAGCAACAGTGCTAGCGGTACGTATCGCATTGCTGCTTTGGTCCAGCGTCAGACACACCAAATGCTATAGATGACCCTCGGTCAGCACTCAGTGTGCTGTGAAATAAGAAATTGTCTGGAATGAGCAAAGCCCTTACAACCTAAGGCACACAAGTGTTACCCCTCTCAGCTTGTCTCTAGAGATAGGCACAAAAGTGAGCATTTGTCTACATCAAGGTCTACCAGAGGGACTTACAGGAAGCTTATTCAATCACAAGAGAGCTCCAGCTGGTTTTGATTAGCTGTTTTGTGCTTCCAGGTTTTAAATTCTTGGAGTTATTTCGCTTCCTAGCCCATCCCTGTAACTCTGAACATATTTCTATGCTGTTCAAGACTACAGCAAGGGCAGGCATCCATGTGCTAAGGGACTGGGCTCAATTCATTATTTTGTCAAAGATCTGACATGACTAAAATCCAAGTCATGTCAACAGATTGCAGATGTTTTCCCCTCCACTGACACACCACATCCTGGAGGGAAATCACAGGGGTGCAATGCCTGTCTGAAGACGTTAGCTTGACTGCACAATATCTTCTCAGAGGAGCTGGGCCTCAGTAGCCAGCTCAAAACATTTCTGAGACTTTTGGACACAGCAGAAATAAAAGCCTAAACCACAGCACAAGATATCCAAATATCACTCTGGGAAATTCAAGAGTTCTGAAATTACTCAGGATGAGGCATAATTATCTTATCATTCTTTTGTGCCCTTTTTTTTTTTTTTTTTTAGCAGTAGCTCCTCAGTGATTTAGTCTAAGGAGCACACAGGGCTGAATAGCCCATTGAGGTGCTTAACTGCTTCTGGGACACAGCTCACCAGGTGCGAGCTTTGACTAAGCAGTACACCAGAGCTTCATATAAATAAAATATTGCCAGTGCCTGCTACAGGCCAAGACTGCTCACTAGCCCCGTTCCAGCTGCAAACCTGGTGAGGACTGGAAAGCACGGACCCCACATGTGCCGAGTCCACACAGCATTTATAAGCACCGCATCAAAAAGAAAGAAGCAAACAAACAAAAAAAAGCCTGAGTGAGTCAGGGGCCAATCATGATGCCTAGCAACATGCTATGCTAATTTGATGGGTATGTTCTTGTGTCAGCACTTTAAATGGAGCTAAACATGCAAGTCCCTCGGGACTGGCAGCCCGGCCACACCACTCGGGTGTGACACTGGCTGCTATGGTACTAGTAATCAGTTCATCGGTGCACATTCTCCTGATTAACAGATCCAGTTTGTAACCATCCGGAGATGAAGACAAAGATAGCCAAGAGTAGCATGAAGGAACTCTGTGGGTTACTTCAGTTATGAAGGCAGGCTCGAGAGGCTGAGCCTTGGGCAATAAGGACAAAGGTGTTTGGGCTCTGGAGTGAGCTGCCCGCACTCTGCCCACCTCGGCGTGCGCACGGAGCCCTGCAGACTCTGCACGGACTGCAACCGTCTGGAACAGGCTCTGCTCTTTCACAGCCACTTGCACCAAGGAGGAAGCCTGCACCCACCCCCAAAATGCAGAAGAGGAGGAGGGAACCATCACCAGTGTTTCAGAAAGGGGAGGGTGGGAACAGAGAGAATTAGGCCTTGATTCACTCCATTTTCTTGTGGGGTGAAAACTGATCGTGCAGTCTCTCTCAGTGGTTTTTAAAATCATCACAGAGAGGAAAGCACAGCCAAAGCATGGCAAGTTGGGTTTCATCTGGGCAGAACTGCCTTTGGTGATGCCTGTTTCTCCACTGAAAGTAAGGGTAAACCAGGCAAATACACTTCTGATTTATCTACCTTAGTGAAGTACGTTAGGATGGGTGGGATGAATGCAGGCCATGTGACCAGAACGCAGATCTCCCGAGATCCAGTCCAGTAGAAAAAAAAAACAACCAAGGACATTATCTTTCTCTTAAACGGATGCTTCGGAGTTTTGCTACACACCGAGACCTTTGTAACACTTTGTTATATTTATTCTCCTGATAAACCATCCTGACTCCTTCAAAGCCAGTGAATTAACATCTAAGTCAAACCTTTTAACGTTCCTTGGACATGTAGTGCTTGTCGCTTTCTGCCTGTGAATTCTAAAAAGGGCCTGGGGTAAATAAATAATGCAGCATGCATATTGCTTCTGTGAAATTTGTTCCTAAAGAATAACTTACTCAGCTCTGTAGTGATGGGGATCCTTTTATAACATGGCTGTGATTGATTCCCCAATGCTTTTGCTCTGAAAACAGCATCTGTAGAAACAGTCAATAACAACATGAGGAGAGAGGGGAGTTAGCAGAAGCAGAAAGGGGAAAAAAAAAAAAGAAAAAAGGAAAAAAACTAAGGAACTAAGGCACAATGGTTCAGACTGACAAATGCAGGAAATCTCTTACCTATGCCTAAAAATGTCATTGTCATGCAAAAATCCCAAAGCGTTCCTATATTTAGAAAGTTTCTTGCCTTGGTTTGCTTTTCCAAGGCTCACTTTATTCACTCAGAGCTTCAAAGGATTAAAAAAGAAAAGCTCTCCTGGGAGCTGCTTATTGACATCATAACTAAAATATAATTACCCTCTGTGGAGCAGCAGTGTTGGTTACAGTGTTGTTTGGCACAAAGCCCCCACTAAGCCAATTTGCACTCAGAGGGCTTTTGAGGGAGGGGGTTGTGTTTTTTCCTTCCCCTTCAAGAAGGCTGTACATAAATAGATGGGACATGTGCTGTAGGAATGAAGGCAAAAGCATATACCATCATTTTTTAAAAACCTGCCAACCAGAAAGACTTAAAAGAGAAATCCAGAAGTTCCTAGAAGCATGTGTCCTTATTTCTTCCCAGTTCTCACCAGCTAGCTGATTTTGCAGAATCAGCCCCAATTTGAAGTCTGCTTTCTGCATTTTGATCACATCCCATCTTGTCTCCCTTACCATTATGTCTCAGTTTTTCCTTCGCTACCGCATCTGGGTAACTGAGTGTTAATAATACTACTTATCGCACAAGACATATCAAAGTCAAAATTATAGAATCTAAACTCCACTAAAGATTTTGCTAGAAATGAAACTTCTTCCAGTTCGGATACCGTGCAATGGATCCTCTCTGCTCAGAGGAGCACGTGAGTATTGGAGATCTGAGACCCTAAGGGGGTCCTAGACAGACTGCTGCTCTAATCAACCACCTCTGAGGTCAGGCAGTGGGCTGCCAAAAACCTCCCTGGAGATGTCAGGCACCACAATCCCTCAAAACAGCAGAAAAAGTCCTTCCCAAGTACAGCAAAGCATCTCTGCATGCGCACTAGTGGCAGCAACTGAATGCCTGAAATGAATCATTGCCTTTATTGCACCTTCCATGTGCAGTACCGGCTGATTTGAGTGTCTGTCTGATCATTGCCTGGATACCTTTTCCTTATGTCAATATTTTTGCTATGAAACAGTACACAGCGCTCTACCTGAAATTTCACAAACTGGCAGGGTGCTATTACAAAAGATTACTTAATTGTAGATTACTACTGTACATTTGAATTTCAGTATCTTATTAAGTTGTCAGATTTAATTACCATTATATGTTTAGATTATGCCACAGATTATTTAGTTTGGTACCTCGGTTTGCCAACCTGTTTGCTTTGTGACATGACAGGGTGATAATTACAGCATTACTGGAAAACCTAAATTTTTCCATGGGAAAGACTAGAAGTCCTTGGCATCAGCACTGACCCCAGTAAATGCTCATTCTTGCAAGTGTAAGTCATGTTTACCTCTGTGTGGGTCTGGTTCTCTAAGACCTGTCTAATTCTCTACCCCATGAGAGAGGTAACGTGCAGAACAGGCCTGGGTTTGTTGGGTGTGAAACGCTCACAGCGAAATCTAAAACCACAGGAAATGCAATTGGTTTGGGCTTTGTTACAGTCTCCAAACTGAGACTATGCCTGCTGCAATGCTTACCAAGGCATCTGAACTGTTAAGGGAACTCAGGGCCTTCCATCCAAGTAACTACTTTCCACTCTGGTTAGGATGCAAACCGCTAGAGCTTTGTCCACAGCAAAGCTGGGGATGAGAAAGGATTTGGGTGTGCAGGGTAGCTGGATATCCAGCCAAGTCATCTGCTGTCCCATCAGCAACGGCAACTCCTAAATGAGAAACATCAGCCTCTGTCTTTTCTTTTTAAATCAGGTAATAGTTGCATAAGCATCTTGCTTTAGAAAGCTCTCTCAACTATTATTCTATCTTTTCCTACCTGCTTCCTCTCCTGGCTACTAACTGGCTATTAACTGAGGCTAGGCTTCTTGGATCCAAGTTTTAAATGTAACTTTACCCTTCTCCTACAAAAAACCAAGGTCGTGACCCAGAGCACTGCTGTACCTTTTGGGTCTCCCCTGTATGCATTAGCTTCTGCTGCCCGTTTCCTTTTCTGCACAACTTCTAGATTTTTCTCCTACAGATAGAAAGGATTTTCCTAAACCCACTGAGTTTGCAACTCTGCAGCTGAAAGCATCCCCTGGTACATGTACTACACTGGTGGAAAATGCAGATTTCACCACTACACTGTAATTAACTACTGCAGAGGTGAACCAGCACCAAGTTCTGATGGGCACGGGCACAGCCTGGCTACATTACTGGTATTCACTGTTCTTATTGCTTACCAGCCAACTTGACAGCCACCGAGTCTGGACAATTTCTTGATACTCTCTAGTTGGTTCTTTTCTAGCTGTGTTTGTCTTCAGTGCTCTTACATAACTTAAAGAAGGCCAGTGGCGCTACTCTCACTCCTTCTCCCCACAAAGAAAGCATTAAATTCTGATAAAATCCATCCTTTCCCAGCTTGTACATCTCTTCCCTGAAACTTTCCTCATTTTCTGACCCCCATGAACTATCTCACCTGGAGGCCATCCAGTCCATTGGGACCAGCTAAGATGAGCTGCTTTATCAGCGAAAATTTTGTCTTCTTGGGGTTGAATTCCTACAAATGACAATGGCAGGAGGGAGAGCAGAGACTGAAACAATGGGAGTGGGGACATGTACATTCTCTTTCCACTCTGGGCACCTTGATCCAAAATTTGATGGCAACAACGCAGGAGTAGTTTGCTATCCTATAGGCACATACATCTGTAACGTGGCTGGAGACCTTCAGAGACAAAGACCTTAAAGAATGTAAGATTTAAGCTTAATCTTGCAGTTGAATCTGAATACTCGTTCTGGTATGAGAATCCTAACCTAAGATTTTGGTCCTAGAATTATAAATAACTATGGCAGCAAAGAAGAAAATGGGCTGGCTTTAGCAACTCATCTAATGAGCCTTTAAGAAGAGAGAGCTTATTTTTACACCAGCAGATTTAATGGCTGACTTGAGAAAGAAGTAAAACTTGTGTCTTAGCCTTATTTTGCAAATATATCTTTATTCATTGATGATGGTACCCTGTAACTGAACACTGCATTTCTGTCTGCAGAAAACACTGTAAATCTGAGGAATGGCCCTACTTGAGTAGCCAAAGATTTATTAGACTGGAATTGTAGTCAGCTTATGGAGCAACAACTCACTAACATCCGAGCTAGGCAACAGGTGCCTTATAAATATGCAAAGTGAAATACCTAAAATGAGTAAACCAGAGTGGGTTTAGAAACACAGTATTTTGTCAACTAGAGTAAGACAGTGCTGTTATAGTAAATGGTGACAGAATCTATCCTCTCTAGTTTTAATCAATCTTTCAGAAATAACTGATCACAGTAATGGGTAATAAGAATAATCTGTATGTGTGTATCGCTACATTGTGAGCTTGAATTTATCTGGCTTTAAACAAGCCTGGGAAATACACACTGTTATGGGGCTCTGTGCTGAGGAGCAGCCTGCCTCTAGGAGCTGCCAGGGATGCGCAGCAAAGGAGTAAGAAGCAGCTTTGATGCAATGACCCGAGTCATTTGATCCCGCCCCATCTCGAAGACAGAAAAGCAACACAGAAGCACTGATTTCCATTCCCCTGTTCTAATATCTAGGCCACGCTTTACCCAGGCTTTGGACAGAGGACCAAGCAATCCTGATCTCTGCTCCAACCTGAAAGGAACTGTGGATTTGGTCTGGTTCTGATGCGCGGACACACAGCACTGGCTGTAATACACAGACAACCTTGTCCTGCATGTCTCTGCTCTAACTGTTCTGTCTACTTGCCTCTTTCTGCACAAGCAGAAATCCTTTTGATACTCTTCTCAGGGACCTTGCAACAACAGAACTTGATTATGGTTTTTCCAGTATGATCCAATAAACTTTTCTCCTGTCTCCCACGATAGCAAGGACGCTGAACAGATTTTAAATCTGCAAGATCCATTTTTCTGATGCAACTCATTACATGCCCATCTTCCCAAGGGAAATGAGGGAAAGAAATATATGCTTGTGGATTAAAAAAAGAGACTTTGAGTATGCAGGTGGTGATGGTTCTGACAGTGATACACCTACTAAGCTGCCCAACCAGCCATGCCTCAGCTTACCCAACTGATCACACCTACGTCAGCGTGAGGTCCCTGAGGTCTTCTGCTGGAAGGAGACAACACAAGCCAAAAGCCACCACCTCAAGGAGAAACAAGTATGAACTCTGTAAGGCAGCTGGGGAAGGTTTCAATGAACAGATGCTCACATCTCTATTTTCCATACGCACACTGTAGTTCAGAGTTCTGCACTGCATGTAGTACAAGTTTGAGTGATAAAACAAAAAACGCTGGAGGGGAGCAGGACAGTGATTGATAGGATGAAATATCCTTTTTGCTCTGAGTCTCTCTCTTTTCCATATGTAGGTATAAAGATGCAATAGGTACAGTATCTATATCTGTCACTCTAGATGGAGATACATAAATTATATATATAAAAGTACATACACTATTTACTTCCTCTCTATATACAATCAATAGACTTCCATACATCTTTATATTTATGTAGCAATAAACACATTAGATAAAAGTAATCTATTCAAGTCACAATTACCTCTTACTCAAATATACCTTATAAATAATTTGTCTTCTTTTCTGATTGTATACACTGTACATTGAGATAGTCTAGTTATTATTAAAAAAAACCCTGTCTCTGCCTCACTCTAATCTTTTCTTTGGCACAGCCATTGTTTTAAAAGCCTAGAATGATAATAAAGTATAGGGAAAACACTTAGGAGAGCCATCCATTTCTCAGCCCGTCTTCAGTTAATTAATACTCCACATTCTCAAGAGGAGGACAAATCTTAGCTCCTTCGCCAAATTAAGGGAGGAAGAGACGCAATAAATATTCTACTGGGCTGAAGTCGTTTTTGCTTCCATTGCAGTTCTGAGCTACAGGCTCTGTCTGTCTGTGAACAGAGCACCCACCCTATCAAGCCTCACGGGAAAGGTGTTGGTTTTTCTCTTTTTGAGAGATGGAAGGGACCTCCACTCACATGTGCTTTTGCAAATAATACAGCAGTTACCAACACCGGTTACCATTTATCCTCCAGCCATGGTCTCTTTGCTGAAAACCTTGAAGCTTCACTCAGAATTTGCAGGGGGAGCTGGAATATTTCCAGGAGCACTGCTGGCTTATCACTCCTTCCTTCACATACCTGTAGCTACAGAAACCGGACCAGGCTGTGCAGCCAGCTACACCAAAATGGACTTCTGGCTCTTTTAACTTGCATATTTATATTCAGGAGAGACAGGCTGTGGCTCAGACTAGTGACAAGTGACCCTTTCATTCTTCCCTCCCTTAGCTTCCATTTTTGCTGCATCAGCGAGCTCACAGGCCAAAGGAAGCAATGCTTATCTGGTGGGGCTGAGCGGGACCTACCCTGCATGGATCGGATGTTCAGCGTGGCCAGGATGCTCTCCGTGTCCACCAGGGAAGGATTGCTTGAAGCAGTGGTCTTGGAAGACAAAATGGCACACGCAGCACAATCCTGGACCTTCACTGCCCTCAGATCTGCACAGGAGAGCGCATTACCCTAATAAAACCAAAGAATCAGTGGTAAGGAGAAATCTGAGAAAGCTGAACATTAAGGATCTTTGAAAAGGTGAATATTAAATTTGTTCAAACTCCACTGGCACAAATGTATTTTGGAAACATCTCCAAAGTTTGAGCAACTTTGGACATGATGAAGTATCCAATAAATTGCAAGTCTAGACCTGTGAATTTTCTTCTCTGACCAATCAGGATTAGCCTCTTGGTAGTTTTGCAGGAAACCAAAGAGTACCAAGACTTCCCCAGAAGAAAATAAATATTTAAGGAGGGAAAGTTTTTCAACAACATCTTGGATTCAAGCTCAAGTCTAGAGCCTGAGATAATTTTGGTCCTTTTTGAATCTGAGTTGTGCTATCATCAAGAAGTTTTAAAATGTATTTAGAAATGTGCATGAGAGCTAGAGAAAGGAAGGAAGAGGGAAAGAGAATATGCAAAAAAAAACTTACTGAGAATAACCACAGCTTTGGGAAGTTCTGAATAAATTTCCATTCTCTTTGCAGATATTCCAAAGACCCAAGAAAAACAATGTCTTTCAACTCATGGTAAATGAAGTTGCTAGCTCTTAAGGGCATCACAAAGTCCTGCAGCCCAATCAGTGGTGAGCTTGCATCGCCAAAGACACAGACCAAAATGTGATCCTGCAGGTTCAGCGCTGCTTGGTCCTTGCAACTCTAAATTTAAAACAGAATTGTGCTAAACCAGCTACTAGGTTTATTTTAGATTTTTCTCTTCAGTCAGAAAGACTTAAACCATTTCTTAGCTGTGTAACACCTATGGTTAGAATGAGACTATATATAAAAAGAAGTATCTCCCCTTAAGTATTTGGATTCCAAGTGTATCCTACAGCAGTGAAAAATTCCTGTATGTTGGCACAGAACATCAAAAATGCAGAACAAGGCAACAATACAACTTTGGCCTGGTGCTTTTTTTCCTGGCTAATTGTTCATATTTCTCAGACGAGCTATTTATTCTGGGAAAATATACTGGGGAGTGGGTATTGCTTCACGTGGTGCCTCGGGGCTGGCAGGCTGGATGGCCCAGGCCACCACCCAGGCCTGTCAGAGCCACCGCACTCATGTCCACATCTACCAACCAGGAGCTGCGGGGTCAGCACATCCCTGCGATGTTCACTCTTTGGCAGGTTTTTTCCAAAGAGAAACAAGGGACTTTGTCAGGGAGAAGTTTCCTGATGAGAGATTAGAATCATAACTAAATTAAATGATTGTCTCTAACTAATTAGATTAGTTTAAATTGAATAATGAAACCTTTAGCTGTATTTAATGTAACATGCCTGAAGTCCAACGATTAGTCTGCTGAATGAAGCTAAACAATTAAAAACACAATCTATTTTATAGCTTATTTTATAGGAACAATTGGAAAAACTATTACTGCTGAAATCTGCAGAGGAAATGCGCAATTACAAGACCAAGAGGAGCAGTCGGTGTAGTGAGTGAGCAGCGGGGACAGGTGAGCCATTCTGAAGACACTACAGAAGGGTTCAGGCCTTCCCTCCAACCGGGGCCAAGAAGCTGGCCATACCTGGCTTTTATTACCGTATTACTGAGGTCAAGGGGAAAAAAAATTACATTAATTCTCAAACATCTATGCCGTATTAGACTGATGGCTAAGATTTCCAAAAAACCCATTTAAATGATTTAATAATGTATGCCTTATGTAAAAGTCAGAAGACCATATTTTGGTATGTGTTTAGACACCCTGTGTTTTCTGTGGACATCAAGGAGGAACTTCTGTAAAGTATATCCATCCAGCTGCCCATGGTTTCCAAACAGAATGAAACGCTGAAGTGTTATGACAAATCCCACGGGAGTATACTTGCACCTTTAAGCACCTAAACAACTTTAAAAATGTAGCTTTTAAAACCCCAAATCACAGTCTGGGACTTTGTCAAGCACCCAACTCACTCCCAAAAATGCAACTTAAGACTCCCAGGCCTTTGAGGGCTTGCCTGTCCCAGAAACGTGATTGCAAAGGAAGATGCTGCATGAACATGAAGTGCAATAGCTATTATGCACTAATTTCCTTTGTGGACATTCTTAATCCTCATAAAGAGCCCCCTGCACAGTCTGGCTCAGCTACACAAAAACCACTCAGTACAAACCAGAAGTGGCACATGGGGAGTTAGGACACACTAGCAGTTGTAAGCTTTTTCCTCATGTAAACCCGCCTGTAAGATCTTTTCAAAACATCACCCTTCAATTCACAGAGCTGAGCTTCCAGTCCTATTGGGATATTTGCCCATTTGTAATGACTAATCCTATTTTGGAGGTTGCTGGGCAATAGGGTCCTTTTATTTGCTTGGAAGGAAGCTGCAGCATTTCAAGCAGCATGAATTCCAGCCTGCTACAAGTCTCCCAGCTGGCAGAACAGCTTGAACATTCTGTATTTTTGATGAAATCTTTGATCACCTCATTGCAAGATTTGGTTGCCTACTCTCAGCTCTCTGGCAGCTCTGAGCACAACCTGCCATTTCTAGATGGAATTTGTTCTTTTACGGATTAGACACATTAAATAAATAAACCAAAGTGTCTTAAAGCTATCCAGATCAATAATGTCACAGACACAGGGGTCTGGAAACACAACATACAAAATTTTGAAATAAAATAGGTGTCAATCAGACCTTCCTTTGTCCATCTGCTGAGATCCTCTCCTGAGATAGGGCGCCTGCCCTGCTTTAGATGAACACAGAAGGCATTACTGATCCCTTGTTACCTTGGAGATCTTTCTCTGTTCCCAGGTTACCACCTAAATTACAAGGGAATATGGCCGTGGAATGAGCCTTCAGCTTCCACCACTTCAACAGAGTCTCTATGTGACCTTGGTCAAGATACTTTATCTGCAGCTCACTCCTGAAGAAGGGGTGATGGTGAACCCTCCGTCTCTCCCCTCCCAGGGCAGGGTCTGTCTCTTACCATATGAAATCAAAGCTAGAAACTGGTTAAGATAATATTGCTAAATAAACAGCAGTAAACTAGAGAGAGCTGTGCCCTCCACCCAGATCAATGCATTGAAGCTCCAGCTTATTCCTAGATGAACAAGGAGGAAGAGACATGAGGATCCCAAAAGCAAATACCCCAAACCTACCAGAAGAGCCTCCTGCAGTGGAACAGCATCACACCAGTGGAACATTCCTGTTGAATCTAGGGTGACTCTGCTGTTCTCCTCTCCTTGGCCCTCAAAATCCCTAAAACAGAGAGAGAAACTTCTTAGCTACAGGACTAGAGTCTACCCAAGTTGAGATCACATCTCCAGCTGCTGCTGAGATGTCCTCTTTATCTACATCATAGCTTTTATGTGTCATAGTAGTGAGGAAAAATTAGGATGTATGAGTCACATATTAACTGTGACAGTATGGGGGAAAAGGGTTGTGTGGCGGAGGAATTCCTTTGTCAATGTCAGCTGAGTGAGAGAAAAATAAGAAAAATACACTGCAAAGTGTTTCCTTGAATTACTGTATTAACTGTGATCTTTATAGCTGTTCGGACTTGGTCTCTAGGATTATTTTAAATAATATGTTCTTCAGTGGGGACGTTCACTGAAGCAGTATTTACATAAACATGGTCTTGATTAAGAGCAAAAAGAAGTCAGCAGGAATTTTCCCTCATCTTCAGGGACTTTAAATTATGCCCATATTGCAGAATATTCTTAGAGGCAAATTTTGGATACGTAGCTGTGTTTGCAAGCATTGTGTTAATTCAGAAGCAGCCACAAGACCACGTGAAACAAAAGCCATTCAATCAGATGCTGCTCTGAACATCAGACTGTTTCAGAGGACTGCCACAGAACAGGACTGTTGGGGAAGTCACGTCGAACAACAAAGGGTTGTTCACCTCTCTCCTCATGACCCAGGCACGGAGAGAAAAAGACCCGGAATCTCTTGGATAAAGCATTTACTCAGCACCATCTCTAGCTTTACTGTAGGTAGAGACAGCCTTGAACAGTTGGCTCAAGAGCGAAGTTTATTTAATCACTCTGTAACTGAAATCACAATAACCGAAACGTGCCACCGAGGATTACAATAGATACTGAACGCAACAGCCGCAGGAGAGCTGTATGACCAGACAGGTGTTCGGTCCTTCTGCATGTCCAATTTGCCCTTATCTTGTCTGTGCAGCACTGGGTGAAGCAAACAGGAAGAAGAGGAGGGATTTTGCTGGGGGAGGGTGTCATTCATTACGAGGCCTGCAAGGCAGATCGAGCTGTGCCCTGGACAGAGCAGCTTATGCTGGTGCTGGGTTTGGCACTTCTTAACACAGCATTAAGGAACCCGAGAATTTGCCCCATTTTTGAAAATGGGGCTGGGGGGGTTGTAGCTTGTGCCAATCTCCATGATGCCATAGATACAGAATTAACTCATATCCAGGATAACTAGTTAAAAGTCACAGTCATTTCAATAACTGCAGCGTAGCTATAGAGGCTTTCCCATTCCATATCAGAATTCAAAGACCAGGCTGGAACTTCTTAGCAGTTTCTGCTGGCTCCCCAGGTCTTAAACTCGGGCACTAACAACAAATTCCAGGACTGATCATATTAGAATAGGTTACCTTGTTCTTCTAAATTAATATATTTCCAAGTTTTATAAATGTTCACCTATCCTAAAACCACCACAAGACATAAAAGCTACGAAGGGTCTGCTAATGGCACGGACATAAACTGTAATGACCGATTTTTGCCTAGTTGCTCTCGGGTCTCCTCTGCAACATGCTGGATTTGACTGGAATCCCAAATCTGGAAGTTGGTCCTTTCCAGCTCTGCAGTGCCTCCTGCCTCTGTTTTCTCCACACTATGGCAGGATAAGAGAGAAGGGGATTGCCTACAGCAGCTCCAGCTCAAGCCCCACCTAACCTTTAATGTGGACAAGCAACAGATAACACAAAGCAAGGTGCAAGCTATGCCTGATGGGGGAAAGCACAGAAAAATCTTTCCTTCAGGCCAGAAAGGCACAGAAGAGGTAGAAACAGACCTGTATGCACTGGCTGCTGTGCTACTGCTGCCCAAGGGGAGGCACAAGCGGCGGGCGCTGGCAGCTGGAAGTAGCCGAGGGGAGAGGAAAGGGAGAGCAAACAGAAAGCAGTGTGCTGCGGGCGCCAAATGCCCTGTGCCAGCTCCACTCCTCTTACAGACTGGCAGTACCAAGCCATGAGGCTCCCAACCTTTTTCCAGGCCCTTTAGCTGAAGTCCATCAATCTCCAGAAGCTCACAAAACATCGCCAAAGCCACCACAATACCTACCCCTCTTGCTCTCTTCTGCCACTTGCACAGTTCTTGCTCTCAGCAGCATTTGCAGCATGAAGTTTCATCGGGAAACAGCATGTTGCATGAAGCATTTTTTTTGATCAGCTTTAAATTACCCACCCTTCAGCAAAATGAAAGGTAATTTTGCATCTCTGACAAGGGGCAGGGAGAGGCTTCACACTGGCTCTCCTGAATTTAGTGAGCTAGTACAAAACTGGAGGGGAAGGGGAGCGTGTACCCCTTGACATCTCTGCAGTGTCTCTCTGCAGCCCTGTGCTAGCTGCAAGCAATCACACCCATTAGCCACAGCTATCAGCCATCTCTTAGTCTCCTCCTCAGATAACGAATCCATAGGCCGGTGATTAAATGGTATTTTGGCAAGTCAGAAGAGACTATCTTCTCACAAGCTCCCTTACTTGACTCAGATTTACCAATCAATCAACGTATGTATCTCTATCATAATAAAGCCATCATCTATATACACAACCTGTCAGAAATGACAACTCCTCATTCTAATATTATGGGAAATATATACGCCTTGGAGGAAACACCTGTTGGATCCCTGAAGTGGGAGATGGAGGGAAAAGACAGCAGGAAACCCACTTCATCATAACAGCATCCACCTTGCCAAAGCCAAGCACATTCTGATTTAACGAGCCATTCTTTAGCTAAGGGTTCCTTCTGCCATATACTCTGCAAATTACATGATTCTTACGGAAATCTGATTTTCCTGAGAGACTCATAAATCATCCTGCACTGGCCTCTGAGGAGCTTGAGGATGAGGGCACTGGAACTGACATGCTGTAGCACCCAACAGAGACAGAAATAGTCTCTGACTGAGCTAGTCACTACAGCCATTAGCAGGTTATCTGGGTCACAAATTGACTGTGCTGTGGGTGCACAGTTATCGGCGCTGGCTCTGTGTGAGTCAGAAAGAAAACTGTTGCGTTCACATGATGCTGTGCGTTGCCATGTCTGTGTCACCTTTCTCGATCACGTCCTCATTTGAGGTCCTTAGCACTCACACTGCACTGAACAGAATATCAAACAAGCACAAGACCATGTTACCAAAGACTGTACAATTGGAGCTGATTTACAAAAGCATAAGGTACTCTGGACCGTGGGCATTTCTGAAAACGTGGTCCTAGTGGCTGAACATTTGAAAATACAGTGCCACAGTGCATAAGCCACTGGTTTAATCAGTCTGTGCCCAACCCACAGACAAACTGAGTTGGTTACAACAATAGCACAGCATTAAACTCAGAGAAAAATTTGGTTTTATACTGCAAGTAACTCCAGTTCAATACTTTACGTGTCATTCAAAATGGCAGTTTGGTCCAGCACACCAGAGCTGAACTGAGAGTGCTACAACATGGTAAAACATTTCTTTTTTGCCTGTTTCCACAGCCATGACCTAATATAAACCAGTCACTCATGTTTCCATGAATCAAGTAGATAATGCAGCTCTCAGCTACACTAAAAGATGGTCAGACACATCCAAGATGTTTCAAACTTCATTTGAGGACTAACATAAGTGATTAACAGTTGTCTATAGCATTAGAAGGCAGGGAGTGGAAGTCCTTTTATCAAATTGTTAGCTGCCAACAACTTCCCGCTGACAAGCTATCTTTAACTTCTTCATAATGCCTTTGCAAAGCCCTAAAGCTTTGTTGAATCCCTTGCCTGCAGTCTTCCGACAACAGCTCTTCCACTCCTTGTCGTGGGAGAACGTGGCTACAATGAGTCTTAATGCCACGTGCACGCATCGAGGCCTGTGCTCACTGGTTTGCCTTCTGTGCTTTAAGTACAGAAGAGCAGCAAATCCTCAGGAATTGCAACTTACTTCTGTGTCCTAAATTTTGCCCAGAGAGAGAGAAAAGGGTCAAAGCCTACTCACAAAGCACCTCAGGACAAGCAAGGCCTGGAAGAGTTGCACCATTGGTCCCCAGAGACCTACATACATGAGAAATCTGTGCACAAAAGTCTCCTGAGAGAAAACACCCGTGGGTACCTGTGTGACGCAGGCAGGTTTCTCCAGCCGCTGGAGCCCCAGCGCACCAGCACAGACGCCCCAATGTCCTTCCCCTGCCTCTCTACCACAGCCCTGGGGATGAGCTAACGCTTGGCATGAGGGCTGTTCAGTTCACATCCCATTTGGGAATCCTCTTATTGTTTTTTGAATCGCTCCCAGATCCGCACATATGTTAACCTTTTCCTTTGGGGAGGAGTGGAGTTTCACACACACAATGAAAACTGCCTGTGCCTGTGAAGGCTGCTACAAAGCCCCTTTTCTCACTCCCAGGCCCGCACTGTGAGAATATGGTGCTTGTCTGGACTTGGCTTATTCATCATCATGGATTATATCGCTCCAATCACAATGCATCAAAGTGCTTTCCCTACCTCACAAGGAACGACGAAGCTTAATTAATTGACACAGAGGTATTATGTGTCATTGCAAAAATATTATAATTTAGAGTATGCCATCCAATAATTAACATCAGGCAACAAGTAAAACCAATCTTAAAAATGAGTAGTTAAATTTTTCTTAATTACATCCACTGAACCAAATCTGCCCCAAGCAATGCACATGTAATCCCAGTGAAGTCAGTGTGGTTGTACAGAATACACTAAAATAAAAATAGTCTGTAGTTATCATCTATATTGCAGCAATACTTACAGTCCCCCACTAAGTTTAGGGACTCCTGCTTTATTTAGAGTTGTAAACATGAACAATAATACCTAAGTTGAACTGAGAAAACAGCATGGAAAGAGACCTGTAGCATCAGGACTTACACAACACACAAATAGAAAGGCTGAATCCTGGTCTAATAGGCACTGCCTGACACCACATTTTAAAATGGAGCCAAGACTCTCTAATAACAGGGCTCCAGGTGATGATGCCTTAAGAACTCCTGATACCTGTGGGGTGAAGTCTGAAGAGCTGGCAGCACTGAAGAAATGCAGAATCCATAAGGCTAACTGGACTGAACTGTCTAAACATTGATCTAGATGCATTAGGGCCTACATTTCACTGAAGAAACCTCAGAGTGACATATAAGAAAAGACATCTTCTGCCTTTATTATCTCCATTTCTGCATTCAACCTCCATCCAAATCATCTCCCTCAGCTAACACTTTACTATATAAGGACATGTTGTTCAGCCATAGATATAAACCAGGTGTAATAACTCCAACACTTTTTCAAATTAATATAGCACAGTTATCGTGGGGAAGCTGGATACTACTTCTGCAGGCAGATCTCATGTGTCAGAGCTATGAGCCATTGTTTCTGACAGAAAACAGCAGCTCATTATTCATAACATCCCTTGTGAAATCTTTGCTGAAGTCTCCCTCTCCCCTTCCGAGGTCACAGGAGGGCTAGATACAATGCAGCTTCTTCTCCTTGGCATGGACAAGTGTATGTGCATATTTTTGCTCTTCCACTGCTACTTGGGCTAGGCACAGGTTGTATTTTAAAAGCTAAAGCCTGATCCTGCTACCCACACACAGAATAGAGGCTTGCTTTGATTCCAGAAAGGCTGTTCAGAGAGTAAAACAGCAGACAGCTTGAGTAAGGGTGGCAAAATTCAGCTCCTAATTATTAGATTAAAACCTTGAAACAGTTGTCATGTATGAAGGGACAAAGTAGAATTTGGCAAACAGGAAGGGAAAAAACAAATCTTCTCATACTGATAAATAATCTCTGAAGACAACCTTGTCATTTTCTGAAAGCATCTCAACAGTTCCCTGTTTTTATTTTTTTGGTCACTGCTTATCAAAATTTCCATGGCTAGTTAGTGGGTTAATTTAATTATGAGCAGCATTTATGAACAGCCTGATGGGGATCTGCAGAGGGCAATAGAATCTGTTCTTGAATTATGAAATTGCACACACTCACACATCTGGAAGCCGTCACGGGACAGATCGCTGTCTTGTAAATGCGTGTTGAGTGTTACAATATTTTACTAAGCACTCCCAATCTGTCAAGGTTTACAGGAGAGTAGAGACTGGGAACATTTGGGATCATTTGTGGCTTAGAGCCATTAGCTACTTCCACCCACTTATTGTGACGTTATTAATAGCAAAATAATCTAAAGAGCAGAACTTGGCTTACTCAAGATCTTAGATAATAGAAGTGATTTTCACTAAGGGCCAAAACCAGGGAGCCAGGACCCAGCTGCATAACAGACTATGCTGAACAGCACAGCCTTACTTTTGGCTGAACTGGTGGTAACTTTGCACGGACTCTGCTCCTCGGAGGACTTACCTGCAGACCTAGCCTAGCCCTGGTGTTTCAGGTCTGTGTAAGAGGTGGCACATGGTGACACCACCCAAGAAATAACCAGAGGAGAAAATCCTATGTAATCAATGTGATGTTGACCATCCCTTACTAACTGCCCTCCTCACCAATGGTTAATGGTGAGAAGATTGCATCAAGCGTGACGTGTGTGTGCATCAAGCACCACACACAAGAGAGACACATTTACATTTCATTAAACCATGGACAGTATGACAAAAGCTATCTGCCAGAACAGAAAAACAGGTGAGTCGTACCTACGCTATGCTATCCCTACTAGAACAAGTTAACTGGCTAAAAACCAAGGCCATTACACTCGCGTGACATCCAGGGATGCCTGTGACTACCATTGTGGCATTGCCAAGAGTATGTGACAGCCTGAATGGTCCTAGACTCAAAGACAGAGACCAGAAGGGCCAATTAGTTACCAAGACTCAAATCATGTGGAAGTCCAGTTCTAGCCTGGCACACAGAAATGGATTTTATCCCATGAAAAGCAATCCCCTGCTGAGGAAATCGGAGCTTGGCCTGCGAAAGAAACTTTGCACAAAGTTTCTTCACCTTCTGGAGCCATAGCTCAGTGAAAAGAGTTGGAAGACTTCGGAACTCCACAGAGCTTTTGGCTTCTTGTTAAGCCATTGCATATCTGTTTAATTTAAATCCCCATCCAATCATTAAATATGGGTGTTTTTTTTTTTAATGGGTCATTATGATGTGATTTATGACATTGGTGTAATTGTCAGAATTACTGTGGGTAATTAAAATATGAAATTCATGCTGCCAGAGGCTTCAGTCACTCTCAGCACCCTCATTAAAAATCAGGAGCTGACCAAATTATAAATAGACTGGTTTGCACAAGTTCACAGGGAAAGCTAATTATGAAACTTATGCACTTCGAACTCGCACCATCAGTCATGCAAATTCTTTAAGTGATTATACTATTGTATAACGTGGAATCGGATTAGTCAGTACAGGTGGGTGCTACTCCAGTTACAATGTGCAGTACAACTGTACTTTGCATGGTGAATGTGAATCCCTAAAACTCTTATGCAAGTGTGATGATAGATGTGGGACAAGGGCCTAGGGAAGAGAGAGGTGGTGCATTTTCACATGAAATATAGAAAAAAAGATTGAGGAGTACAGGGAGAGGCTGCAAAGGATAAGGCTCTCTGATCTATAATGGTAAGTCTCAGAGAAACAGAAGAGGCACGTGAACACAAGGGAAGAGAGCTTCAGCAAGAAGCTGGAATAAACTTTGGATTAGCTGACTAAATTCGTAAGGAATGGCGGCTGGCTAAAATCACAGGGAGTCTAGGTGCCAAATACAGTGAGCATGAATACAAGCTGAAGTTAAGAAAAAAATTTATATATAAGGGTGGGCGAAGGCTGAGACATTTTCTTTCTAGAATTCTGAATTTTTTACTCTCCATAAGGGAAGGAAAAAAACCAAAAAACTGGAGGCCTATATACAAAATTCAACCAAAATTAATCAAGAAGTAAACCACTGATGGAAGAAGAGTCCTGTTAGAGTTACCAGTAACATCTCTGGTGACTTAAAGCCCAAATGGAGTATGCTGTTGCTTATTATGGGGTTTAAAAAAACAAAGAAAAAAGAACAAAGAAGAAAGTGAAACCCCTCTTTCAGTGGCAGTAAACAGACTTGGTTTTCAGGCAAAGAGACAATGCAGTCTGTAGTGCAAACAAGTTTGGGCAGATTTTGCACACCGTGGAAGCTAGGTTTGCTGTGTCAGAAATCCACTAAAATATCTGATCCATCACAACGATTCGTCAGTCTTATTGGTTGTGCAAGTTTTGGTGAAGATAAGACCTCAGTGTTCCATGAGCAAGATGCAGCCAGCCTGCATCTGAACTGAATTTATTGGGGTGCTTAAAGATCCATTTATACCACAAAAGTCATGTTCCAAAAATAGTGCTGATTTGTATTTTGTGTACCTGGACAAGATTCTGGGGCCTGGAGATTTGAAGAGAGAAAGCTGCGGGGAAAGCATTAATGGACAATGTCTCCCACCTGAATTTTTTTAACTTGGATAAACCTAATTAACTGCATGGTATTTATCAGCTTAATTATCACTCCATCCAATCTGTCACCCTGACTCTGACAAGTAGTCCTCAAAAATACACAGCAAGAAAAATGGGACTTCCCAACACAACAAAAAGTGGAATGCAAAATATTATCACCTCTTCCTGGAGGAGGTCCTCGCCTAACATCAGTTCATAAACTTCCAGTGTCCCAAATATCTGTTCTTCATCTTCCTTATGCATCCCAAACTCCAGAAATGCCATCTGTGCAGTTCAGGAGGGACTCATTTTAGAATTCCACCCCTGAAGTGTTTGAGAGGTATCTATAAGCATCCACACTTTTTCCATGTTTCTACAAACCCTCTGAGGTTTGGCTATCACTGGAACACCCCTTCCACATCACCCTCCCATTCTAGCAATAAAAGTAAAGCTGAAGGAACGTGAAACTTGGCTAACTTGTGAGGTTTTTGCTATGCCAACAGACTGCTAAATTTTCCACAGAGCCCCCACCCTGTAGCGTAAATACCAGGTAGTGATCAAAAGCACAATGTGCCTGCTGACAAAAGGGATCTTGCTCACTGTAGCAACACTTTCTCCACCTCTATCTATCTCCTTTTTCTTGAGAACACAGTTTTACACTTGTCCTTCATACAAATAACCCGAGGGTGGGAATTATTCAGAAGGCTCGTGTTTGACACCCCATCTGTTCATTTCTGACAGCGATATATAATGTAAGGCTATAAAAACTTGAAAAATAATGCAACATAAAAAGGGATTGACTCGGCTCCAAGAGGCCATAAACGGTAACAAATACCATTGTATGATTTATTTCATGCTGTAATCTTTACAGTAAGTCATCTTTCAGACATTTCCTTGTGACAGGTTTTAATAATATTAATGCCCAGAGCAATCCAAATCATCGCCAATAGACATATTTATCAAGCTGCCAATCCAAGTAAATGAAATTCTATAAGCAATAATGTAACATGTTTAAAGGAAGCTAATAAAACAAGTCAGGAGAGAAATATTACTGCGAAGTATGCTCTCTCTAATCCAGCCCTGGATTTTATACAGCCAAAATGCAAATCTTTCCCTCCATGATTTATCGCTCCAAAAATACCAATGACCTTTTCAGGAGCTCTTGCACAGTCCTTCTCACACATTTATAAAGATTGTGATGCATTCTGCCAGATTAGCTGAGCTAGAGTGCTCAGCACTACTGCCTTGTTTTGCCCTGCCTTTGGACTGGGAAGTGGTAGGTACCATCAAAGAGTAGGATCTTAAGTCTTTAAGATTTATTAAAGACTGACAAGCCTTAACATAGGATTGGCAACTCAGCAGGTATTTACGAGCAATTATCCAGGCACTAGATAAGTTACAATTAACAGGGAGCTAAAACTTGGTTCTTTAACCTGGTTTCCCTTTTAATCTAATTCAGTTTCTACTGGCTTGGCTTGGCTGAAGTGACTCTACACCAGGGCAAAAGGGAAGGAGACACTGCAGAGTTGTGTGCACATGGAGCCTTGCTCACATTCTTTTATGCCTCACTAGAAACTTAGCAGGAATGAAAAACAAGAGTCAACAATTCAGCAAAACATACACCATTAAATTTGTCATGCCTTAGGCAAGAATGTGTGGAAAAACTATGACTAGTAAAGCAAGTGTATCGATGCAGGGGCTCAGAAGTGCTTGAGGAATCCTAACAGGTCTTTATGTATTCACTTCTGGATGAGCTTTATAGGTCTTAGGGTTTTTTTTGTATTGGTTTGTGATGACTTTTTTTTTTTAATGATGCTAATTAAGTTCTTCTCCTGAAGATAAAGATGTGCTTCTTTTCAGTGGGGGAAACAAAAAGAGAAAGGAAGAAATGTACAAGACTTAATACTTGTAATGTGACAGAAGATATCCTCCAGTAGTCTAGGACCAAGACCTGAACCAAGTATGCATTTTGAGTCCTGTAATAGGCCATGCCTAACTCTTTCCCCCTATACTTTATTTAATTTCCCTGAATTATGGTATGATTACATTTTTCATTAATTAGCCCACATGTAAATCTTGTCTCAAACTCAGATGCAAATTTCTGTTTAAAAAAAAATAATTGGAATTTAAGTATTTAGCTGTCTAAATGTCGTAGTAAGCACAGATACTTTCAAAGGACCCTATAAAGGGGCAAGAGGGTAAGTATCCAAGTAATTTTAAAAGCACTGCCTGCTGGACACAGTTGATGTAATCTTTATCGTATATCCAGAGAACCCTGCAGAGGAGACTGGTGTTAAAATGTCCACCTTCCCTGGATCAAATTGCAGTTTACCATCCTAAATCAAATGGAGCTGAGATCTGAACCTGGAGCTCCCCTTGGTCACTGTCCTAACTATCCTAGTTTGGAAGCAAAAGGTCAGTGTTTGCTTTTCTATCAGCAGAACAGCCCAGGTGGAAAACTTCACCTTAACCTGAAAATGGGCAACTGGATCCAATTCTATTTTCAGTTTAAAGAATAAAAAATTATTTGGGGTTAATTTGAGACCTCCAATGTCATGAAAAGTCAGTCTCAAAACGCAATTTTGAATTGTGAGGTTTCCTCTATGGCTTTTGATACCTCACTTCACACTTTCCTGCTTCCCTTTGCCTTCCCACTCTCTGTCTGCTCTTTCTATTGAGACCGAGAGCTCTTTAAGGCAGAAACTGCCTTTTACCATGCACACATACAGCATCCAGCCTAACAGGATCCCAGTCCCAGTAGAAGCCTCAAGGCACCGCTATAATACAAATAATAAATACTGCAACTAATAATAACACTACGGTAAAACGTCCTCCCCAGGGAAGTGTTGGAAGACCAGTCCCTGGTGTCATTTAAAACTAAACACCAGAAAACATACCTGCACTGGCTGCGTAGAATATAGAGTCTTTATGATATGGTGATGAGGGAGAATCTTGATGGGGATGGGAACAATTATTTATCTGCATATTTGGCTATTCCTTTAGGGGAGTTCAAAATATCTCTTAGTAACATTTTTGTTCCTCACTGCTAAGAAGCAGTAGACATCTCAGGGAAAATAAATAAATAAATAAGAAATATATAATCCCCAAGGTGTAATCCCAGAGTATGGAAACTCACTTCACTTAAATACCTCCCTCTGGCATAATTGACTTTTCATGTGCATGTTAATAATGATATTTCAGCAGGTTGTGAGGGCTTGTTCTTCTCCCCCCACCCCCCACCCCCTTTGGTAAATTATGTTATTGGGCATGAGGAGGGGGAGGGACATATAATAAATCTAATTATGTTTTCGTTTATATTTAACAGGTCAGCACAATCTGGTAGCATGTGCATATGTATTTACTGTGCAGTCCCAATATTTACAGCTGACCTCATCAGTTGTAGGACAGCAGCACTGAGCAACATTTTATTGTCGTGATACCATGTATGTGCCGGGGACAGCTGCTAAGATGCACAGCTCTCCAGAGGACACCTTAGAGTCCTCGCCATACTGACATTTGCCTTTGCTGCTGAAGCACATGATAGGGTTTTGGAGGGAGGGGAGACATCATTTATTAAGCCTCTTCAGTTCTGCAGTGGCTGGAAATTGCTCACAAGCAGAAAGAGAGCAAGAAATACTAGTTTGTACGTCTCTCTTCCCCTGCTAGGTTCCTGTTTACTTCCTGCAAACGCTGGTATGACACTGTTTGCCAATATGTCCTGTCACCCTCTCTAGTGGGTGCTCTGGAGGAGCGTAACAGCTTGCTATTACTGACAGCTCGGTCTCAGACCACGACACCCTTTCTTATGCTGAATGTAGCAGCTCAGGTTAGGAGTCCCCTCGGTGCAAGTCAACTGGACTGGCAAACTAAGTACACTGCGGATAAGAATATGGCAGTTCACACCTCGCCTTAGACAGCAGATGACTCTGCTCTGCTACCAGTTTGTGAACTCTGCTGGGAATCATTTAGATGGCCTAGAAAGGACTCCTCTAGCATGCGTTATTGATGCTAGAGAGAAAGGCTGTAGGGTGCGATTTCTCTTGGATCTCCATTTGCCTTTAGAGCAAACTTCTTTTGGAGTACGAGTCTGCTGCTGGTGTCACACTGCAATTAAATATCTGAGCAAAGAGCAGATCTTGGTGTTGGCTGTTCACATTCCTACCCCCAGCTGTTCCTGCTTCCACTCTGCTCTCTCAGAACGAGCCAAAGAAAATGCGCTCATGACTCAGCTGTCCAGTGATGGTATCACTGGGCTGCTGTCTGAAGGCAGCGACCACTTTCAGGAGCTGCACCCTTCTCCTTCCCCCTGTTCCTCCACAGTGGTATCAGTTCACAGCACAGGCTCTCAGCTTGCAGGAGAGTATGAGAGGTTCAGGATTTGGATGCATGGGCATAAATTGTGTTTTCTCTGCTGTTCAATTACTCAAGGCAGGGAGAAGCCGTAAACCATCCACTTCAACCCCAACCACCACCAATAGCAGAAGAATTAGGAGAGAGGCACATCCTGCTGTTCCCACTTTCCACACAAATTCTCAGGAAGTCAGCCCAGGGCCTGCTCAGCATACACACAGCTTTACATTTCTTACCCATTAACAAAACTCTGAGGTGGAAGAACATCAAGGGACCTTGACTTTGCAGGTTCTCCATCTGAAACATGTGATTCTATAAAGAATTTCCAGTTCTCTGAAACAAAGGCAATGAAACAGAATTGGGTTCCTTTTGTATAGCCTTCAGCTGCACTTAGATGTGTCTGCAAATGGCTACCATGGCATTGGAGGATTCTGGGGGCTTCAGAAATGATAGACAAAGGAGCTCAGAGTAATTGGTTATTCATACCAACTGCTCAGAAATAGAGCGTTATAAAATAGTAATTCCATTTAGTATGCATAAAACAGTCTTAAATACGGTGAGCACTACATACTTAACACACCATTGAACTCCAAAGGGAGCTCCAAATGCCCTATCAAAACACGGTCCTCCAAACAAGGGGGGAAAAAAAATGCGAGAGAGTAGGAAGAGTTCATACTCTGTGCTCGTACCATCCTCATACTTGTCATAAGTGACTTGCGATTATTTACAACACTATTCTCTGAGAGTCAAACCATTTTTAACATCCTCAATTTCCCATCAGGAAATCAAAATTCAGAAAGGCTAAGTGGTCTAAAGTCCCAGATTGAGAAAATGAGCTCAAGTTTCCCAAATCCTAAAGTAGCTATTTAACAGCTGGAACATCTTTTCTCTGACACTTGATCTAGTCCTTTCTGGGCCATAATCTGAGGTCACGGGCCATTAAGCCCAGCGTTATAACACCAGGCAGCGATGTGAGGATGTACAGCAGCACCCTCTGAGATTTTTTAAGAGCACCAGAGCCTACCTACATCTCCTGCTTTTCATGGTGATGTAGCTGGTTCAGGACACACGATGTTACTCCTCACACTCCCCTGGTCTGCATCTTTGCTGCTAATCTGCATTCCTCCCCCTGTCAGCATAGACAGGAGGTGCAGCAAAGCCCTCCATGTCACATGTGTCTAAACATGTCCAACGCATACAGGTGGGAAAGGCTGGACTGGAGGAGCGTTCAGACACATGTATCTTTTTACTACAGACTGACAGATGAACCCTCTCACATACCCTTAACTTCCTTGTGATGTTGTAACTATTGCCAAACCCTACTAACCCAGATGAAACAGCTAGCCATTCCAAACATACCCCTGGCACAACAAGGGGTAAAATCTCTCCGAAGAGGTGATTTGTCAACCTTAAGCTGTAATTGTGCTACACAGGTGTGCTCAAAGCAGGTGCATTTAGCCTCGGTAACAGGATAGCACTTTCTACAGCTGCGTTCAGTGAGGTGGGAGATGGATGGGTGAGAGCGCGCGCTCTGAGGATGCAACATGCCACTCGATTCCTCTAGGTCAAGCTTAATGGAAGTATCATAAGTCAAGTCAGAGAATAAAAGTTCAGAACAGTCTGTCTTACACAGGCACTAACAAGTGTCTGAGAGAACTCTCTTACGGTTTTCTAAACCAAGATACTTGGCCAACTTCAGAGCTGGGCTCAGTCCCAGCCTTTATCACAGACTTCTTAGGTGACTGTGAACAACCTGTGCAGGGCCTGACTGCCCAGGGCAGCCCCGAAGTGCTGCAGAGAGGCAGAACTGGGAGAAAAGCTCTCATTTACTTCCCTTGCCTGACCAGGTCACAAACCAGGGCAGGGGGGAATTGCCTCAAGAAGCCCTATTGCCTCTTAATGCGTATCTGATGATTAAAAAAAAAAAAATCTATTAATAGTAATAGCTTTTGATTAAGTCTGGATGACAAAGGAAAAAATAGCCTTTGCTTTCTGTTCTGATTGACTGCACTCTGGTATGTTATTTACACTCCTGTTAAAATGACAACAGTAGCTCCTTTGACTAAAGCTTGCAATCTGTGACACTCCTGTATTAGTTTTTAAATTTGTGACAATGAAATTGCTTTTCACCAACTAAATCTCCCTATTTTCATTGCAGGTACTGGAGGCATACTCAGCTACACTAATTGGGGTCTCTTCTATCTAACCTTCCCCTTACCTCCCTCTGAATGAGTTTGGAGGAACCCAGAACATCATGTACCACTTCAACTACATCATATGGAGAGTGGTGGAATGAACCAAAGTACTTATAATTAAGTTCTGTTTTGCTCTGATACATCCAGAATCCTAGGGGAAACCAATGGCAAGGTCTTATACCTGGCAAAGCTCCTGATCTACCTCAGGCAACTACTCTCCCTACAGTATAACTGGTGCAGAACTGCAGGTTTGCAAACAACTGCTTTTTATTAATACACATTTATACTGAAATGTCATCTTGTCCTTTTAAAATCTAAGATTGCCTAGGAAACGAGAAGAAAACCAACCAGGTGGAGAGCTCCTACAGTGTCAATGTCTTTCTATTCATTTGCCATTGACTTTTATTAAGATGTCTTTGCAGTTTATGGAAGCCTCTTTCCTGGGAGGTAGCTGGCTTTCAGGGACCTTAGGTACATCTATGCTGATAAGTGTGTTGGACTGAAAACGGGCTCCAGCTTCTCTTTCTACATGACATTACTCCATGGAGTCCTCCAGGTGTCAGCATGTTTGTGCTTGTTCCCTCAGTGTGGCTGAGCACAGTGTGAATGAGTTTTGCCTTCAGCCCAACCATCTGCAGCTCAGAGGCATGGTTTGTAACGGGGCTTGGCTGCCATCTGCTGCTTAAAGCAGTTGCAAGTGTCTGAAATCCAAGTAGGCATGCACTCGTACATCCACATCTAATGGAAAGCTCCTTGTCTACTCTTTAAAGCAAAGCACCATCTCCATGGAGGAGAGGCACTAGCAGAGAAGTTTACAGGAGCCCAGAAGAGGTTTGTACATTTTGGCCTTAAACGCTTGTGAAAATGCAAGCTTCAATTTGGTGTAGTTACACAGAGATCTGAGAGGCTGTTCTCCATTTCAACAGAAAACTAACACCACCACCCCCCATCTTCAAAATGGAGTTTGAGGTGAAGAAGGAGTAAGTTGCTCTGCTTAGGGTTAGATGTTACCACGATTAATCTGTTCTTTCCATCCAGCTAAGATTTGCAGTCCTCAGAGCAAACACCATTAAGTGTTGCTACACAACTTGTACAACCTCAAAAACATTTATCTGACTTCATATTTAAAGTTTTATATTCTCAGGATGACAAAGACCTAGACACACTTCCTCAGGGAATCCTGACCAAGAATCTGGCACAAACCAGAAAGCTGTAGCTTTTGCTTCAACTATACACATGCTATAGTAATAAGACACATTTGTTTCAGTCTCTACAGTTAAAGAACAGTATGATGTGATAAACCTGTTAATAAGCAGAGCGAAAATCTTGAAGGAGGTATATTCTGTCCTACTCTTTTTTTAGCCAAGAAGCTTTGGCTCCTAAAGAAAAGCATAAATCATCATCTAAAAGCATAATCATAAGTCTTATTAGTATCATCAGAAAACTCCCTATTTTAGCAGGTAAGTAAAGGGCTGTGTATTCCAACCTATCCTTCTAGAGAAATAGTTAATAAAAATACAGTTAACATATTCAGATTTTTTTTTTAAATGAGAAAAAGATTTTAAAATTACCTGAGAAAGGTTTTGAGCAAAGTCTGCTTTTACACTGGCATTTTTTAATCTGCTCTGGATCCCGTATATCACTGTGACAAGCTTTACAATAGAACTGTGCCCTAGAAAACAAAAGTGAATTAGGCAGAACTGAATTTAACTGATGAGAGAATAAATGCACTCATCTGCTCTTGAAAGTTTTTCTCTTCTAGACCTTTTTTCAACAAAACCGTAATAGGGAATCTTACCTTTTGACTTCTGCCAGGGAACGAGCAATAAAAAAGCCCATTGTATTCCGATGAAGCTTTATCTGTGCAGATGGATTGATCAGGATAGCGCTGTATTGAGAAGCAATCAAAAGAGTAATCAGTTTGTCTATCTGGTGACAGTTTTCACCTCTGTTGTGAGAATTCAGACTGTAGGGTCATAACAGTTTCATCTCACAATCTTACATTAATCCTCTTTGTTATAGTTGCTGTGACACATGAGACACATGAGACATGAAAAAGTTAACATGCTTTTTCAATAGCATAAAGGGAATTTACTGTCCATAGAAACCTGGGGGAGCCATGGAAGAACAGGGACTCAAAGCATGCAAATCAGCTTTTGTTAGGGTTTCTGCAGTTTATTCAACTCCAAGGCTCCTGGATTTGCCAGCTTTTTTTTTTTTTTGTAATTAATTTGCTAAACCATAAACTTCATAGGAAACAGGGGCTTTCATTTCCATCACATTATTTTTGAACATGTTTAATGTAATAAAATAATTCATACTTTACTACAGCTGGGATGGGCCATTCCATAGGGTCACTGAAATTCTTGAATACTCACACTTAAAAGTACAAGTTCTGTGCAACTGAAGATACTAAGGATACGCAGGGTGTGAGGTACCTGTTCTAATGCTGAACACGCCAGGCAAAACAAGGGGAGGAAACTTTATTTTCTAATGCTTCCCCCTCTAAATCCAGAATGAGTATCCCTGCTGGGCTGCTTTAAGCACATCTGTGTTGAATCCCCTGCAACATCACTTAAATTTACCAGTTTCCCCTGCAAAGGCCACTCAAGGTACCAGCTCAGTCCAAGTTCCTATTGCTTTCAACCCAGTTTTAATGAATATTGGTAGTGTGAATGGCACAAGGAAAGATGACAAGGTTAACATTTTCCTTCCACACAAGAGAAGGCCTGTACTCAGCTCCTCCAGATTCATGGCTCAGGGGACAAAGAAACTATGAATGACTATAGTTATTACTACAGATATTGTAGCAACATCTAGAGGTCCCGCTTGTAGAAGAGGTAGCTCTTCTGTGCCAACTGGTGTGTAAAGAAAGCAAAAATATAATCCCTGTATCTCAAAGAGCATGCAGCTTCCTTTTCTCTCTCGCTTTCTCTTTTCACCATTCTATTTTCAGCCAGTGTATGAACACAGGGAAGAACAGATTGAGTTGTGGCCTGTTTTCCATTAGTGCTAAGCAACTACATCTACTGACTTCTTTCAGTGTAGAGTTCATTCAACGCTTCTGGAAGAGAGCCCCGATGTATTTCTCACAGCAGTGTTTCCCTACAACCCTCTGTTTTCAGAGTTTCTATTCTACAGTTTCATCAAAACAGCCATTTCCTTTATAAAAGTGGAAAGAGAAATAATTGCACTCAATAGTCTGCATTTTCTGGGCAATTTCTCAAGCTTTTTAAAGATCTATGGCACTTATTTATTCCCCTTTCTGAACTAGTTCCAGCTTCCCCATTAGGATGTCTTGTATTTCATCATTAGAACAGACAGAGTGTTATCTGGCCCAGGACCAGATCAGCTTCAGAGAGCAAAAGCTCTGCTGCCAGCATTGACAAATTACCCCTTTATGACAATGCTTTAATAGCATTTAGGAGCCTCTGTAAACTCATGTGGCTAAAAAGCCGAGGAGGCGTTTCGTTTACCAATGCAAACAAATATGCTTGAGTCACCCCAAATCCAAGACCTATGCTGTTTGCACGTGGAATAGAGATAAGAATGGTGTTTCATCTCCCGTCTCTCGCCCGATTATCTATGAGAAAAGAGGAGGCAGAAGAGATTGTTGTATATGGTAAAACTCCCCCCAGCACTTAACCAGGAACGACATCTTGATCCTGTCTCCTAAACACTGTGCACAGGAAGATAAGAGGTGTATAAAACCCCCGTAGACCCTGGGACATGTTTCTTCTGAGTTCTTTGGAAATTGTTAGTTTGGAATTAGTTGACTTCTTACTAGAAGTCTCCCAGACAGTTACCTCTCCCCTTGACTGCCAAATCTGAGTTCAATTCCCAAGAGGACAAGGTTCAGTTTTACAAAGCACAACCTGGGGAAACAAAGCAAGTTACAGTTAGTCACAGCATCTCTGTGCTCTGAAAAGACACATCTGGAAGGAAATAACAGAAAAACAACCAAGACTGTACCACATACCGACAAACTTCTATAAAAGTCATGCCTGCAAAATCATTGGAGAGCTGGAAAGTCATTACTTTGTAGTCTTTGTCTTCCAGAAGCATTTTGTCCTTCAAATATTTTCTCTTTGTCTAAAAGAATCAACCATAAAGATAATGTATTTACTGAAAGGCAAAGCAAGTAGGATATGTAATTTAACACCGGGCTGATACTCCACCACCACACAGTATTAGATCAAAGGCCCTTAGTTACTGGAAACAGAATGACATCAGCTATATGTTGTCAGAGACAATAGCAGAGTTAATAAACAACAGGCCAGGGAAAGCCTCAACCCTTCTAGACACTTCCAATTCATATTATCATCAAAGAACAGGTGTTATTACTGTATACAAATAAAGTTACAGGGAAATTTCATGACTGCAAAGTCTTTGGAGCCCATTATTTGAGGAAAGTTACACCTTACTTTGCAGTAAGATTAATCTGCTTCCTTAGTTATTTAAATGAAGACTGGTCTTGTGTTAAGTTTTACCAATCATAAATAGAGTTATTAGAGGCATGATTTATTGCTGATCTGTGATCATATACTCCAGTATAAGCACTTTTTTTTCCCCTTTGGTAGTTGTGTGACTAGGGAAGGGCTGTTCATACCTAGGCAGTTAAAGCAGCAAAGCATTCTAGTGCTTACAGCTCCTTCAGGTTTTAGACGGCCACTCCCTGTGTCACAGTATACGCTATTCCCTTGGCATATGAACACCTTCCACGTAAAACTTAATAGGCTACTAAAAATGTGTAAAAAAGTGTTGCTTTCCAAATAAAAGCTATTTAATGGATTTTGACATCAGAGGCTTTTTTCAATTTAAAAAGTTTGCTGAGTTTTCATAGTACATTTTAAAAAAACTTAAAATATGTTTTGCTAGCTTTGCTATGTGTGTGAAATGCCTGGACTTGAATGAAACAGCAGGTCAATGAAAAAGCCACTCGAACAAGCAGCCCAATTCTACATACAACTTCTGCATTGATAAATTCTGTATTTATTTCACCCAATATCTATTTACTTTGTCTAAACTAATTTTGTGAAAAGTCCCTGAACAGAGAAATAGCAGTCAAATCCTTCTGTGTAGAGTGATGTGAAGTATCCCAGGCAGCCACTAGGTGATAGCAAAAGCACGTCCACTGCAGGAACAGCAAACCTGAGACTTGTTCAGGCAACTTCACGCCCAATAGTTCTGCCTTTTTAAGTTTTTATTAAATCTTCTGGTATTGATTTGGAAATATCTGAGCAACTTGTGTACTGTAAAAGTTAATACGTAGTTTATCAGTTTTGCATTGTAGCAAATACCGATGAGGAAAGACAGATGATAGGAGGATAGATCTGGATCACCTTCCTTGCAGAGATGACAGGATTGCTAATTGTCACTGTTCTTGTGTAAATTACCCCATAAGACCCAGCCAAAGAAGTAAATAAGCCTAAAAGGATACTGAAGAAACGCATGCTACTAACTGGAAAGGGTACATTGGACTGCCTTTCAGCCCATTTTTGGGAGTGGTTCTGCTGAAGTGCTTTAAGCACAGATTCAAACGATGAACACCAGACAGAACGGAATCAAGCACAGGATCCATACCATGCAGTAACCAAAATTGATTTACTGTGTGCCCTGAGGCAGTGGGGCACCAGCACCATGTTACTGCTGCTGAACCTACAGCAACAGAGAAGGTGCTGCCATGTATCGGCTACACGCAGCCGCAGAGCTCGCTCTGGGCCATCCTTTGCTCTGGCACCTCCTTGCACACTACTGTAAAATGCATCCTCAGGTTCTGCTTCAGCATGCTCTGGAGCACTCTCTTCACCTCTTGCACTGAATTCAAGTATTAAATTAGAAAGAGTCTGTTAGGTTTTCTTGCCCTCTGTGCCAAGCTTCATCCCAGCATGATCAAGACAAGCTTCAAAAGACCTGGCTGCAGTTTCTACTCAGAAGCCAGGCACATATTTCAGAGAAGATCCCACTGGGTTGTATTCACGTTATTTAGACAAGTGAAGGATGTACCTCAGTATCCTCTTCCACAATGAACAAATTGGTTAGGAGAGTAGACAAGCCAGGAACAAGGCAGCTTTGTGCTATGAAGCCGAGCTTCAGTTCGGCTAAACAGATGATGCTGTCTCCTGTCCTGCGGCCCCAGCTGGGGATGTTTGGCAGGTATGCCTGTTTCAGAGCACAGAAGTGAGTACAGATCAGCACAGAGATAGGCAAGGCCACAACGTTCCTCTGAAATGATCATTCTTGTCTTTCTTGCCTTCATCATTCTTTTACTTTTTTTAAAACCTATGCTGGAGTATGCTAACAGATAGCTAAGTGGACTTCTGAGGTTCTTTTTTTAGGGTTTTTTTTTAAATATTAAATATGCATTTGATGACAACTTTGACAAAAACAACAAAAACCAACAAAAAGTTATACCTTATTTTTAGTCATGTTAAAAGATATTCTAGATAGGTTAGTAACTGGATGCACAAGAAACACTGGATAAAGATCCCATTTTTATAAAAGGCAGAAGTTTTTGTTTCCATAAAGGCCAGAATTTCAACTGTGACACCCATGTAACAGACAGACAATTGTGATACCTTGTTATGAGACTGAATTATCTGTAAAATTACTCTCGTGTTCGGGTAGTGATTCTTGATAGACAGCACTCTGTAATAAAGATACAATTTCAGATTAATATGCTCGGTTCTGGCTAGGGTCTCTCATTTTCCAAGTCAGACTTTACTTGGGCAGATAGCAACTGGGAAGTAGTGACAAAGAACGGCGTATGCCCCAATCCCTGTATCTGGGACACTTTAAGCAGGCCCAGGTCCACTATCTGGAGAGGAAGGTGTCACCATCAACAGATTTGAAGACACAGGGTGAAGAATCATACCTATACCCCACTAGAAGTGTAGAGCTAAGAGAAGCAACAATAATGAATATTACTTGCTTTGCCAAGTCCACCTGTAAATTTAATTCATAAACTAATATTTCCACTTGGTAGGTGCCCTAGAAATAGAAAAAAAAAATAAGCCAATTTGGAACTTGGACTTTTGGACTGTTTTGGGGGTAGGCTAATTATGCCATCAGATTCACGCAATCCAGCAGGACTAAGGGAGTCCCCAGTTCAAGTCTGTGAAGACGTGTAGAATTATCAGACCTGACAGCAGAGCTGCACCAGAGAGCAGTGTGCAACTCTCCAGTGTAAAGGAGCCAGACTCCTTGACTGCTAATATTCAGGATATTGAAGAAGGTAATTACACCATATTTAGTAACATTCTATTCTGGATGGGGTTGCAAGGCTGCACAGCTGCTACCTGTCTCAATCCTTCAACACATCTGATAAAATCATAGCAGAAAGGAGTCAGTTGGCTTTCAGAGTTCTCCAGGCAGAAAACAACGTGACAGGACAAATATGTTCCCCTGCCAGCAGCACTATCTGTGTCACTGTTAATATCAATCAGATAACAGAATGAAAGCACTAGAGTATCTCACCCTACCTCATGATATTGGAAGTATCTTCAGTATAAGGTTGTGGAGAGTGAACATCTGCTAGAATGAGACAAGCATTCGTAGATCCCATCTGCATCCCAGGAGAGAAAAATTAAATCAGGGTTTAACCCCATATGAGGTACAACAATCTCTGATGGTGAGCTGATTTAGTGGCATCATGTCTTTAGTTCAACTCTTGTGTAAGATCATCATGATTCTATTTCTTAGAGTTGTCCCCATGCCTGAATGCTTCAAGTGACACAGCTCCAGTCAAACACACAGTACGTAACGCATATTTCTATTTTCAAAGTGCTGGAGCATGTGAAATTTTTACATTTCTAGCGCTAACATCTTCCTAGAAGAGGTTACAAAATAGGAAGCTTTGCTGCATTCTTCCCCAGCAAAGTCCAGCCAAAGCACTTTAAGGGTCAGTATTTGGGCAGGTCAGAAGACCTCTGTCACAGTCATCTAATCAGTACTAGGGCTGTGTAACGAAGTCGTTAACAACAAGAAGTTTCATTTATGGTGGAAGTTTTATAGTCTGCTGGGAACTGGGGGGGAGATCTACTGATGTACTTCAAATAGGACACTAACAAATAGAAACCACACTAAAGTTAAAGTCAGTGGTGGTTTTTTGTTTGTTGGTAGTGTTGGGTTTTGGTTGTTTTTGTTTTGTTTTGTTTTGTTTTTTCTCTTTTATCCAGGTCCATTCCTTCTGCTTCTACTGGAATGTTTTACTGAGTCTTCAAGCATTTCAAAACACAAGGTCTCTTCATTCCTGGACATCCATGAATGAGACCCAGATATGATGCACACTCTAAAGATGAGCTCACCAAGGGCTATTCCAATTATTTAAATACAATTTCCAGAAATGCTGCACTCTAATATTCCTCTTTCAAAACCAGATGATCACAGTTTGGCTTTCCCCTTTATTTTTCCTGTTTTAGTGCTTGAAAAATTTATAGCTTGAGAAGTCTGTTATGCCTGACTCTTGCGTTCTCAGTTCCCATGAGTGATATGCTGGTATGCAAAAGGTACCACTAAAATAAGTGGAGCTGCTTGAAGTGTAAATCTCAACATGAATTGAGTAAATGCAGCTCGAGCATCCTTTCATAAAGGACAGGATCTTCGCAACATCAGCTTATCTACAAGAAAGGGCAAATGATGAAGTTCTTACTCCAACTCTCTTCAGATCTTCAGAGTTCAGCGCAGAACCATAAAAGAAAGTTGTGTAGGCTGAATAGCATTTGAACACAGCTTCCAGCTCCAGACTAGGAAGAGATCTATTCAATAGAAACAACAATGGGATGGGGGGGAAATCCATCAGTCTCCCATAATTACATTCTCTGCAAGTCTCCATTTCTCAGAGAAGCTATTTGCCATAACTACTTGCTGTTTAAAAAAGCTACAGGGATTTTGGCAGCTCAGTTAAAGTACATAGTTTAGATTTTAATGAAAACAAGCTTTTATAAAACTTAACAGTCATGGAAATGTTTCCTGGATTTTTCCTGTCTTCTGCTATTGTCATTAATTTTTCATGAGTATCATTCCACAGCCATCCATGCAACTCTAATTTTACAGCTCACTGTTACACCACAAGAGTCAGGAAATGACACTTCCTAGGGCTTGATTCTGCATTCTCTTTTCAAATGAAACTGCTGAACTTCAACTTTCTCTCCAACTCACGTGTTATTTTCCTATTCAATTTATGCAAACTGTATCTCATCTAGGAACTTCCGTAACATTCTCTTCTATGTGAGCTGTACAATACATTATCAAGATATTCCTACATTGATCCCAGCAATGCAGCATGCCCTGTAGGAAGGTATCCAGTCTTGATTCAAAGACAGGAGTTGGAAAATCCACCCATCCTCTGGGCAGTTTGTTTCAGTGACTATTAATCACTTCCCACTTTTGAAAATGCATGCCTTGCTTCTTACTTGAGTTTGCTTGACTTGGAACTCTAGTTATTAGCTTTTGTTATGCCTATCTTTTCCAGATTAAAGGAGATTTTTTTATACTGGTTGTGAAGCTACTTAGGCACCTTAATTGAGCCAAACACCCCATCCTCTTCCTGTTATGCTAAACAGACTGAACTCTGCATCTCTTCCTCTAAAGCACTTTTTCCTGACTTTGAACCATTCCTGCACCTCATTTCCACGTGTCCTCAATTCAACAGCTCTCTCAAAATGTCATGATATTTCAAAAGAGATGCCTATAATATTCTGCTCACCTCTTGCCCCACCTCCACTGCATTCCAAGGTAAATTTGTGTTTGTGCTCCCAGCAATCACCTCCCTCTGAAGCTTCTGCTTTCAGAAACACATCTAATAGCTTCAGCTAGGCAGAAGAAGGGGATCTGACAGGACAGTTGAAATGCCTGATATTTTTGGCACAGAGGAGTGGCTTCACTTTCCTCCCTTTGCCATATGCCAACATGACCAAGTACAAGTTACAAATTTTCTCCCCAGGATGAAAAAACATGTAAGAAATTGAAACAGCTAACAATTACGTGATTGCCAGACTTGGCAAGACTTAAAGACAGGTATATCTGGCAAAGCTAGCTTACTATGCAATTTACGTGGAAACATTTTTTTTAATTGATCACAACGGAAAACATTTTATCATGAACATTCCAGCATGAAAGCTTCATTACTACAACTTGGTTTATAACTCCCATTAATTAGTTACACAGCACTGCTTGCCTTTACTTTCAGATCTCCTACATTTCCCCTAAGTGTTCAGGGAATCAAAGTGAAATATCTCAGAGAAATAAGGATACTCACTCTCCCAGAAAAAGGATTTCTGTGCAAACACTTCCTTTATCCTGAAGCAAAAAGTCTCGTAGGAATGTAGTGACACTCTCCAGAGTGATATTACCACAGACAACAATATAGCTACAGGAAGAGATCAAGCAAGATTTATCACTTTGAAAATAGTAGAATGGTTGTTGCAAAGCTGACATTGTAGGAAACTACACACCTGCTTATAGTATATTAATCCCAGAAATGCAGAAGACAGTTTGTGTCTTTG
The DNA here is from genome assembly GCF_031877795.1 of Strix aluco. NCBI lineage: Eukaryota > Metazoa > Chordata > Aves > Strigiformes > Strigidae > Strix > Strix aluco. Next base: position 6,049,733 of record NC_133958.1, on the reverse strand, counting down.
GTTTGATGGAAATTTCATCCATCATGACTATGTACTTCAGGAGTTATTTTGGAAAGGAAGAGGAACTGTGTTAGAAGCAGTGAATGGTAGACATTCCAAAGACAAAGAGTCACAGAAGGAACTTTGTAAGACCTGGTTAAAGCTGTACCTGCCCAGTCCTGTGAGTAGCAAAAAAACCCAACAAAACAACACAAAAAAACCCCAAAACCCACAAAAATCCCCCCAAATCCCAACAAAACCAAACCACACCTACACCAGAAAACCCACACCACCACCACCACCACCACTGAAATAGGTCTCTTCAGTCTCTAAGTTAGGCTATCATGTCAGGTAGGTTATCTTCCTTTGAAAATAAAGCCCATGCTGAACAGTGCTGTTGACAAGGTTTATTCAAGATAGTCTTGAGGTAAGGATCAACCAAGAGCAAGTTTCAGGATTTCATTTAAGTTACTACAGGAAACTTTATTTAGCTTTGTATTTCTTCTGAGCTGGTTCCCAGCCTAGTCACTGACCTGATTTCTATTTTCCAAGACAAATAGCAACCATACTTACTTTTTCCCACTCACCACTTCATAGGAGGATTTGTAATTTTTACGGCTTTCAACAATTTCCACAACTTCAGGGATAAAGTTTGCAAATAGTACCTAAGACATCAAGAAAAATCATCTCAGAGCCAATTCTGTCTCTCCTAACCATGATAAATTTGCAAGAGCTTAAATTATGTGGAACAACAATGAGAAATTTACTTCAAATTCCTAAAAATTACTGGCAGGAATATAAAACTGTATGATGTAGTGATAATGGATTTATGCCATTGGTACCTTGGACTAATTTTGTCCAGTATTTTGGCTCTTGCCAGTATTTGCAGCCACAGGAAGAAATACTAGAAGCCCTGCCAGCTCTTAGAAGAGAAAATTACTCTATAGCCATGCCAGTAAATACTTAAGGTGAAGACTCTCTTTCCTCACAGATATCTAATCTCTACTGCAGCCCTGCAAACATCAAATTCTTGGTGACACTGCTGTTCGCTGTCTCTAGCTGCCATTTTCAGAAAAGAAATACAGGTTTCTTACCAAACCACCAATAATGAAGAAAATATTGAAAGTTTGACCCAAAGTTGTTTGGACCACAACATCACCATAGCCAACGGTGGACATAGTCATCATTACTAGGTACATGCATTTGAAATAGCTGAGGGACTGGGAATTTGCAGGCTGAACCCAAGGATCTCCATTGTTTTCTACCTGCCCGGGGGTGGGAAAAAAGAAAAGAAGAGAGAAGTTTAACTTGGTTTTGGTCTCAGTCCGTCTCCAATTGGCAATTATTTCATTAAAAAGTTAGCACTGTTTTAGTTATTACAGACGTGATTCATTACTAGGGGGAGATGGAGGGTATTGCATCAGCAGAACCACACCTGGTAACACATGCAAGTAAACTGCACTGGCTCGAGTCATGCTTTGTCCTTGCACAACAAGAATGCTGCATTTTTTAGGAAAAAACATATACCCAAAGGTCCCATGACAATACTGATTGAAGGTGACGAGGAAGGATGTGCAGCTGGTTATACATACCAGGTGAATAAATCCTGCAGCTGTGAGCCAGGTGCTGATAAATACAGCAAAGAGCTTGGAGATCTTGATTGAATAACTGGAGATAGAAAGGGAAAATTCTCAGGACATTTAAAATGTAACATAATCTTTGCCAGAGTTAAAATTTCCTACATGACCCTACTCCACTCAACAAAGCTCCTCTCTTCTCTAGTGAGTGTAAGATTACACACCAAGGATTTAGGATTAGAAAAATCTTCCTACATCCAGCACTTTCTGTCACAGGCAACATGTCAAGTAATCCCATTTTTAACATTTATCAATCTCTAAAACCTTTAAGTTTTCTTGCATTTATATTTTCCACTCACTTCCCCACCACCAGAGTTTCACTGAGCTGATAGTTATACAATTTTTTGTCATTTCCAGTGCAACATTATTGATAGTCCTTTTTTTCCATACGCAACACTGGTATTTTCCTTTATTACCCAAGTCAAGCCAAAATACACACATCAGGGAGAACGTTAGGCTTCCAAGTGTACTTGGCCAGGCTTTAACTTACTTGTTCTTTGTGATCCTGAGGAACTGTAGGATTCGCGGGAGTTCTAACAACCTAAGTGCTCTCAAAAAACGCAAACCTGCAGGAAAGTGAGAAAGTCAGAGGAGAAGGAAAAAATCTGTCTAGAAGTAGAGTGTCTCTACATATTCAGATATGTTTAAGTATGCATGATTTGTTTTCCACATATATAAATACATGGAAAACATATTTGTGGATCCTACATCAAACCTGGCGAGAGAGGATAACATTGCTCAGTATTCAGAGCCTTTATGTCACTGGATTTCCACCTATGTCCTCCAAGGAAACCTTGAATTATGAGAAAAATTAAGAATTGCAGTTCCTTTGAGCTGTAACCTGAAGGCTTAAGGGACATACAGGTCCACAAGGCTGTAGACCCCAGAGCATGCAGGGAAGCCCTTCACGAAACCCAGGGATCCATCTTTGCTTCCCTGCTGGGTAACTCCTCATCCAGCTGGTCAGGAACAGTGATTGCTGAGACACTAAAAGCCAGGCAGACAGGTAAACAGAATGGAGAGAGACTTGGGTAAATTACAAGCCCCCCAAAATTAAAGGAGTTTTTGCCAACAAGGTACCATTTTGTTCCCAAAGAACAGTTTTCATACTAGTGGTCAAAGCATTTGTGAATTAAAATAAACTTGAAGAGAGTCTTAATGTAAAATGCAGAACAACATGGATGGAAAGCAGGATCTCCAAGTCTTACTTACCAAGCCAATTCCTCTTTAAATAATAGGAAACAAAAACTGGAGGGATCGTGAAGAAATCCACAAGAGAATTCAGCTGAAGCCAGAACCTCAGTTTGTCATCTGCTGCCACAAACTAAAGATGAATAACATCAAAAAGCATCAGTGCTGTGTGATCATGGGTCTCATCAGAGCAAGGTGGCAGCTCTCTGAGGAGACCCATTTTTGCAGTCTGCTTCCTCCTCTATTGTTTTGGCTCCTGGGGACACCCCCTCAACGTTCCTGTTTTGTTTCACAAGGCTTGGGCTGGAGCCCCAAGAGCACAAAATGGGTTGGGCCCAGAGGTACAGTGATGCTCTCTTTCTCTTCTGCCCCTTTCATCTTTTTTCTGGGGTGCCTTTCTCTGCGGCACTGCAGAATCAGTAACAATGAATTACAAAACCAAAGGGCAGGGCCAAGACCACATCCTCATTACATCAATCTATAACAGGGAATATCCTGTTTTCTAGTGACTTAAGACAAAAATTCTGAAGTCAAAAGCTACAATCAAAATGTATTTCACACCAGAGCAACTAATGTAATTTTAGCAACAGATGGCACAGAGCTATACAGTTTGTTCAGGAGAAGCTGAAGAGAGACCTGACTAATTCATTCAGTGGTTTAAAGACATGGAGGAAGACAGACAAGGCTAACGTGTGAGCTGGGAAATGCTGCAGAAATGCTGGAAATAACCAGATTCCAAAGGGAGAAAATGAAGAAATTACAAGAAAAGGTGAAAAACCAGAGTGGCTCTGAGTTAAGCTAAGGCAATCAAGCATTGTACTACAGAGCACCTATTATCCACACAGGTAAACTGCTCCCAAATATACTTTTTAACTCAACTTTCTCATAAAGTGCCCTTACCCGTAATCCAAAGTAAAGGACGAAGAAAACATTGAGGGCTTTATCTACATAAAGGATGCTGTCTGGAAAGGAGATCTTGAATTCCTCTGCTCTAATTGGGAAACAGACATCACAGCCGGTGGAGGGAAGGGCAAAAAAAGAAAACAAAACCAAACAATAGAGTTGCTATAAAGTGACATTTGGTTTGGGTTTTTATTATGAAATAATCACTAAAATGAAGTTTAAATGTATTCACAATTTTGTGCAATTTAAATCTCTACTTCCTGAGTTAGGCAGAATAAATGACTGTTCATATCAGGTTTTCATTAGCAAGCATGTTAACACATGACATTATTTATCTGTTGTGCAAATAGACTGGAAAGATTTGGTTTCATATGTTTGGAGAGTGCTTGTGCAAATCCTTCTGTTGACCTCTTTGGGAAAACAGTTTTAACCTTCTCCTGTAGACCAGTATGCTCTTCTGCACCCAGCCTGGCCAGCAGGAGAGAGCCCAGTTGAGCATGGCCTTCGACCTGCGAGGGAGCAGCTGGGGCACTGACAGTTTCCATCAAAATCTGCCACGTTAGCTTACAACACCAATGTGAATTTTCTAGGCCAGACTCACTGACCTTGCATGAAACAGGCCAAGTGCTCAAGGTGTAACAGTGCAGCCTGATGCAAGTGATAGAATCTGGCAGTAGGAAGCTGGGGGATGAGCTTTTCCCCCTGGCACCACCTGTCTGACAGTGTCTGAAGAGCTTGCAGGCCCCAGGCACCCTCACTGGCACATCGCCTGCACCAGGCTGACCAGTGCAGCACTTACGAGCCCTCTGAGGCTCCTCTTCCTCCACCCGTGCGGGGGATATTTTGAAAGCAGAAACACAAAGTAGTCCCACAGGTCAGCTCAGGTGAACATCTACTCCCACCTACAGGTGTAATGCTATTCATGGAAAGAACTCTCTGTAAATAGGATTAACTGCCTGTTTATTCCTTAAAAAACCAACAATTTCGCTTCTGAAGCTATGCCTAGATGTTTGTCAGATTTATAATGTCTTGGGATTAAACACAAGATTGGATTGCTCTTGATGTATAATTCTGCTTCTCAGGTTTACCTCTGCTGACTGAATGCAGTTCAGAGTGCTCCACAGCTTTTATATTTTATTTATTTCGTTTTATGATTCCATTTTATTTTTCCAGTGTTGTGCACCAGTCCAAGCAAAGAACTGAGAACAATGCTCTGGCATATTAAATCAATCAAAGGGGTTTACATATTAATGTCTTTTTACCCCTTAGCACATACTCAAAATATATGTATTCAGGTGAAGACTGGTAGAGGCTACAGTGTGATTTCCTACTCAGTTTCGTTATTTTATTCCCATCAAATTGTTTACCGAAGGCTGGATTTTATAGAAGAGCTCCATTCCCATTTAGGCACCAAAAATAGATGGCGAAACTTTCAAAAGAGCTTTGGGTAGTGGGTGGTGAGCTTTATTAAAAGTCTAGCATTCTCTAAACATTGCAATAGCAACAGCTGGGCTTTGAAAGCTTTTGAAAATGTCTGTATCAAAACAGCTGCTGGACCCTTTTGCAAAAGCTTTGGACATCTGTCCCTCAGTTCTTCTGAAAATCCAGACTTGAAGGTATACACACAAAAAAACCTACATACAGTGAAACCTTAACAGCTGTAACAAAGATACAAACCACAATTTTTGCCTTCTGGCTGCACTGTGTAGTTCCACACACTACTGAGGCTGCTGCTCCCCTGCAGTTATGGCCAAGGTTTGCTCTGCTGGCCTCAGTAACCCCTGTACAGAACTGGCACCTCGAAGGGGGAGTATGTACGTGGCAGCCCGCAGAGCTCAAGGGCCCCTCATAGCTCAGTGCCCAGAGGCTCCTTGGGCTCGTATCTGTGGCCACAAACCAGCTCTTAGAAACACATCAGCTTGGCAGGTTGTTTCTACAGTTTGTTCAAAGAAGCTTTTTGGATAAACATCAGTAATCTACTTACTCAGCAAGATTGACAAAATAAATGATGAGTGAGCCAATATTCAGAAGAAACACCAGTATCACCTGAAAGCACAGGCATGAACAAGGATGTTATGAGGCTTACTCTGGTAGTAACACAGCTTCCATCTAAAACAAGCACACATCTAACACACCACTTCCGTTTTTCTATGACTTAGAGGAGAAGCAGAAGGAATAAAATTCAGTTACCTACACTCTGCAGCAGTCCCTAGACAGAGGTTTTAGTTAGGCATACGCACAATGAACTAAAATCTCACCCAATGTAAGTCAACACTGTCGCGTTAATTTGCTACTGTGGAGGGCTGGATGCAGCTGACCACGTGCCCAGTTCCCTGGCTGCCACTGTGAGAGGCCAGGGAATCAAACCCATGGGACTAGTTGCTCCTTCACTTGCAGCCACCAAAATCTAATACACAAAAGGATGCTCAGATTGAAAAAAAGGCAGTTAAGGTCCACGGAGATGTGTCATTGGCATATTCTATTTTGGTGGATAAAGACAGCACTCTTGTCCTTTGGATATGCATTTAAAATAACAAAAATCATTACCACCAATAGGGTTATAATCAGTTCCCATTGAAGCAGTAAGCCACCAAGCAAGTCGTCAGTGCTGAATCAGGGTGATTCAATTACCCAGAAGATAGAGATTGTGCAGCCAGACCCACAGGCTGCCCACAGCCAGATCTAGGGAGCCATCAGACGGCAAGTTTCAGTAATTTACATAACCTTTCCTGCTTAGAAACTTGCCAAATCATCTTCCCAGGCCAAACACATTTGTATTAGGAAAAAGCGTGACCTAGATCACATGAGCTGCAAAACATGACATATACTTGTGTTTTCACTGGATGTTCTCATAAGAACAGACATGCCTCACCACTTGCGTTAGAAGAGAAAACCTGTGCTAACCGATCTATACTTACCAGTACACACCCCATAGATGTTTGAGCTGATAGCATCATTTCTACCTGCATAGAGAAGACTCTTATCCAGTAGACTGACTTCTGTTTCCTTTTGTGTGGCCAGACATCTTTGTCCTGACAGAGGAACAAATAGAATGTTAACCTTGACTGTTTCCCAAGATGGCTAAAGCCAACACATCCAGCCACCACATCTGGATGGGACTGAAAGTAAGAGAGTGGTGGGATATATTTTCCTTCAGTTAAGCTAAAGCGTAGCCTTATCTTCCCAGAACTCGCTGAGGGCATGCGGTGCAGACACATACTGTGATATACAGATGCAGTCACATTTCTTCTCTACTGGTTGCACCCATGAACATTGATTCTCATCACCTTAAAGCAGTTACCTCATAGCCTGAGCCTGAAAGGCACAGCATGCTCTGGTGCTAATAACACCTCTCTACTAATCTCCCCACCCTTTCCCACCTTATGCCAGGTGTGAATTCATTTACTTAGTTCTGACCATGTAAAACATTTCGCTAGCGTATACCCTGGAATATCTCAGTTCCAATGTTCTATTTTAACATGGCCTGTTACCTCTTTTAACATATGCCAGTAACAGCCCCAGGTAAAACTTAAATTTACTGTAGAGCTTCAGCTAATTCTCATTAGCTTTTGCTATGAGGTAGGATTCTGTCCTTTTCCTTGTCCTAACTATTAATAACTGTAACAACTAACACAGACTATTCAATGACAGAAAACCTGTAAACACCTACCAGAAAAAAAAAAAAAAAAAGACTCATGCTGCTTGTAATGTGAGATACTGTGCCGGCCTCTCTTCTTTTACACTCAGTTTCCCAGGCACCAGAATCTGTAAAGAGCTAACACTGAAGCACTAAACCCCACCTCTGCTCAGCAGCCAAAAGAACAGCAGAGAATCAGATTAATTTAACATTTTGGCAAACAGAGATGCCTACAGTTTGCCAGCTGCACAGGTGTTCCCTTCATTTTCTGCCCACACAATCCAGGTAAGCTGATGAGAATGTCAAGCCCTCCCTGGGAAGTGATGGAGTGAAACAGCCTTCAGCAGTTGTTGGAGGCAACATGAAGTGACACAAAGAAAGAGCTCTTCAGTCCTGCAAATTATGTTGTAACCAGGTATACAAGTGACCTGGATATGTCACATGAACCATCCTGGTGATATCCTTGGGAGCTGCTAATACCTTCTCAAAAATTCCACCATGCACACAGGGAGGACTGGGGTCAAAGATCATAGATCTTCTGCTGGTGGATTTGTTTTCAGCATGCTTAATCCCATCCTTGTCCAGTCTGTTTGGACCATATGAAAAAGGTTATTCTACAATACTAAAAAACAACTTAAGACAATTTTTCCAATAGTTGCAGGTTACAGAGTGGGGAGTTACAGTCTTGAGAGACAGCTTGACCAGGTCCATGTACTCCTCATTTCTGTTACGATCTCTGCCTTGGTGTTTAATTACCTATGTGTATGGAATACTGTGTGTTTGCACATATTAGCTTGTGTGTTTAAGAATCAGAGGCTGTATGCAAATGTGGGTTGAAGATGCAAGCATTATAGTCCTCTTGTGTGCATCTGTGTTTATCTACATGATCCGTAGGTGCTGAGGTTTCTGTATGGATATGTTTGTGCTGCTAGCAATATCTACATTGGTGAAAACTACTTTGTCCCCTCCTCTTAAAAGGGGAAAGGCAGTAGCACCCAAAAGCACTAACCTGTTAATCAGCTCAAAGACAAAAGTAAACCTTTTCATGAACATGCCACATTTATTGCACTATAACAGAAGATACTTTCTAAGCTAGCACTCCATCCACACCAAGTGTAATTCTTGCATTCTCACATCAACACACAAAATATGAGCCATTTCAAAAAGATCTTGCCCTTACCTTTTTCATCCAGATCCTCTCTATGCTGAATCCATAAGCATACCTAGCCAACCTGAAAGCTAGTATGGTAAACAGGCCTCCCAAGAAAAGAAACAAAGATGGTATAATAAAAGCCAACTGAAAGGACGGTGCACAGATGAGGTTAAATTTCCCTGCCATGTTAGGAATCACTTTGTCCTGCCTTCTTCCTCCTCAGCTTCCTTAGCTGCTTGGTCCTGACCTTCTGGAATACTCGTTGCTTTTGTGACACCGCAGTGACCTCAGCACCAGGCTGTGCACTGGCCACACTGACAGGCTGGGATACTGAGAGGGACCCTCTCTGCAGTGGAAGGGTTTCAATAGATGTTCTAATTTAGAACTATCTTTTTAGTGACATTACGAAGGTCCCTCCTCTCTGGAATATCTCGGTTTATAAAACTGGCTCTCACTGTATACAGAGTCACTTTATAAACGTAATAGAGAGCCGTGAGGTCTCACCCACAGCACTCAAGACTCATCCCTTTAGCCCCCATTTCACGCTTCCTTTCAAGAGCTGCAACACGCACATACAGCAGCACTCTCTTGGGAATCTCCACTCAACTGTTGGACTGAGTCCTTCTACTGCTCCAAACCAAACACAAGCAAGATGCCCTGACACTGAAAGAGTAGCTGTGATGCTAAGAGCTGCAATAGCAGTGTAACAGGATAAACAAAATGAGTCAGACCAAAGATGCACTTAGCCTGGTATTTTGTCTCTGTAATTGCCCAGTTGTCAGTGGTGAAGTACAGTGTGACCTCTCCCCTGCTGCCTTTATTTCACCAGCTCACCCTCTTTCTTTTTCTACTTTAATAAACTCTTAACCAGAAGAATTTAACCCAGCTAAGTCACAGTTTCTAATGATATGAAAATAAGGAAGCAAGGATAAATGTGCTCTTGTGCCCACAGGCGGCAGCATTTCCTTGGAGTTAGGCTCTCTGCGCACCGCACCAGTATGTAAAACCAATTTGCTTCCCAGCATCACTGCAGCCTTGGACAAAGAGAAAAACAACGCAGAACAGCACAGCAAGCCACCTCCCAGAAACTGCTCAGTAAAAGCAACAGCTCATCTTGTACCATGCAGGCCTAGCTGTCCCATCCACAGCTGGTGGGGTAGCAATGACGATGCCACCAGTGCACACAGTATCTTTCCCCCTTTCTATTGAAACAGAATGTCATCAAAAGCTTTAGGTCTAGTCAAGAGTTTTGAAGTCTTTTACGAGCACTGCAGATGAATAATGCAATCAGACTCTTCTTCATGCAATCAGGACAGCTGAGTAGGGAAGTAGTGATTTTGCTTGAATTGGGAAAAACATGTGCCCATAGGAAAAAAAAAAAAAAAAAAAGGAAAAGAAAAAAACAGGAAAAGAATGGTGAAATAACAGCCCAGCACATAGTTAGCGGGGAGGCAAAGAATATGCTATTGTAGCCTTTAAATACAGCAATATTTAATGTCTGTCCTCCCCTTTCCTCCCTTGCTGAGCATCAGAGGGGATGATGTGCAACTGGAACCAGTAGGGCCTTTTGAATGGTGAGGGTGGTCCCGGGGACAGCCTGCCAGCTGACAAGAGTCATTACGGGTGTTTTCATGGAGACTAATATGACAAAATTGCAATCAGCTCATCTAAGGCTCCAGGATGCCTGAGCCAGGGACAGGAAGATTTTTAAGTAAGTTCCCAAAGGGAGAAGGGGTGGGAAGAGGGAGGTGGAGAAAAGAAGGTTCCCTCTCCCCGTGACCGAAGGACAGCAATAATACCCCCCTCACGCTGCAGATACCCCCATGTCAGCAATGAAGTATTTACCTGCAGGACTGTAGTCTGGGGACAGGAATTCACCCAGATGACAAAGGGACGTGACACCAGCCAGTGCAACTTCTGCTCCGCGTCTAGCGCTCCCTTAACACACTTCTCCCCCCGGTCCCTGCTTGGCCCAAGCTCTCCTCTCCCTCCCCTTCGTTGCTGTGGGGAGGTTTTGACGGCAGATGGCAGCCTTTGCCCGGGCGTTGCTGCTGAGCCAGGCCTGGAGGCGAATCAGCTCACCCTAACTCCCAGTTGATTTCTCACAGTCCAGCTGTCCCCAGAGCAGAAACAGGTCATTCGCAAATCACAGCCCCTCAGCAGGAGTACAGAGCTGCAAAAAGAAAGTGATTTATTAGCATGCAGTGGCACACTGCCCTGTCTGCACTGACAGAGACATAGACCAGGAACGGGAGCACGCAACAGAGAGAGGACTTTAATTTGACTCAGTGGTAGTTTAGGCTGCACTGATGCATACATTTGGAGTTAAATACAGAGTGGAAATCCACCAAGAGGCCTCATGTACTGCTCATTTCTGGCACAAAAATAGCGTTACTGATATTCAGAGTCTTTGTGAACATGAGGACGTTCACACCTGTCTCCTGACAGAAACAGGTTGGTGCTATCAATATTTACAGGTAGGAAAACTGAATGAGAAAAAATTAAGGCCTCAAAGGAATACCAGCAGGATACCAGGAACCTGATTTCATCATTTTCTGGCACAGAAGTGTTTTAAGCTGCTTCCCTCTGCAGCCCCACCGCTGCAACATGGCAGCATGATGCTCAGCTGCTGCCTCCAAGAGGAACGTTCAGTGCCCACTGTGACACATCGTTTAGCTTAGTCTCTAATCAGTAGAATGAAATTATGCTTTTCATCAGAGCGCATTATGGATCTCCTAAATTAGGCTAGTGTTCTGGATTTTCCTAATTTGTTACTCTGACAGTTAATTCTTCCAATAGCTAATTATCTTACCCTGAAAACACATGTACTTTTTTTCCAACTCTTGTGCTAGCTCCAGCTTCCAATTGAAAGCTGAATCCTGACCTTCCAGCCAAATTTCACTGTATATTTTTCTGCTGGCTAGTGGAGCCATCTGTTATAAGAAGTCATCTTCTCTGTATTTGTGCTCGCACATTGTGATGGAGTCTCCTCTTTATTTCCTCTTTGATAGCCTAAATGGATCAAGCTCCTTACATCTTTCACTAGAAAGATGTCTCCCAGACTCTGAATCATTTATACGTCTCTTTTATGAACCCTTCCAATTTTTCAACATCCTCTTTGATCTGCAGACACCAGACTCCGAATCACTATCCCAGTGAAGATCTGGTTAATGGGGGTGGATGGAGTGGTAAGCTTATTACATTAGATCTGTGAAAGGAAAGATTTGATTTTAAAGCGCACCAGTTTGACTGAGAGGAAAGAAGGATAACAGAGGCATTGAATTGGGGAGACATTTCCCGAAAGGATTAAACTTCTGTCTGGGTAATGAGAACATCCACAGTCACATTAGACCGGATTAAAGAGAAAGATAAATTCTGCTGCTTCAGAGCATAAACCAATAGCTGGTGGGGACTACAAACAAATGTCTCCTTTGGGTAGATTCTTCTGTAATTGTTCACTGTGGAGAGAGCTTACATCTCCCACTGAAGCAGCTGGCTACCAGCAGACCCAGAGCACTGGGATAAATGGGTCTAGAGGAAATCACCCATCTTTCCATTATATGGGGGGACACACACACATATTGAAGAGACAAAGGGTTTGCACTTAAAGATTAAATCCTTATGTCATCTCTCTCTGCTTCCAAGCCTATCTAGGTAAGAAGGCTTAGAAATTAAACTGAGAAACATGTATTACAGCCTGCATTCTCCCAGCCTCCTTCCCACTGCCGCCTCCATTTGGGGTGGAAGTGAACGTATGTGCACGAATGCAACAGTCCTCTTATCCCTGCTCAGTAAACAGTTCCCACTTTTACTGTGCTCTGAACCTTCCAGGTGCAAGATAAAACAGATTGGTCTGGAATTTGGAAGCAAATGAGCCAGGCTGCTTGCTCCAGGCCTCGGATTTAATAAACATGCATCTATATCTAATGGACAGTCTGTCACTTCCCTTTAATAGAAATCACCTGCTCCTCTAATAATCATTAAACAAATTGACAGCACAATAGCCAAGGCCTCTCATCTTAATGCTACCTGCAGCAAGAGTAAAATAATCCACTAATATCTTTTCAGAAAGGCCATTATTCTGCCTAATATGAATGCACATAGGCACACTCTATGTGACATAGAAACAAACACGTCCATGAAGAGAATAAATCGCACAGGAATTCTCTTTATTTATATAATGCATGTATTCTATTAGTAAGATCATTTCTCATTCTCTCATGATGGGGATAATAATCTCTCAGGCTTCCTGCAGTGTTTTCCTCTGCTAGAGCCAGACCCTGAGCAGCTTTACGGGCACCATCAGGCTGGATGGCCAGAGATGCCTGCACCTACATGAGAAATGCAGCTGCTTTCCTAACCCAGAGCTTTCAGGCCAGGGTATGCTAATGCTGAGACCTCGGAAGTTTTTAAAGTCCCCTTTTGGAAGGGATTAGAATTGTTCTCCTATACATCCTTGTCTAGTTGTGGCAGGATCCGCAAGGGTATTGGGACTTCTGACAGTTAACTCTAGAGCTCCCCTAAGGCCCAGGATGGCAACTTTGCATACAAGCAAAAAAAATACTTCAGGGTTAGATGGGACCCCTCAACAGATAACTCAGCATTCCTGAATACCCAAGGGGCTGCGTGCAGCCTTCCTCGGTCTTCAGGAACAGTTAAGCATTCAAGGAGTACCACAGTCCTGTGTGGACTTTGTCATTTGTCAGACACTCAAGGAAGGTCTTTCTGAGCTCAGCCGGTCCACATAGTGTTTTTGAAGCAGCCAGACATATCTCATGCCACAAAATTCTGCATTTGTAGATGTAAGGTCACTCGAGCCTTAGCAAACTTTGTATAATAGGACTTCACCTTTATTTGTTGAAATCCCACTCCATATCCACGGACTGGTTATGGCCACACCTTAGGGTCACAATAACAGGAGAAAAAAAATAATCAGAAAATGAACTTCAGTATGATAAAATTCAGACCCACTGGCGATGGAGCAGGGACAAGAGCTTGCTCTTGGACTTGTTCCTCCCTCTGACCTCTGTATTTTGTTGGCATTATCAGTTGCTTGTCTCAAACATCTATGTGTCTCTTTGGCCCGGCTCTCCTTCTCCCTCCCTACAAACCAATTACAAACACAGCTATCGTGGCTTAACCCCAGGCAGCAACTAAGCACCACGCAGCCACTCACTCACTTGTCTGACCCTGGTGGGATGGGGACAAGAATCAGAGGAAAAAGGTAAAACCTTGTTGGTTGAGATAAGGACAGTTCAAGGACTACACAAGGAGAGAAGAGTAATAATAACAACATTAAAAGAATGTATAAAGCGAGTGATGCACAATGCAATTGCTCACCACCTGGAACCGGATGCTCAGGCCTTTCCCAGGCCCTGATCCCTCCTCCCCCAGCCAGCTGCCCAGTTATACACTGAGCGTCATGTCATATCCAATATCCCCTTGGCTAGTTCCATCAGCTGTCCTGGCTGTGCCCCTCTCAGCTTCTTGTGAAAACTAACTCTATCCCAGCTGAACACAGGACAACAGTCCATCAGTCTCAAAGTTCTGCTTGCTATTGGCCTTCAAAAGCTTTCTTATGCACAGCATTCATTACGGAGGGGCACTTGAGGTTAACGAAGAATGTTGTACCTCATGGGGCCTCTGGTGTCTGATGAGAGTACAAAAAACTCACACTGGGAGAAAAGACCTTGTGCCAAAGGGACAGTGACAGTCTGGCACCAGAGCATTCCCTGAGGGACACCTCTCAGAGCCTGGGACAAGCTGTTCTATAAAGGCAGGTGGACAGAAAAGTCTTACCCACTTGTTAGTAGCCAGAATGTCCTAGGGAACCCCAAAGTGTCCTTCAAGACACCTCTGTAGCTAGCCACATGGTTCTTGCAGTGTGGGAAGCACCTCAGGAGATATTAATCTTTTCAAAGCAGCCCGTTCCCAGATTCTACTCCGCAGGCTGCTAGTGCGTGGCACACAGGACAACCAAGAGCTCCTCTGTGTATTAAACAGGACACATTCCCTAGCTCTCCTTTATGTGCAGAAGCTGTTCTGCAATTCCTGTGCGGAGGTAAATTCACCACTGTGCTGCAACTATTTTCTGGCAGCTGTGCACAAAAGCTTTGCAGTGAATTACTCTCAGCTTAAAGCAGAATCAACTGTCCTTCGCAGCTCTCCCTCTCTGGGGGAGTATCCACACACACACGTATTCAAGAGAAATCAAGGACGTAGCAGGACTGGGTCTACTCCAGGGCAATTCCTAGATTTAACCAACCTCATGGGGCTACTGATCATCTGATGCATAATCTGGGAGCTAGGATGGAGGATGCAAGTGAGGAGTCTGAAATGGGTTGTACAGGGATAAATTGGGCCCTTGCTGTCTGTCTGGTCCTTATCTCCACAGTACAAGAGCGTATCAGTCATTTGCAGAGTTCTCTGCACAGCATGCCTGTGGGGGAGGGAAATTGCAGGTCCCTATTTTCCAAACAGGGAGGTGAAACAAAAGGAGTAGCACATGATTTTTCTGCTCCTCCCCAAAGCCAGGCAGGAGGTCTGCAGGCGAGTGGAATTGAAACCATATCTCCCAAGCTTCCCAGTCTCTCAGCTGTCCTTCATTTACAAGCAGTGACAAACTGCTCTGCAATCGAACTTGCCTTGCAGAAATCTCAGCTCGGCTGATGGCATCTCAGCATATCTCTTTTTACCGAAGACTGTTTTTCATTTTAGGTGGTTCCTACTTCTTGTATCAGTTTGAGGCCCGATCCTTGCTCACTTCATTACTGTGGCATTCATTGCAAGGCACCAATATGCACTAAGAGGTATGATCGCATTCCCCACATCCACTGAAGCTAGTTTCAATGGTGGTGTGGCTGCAAATTAAACTCTGAGGTCTCCATGGAGTATTCTCTCTTCCCATCTCTCTTCATAACTGTCTAGCTCACATTTGGAGGCCATGTACCACCAGCTTTCTTTAAAATACAAAAGTTCTTAGAACATTCCCATATTTACAGTAGCAGGAAATACAGAGATAAAAGGGAACAAGTATCTCAAGATTTCTCTGATTAAATATAGTTTTGTTACTGACAGGAGTAAAAACCACTATTTCTACTGATGAAGAATTCAGACAGTATTTCTCATAATTTATAGAACAAAAACTGAACTCGAGAAGCTGGAGATTCTCCCATGCCTACTCACTACCGCCAAATCCAGGAACAGAAGCCAGAACTACTGACCCCCACTGCCTTGTACACAGTGTCATCATTTACTCCTTCCCTACCAAGAACTGCATTTACTGAGGTGGTGTGAGTGTGGGTTGACTAGAAACCTGCTGCTCCGGATCCTAAACCCCGAAAATAAAGAATGCTCCCAAGAGGTACCATGACCAAACGAGTACACATTCACCCATCACATGTGCAGATTCACAAAGGGTCAGAACATACTGAATTGTCTTCCTTATAATTCACTTGATTTTTCGCAGCCGACCCGATTGCTGTACACAAACGTGCTTTTGTAGCATGCAAACTAAGGACACCTGATGCAACGCAGCAGTATCACTCACTGATTACGACTCACAGAGAAGTTCACATCTCCCAGAGGGAGGCACCATGCAGTACACACTTTTCCTCCATCTGAGCTCTAGCAGAGACAGCTCCAGTTCAACACACGAGCTGGAACGAGGCAAACCCTCCATCAGGGACAGTGCAACTGTCCCTCCTGGGAGAAGCTGGGGGAAGGGAGAGCTGCAAGCGAGAACAAGAAGGGCAAGGGATGTGCAGCCATCAGTTCCTTTATGTTTCAAAAAAATCTCCCACCAATTAAGATGGGTCTGTATTTAAGTATCTCCAGTTTAGAGTAAATGACTGCTATTGAAACCTCTCAGCAATCAAAATTAACAGAATGAGCATCATCATCACCAAGATGGAGTGGAGTGGGAGAGGGCAGGAGGGCAGTCACATTAAGAATCAGATCTCCATCCACATGTACATGAAAGTCTGAAAAACACTGCCACAGAACATTATCTTGTAACCTCTATTATTTCTCCCATGTTCCTCTTTGACCCCACCTGGCCAAAAAGCAGCTTATTAAGCAACAATAGTCTACAACCCTTGGGATTGCAAAATCCATCAGTAACTGCGGATTTAGTAGCCAGCCCAGCTGCTCTTCCTGTGCTGCCCTACCCTTGTATCGCTCGTGCAGAGGGATCAGGAAAAGTATAGTGGCTTTTAGAGACAACAGCTGTGATACACATTCACACAGACTTGCTCGAGCAGAATCACATCTGCTGATTACTGCGGCAGACCCCTCCAAGGGACATTAAGATACCACACTGATTTTTTTTTTTTAATTTATTTTTTTTGGTCAGGCCTCTTAAATACTTCAGCCTGGGAACCAAGAGCCATGTTCCAAATCCTCAGCAAGCACAAAGAGGTGTAACTCAGTTAATTGAGAATCACGACCATGGAGACAAACTGACCCAGCAGCTGAGATTGCAGCTATATAACTTCATTCATAGATTTTTTTTTTTCATCTAGAATGCTCAAGAGCGGGTGTTTGACATCAAGCTTACTGCTTGGACCAGTCCTTGTTTTAAACATCTCTGCTCCTGAGATACTGGTGCAAATATTCAAAGGGGTCTAATAGAGTAAATGCTCACAATAACACAGCGGTGGGAGCCGGGCTCTTCGCCTCAGTGTGTTGGCAAAGGTGAACCCTAACGCTGCGGGGAGTTTCAGTGTTTCTGCGAGGACTGCAAACACATGCAACGGTTCTTCTTCTACATGCACTGATGCTATGATCAAAGTAGTTTGCACTGGATGTAGGTTAGTCTAACCAAAGTACATTAGACAGACAAAGATTAACATGCCTAAATGATACATGTGTTCTAATTAGAGAATGTAATCACCTCAGGCTCGATCATTACTGCTCCCTTTATGTTTATCATTTCAGCTGCATTAAGGTCCCTGGCAGTTCTTTCATCTAACTTTCGTATCAAGGACATCAGGTTTTTAATCATTAAACACCCTAAACACTATTTTGGGGGAAATCTTTGAAGAATAATTATTTTACCAGTATAAACTGTATATCACTGAAGGTTGTTTTTAAAACCTCTCATCTCCAGCTGCTGCACTTATGTCAACAGATCTCTTTGGAAATCAGACTGTGGGAAAGTAGCTCAGAAAACAAAAAAAAATGTTTTGTCATTCTCCCTCTATTTTTTCAGCCATTTTGTTCTGTTGGAAGATTTCCAGCTCAACTATAGGATCTGTCAAAGTATCAGCACTGCCAGAGCTAAGAGGATTTTCATCTGAGACTGAGCTCTCAAGGACAGCATTGCCCCTGTCTTGGGACTGCCTGACAACTGGAATTCATTTCTTCTGATTTAGCTTCATGGTTCTTCTCACACCTTTCTGGATACACCCAAGTTTTCCCCTCCATGTAGACCAACCGCACGTAAGAAAAAAGAATTAAAATTGCCACGTTATTTGCCTTCCAGAAGTCCTATTTTTGCAATATTAGTGATATGCAGGGAGACACTCAGGAAGAGTTGGTGTAACCTTTTGCACATTCACCAATATGTGCATTTATGATGTGGTTAGCTTTGTATGATTCTGCAGAACGCATAAAGGTGGCTCAGAATATAAAAATAGCCCACTATCAATCCTTCTGTAGTGGGAAACGTAGATTCATTGGTGCAAGCAGAGGGAGCACGGGCAAAACTTTATAGCTGCTTCCATAAAGCTGTCAGCAGTGAAAACAGGCTGGTTTTTAAGCTCAGGGAACAAAGACCATATCGGCACCAAGTCTTACAGCAGGAATACTGATGAGAACCCACAGCTAGAGGTTTGTGGCTGGGACAAGGAAACACAGATGTAGACCTTCGAGCTCTGTACCGGTGTGATTCCATCAGGCCATTAAAAGTGCCTGCAACTCTTCTGAAAGCATCTACAAAGGATAACATTTCCTTTTCTTTGCAATTCTCTCAAAATATGAGTCCTTAGTATGACTGCCTACCAGATATATATTCTGGGCTTAATTATTAAGATTAATAATTAATAAGACACAGGTAGGGGCTGGAGAGCTGTACATACCTGACTCCACCATGGAACCTTGTTCTGAGATCTTTTGGTTTTACAGATGGCTAAACACAGTTATAGCCCACAAAGTTGGCTATTTGCAAGATGAGAAACCAGAAATTTCCATTTTGAGTCAAATGACCTTCTCATGAGTAAAAACTGAATCAAACTGTCCAGACTATATTTAGTCATTAGAGGCTCAAAATAACTTTAGGACACCATTACCATTACGCATTTTCTTTCCCTTTTGATCACTCGCAGAATTGGTGTGATAACTCCGCGCAGCAAAACGAGAAGTACATGGGCATTCCCAGGCCCCAACTCCCATCTCTTAACTGACAGCAAAGTGACAGAGAATGTGCAATAATTCAGTATAAACATTATGAAAAAACGTAAACATTACTGACCCAAACTGCATTTTTGATGCAGTTCACAGAGGACCAGATCTAAAGCCCTTTGAAATTCATATGAAACCCTTTCAGAATCTGTTTGAACATCATCAGGTTGCACTGCTGCGGTTTCTTTGTAACGTGGCATGTATGCTTTTCGTGCATGAATACCAATAATTTGGAATAAAAGAAGCAACGCATCTTCTGAGCCACAGAAATCTGTCAGTCAAAGGCAGAAGGCTCTTTCTCCCAACTGGCAGCTTTTACCAAGATAAGTAATCACTCTGAAGGACATGAATTGTTCGTATCTAGAAAGATAAGAGCCCCACAATGCCCTGCACACCTCTGTGCTACCCGGTGTGCCTACGTACCTTCCTTTCCCAGCCTGGACAGGCAGCTACCACATCCAGAGGAGTTACTGTATGGACCGTTCCTTGGCTTCCCATCTCTCCTCTCTTGGGGAGGGGTTACCCATCTCTTCAGATATATTATCAGAGCATTTGTACATCTGATCCGTTTCTGTTCCAACTGGGACAAGGCAGACAGATTGACTGTTAAAACAAACCATCTCTTTTGTCCAAGAAGGGCTAAAGAGTGTTGCTCTGAGGAAGAGGTAGCTTTCCACAAAAGGCAGTGCTATCCTTCACCGCCGCAGTGCTCTGCAGCCCTAGGCAGCCTCTGCATTAAACTAGTAGGAGCAGAAGAGACTCTGTCCCACCTCGCCTCCAGGAAGGAAGTGCCTGTTTTATTATTACCAGGGCTCAGTGGTATTCAAGGGGATTTACCCTGCGTAAAGTCGGCACCTTATGCCTCCAGGACTGTAGCACCATTCAAAGGGGCCAACAGCTTTGTAGCTCCGAGAAACAGAAACGCATTTTTTAAGGAGTCTAATGGCTGGAAAGCCATGGTATTGTTATATCAAGACCGTTAAGAAGTAATTCTGCAAACCAATCACTATAAGGCAGTTCAGTGACTCCCTGTAGTGGAAATTACATCACCTAGACATGGGCTAAAACACAATACTATGCCTCCAGCCAAGAATTTTCTCTATTATTAGAAAATCAATTACTTCTTCCAGTCTGGACTGCAAATATTGGAGGTGACTAAGTATCCTGTGATCTTTTTCACTCATAAACTTCTCTCTCTATAGTGGGTGTACCACAGAGGTGGTAATAAAATTTGTATCTAGTGGTTCATGCACATTCCAACATTACTCTCCTGCAATTGAGCCTGGTGAATGAAAAACAAATTTAAATCAAGATAAAAGCCCAGGCAGATACTATCCATATTGTTAACTGCTTGTCATAGGCAGAGGTGTATTTTGTATCCTTTGGGAATGGCACTTGTCATTTTTTTCTCACTGTGAAGCTGTAACATTTATTGTCTCTGAGCAGGAGCTGCAAGGTATTCCACTTGGATGATATGTATGTGAGAACAGAGTCTGGTGGTTTACAGCTTACTTTCTTGTACTCCTCTCTCCATTTCTCCCCAGTTACACTCAAATTCTCTGCCCTTATTTTTTCTATCTATTTTCATTGTTATAATTAAGGGGTCCAACTCAAAATCCACTGTAGTCAGAACAGATCTTTCCACCCGCTTCAGAAAGATTTGGACCAAGTGCTAACAATCTTGTTGGATCTGTTGTGAAAGCTGCAATGATAGCCTGAAGACTTTTTAAGGCAGCTTTTGAAGGCAAAGGTGAAAAACTTTGGACCCTGGGGTTAGAGGTTGAAACATGCTAACAAAAACCCTATCCACTCCAAAACAAACCACAATAGAAAACATTTCTTAGGCATAGGGAGCTTTTTGGCCCAACAGCTGTGTTCTATTCCACTACGAAGCTCAAGCAACTCTGCCTTTATTGCATTCCCTTATTTATGAGGTAAGCATTATTCTGCATGTTGAGTTTACACAGAATAAGTGACTACGGGACATCATCAGTCCCACTGTCCAAGCAAATGTAAAGGAGTTAGTTCTATCAGCACATGAAATCTCTCACCAGCCTGGGAGGAATCCACATCACGTTGAAGTCTGTTTCAGGTCCTCACCTTAAGACATAATGTAGCGGTTGAAAAAAAAAATAATCAGTAGCTGAGAACAAGGCCACAGCTGTAATCCTGTTACTTCCCTGTCAGTCATCTAAGGAGAACTCACACTCTATCACACCTTATTATACCATATACAGCTAAGCCCTCATCACTTTCCTTCACGGCTCTGTGCGTGCTGCACTCTGCCTTAAGCAGGCAGCCCAGCACACGGCAGCCAAACAGCTCGCCTCAGGCTCGGTCACGTTTCAGGGATACAAGTCCTTTCCATTTGAAGCTCATATGGCCAAGCAGCCCCAAGAGATGCTCTGCTGAGCTTGAACATCTTTCCATAAGCAGTAGGGTAGTTAGAATTGACAACTATTGGAAAAAAACAAGCAGCATGAGAGAAACAAGACAAAAAAACACCCCAAACTAACTACGAAAAACTCAAGTGTGTCCCACAGAAATTCCACTTCCTCTGTCAGCAATACAGAGGACTCTGGAGACACGGGAACTAAGGTTATGGTGCTGTTAGTGTAAGCTGGAAGAGACGCACTGTTGTCCCAATACCAGGATACGGAGGGTGCAGGTGGCAGGATTAATCCAGCTGAGTATGTGTGTTTATCTGTATTGCTACTATATTCCTCTCATTTTCTTCACCCCTCGATTGCAGTTTTCAAAGCACAGTTCAGGGCAAGCCCTACCAGAAACAAAAGTCAGAATAAAGGCATGCTGTCACCAGCATATTTGTGACCGGATGAATCGGTACCTTCAGGGCAGGAGAAAGAAGAAATATTTCATGTCAAAATAACTGACCCAAGATAGCTGCTTTAATGTAAAATCCCAGCAAGAAGTTTGCTTTTACCTAGGTTTAAATAGTCAAGATAAACTGCAGGGTGAGGGGCACATCAGACTGTGGTATTTTGGCTGTACAGGCACTGTGCTTCATTTCTACTACTATTCATTTCAACCCGGTCAAAGACAGCTGGTACTTTACTGAAAGAACATTACTTTTACAGGGAATATACAGTCTGACAAATCAACAGCAGCCTGAATTGCCTTTTCTTAATAGGCCAGTGGCTCTAATAGAGACAGTAGAAATAAACACGCCTTACTAGATGACTACAGTGCAGTCTCAGCCGCATTTCTCTTTAGCCCTACTGCTGTTACATGAACAGTCATCACAACAATTATCAGTCCCATTTCTTATCAACAGAATCCTTTTAATTTGAAATAAAACTGGTGAGTTGAACCTACCACAAGAAGTCATCAGTTACCGCATCTCAGGGAGTTAACTTAACCTGAGAAGAGATCACCCTCTCATCACTACCCCCAGTCAATCTGATGTGGTTTTCCACACCTACATCCCTAACCCCAACCTCTACAGGAGTTGTGAGTTCTCCTTCAAAGGGCGTTAAATTCACAGCCTTTTGGTTTTGAAATGAAAACAAGCAAGGGGAGATATTTTCCTTGGTTTGTTCTCATTTTCTGTTGATCATTTTTATTTTCAGAGCTTCAGGAATTAGAACTATTATGCACCAAAGGCCTCATTAAGATTATGTAACTAATTTCATTAATGAAAGAATTTCTAAATGTGTTTTTAAATATAATTATTTTTTATGTGGTTGCCTAATTTCCTAGGTAAATACCACGCTATTGACATTTTGCAAGCCTCACATTTCTAAATAGAATATTTCTAATGCTCTAAACTTAATAGAATCCTTTTAGAAAACCTATTATACTCTTTAATCTAATGTAAAGTTTTATTACTTTTTAGTAATTACAGTGTTTGTTTTGCAGAATTAATTACCAGCTGGCTTCAACCTGAACAACTCATCATTCCAAGCTTCTCTCTCTCCTCTAGCTATGCACTGAGCCTGGGTCACTGGCATAATTACCGGAGATTAGGAAAAACAGGTAGATTTGGTTTTGTGTTCTCCTGTATACTTGACAATAAACATATTTCCTCATAAAATATTCTACTTTGAATTAGACCTGGAACAAGAAAGGTAATACAATAAGATCGTTAAAAAACCCAAAATACTGGGGTTTTTCTTTTTACACAGGCTAAGTGCTTGAAAGGGTACACAGGAATTCTATCCTGTATTTTGGGTTAGGACCAGTGAAAAACTTTGAAGAACGACTATGAGGACTTTTACTATTAGTATTATTGTGTTACTACAGCAACATCTCGGGGAGGATCCCCTTGTAGTAGGTCTTACACAAACACTTGTGAAAGACCCTAATGTGCTCTGTCCTGTAGTAAGACACCAGCAAGAATGAAGATTACTCTGGGTTTTATAAGAGAGTCCTACAATCGTCCAACAGGAATGTTCCCCTGAACAGGAAATGCACCCCAACAGAGTTCTCAAAGTGCATCTCAGGCCTTTCGGTTACTTTACTCCACTTAGGAGACAGCTCTGTTTTATTAATACTCTTCAACAGCCAGGGAAATTGAAAGCTCAAAACAAATAAAATACAATTTTATTTCCACTCCTTCACACTGCTAACATGACTACCCTCACATAACTCCAGCAATACATTTTAACAATACTTTTTCTTGATAAACATTTGGATATGGGAAAAACCACAATGTGTCTCCTCAAAAAGAACTTGGCAGAAACCTGCATCAAGACAGACTAAACACTAATCCCATGAAAGTTTGCAAGAACTCACCCTGCCTATTTCCTTGTTTTCACATTCACACACACAGACACACCATCTCATTCAGTTCTGTGACTTAAAAGCCACACATGGACATATGCAAAGCCCAAAATTTTCTTAACAGCTCAGAATCCAGAACTGGGTGCCACGGCTTTCTCGTCCTTATGTGATTGTTCAGAAAGGAGCTGGTGTATTTTTGAAATCTGATACCAAGTGAATCAAGTTATGCATATGCTGTCACAATTATATGATCGAGGGCATAATGACTAGCAATTATTCTAAATTTCCAAACTGAGCAACTGCTTACATTATATATTTTTTGAAAACCCTGCAGTCTCAAGAACAAAACAACCGCAAACCATTCTGTGCTTTCCAGGAACTAAACTCAAACTTTTCTCCTGCTGAGACCATAGATCATTAACATTGTTAATGTTCTCACTAAAACTGTTTGGAGAGTGCGACAAGTCTAATTTGTTACTGACAAACCAGCTGGGAGTGTGTTTAAAATGCATCAGTCTTGCCATTGTACCCTTTGAATGGATGTGTGTTTCCTGTCAGGTAGACTTGCTATTTTGTTAAAGACTATCTGTTATTTCATCAATCTTTTTAGCTGGCTCCAGAAGGGAAAACCCTCCATTTTGCTTACTTTCATTTCTGCTTTTACATTAAAAAAACCCTGTTTTTAAGATACAATGATCACAGGCCAGGGAGGGAAAGAGACAGAGCTTTTCAGGGCAGAGCTTGGGATCCCAAGACGTGCTTGAATCCTCAAATAGAGCTATTTTTAAATTAAGTTCTATAGCTAGTTACCATAGAGTTAGATACCGTATCTTCCCTTCCACCTTTATTTGGATGGTTTGATGAGATGTATTTACAAAGTTTTGAACTTTAGCAGTGATTTTGGTTTAGTTAAGATGTTACAGCTTTGTAGCTGGACATTTTTATATTAGTTTTAGCCTAAGTAGTGAAAGCTAAAGCAATATAACTTGTTTAAAGTAATATAAACCCATATTGAGAAGTTAGACAGTAACTCGGGGCAAAAAGAAGTACAACTGCTGTGGGCAGCTTCAGATGTCCTACATCTATTCTTCAGCAATATTCCAGATGATTGCTTTCCTAATAGTCTTGTGAATGCAACCACTCTGACATGGTAGCAAAGAAGAGCCAGAAGAAATAGGTTAAGTGGCAGTCAAAAAGGAGGTGTGAAGAATGTATCTCCTCGTGCCTCAAGCAGAAATCAAGTATGTTTTGCTCTCCATGTTGACCTGCTTAATGGAGATTTTAATAGTAGAAGTTGCTAAGATCTGTCTTGCTGAGTTTTTAAATTTAGTCCCTTTTCATAGCACAATGCCTCTGTTAATTTAACAAGCTGAGAGGTATTTATAGCTCTGACTTAGAAGTTTATAAATTGTTATTGCTTTTCTTGAATTTTTCATTTAAACCAGTTGCAAGGCTTGGGAATATCTCATGGAGAATGATTTAAATCTGGCCATGCTGCACATCTGTAACCAGAGCTAGTATAATGCAAGACTGCTATCTTGCTAAAAATAAGGGGAGAGGTATCCTGCTGAACAGACCCATGAAAAGAAGGACAGCCACTACACCTGCCTGTGTTACTGCACACCGTATAGATCATGTTGTGCACATCGCCTGTGCTTCGCTGTCTATCAGATACATCATTCTGTATGAATAGCAATGGTTAGCATTTCTCCTGGCCTCATCATATGGAGGTGAAATTGTTTTTTCAAAGGAAGACATCATTTCCATGCAGCAGAGGAAGAAGTTAAGATGGCAGAAAGAGAAGGGAGTAGCTTTCAAAGGTTCAGAGACCATTTAGAACCCCAACCCCCACAGCAAAGGCTCTCATTTGTACCTCTGAAAAGCCGTCCTGCCGAGTTTGAATGATGGCACTCTTAGGGCTACAGCCTAGTTCCCCTTTTCTTGTGACATCTACCAATTTGGATTGACAGACCTCACTGTATCTCAGAGAGGAAAATGAAGCATCTTAGCATGGTGCCACTGCAAGCTACAGGTGGCAGGGAGGGCTGGCCAAGCTGTGCTGAGTTGGTTGGACGTGCAGTGGGAGGCACAGAACAATATGTTCATGAGACATGTGGGGACTTCAAAAACGTGCACTTTCTCAAACAGGGTTTCCCATGACAGTGTCCCAAACCTGTAACCTATATACTTGTACAGTACTCGAGTAATGTGGAAAATACTGAGCTTGTCTTCTGCCCACTACAGGATTCATAGATGCTCAGACGCTCAAATCCTAACTGCTGTGAGCCTTCAATATTGTTACCATTAGCATGAAGCCTGCACCCTAAGAGATGAGAGAGGTTAATGAAAAAGTGCTAACCCTTCCCAGCTTCTTGGGACTTCAGCCCCATGTGGGATCAGTCCCAGAGGAACTGTGCAACTCTCTTTAGAGCACTGGGACATAAGTAGCCTTCATGCTCTTAATTTCCAGCAAAGAATGTCAGTGTTGGGTGGGTGCATTTGCCTGAACCAACACTGAGACAGATTAAGAACCCTCCACCGCTTTTTCCCTTGCTTCTTTGGCAAAACAGCAATGGATCCATTCATGCAAATGGAGAAACAGCTTTTGTTTTAAGCAAAAGCTGACACTGCTAGCTAGAGCAGATATATAAAAGCAGATCCTAAATCAATCTACATAGTTAATTTGGGACTTTTTACCTTTTAAATATTCCCAGAATCATAAGGATGCCAAGAGCTGATCAGAGAAGATTCATGTCTCCTTTAGTATAACAGCATTTATGTTAGTGCACATCCTGATAATTACTCAGTGAGAGTTTCAGACTGTCAGAAATACCTTGAGAATTCCCCTATGGGTGATTCTGTGAAGGAAGAGGAGAAAGTGAATATTAAACATACTGTAGTCAATATTTTTTTAGCATACCAGCATTGCTACAGAACCTGATCCAATTTGTGATTTAGCAATGCTGAGTCTTTCCATCTCAGCTACAGCAATCTGTGCCTATTGCTGCCTAACTCTAAAAACATCAAACCAGTTCTCACATTATAGCATAGAAGATGCACTTTTCATTTCATGCAGTGAGGGAGACTACAGCTCCATCAGAGATTTAGTTGGCCTCAAAGCTCATTTGGAGCTAAAAGCCCTATGAGAAATCCATAATGAGAAAGATCTGATAGTTTAATGCATTCCTGCAAAGAACTGTAATTTGCTAGGAAATGGATAGGATAATATCATTCCTGAGATCAACTGGAGGTCGGTGTGTTAAATTTCAGCTGTAAGAGTTGGTACAGAGGGATTCAATTCGCAATGGGTGACACAGTTCAGAGACAGTCACAGACTATGTGACACCTCTAGGGAAACTCAGGTCAATTCTTAATCAAAACTTTAACATTCAGTTAAGTTTATTTTTCATTTTTGATTCCTGCTTCTGGTCAAGATGACTCAGTTCAATGTTGCATCTTGGTAACATTTGGATATGTACCCAAAACAAACCTACGAAGGTATTTATTACAGAAAGATTCAAAGCACTCAAACAATATCCCATGGCACAAAGCACTGTGAAACACAGTACTTGAACCATAGAACTTACAATCTAAATAGACAAGACAGGAAAACAGTGTTACCAGGTGGAGAATTAAGTGACCAGTTACCAGCTTTTTAGCAATTCAGTTCTCATTTAGACAACTAAGCAAGTTAAGTTTCTCAATGTCCTTGCTTTCCGTCAGCCAGTTAAAACCAGAGGATTTACATTCATCTAGCTAATATCTTCCTCTCTACCTGGTCTGAGAGCAGCTTTTGTAGAACTGTCAGAAAACTGTTTACCTTGTTTCTCCACTGTCACTCTCCCTCCCTCAGTTCAGTGAAGTTCCCAACAGTAAGAGCAGCTCTTTCAGTTCTGTGTAGTAGTGTACTACAACACATTTGCTAAGGCAAACACCTACAAGACAGGAAATGTTGTATTAACAGCATTTGCTGATCAGACTGTCCCAAGGAAAACTGTAGGAAAACTTGAGCAACTGATTGATCAGACATCAATCTTTGTCTCACTGTATTTCTAAGAGAGAAAAAGGCTGATGAGCAAATCACTATAGAGACAATATGTGGTTCTGGCTCATGGCTGGGTGACTCAGTGCTGTTGAAACCAGAATATACAAGAAATTACTCGATGAGCTATTTTATTATTTGCTGTGCAGAAATAAGGCACCTTTCTAATACAGAAAATGTGTAGAGAAGGCTCATGTTATTAATTGTAATATGAGTTTTCTGCAAGCGAGGTATTATTAGTATGCCAACCCTTTCTAGCTGTAGACCTCAACGTATTCAAGAAAGGCAGTCTGTGACTGTGACCCCAGTATTTGGAATGCAGTAACAAGGGTACCAGAAAATTGAGAGTCATCTGAGGTAAGCAAATAACCAGATCTGTAGAACAAAAAGGAGATGACTCCTAGGTGCACATTCAACCAAGTACCAGTAATTTCACTGATTTGAAATAATGACGACAGATACTACCTGGTATTGTATATTCAGAGAAGTGCCAAACAATTTTAAGGCAAGATTGACTAGGAAATGAGACACAGAGAGGAGAACTATCATTACCTTCTAAGGATACTAATGCTGCTCTGGGATTTATAGGCAAACTAAATCTGGAAAGACCAGAACTAGTGAATTAAAGGGAAAGAGTTGAAATACATCAAACTGATCACCTTGGAGCTAATAAGAAAACAGTGTAGAACAAATCCATTGCATGAAGATGGTGAGAGGGGTAGAGAGCTGAACCTCAGAAAAATTTGTAAAGCCAGAGGTGGGGTTAATGCATCTTTAGGATTAACACAGCTGTAACATAACACTGCAAAGAGAGCGCTGGTCATAAATTGCCACAAGGGAAGGAGATGAAAATGAAGAGTCTGTATGGACTTACTGAATAATAGTACCATAGCATCTGCTATACAATATGGTTTGAACTTTGCAAAGCCCCACTGTATAACTCACTTGTCATTTGTGCTGAGGAACAGACAACAGTTCTGCCAGGAGCGCTCAACACCAGGTCTATTTATTTTTTTCCAAAGAGAAGTTTCTAAACTAGAGTTTCTCAGTGAGACTGTTTCAGCAAATAGATCAGCCTCCATCTAAAAAATAAAATAAAATAAAATAAAATATGTATGGTAGAATCTAGTGAAGGTTCCTGTAAAAGCAAGAAAATGTTCAAAATGAGAACTGTGGCAGCTTCAGTTAGCTTACAGCACAAAATTATTTACAAAGCAATGGAGAAACATTACACTGGAAGGGACCGACCAGGCTATCAAGTCTAAGCTTTCACGATGCAACAGTAACAGCAGTGACACCAGCTATTAAACAGCTCACCCGAAGACGCTTCGCCCCCTCTCCAGCAATATTCCAAGACTGTTCTGACAAAACAGAATAAGGTAGAAAGGGCTGCTGCCTGCCTTCCCATCAGAGTTTGCAAGTGAATTCAGCATCTATTTGAAAAAACTCTGACCAGGGTACCAAAGCGCTTACTAAGTTCATCTGTACACTTGATACTTTATTTTTGGGTGCGGACCAGATGGGAATCTCTCAGAAGTTTTTTGGTAAAGGAAAGTTTTCCCAAATCTCTTCGGTAATGTAATATTGATCCAGTGCTGTCAACAGCATTATTGCTAAGAAGTGACTGTTGTTGCCTTTACAAACTGGAAATTTAGCAGTTGTGCTAGTAGTCTGATTTGGACCAGGATATTATTGTACTTTGTACAAAGAGATAATCTATGCCTCAAAAAGTCTGTTTCATTACTTGTTTTCCTTCCCTAATCTTTCTTCTTCCTTAGCTTTTATTGAGTACATTTAAGAAATGTCAGTTTTAGAGGGATGGTAGAAATTGAGACACAAATTTACAACAGCAGCGTTTATTTCCTCCTTTCACAGGGCATGTACACTCTTGGCCACTCAGCCTGATGGGAAACGCAGACGTGGAGTCAGAAGCTGAAGTCAGAACAGCCATCTGTTCTGGCAGCGCACAAGTGACTCCTTCACCTGAAGCCTGCGGCACAAGTAATAGAAAAAGATGGATGGACATACAGCAGGGAGCAGATGCAAAAGGCACTGAGAACACTGCATGCAGCCTCAAAAGTAGAATGCCACCAACTCCCCTTCAAAGTACGCTCATAACAAACAAATGCAACAGAAAAATAGCCCAAGACAAATTTGTTATAACAGATGATCCAGCTATACAGTATTTACTGATTCATTCTACCTTCATAGGTATCTTGCTACATGCATAAACAAAAATCCATATGAACACACAGGTAGGCTGCAGTTAACAAGATGAGGACACTACTGTGGAACTAAATCAAGGCACAGTTTGTTCCCCACCAAACAGATGAAGTTTTAGGGCCCCAGCAAGTCCATACCAAGGTTTGAGGGAGGGAGACAGACTTAAAGTACTGAGTAAATGAACTGTTAGTCACTAACTTTTCCTCCTGAGGTATGGCAGCGGAAACTTTCAAAGCTGCACTGAGAACCACTTGTGTGCGTACAGGTATTAAGTCAGGAGCTGCCAGTCACCTTCTCAAGTACTAAACAAGTGATCACATTAACAGCAATTACATCAGGATCCATAGATCTGAAATGCACACTTATCACAGGGGATAGCCAAGCTCACAAATACAGCAAATTATCCCTTCTTGCAATTTTCATCTCTGCTCTTTCTTTTCCTCCTTGCCAGATAACATACTTTACTGATTTCATGTTCCTTTTTCATGCTCATTAACTTGTGCTATTTAGTTCTTGTTTGACATGAAAATGGGAAATGTTATCCATGGAACAGATTCCTTCCCTCTAATCAAATTGCTATCTGAAAATAGAGAATTATTACTGCATTGTTTCCACCTCCTGTTCAGTGTTAGCCAGACTGTGCATTCAGGCTTGAAAGCCTCCGATTCAGTTAACTTCTGATTTAAGCTGTGCTTTGTTCCATATTTGAAGGAATACAAAAATCAGAAGACTTAGAGTAACCTGATCCTTGGGTCAGAAACCAACCAGGATCTATTTAATCCAAACCCTGATGAAGCTGTAAAAATGTTTCGGTGAATTTTTGTTTCAAAACTTCATTCATGGAACCTTGTCTGGGGCAGAATAAGTATACTTAGTAAGTAAACTTAGTGAGTTCATGAGGGTCAGAAAGGAAACTAAGAGATAAGCACAAACTTTGGGGTTGAGATAAACCTGCAGCTCTATATACAGGCCTTTGGGGACTTCTTCCAAGCCAAGACATGTTCTTATGTATTTTCCATTTTACCAGAGGACCTAGCTTATATATCTATAGTAAGAAATGAAAAGTATTAAGCAAATCTGATGTTAGCTCTAAGACACAAAACAAGTAAGGATCAGAGAGGCAGAGAAGCCCATGATGCTCCCTAAATGGTCCCTGTACTGTGAACAGCATTTCCAAAATGAACATGATCATTTGCATCACATGAATATATAAGAATGTTAGCAGGAATAGAACATGTTTGAAGTCTATTCAAAAACTCATTAAAGCTATGAATTAGGGTAAATTAACTGAATTTCACTCTACTGTGCCTATGTGTTACCTGATAATGTGTCCAAAGTCAGGTCTCTATACATTACAGCTTTAGTAGAAACATGCCTTTCCCTTATTTAACTACTCAAAATAGAATAAAAGTTCCAGCCTTATGCTGTTTTTCTGCAAAGAGGCAATTTTTTCCCCAGATATGTATGCTGTTTGTTCTATATAGCTTACATTTATAATTACTTTAAAGCACTGTGGGTTTCTCTAGATATTGCTACAATTACCAGCTTCCCCTATGCTTCTCTTTCACTGTGCTACCATGCTCTGATCAATAGAGAATAGTCAGTAGATGTGCTTACTTAGGTATTTTGCTTTATCTCTTGTGGCCTTCACATATTTATAAAAATATGATCAGATCAAGCTCTACCTCACTGGCCTGTTTAATAGATTTGGAGACAATCCCTATGTTACAGCTTATCTTCTCCCTAGCATCAATGGTCAAATAGCTAAGGCACACATTGAAAACACTGGATGCAATTCAATAGTCTCTGCTGGACTGAGGGGTTTTTTTTAGGCAACTTGAACAGCCTAAATGAGTAGCTTTATCAAAAGTATTTGGGCACTTCAACTTTTCAACTGATTTAGGGTTTAGGCATGTGAATACATTTCAGGATCAGGACTTGTTCTGCATTCAAATGACTTGCCTTGCGTCTGACACATATATCGCACAGGTACACATAAAAAAGCATCACCTAATTACTAGACACCCGTGGCTTGTGCAGAGGCTTGCACCTCAGTCACTGCTTCATTTAAGAAAAGTGATCATCTCTTATTTAGATCTTTTCTGAACTGCCACACACAGATTCATCAAGAACTTGAGAACAAAGTGTTTTGATCATTTAAAAAATAAAATACAAGCAAAGCAAATATACTTGCAATGACATTTTTGATGTTTTATAGATTAAGAGAGTCTCTCATGAATAACAGTCATTTCTTGTGTCATCTCTTTTCTGGCTTTGAGAGTTTTCATTAACTGAATTACCACTAACTGGAAAATAATTAAACTAGCTTATAGAGTCTGGCCTTCCCATCAGCACTACTAATAATTAATCAGCACCATCAATAGATTTCAATAGCATTAAAATTCTAATTCACTGCATTATTCCTCAGCCCCACACCACCCACTTCTACTCTTAGTTTCATTATGTGCAGGAAACAGTATTCCTTAAGACAATATCAAGAGAACAAACATAGAAACTAAAAGTAACCCCCGTTTTCACTGTCCCTGGAAGAAAACCTATTTTTCTACATAATTGCCCAGCATCATTCACCACTGATCTGTGTATCTGAACTCATCATTCAGGTTCTGTGTTCAGCTCCACACAAAGCCTTCTGTGAGGAAGGCAAAATAATGAGAAAAAAAATACACAAAAAAGAGATGTTCTCCATCTGGCACAATCCCATCTCTCCTTTTGGTTGTTGTTACTGTTCTATTCACTGGCAACAAGCTCAGCCTAAACTTTGTTAGTCATATCAGAAGTTGAGCAGAGCTCTTCTAATCTTTTATTTTCATGTGACTTGAATGAAACAGTCTAACCTCCTGAAAAGAAGAGTCAGGGGAAAAAAAAAATAAAAAAATCAATAGTCCTGCTGGCACTAATACATATGTGACTTTCAGAAATGGAACAAGCATCTGGTCAATTTGTCTTCATTCTTTCTGATCACAGAAGATAAGTGATGCAACACCAGTTTCTGTTCAGGCCAAATGGGTCATAATTATCTTCTACCACTTCATTTCTACTTAAGACAACAGGCAATTTCTTGTTAGCAGCCAGGACAATGTTACAGTCCTTGGTTTACTGAAAAATGGGTGGAAGGTCAAAGTACTAAAGATCTTCTGTTCTTAAACCTTATGTTGAAATACAGACATATTTTCTATCTATGTATCAGTGAGAATCCATCATATTTTGAAACAGAGTAAGAAAGGATTAGTAGCAAGCACAGTTCAAGTTCCTGGGATAGCTGAAGTAGATGTTGCGTTGTTTACTTTAGTTAGGAACTCTCATTTCCATCTGTAATATCCAAAGACCTGATTCTCACCATCCCTGCATCGTTAGTGACTGCTGTTGTTCAAGCAGGAGTAATTTCACAGCTGCCCAAAAGATCCAGACACATACAGCATGAATGAGAAGCTCTACAATGCTGACAACTTTGTCTATTAAGGATTCTGTGTGTTTTCAGCAACATTTGGCATTTTAGCCAAGTTCCCTGATTTTTGCCTTTTCTTGAAAAGAATCTCAACGCACTGCTAAGTTACATCTCTGCCCTTCACACCAAAGCTGCATTTCACTAGCAGAACTACTGGCCATAAAAAAAAAAAAAACAACCAAAAAAACCAAAAAACCCCACAAAACCAAGAGGTTATTCTGACTATATCTTAATCAGATTTACTACTTCAAGGCTTGTGATGCAATAGACAGCAATGGAGAGATAAAAAGCAACAAGCAACTGTTTCTGCCAGTGATTCTTGCAGGAAAGATTTGTGTTTAGATCTAAACCAATCAATGAGACAGTAGAAGCATATGAATTAATTGAATCCCTTGCAATTAAAGCAAATAGAGTCCCACAGATTTGACTGGGCTCTTACCATTATAACTGTGGCAAATCTAAGCGAACCAAGGGAAAGTTGCCTTAAGGGAAAGGACCCAGTATACCCACATTCCCCCCCTCAATGAGACTGCCACCGTTTTGGCTTGGTTCTGCTGCACACAGCTCATTATATAATATAGTTTCCTAAATTAGCTGCAAACATATTATAACACCTAGGAGAAAGCTGGTTCACTAGCAGGAGAACTACCTCCCATTTAAAAAAACAGATGTTGTAATCAGACTACATCTATCCCAGGAGCAGATTTTGTGCTCTAAGACTAGAACCTTACCTATTCCAGGGACAACTTGCAGTGCGGCAGACTAACAGCACAATAAATAAGTATTGTTCCCTGAGGCCTCTTCATTGGACAGTATCTAAAAACTAATAAAACTAAAAGTAAACATTGGCTGTTCCATTTAAATTTCACAAAAGGGCAGATGAAGGAAAGGCTGCTAGAAGAGGAATAGTTTGCTACTTCAGAACAGGTTTATGGAAATAGTACATCTCATGAGTATTGTTCCAGAAGGTAAGTATGGGGTAAAATGAGCAGGTTGGATAGAAGTCACAGATGAAGTTTTTACTTCTGGTTCTACTAAAATCTGATGTTAGCTGACAGTCACTGGTGAGCACAGATACGTCATAATGAAGACAACATTAGACAAGACTATTAAGGGAGAATTTTACTTAAGAAAGTCGCTTCAGATTTCTGTTGCTCTATAACACTTGGTGCTTAAAGGGAGGTTAAGATGGAAAAGATGTCATCATGAAAAGGCTGATGACATGGAGTCAGGGTTTTAATGAAAAACTTAAATGGAATCATTTCATAAAACACTAAGACAGACCTTTAAAATTTCTGACCCTCAAAACCAAGAAAAGTGACAGTTCTCTTGAACATTTTACTTACATTTCCACTGTTTGGTTCTACTAAATGCTGATGGGGAGAGAAAGACTCAAGCTAAATCACTTACTCTGATTTCTCACTATCTAGGTACTCTACATGCAAAGAAAGGAGGCACATCTCCCCCTGGGGCAGAGTTAGCGATTTCAGTACTTTATCAGAAGGGGACAGCTTTAATTCTGTATTTCTTTATGTCTACAAGGTTCTTTTAATTAACTTTTAGGTTACTCAGCTTACTAAGTATTATGTAGTCTTTGCAAGATATGGATTAACCATTTCCTTATCACTAGGAACCATATTTTGCTAGTCCAACATCTGTTCCAGGGAATACACACACTTGAGACCATGCAGAAGCACCTTAGCACATGATGGAAACCTGCAAGCCCTGTATAAATGAGTTTTACAACCTGAAGATGCAGGGAAAAAAATGAAATTCCAGGTACTTCGTAAGCCTCTGAATGCAGTGCTTAATCCAAGTAATCCAAGAGCAATCTTGTTGGCAATCTAATTGTGTTTTCTAAGGAGGAGAGTGCAATAACAGTTTGTTTACATATAATTGGATCCCTTTATATGTTTGTATTGTGCTTATTTCTGAAACCTTTCAAAATTGAAAGGTCTCCTGTAATATTTGTCTTGGCTTTTCACTCTAACCTGAGGGACTACACATTACTTTGCACATAATAGCCCAGACAAATATGAATTTTGTATTAGTACTGATCAGAAAGTACAGCTATCCCTTGAGGACCAGCAACCAGGACATAGAAGAAAAATTGAGGAAATTGCACTGATTTTTAAATAGCTTTTTATTTTGATTTGTTTTTCTTAGGAAGCTCTTACTGTCTAGATGAGCTTCTGTTGTAATTCAGTGGGGAAAACAAGGGAAGAGAGACTTTACATTTGAGACAATTTTTAAAGTTATCACTACTTTTTCACAGAATATTGTTTATTTGCATCTGCACAGTAAAGTGTTTGATTAATAGACAGATTTCAGAGTGTGCATCCCTCACTGATACTATTCATAGCTCTTCAATGGAAACACTTCATTTGCCTCTTACATTCCATTAAGGGTTTCCAAAGGACTACAGTGAAACAGAAGATCAGAAGTTTCTTGAGACTGAAGAGAAAGCACACCTGTACTCTTTCATAGAAATGACAGAGTTCTTTGTGCAGACAACAGCTAATGTCACATTCATTCCAAAAAACTATTGTTCACTGACTGGTTTTCCTCCTAGTCTTGTGGCAGATTTTCAACTCCAACTTCCCCTGCACTCTAGTAACCAACTTTGACACGCAAGTGTTACTGCCTAGGGGTGAATTGGACTATGAATTTAAGGACACAGGATTTTGCCAAGCTACAACAACTCAACAGCCCATCAAGACATTGTGCCAACTCCAGCCATGACTGCTACCTGATGCTTGAGGAGGAACTAGACCTCCATCAAACCAAAACAATTGTGCAGTAATTTGCAGCAGGGGAACTCCTCCTTGACACCACCACCCCTCCCCAAGTGCTCAGTTTGTTCTGGTTCCTATGCTTCTGCAAACTTCTAGGTCTCTGTGTGAGATCCCACTATCCAGAACTCTCTCCCTACCAGGACGAAGTTCAACAATGCCAAGTGCAGGGGGGTTGGGGCAATCCCAAGCACAAATCCAGGCTGGGTGAGGAGTGGCTGGAAAGCAGTCCCAAGGAGAAGGACTTGGGGGGGTTGGTGGGTGGAAAACTGCCTGTGAGCCAGCAACGTCCGCTGGCAGCCCAGAAAGCCACCCGTGTGCTGGGCTGCACCCAGAGCAGTGTGGGCAGCAGGGCGAGGGGGGGGGATTCTCCACCTCTGCTCCGTTCTCATGAGAACCCCCTGCAGTGCTGGGTCCAGCTCTGGGCGCACCAACATCAGAAGGACATGGACCTGCTCAAGTGGGGCCAGAGGAGGCCATGAAGATGCTCGGGGGGCTGGAGCACCCCCCTGTGAGGACAGGCTGAGAGAGTTGGGGGGTTCAGCTGGAGAAGGCTCCGGGGAGACCTTAGAGCGGCCTCCCAGGACTTAAAGGGGCTACAGGAAAGGGGGGCAGGGATAAGATGAACAGGGGGGTAGGGATAAGATGAGGGGTAACAGGTTTAAACTGAGTGAGGGGAGATTTAGATCAGATCTAAGGAAGAAATTCTTCCCTGTGAGGGTGGGGAGGCCCTGGCACAGGTTGCCCAGAGAAGCTGTGGCTGCCCCCTCCCTGGAAGGGTTCAAGGCCAGGCTGGACGGGGCTTTGGGCAACCTGGGCTAGTGGAAGGTGTCCCTGCCTGTGGCAGGGGGGTGGGACTGGATGGGCTTTAAGGCCCCTTCCAACCCAAACCAGTCTGTGATTTGGTTCTTACCTATTTCTTTCTCATGTACCTGGAGAACATGGTGACAAGTCCTGCAACAGGAACCTGACTGGAATAGAGCAGTCAACATTTCCTCCTTTGACACGGCGCCTTATAAGTATGCATATCTGCTTGTGCAGTCAGATATCAAATGGACACGGAAGTCAAAGGAAAGCATTATCAGGTGAGGTGCATTTGAGACAGGAAGAACACTTTTGCTTAAAAGCCTATTGACACAGTTGAATCCCGTAATTCTGGATTGCAGTAAAATAGTCTTCCCTAGACTGTACTTTGGAGAAATCCTGATGTATATGAACAACCTGAAATTTGCAGTACCAGTTCAATCCAGCCATTCTACACAAAAATCTTTTATGCTTGCTCTCTTAGAAAACAAAAGATGCAGTCTTCATTGCTATTTCTGACAATTCCAGCCTGACACTTGTAAAGCTATTCAAACCAAGCACACAAGATTTGTCAGAACAAGGCTGACATTTTAAATGAAGAATAACGATAAAATGTCTAAAAGTGTGCTGCAGAAATACTCTCACAGATAGTACTGCGATTTGAATACAACAGTAAAATGTTATTGTGTAAAAATCAAACCAAAAATTCTTTCATGTTGCTAAACATGGAGTTAAATTATGTAAAAGCTGCAAGTACTCTGATGCAAAAGAGGGAATTCACAAGTCCTTGTTTTGTGGCTTAATCTATATGGACATTTAGCATTAAGAACTACACTTGTTTCACTTCTACTCTTGACGTAAGTATAGCTATTTCATGAACAAACAGTAGATGGAAAGGATTCCTCACAGCCAAAGGAAAGTCTCTTCCATTCTGTTGAGCTAATTTAGTATGAATCCTCCTTAAGCATTTTAGATGTGTGCAGTGCTATGATGGCACTAACAGTGGTGATTTATTTTATATAGCTGAAGACCATGAAAGAGCTATACCATGTGGACCAGCCAATTGAGCACATACACCGAGTATTGCTGTCCTCTGCATTTGGTAGGGCATTATAGTGGAATCCTGTTGCCTTTTTATAGTGAAGCCTGGATCTTTAACATTCACATTGGTTCATTTCAGTGAGAATTTAAGAGATTTTAATCTGCTTCCCTCATCCGCCTTCCCAGTGGAAGCTAAGCATGCCTAATGCTGTTAACATGGAGCCATATTAAGAAGTTTTAATAGAAGCTTCAACCATCCTGGATGCAAAGAACATTTGTGAGCATATTTTAAATAACCAATGAGCAAGTTGAAGACAACTAAACCATTTCAGAAGCAAAAATGTATTGGAAGGCTCCAAAGAGAGAACCACTTCTCAGGACAAGTAAAGCAGAGTGGGAAGATCGAAGTATGCACACATGCTTTATACTCTTCTGAATTCTCAGAGCAGATATGCCCCTTTTAGGGCTGCTTTATTGTGTAAGGGCAGATCAAACTGAGCACTGTATCCCTCATTTGTTTTCTCACTAATCCATAATTAAAAAATAAATAATTAAGTACAAGAAATCCATTAAGTTCTTTAAACAATTATAGTAAAGAGTCAGTTAAGTACGATGGACCATTAAGTTATTATTGAATGAGGTTGCTGTGTTTGCATAGTACTAACTTGCTTCCTGAAGTCTGCAGTGCCTGATAACTTGCACCCATCTAAGGTCTGTTAAATAGATCAAACTCTATCCCACAGTGCAGCATGTCAAAATGCCTATTTTTCCACAGCAATAGAGTTCACGCTCTCTTGTGGTTTGAAGGTAATTTAGCAGAGAACAGCAAGCTGAAGCAGCAGAGCAGTGGTGGTGTCAGCCAGCAGATGGTACTGCAGGCCCTGGCAGAGCTTGTGCTCTCAGCCTCCTTTCTCCCAGGGTCCCCATGTCAGGAGACAGCCAGCTCATTATATACCATGGAGCCCGCTGCAGGGAAGTCAACTTTTCAGGTAGCCAAAAGCATCTTGTCTGTGAATAATCTAGACCAGCAGTGCGTACTAGAAAGCATCATCTGTAGTCCCACCCTCACCTCACAGCACCGTTTCCCTGCTGCTGTGCATCTCTGGGTGTGCAGTGAGGGCA
Source organism: Strix aluco (assembly GCF_031877795.1). Lineage (NCBI taxonomy): Eukaryota > Metazoa > Chordata > Aves > Strigiformes > Strigidae > Strix > Strix aluco. Next base: position 6,010,599 of record NC_133958.1, on the reverse strand, counting down.
GTCACTCACTTTCCCATGGCTGCGAGCTCCTTTGCTCTCCCTCACTAGTTGTGTTTTGTTCAAGGACAAGCAGCTGTTTCTCCCACAGCATGGAACCCAGCCCTGTGCACAGTATCAGAATAAAGCACTGGTGTCCCTTACAGCCCTCTCAACTCTATTTTAGTTATTGCAGGCTCTTCTTTTCCCAGCTGCCTGCCCAGGGAACCCAGACCCTGTCTGTAGGGCAAGTTTCTCCAAGTCACCTTTGGTTACCTGGGCTGCAATATTATCTCTACGCTTTTTACCCATGCAGAACAAGACACCAAAAGTAGCAAATTCTCACCGGTTAAGGTAAGTTGCACGTCCTTGCATTTTCTAGGGGCCAGAGGCAAGTGATGAATCGAGCTCAGGGAAGCAGTATAACTTGGAAAAAAGCTTAACTTCATGGTATGTATGATTTGCTTGCTTCAGGGGATTGTGGGCTCTTTTAGGATATGCAGATGTCTCTGGAGGTCCACAAAGCTAAGAAAGGTGCTTTTTTTAGTACCTCAGTCTATTCCTGGATTCCGATTTCCTACATGCGCCCTCCACTACTCCCCCCAAGATAAACTGCATTGCTTATGGAACATGAAGATTTTTGTTTAACAAGATAGGTGATGACCCACTTTAGAATTGCATGATTGGCAACTGAAGGGGAAAAGTGTGCTTTAATTACTAGTCTCTCTGGGGAAGTTTTTAAATAGTTGAGCTGGTTCTAATGTGACAGCACTTAGTAGATTTTGTTTTCTTTTCTCATTTTGAAACTTTCAGTTTACAGGTCCATGAGGCACCATTTGGAACAGCTACTGGAATCTTTACTAGAATAACTGTCCCTCCTGGGGACCCATTCCCCATTCCTTCGGGAATGTACATACCATACCCTAGCTGAGCAATAATCCACTCTTACTTAATGACTAACACTGTTTCCCCTAATTGACTGAGCTAATTGGGAGAGTCAGGGTACCTTGGGTTTAGACCTGTCTGCACCACCGATTCTCTGACAAGTTAGTTCAGCTGATGTTTTCAGAAGGCACTCTGAGGTGGGATCTTACAGATTCTGAGGTGTCACAGTCCCTGCTGGAGTCAGGAGTGAAGGAGCTCTTTGGAAAACTGTGGGGCTGGGTTTGCAGAACTGAATTCCATTTCCCCATCCTTCAATTCATCATCTGTAGATTGCCAATAACTTACTAGTTCCTCAGAATTTCAAAGACCAAAGAATTTCAGTGGATGATGACCAAATAAGATTAAGAACAGGTCTTATTTCTTCAAGAAGTTCTAACAAAACAATGCCACTTTCACCATACAGTAGCGGTGTCTCCTACCTTGGTACTACATGTTCTGCCATGACACCAAAAAGCTGAGAAATTGCCCCAAAGTCCTTCAACATGTGGTCATCTTTAGTGTATTGGGAGCTCCTCAGTGAACCAGGATCTCTTCCCAAGCTGAGTAAACATAAACATCACATATGCACTACAGTCTAAGCAAGTTACCGTCTCATAATTGAGCCATAACATGATTTAGATGTAGCCACAGATACCCAAGGGGAAGCTAGGAATTGCAGGTAGGTCTGAAGCTCCAGTTTATCACGTTAACCACTGCATCATTCTTCTGTCCTTCTGCCTCACCAAACTCCCAGCCAGTTAACAGTTGTCCTTCAGACTGTTTTGTTAGGTCGCTCACATTCATAAAATTGTGCACAGCATTTAACTAGATGTTTTTTCTTTGTCTTCTCCTTGTGCATTAAAGTTTTAAAGACTGAAAAATGAGCATTGAAAAAAATTTCCTCAGTCAGCAACCTGCAATCTATTATGGCAATTAATCAAAGACATACTTTGTCAACTTCTCCTTGTTCTCTTATGCTTTATGATCCTGTTGTTATTTCATCAACACAATAAAAAGGGATTAATCTTCATTGCTGGGAAAATTGTTTTCAGGACTAAGGGTAGCAGCCTTAGCTACGCTACTGATCTTGTGGTCCAAATCAATTCCTGAGAGCAGAATTAATTATTTTTAACTGGGATGCATTCATTAAGCCCTAGTGAGTGCATTTTCAAGTTCTGCACATTATCATAATACAAATCTGTCATTCAGAGCAGCATATTCATACAGTCACTGCAGGTTCAGGAAGCAACACAAGGCTTGCACACAACTGAACAGACTTGTTAGGGTGGCCGTGTATATGGCGGTGTAATACACCTACAAAAACCACATCAGTATGCTACTGCCCTGTTTCATTACTGAAAAGAATAACTGCAATAATTAACCTATGATGATGAATATTCTACAAAGCAGTAACCATAATTTAATCTGTTACAAAGTGTAACATCACAAATTGTTTTTTCTAATCTGGAGACTAATTACACAGCAGATACTTCACAGTGCAGGTTGACATACTCTGGCATTTTGATACACATTATCAATAGAAGTTCATACAACTTTGTCGTGAAGCTTTCAGAATTTAGGAAAGTCCAACTGGGAGAGGACATGCAGGATGTTCTGCAGCCAGAGACCACCTTGCCCATCCTGTTTCCCCATTCCCCTGCAGTTTCCCTTAGAATATCAGTTCAGCTTAAGTTTTTGTTATCCTTAGAGGCTTGGTTAATGGTCCCAGCTAGGACTTGCTGTTAAGTGTACTGAAGAACTAACAAAGTGACACCCCAAATCTTGGCTGAGCCACCTGGAGTGCAAGCTCAATAAAAACACGATATCCAGTAACTTCACAGAGCATCAGTTTGCAACACTCGTAACATCTGCAACAACCCCAGTCACTTTTTACAATTAGCTGGTGCCACAGCATCCCATTTCCGTGGTCAAAGATTCTTCTTTTATTGTAGTCACCATGTTCTCACCACTGCATTTCAGTAGGATTGTCCAGACATTAATGCTGTAAATGGCTGAAATATTTGCAGGTTAATTGCAGCACCCTAAATCTTTATACTGACAGTGGAACTTCAGAGCATCAAGTTCATGTGCCTTTGCTTCTCTCATTACTCAGTTTGGCCTTATCATTGGCTCATTGCCCACAAAATATTGATTAGCCACAGAATCTCTGTGGCCAGCACTGTAAAACCAGCCATAGATTTACGTTCTGGAAAGAAGTTCTGACAGAGCCAATAACAACCTGAACACCTTGTAGGTTCTTATTACCAAGTGGATAGAGGACTCATTTCACCAACTCAGTAAATAATTAGTTTCAGCTTAATGTTCTTGTAGTTAAAAGGATTACCAAGAAGACTCACTCAAGAAAAAAGTTACAGCACTAGCCTCAGGTATATATACTAACACACAAAGGTCTTCAGTGTGTAATAATACTAGTAACACATTTAGCTCAAAACCAGATGCATAACGTGGAATTCTTCCCTGTTGGCAGAGCCAGTACTTTTTTAATCTCTTCAAATAAGGGCTGGAGGTAAGATAGTCCAGATACACATGGCACTTACTACTATAGTATTCAGCCATTTCACAGGTCACAGCTAACTTCTGCTCTCAGGTTTTTTGGGAGTAATTTCAGAGGAACTTCACTAGCTGCACAAACAATTGTGCTCTGCTCTGAAGCAATGGTTAAGTGTTCATATGTCTAGAATCTGTGATCAGTGGATCAGACACTCGCGTCCTCAAAAAGCCATCTAGAGCACCAATGCTCCTGAGCCCCAGCTCAATGCCCCATATGTATGAAAGTTTTCTGCAGGAAATGCAACAATGGGAAAACTCTGGTTTCTGGAAAATTGGTTTTTGCTTCGTAAGTACAAAATTCAGAGACACAGTTTGTTCTTCACTACCCAAGGGAAAAATAGATTATTTTTCAGGTCTTTGTCAGCTGCACTACATCCTACGCCACAACACCCAGCAGCCTTACAAAGGCACTCCTGTGCTGCAGTCCACCCAGCACTGATTACAGCTCCTAATAAATACCTCCTTCAGTGGCCAGAGAAAAACTCCTTTTTCCACCAGTGTGCTTCCTGCTCCTGACACTCGTTTAAAAAGCCTGCTCACAGAATATTCACCAATGATTTATCAGCTTAATACCTGCCCCGGCAGCACATAACAACTGCTGCTTGTTACAATTTGGAGTTCATGCAGTGCTAGAGCTTTGGTGGCTACAGTTTATTTCCCTGATTAGACTGCAGACCTATCAGACACTCTTCCCACTCGTACTGATTGGGGAGGGCAGATGCAGAGAAAGGAGTTTCTATTTAATGGCTTTGTTACTATAAAAATTTTAGAGCTTTAGCAAAATCAAGAGAACTGCTAATTTTCTGCACCTGCCAATATCCAAGCAGCACATAAGTTAGAGGCATTTCCTCACAATTCCCAAGGTAGAGAAAGAAAGGGAAAACACAGATTTAAAAAGAATAGTCAGATTTACTACCGATATTTTGTACGAAACCCATCTGTCCGTGGGAACTACTTGTATCTCCCTCAGTCAACCTTTCATCACCTTCTATACCATAAGTTAATGTAGAAAGAAAAAGGCATTGTGGAGTTTTACCCCAAAATTCTGGAATCGTGAAATTCATTCATGCTCAAAAGAAAAGGAAAGAAGCTATTGATTCAGATCTGGTCTTGTTTTAAGTTACCAGAGGTGGAAGGAAGCACAGAGATGACCTGAATAGCATGTCTAAACCCTCAGACATCCTAATATACCCAGACTAATGACAAAAGCAGGTCTGCTTTCCTGAAGTTATCCACATAAGGAACATGCAAAAAACTCCCTAGTAATGAAACTAGTCAGTACCACTACCCTTTCCCCCAAACATTAACAGTTACTGCACTCTGTCCCACTTATCTGAATCCATTACCAACTGCATTGCCACTTCAGTACCTTCAGGCCCTCCCAAACTGATCAGTCCATGGCATCCTGTTTGACTGAAGTATTTTTAAAATCACCGGTTTAAGAATTTAAGAACCAGTCTGTAACTCAATTCTAACTATTCTTGGAGAAATTGCTTCTATCTAATCACTGCCCTGACTCTGGGTCATGTGCTCATCTCTAGCCCCTTGGAACACATCCTGTGATAAACTAGTACTGCCAGGTCAAAACCACTTGCTCTGCTTTCCTTGTGTCAGTCTTTTGACAACTGAGTCTTCCCCTTGCACTGCTGCTGAACTAACACTGAGACAATAGTTAATATGAGTGTGCAGGGGAGGGAAAGAAGAAATAGTTCCAGGTCTCACTCTTAGTAGTGCATAGAAGCAGCATAGTTTATGTTACCAAATTGTCAGCATCCCAAGAGCATCCACAAGTGCACTATCATGAGATGGATTTTCATACAGGCAAATCCATTAACAAAAATGTTTAACTAAAAAAAACCAGAAAAGTTGGTGACATTAACCAGGAGAATCTAATGGAGGGGCTACTACATTTCTTTTTGTTTGATTAGCTCAAGGACAACATGATAGACCTGGCAGATACTTTGATTATGCTTATCTGAAAACTCATACCCTTTGTAACAACAGTAACGGTTCAAGTGAAAACACATAAACAAGTGTCCTAAATTGCCAACGGAAGTTAGTTAAGTTGCAAGGAAAATTCATGGGAAAAAGCTTTGATCAGTTTGTCCCATCAAGCCTGTGAGTGAGCAGCCTGTGCTGTCTTGGTCTCTAACCATATCCTACCAGGATAAAACAATGCACGAACATGAGATGCTCCAAGGATACGAGCTGCAAGAGGTCCTTCCTTTAATTTTCATTAATAGTCATCCTATTCAAATGGAATGAATTTGAACTCTCCAAATAAACTTAACTCCTGCAGAAGGAGCCCATTTTGAAAAACTGTTGGCTAGCATACGAGGATTTCAACGATTTAACTTTCGCTGTCTGAATAACAAAAATTAGGCCTCTGAGTTTAAGAGCTTTCCAAAAATCATGCTCCCTCAGGATGCCTCAAGCAAGCACATGAACCAGCATAAGAGTACAATAATTGCTGAAGCTCGGTTATGGACAAAGAAGGAACTCAAATGACCAGGCTGATGGCACCACCCTCATTAATTACTGCTTTAAGAACAGAGGCATTAGAAAGAAAAATTCCCTACAGCTCAATAGCTGTAACCACCTCTCATGATGTCCAGTTTCTTCAGTCCTTACACTTTCTATAAACTTTTCCAATAGCTCATGAATTAGAAAAAACATGCCTTGAGTTATAACTCCTCTGTATTAAAATGATCATAACAGATTAGTGATAAATACAAAGTAATTGATTTTTTTTTCATTTCCTCCCTCCCCCAACAAGCTTAAACTAATAACAATAATTATGTGAAAGTATTTCCATTGGGAAGTTTGTACATTTCTGGCAGTGAAATCAATTGTTCCGAGGACAAATTTTATCACAAAAATTAATCATTGCTATCTCCAATTACTGTATCATACAATTATCAATGTTATTCATGATGTAAAATATGCAGGAGGGCATCTCAATTACAAAATAAGACTGTACAGCAACTACCAAGTCTTACGAAAGCAAATGGGAACACATTCCCGGTGTTAGAGTACAGCGGTATGTGCACTCCGCCATGTCAACACTTCCTGGGAAGCTGCTGCAAGTATTTCTTGACCCAATATGAAAATCACACTCTCTAATATAAGTGTTGCCCTGTGCTGCGTTTGAAGACAACCTGCCCAAAAACTGTGACTGTTTGAGAGATGTTACCAATCCTTCCAAAGTCAGATTTCAGCCTTAACTTCTTAAAGTACGTTTTTGATTTGTCAGTATGAATGATTTCTGCTGTGTTAAAGGCTACCTCCAATAATTCTGTTAAAAGTTGGATAGGAGCTCCAAACAGTCCAGCAGGGCTCACAGAAGTGCTCAGGACACTGATTCACATACAGAAATAACTGGGAGAAACCAGTCCCCTGCAGAAAAGACACTGGGGAAAAACACCAGAGAAGTTGGTTTCCTGCTCTTCCACAGACTTTCTGTCTAACCTCAGACAAGCCACAGCACTGTGGTAAGGACAACCACAGCCTAGTTTCAGTGTTGCAAAAGCTAGCCCAAGGAGAGCCACAGCCAGCACAGAGCATTCTACAGATTGCAAAAACCACTACACAAAGCCAGGTAAGTGTGACGGCAGCTGACCCTGCTGTCACAGCTAGGCAAATGTTACCCAAGTTCTGTAAAGCCAATGCAGGCACTGCCACAATAGGGTAAGCAGCCATCTTGGCTATCTGCATGGCAAGGTTTAGAATGCAGGGAGGGGTGTCACTTGGCTCTGCCCGGGAATACCTTGTTAGAAGCATTCAAGCATCACTGTAATCCAGATGATAATCTACACTGACAGTCTTTTAGGAGAGCCCTCCCATCCTTATGGAGTTTAAGGAGCTATAGCTTTTTCAGGTAAACTGTTAAAATCTAAACATGACACTCTGATATTTTTGCTTTAATATAGCAGCCTTTTGTTAGTATGAAAATCACACAAGCAGCTAATATCTTGTAGTCTGGAAAAGGGTGGGTATTCAGGTAGGCAAGAGCTCACGTCCAAACACTGAGCGACCAAGCCAGGGTACCCTTGCTGCTAGAGCAGGTACTTGGTGTTACTACGCTTTACTAGTCTTTGCCCATCAATTACAACTGTTGTCACCACCCTACAGACACAGTTTGCCTAATTATTAGGCTTTTCATATTAAAAAAAATAATTGGCCTCACCACTGTCCCCTTAGTTGGGAAGAAATGAATAAATCACTGGACGGCATCGAGGTGGTTTTCTCCGAGGGGCACTGTCAGTGCTCCCCACACCTGCGAGCAGCACCACTTCACCATCTCACTGGTCCATCATTCACACTTAACCTTGAACACCTTCCCGCCTAGGCAGCTGGTCAAATCAGAACTGTGCTAGCACACATATCATATCTACTGAGGCTTCCTTTTGTTTATAAAGGGACGTTCATAAATATCTCATTCAAATTCTCAATCACTATAAATTGCAATTGCCCAGTTGATTTATATCTGCAAAGGATGTAGTCCTTGATCTTGACTTTCTAATTCATTTTCTTAGTAGAAGGTATAACATGAGTATTTGGTAAGAATAACAGACAATGACTGTACTGATCTTATACTGTGCCATGAGATAAATTATATTTATCATGTGGTTCTAACAATGTCACCTTCACAGTGCCCAGTAATTAATCTCCCATAACCCCTATTTCATTCTGAACCTTTGAGCAGCTCCCAAGGGATATTAATTGTTAGCATATCTGTCAGGCAAGTGCATCCCCCTTCTTTCCAAAGACTGCTCAGCTACTACAACAGGCAGCATTTTGTCTCCACTTTGAAACCTCTAATGAGACTCTACAGCTGTAGGGCAGTGACTGCTGTTGAAGCATGTGGAAAAGCTGACCACAAGCTTTCACCCCACTGGGTGCACATACAGCTTTGTCCTGGGCTATTAAGTTTGATTTGTGTCAGTCAAGAACTAGGACAAGATAGCTGGTGCTGGAAAAAAGTCTTATTAAAACTTACTGTACAGTCCACAGAAAAAAGTCTAGACAAAAAAAATCAGGATCTGGCCCAGATTTTGCTAACAGCCTGGCAAGTAGTCCCATTTGTTCTAAAATCAAAGTGAACTGTAAGTTGGTAAATCAAGGAAGAACTTGAGTCATGTCCCAGACTGATATATTCTGTTGCAAACCTGCTTTTAAATGCTAGAAGAGACTTTAACGTCTACCACCTGACTGACTATCTCTCCTTTAAACACGTCTCTAGTCTTGTGCAGTCCTGGAACAGAAATAAAAACTACTCTGGACTTGCTGCTGTGGTAGCTACTTTTCTGTACGAAATGTCTCCCTGGTACACGTACAAGCAAAAGAGCTCAAAGATCTTTCCAACTCATCACTCATTTTCACCGCATGTCTACATGAGCCAAGAGCAGTATGACAGGAGGCAGCACAGGGCTATGCAGAGCAATCCCCTCCGGAAGGAGAAAAGGACCTTTCTTTGGCTAGTATAGGGGCTTTCCACTGGTCCTCACAGCACACAGCTGTCATTAAGCTAAATTGCAAACTTCCTCCTTTAAGTGATACTATTTCCTTTTGTTACACTGCCTTGGTCAGGTCACTGTGCCTCATTAGACACAGCACCTCAGGTGCCCAGCTATCAGGGGTGCTGGGCTGGGGAAAGCTTTCCCACAGAGTCATTCCTTAATAACCGTTATTTAAGTAATGCTTTAGGGACCAAAGAAAATTATGTATTTTAAATATTAAAGTATTTAGTAGTAAGCAATAGAAATGATTGTTCTGGAACAGAAAAACATATCCTGAAAGAATCTGCCAGCCTTAATTAAACTCCCATTGTATTTCATCTTCATGCTCCCCACACTGAGAGGGAGGGGTGGGTGGAAGATAATTACAACAAGGTGAAAATGAGTGCTCATTAAATTGCAGACTACACAAGTACTCATTCCATGTGAGAGGGCTGTAAATATGACTTTTAATGAAGTTATGACATGCTTGCCAATAAAAGTCATTTACTTCACAGTATTACAGTTAATTATACACAGCTGGAGCCATTTATTGCCCATCCCTTGTTAACTTTGCCTGGGCTCATTAACCCTTTCACAGCTCTGTGCTTATGATACCTCCCATGCAAGAAGTATAGATCAAAGAGGCTGCAGGAATTTTAGGAGAAGGAGTGGGAGTTTAGATACTGTAGAGAAGCTTTGTAAAAGTGCAAAAGCTCTTGAACCTGAATTGCACACTCAGTTTTAGGAAGTACAAATCTGTAGAAATCTGCAATAAGACCATTAAGGTTTAAATGGAGAATGAACAAGTGCAGAAGCACCAGAAGGAACAGGGTCGTGGCAGGTGTGGATAGCACATAGGCCAAAGTCATCGGGGCTGCAGAACATCTACAAGCAACTTTGCAGAAGATGGACAACAAAATGTTTTATCTACAGTGCAGTGGATTTCAAACAGTTGGTTCATAATAGTCTCTTCTGGCCGTAAAACTACAATTTGATATCAAGTCACATCAGCACAAAGATCTGTTTTGCCATAAGAAACTTTCACATTGTCTGTATAATAATAAATTGAATTTTCTGTAAATGAAGGCACAACCGTTGAGTTTACCTATTCAGTGTGTCTTACTTGCAGGTATTCAGTCCTTTTGGCAATATACTAGTTTACCCAGTGCTCTGTCAGAAGCACACAGCACCCACAAGAGGGACAGGATTTTGCACAGCATGGCAGCACAGACTTCTAAACATCCTTTTAAATCTCATTTGCTTCTCTAGTATTCAGGAGAGAACTTATTGCCTAAGCCATAAGCTTTGCACTGTAGTCCCTGCAAGCAGAATATCTTGTTTTCCAGGAGGAACCCTTATTTGAATACAGATATCTATTTCAGTTCTTTTAGTGCTTCTTTGCAATTTGCAAGTAGAATGAGTTATCCGTTGCTTTCCCAATTAAAGAATCAAATCAAGAAGTCAAAACTTAATTTGATGATAAGATTCAGATCCTCTTTTGTAATGACAGGCCACTGGTGACTACCTAGACTATGATGAAGCAAGCAGATTAAGGTTATGGTATGTTTGTCCTTAAGAATGTCTGCTGCAGAAATAGTACTGCTATCTTAACACCCCCAGGTAAAATGGAATTGGTGTTTCACACACTTTGTTTCACTAAAACTCAAGCTATAGCTCCATGGGACTGTAAATCAAGTTTAGGATACCTAGTACTAGATTAGGTTAAGAGACAAAGTGCTGGATTAAGACAAATGACATCTGCTGGTTTAAATTAGCTCAAAAAATTTTGCAGGGATAACTGATCCCTGCAGATCAGATGTTGCTTGATCAGGAACGCTCCTACCACAGCCAGCATAAAGCTAGTAAGCCAAGGCAAATACCACATTAGGCATTTTGGCTAATTTGGCCAAAACATGCTTGTGAGCTTGTCCTACCTGTATCAAAATTGGCACCGCCAAGTAATCCAGTAATGCACAGATTTGGTGTTACTGCAAATAGAACCATCATCTGTCATTTACTGATACTCACTGTTGCACAGAAGTAGAATGTTAACAGTCTGGGGTTAAGAGATATGGAAAATTATCTAGTAAAAGTTAGGCTAAATAAGCTAAAATGACCAAGCTTATTTCTCATAATTTGAAGGGTAGCATCACCAGATTAGATATGAAAGTCAGAGGGGAAGGAAGGTATTCAGAACAGAACTACTGCCAGTTTTACTGCAGGTAAACAATTTTAGGCCATTTCTTTTTATTATCTGTTGCAAGTACAAAAGCTTCCCAATTTGCATTGCTTGTACATGTTGCGTTTACATCCCAAGAGCTCCTTATTTTCTACTGTTCCGAACAGTGCAGCTCTTCAGTTTGAGCCAGAATATGTTGACTGAACTTTTGCTAGAAAAGCACAACCCTGACCAAGCCCTCCCCCAAAAATCTCCTCTTAAAAGAATAAACAAAATACAGTATTTAACAAGTGTTGCTGGGCAGATTTAGAATCCCTGCAGTCAGGAGCCCCCCACAGCTGACAGCAACCTGGCTCACAGTTATCCAGGGATTTGTTTTCCTTTGTCAGAAGACTTGCCAGCACACAAACTTTTATAGTGGCAATAAAAAGATTTAAACTACCCCATAAGCTTCAGAGTCAAACAGCAATCCCTTAGCAGTGCTCCTAATTAGCTCCTAACCTGCTGGCTGTTAGGGTTTTTTCCTCTATTCCTTTCTTTTCACCTGCTAATGAAGTCTGTGAAATTGAACTTTTCCTTGATTTTTCTAATTTGATACAGTTAATTACAGGCCCTCTGTGCAGTTCGTAAGGATTCTTTAGCTACCACAGTATATACTACTCTTTTTTCCTGCAGGCTTACTCTTGTTTGCAAGTTGTGTCAGACAAAGGGCATTTCATGATCTCAGCAGTTAGTCATTTACATAGTTACAAGGTGCTTTTAAGCAGAAGATAGACATTAATTTCCTTCCAGTTCCATAGATGAGAGAATAGACACTAGACTTAACAAAGGTTTGTTTAGATGGAAGTGAATAAAAGCTAAAGCATTGCGATAGAAGACTTTTCTAGGCTGTTCCAAGCACTTCGGGAAGTATGTTCACAAAAGAGAAGTTCTGAATGTAACCATTATTCATACTGGAAACCAGCTTCAGTGTATCATATTTCTCACCACGTGACCAAGTATCTGAAGACAGTGCAAAGAGCTCCAACTTGGGCACTGTGTAGCTTGTTCTGTTCCCAGCTCTGAAATTCTCAGCAACCCTGGGTTAATAGCCTATTTTTCATCCTTTCTCTGTTTTGTCTGTAACTGCTTCTATCTGACCATATATCTGTACTCAAAACTGGGTCCTGTCTATGCCCTTAAATAAAGTTAACTAGAGAGTAAAAAAATATTTTTTTTCTTTGCATAATCAAAGAAAACCTGCACCCAAACTTTAGAGTTGCTTATTTGATGTTTATAACAAGGTACTCACAAGCCACTTCAGATGTTTACTTAAACACTAATCCCTGTTGGGACACTCTTGACTTCAATCTGTAGATGAAACACTGGTGGAAAAGCTATAGGAGTTATCTTACAGAACCTAGGCCTGCTTTAGGTAGAACATTAACGCCAAAAGGTTGTGTTATTGCCTTCAGTTGCTGTATCACCAGGACAACCTGTTTCATTAAACCCATTAACCAGCAAAAACTCTAAGTAGCTGTCTTGCAGCTACTGTAATAGTGAGCAATAGTAATTTCATTGATGAAAATGAAATTGTCATCACTAAGTTTAAATGAATCCTGTAAAGAATTTTTAATTCATTAGAGCTGCCTTCTACTTTCCTTATCTGCATCATTTGGTGGGGGATAAACATGTTCTTACTGCTGCAATGAGCCAGCAAAGAAAGCAGAAAGACAAAACAATACCTAGCAGAAAGGTTCACTTCTGTCTTGACTTTTATCCTTGCCACCATGATTCTCAATTTCTTACTATAGCATACCCAGCTGTACAGAAAGCAATGACTAGAACCAGTTCTGTAAGGTTTAGCTTAAGATCATAGATTTGCTAAATGGAATATGCCAAGTGCTTCTGCTTTGTGCTGCCTAGCAACTTAAAAATAAGGGCTATGAACAGGAAAGCTACCACAGAAAAGCAACCACCATTGCAGAACATGTTTAACTCCGTTTGCAAACACCCTAACAGCTACTGCATTATAAATGCATCAAGATGGATAGATGGACAAGTATGCACAGCAACAGACAGTCATACAAGTTGCCCATTAAGTCCTTCCCCCTCAAAATCCAGAAGCATATCGATTACATAACTGGGCTTTTTGTCTGTCATGGGTCAGAAGGTCAGTTGCTCATTATTCTTTGAAGCTTCTCTATTCCTAGACAACCTCACAAAATGAAGGCTAGAAAACCAGATGGTAGTGGGAGTAGACTGTAAACCACCTTTCCTTAACCTGCTGGCAGAACATTCAAACCCTATTCTAAAGTGGGTAACACCCAGCTTAAAAAAAAAAAGTCTCAAACTCTCCATCCAGCATGCTATACAACCTTGACACTATATCATAATTTGCTTCAATTTGCTAATAAAGACTAATTATCCAAATAATTCAGCATGACTATCTGTTCCTGACCACTGCAAATCATCCTGCTGTTCCTCAAAATCCTGTTGGTTCCCTCTCCCTGCTCTTATTTTAAGCCCCTGACTGTTCCAAGTGCCTTTTATTTAAAGAGAAAGTGGTTACCTACTGCGTACATTTCTGCAGGGAGCCCTTTAATGTAGACTGTTGCAATTTTCTCCAGGAATATACTAATAATTACAATGACTAGGGACTTGCACTTTGTTATCTAAGAGAAAGCAACAAAAACATGATGAAGACTTATTTGTTAAACTCCACACAGAAAATAAAAAATGAGTGTGAAGCCATAGGGTCTTCATAAGCAGTAATGGGCTGGAGAAGAACTAAGACCATTAAAAAATCAGGGAAGAAAGCAGAGCAGAGGCAAACAATTAACTGCTCACATTAACTGGGAAAGCATCTCTGCCTCCATGGAATGTCTGCTACTGTGAGCAGGATTAGACACAGCACTGCAGCATTTGGGATTTAGTGGTATTATTTCAACAGCTGGGAGAAGAGTGGTGTATGTTGACAAGTAGGAGATGAAAGGGAGGGCAGAAAGAACACAAGGAGGAAGAAATGGAAGGAGCCGAAAAGCATGAAATACAGATGGCATGTGGCTGACAGGGGTTAGACAGCAGCACCTTGTACAATCAGCGAGCTGACCAAGCCAAGAAGCGTTATACATTCCCAATTTTAAAAATAACCAATTTTCTGTTTTAATCCAGACTCATAGATTTACAAGTAACACTTTCAAGGTGATCTCTGCTCAGCAATTTAAGATTTTGAATAGATCAAAAAGACCCATCCAGGCATGGAATCCAGCAGCTAGATTCAAATTCATGTTCCATGTAAAGCCAGCATGAGTTCCCCACCATCAATGATAAAGTCATTGTTTTGAGCAGTTGAGTCAAACTGTAGATGAGTAGATGATTGAGCACACCCACATATTAAGAGCTTTTAATCTCAGAATCAGAGTTGCTCAAAGCATGAACTGGACCACTGCTGCTGCCACATTCTTCAGCCTGCCTGTCTTTGCAGACCAAGGGTATCACTGCTTCTGTTCAGAGGCCTTTGTCTTCCTTCTCCTTGATATAGGTAAGTAAATAAAAGTTAACTTCTAAGCTTCTTCCTACTGACTGGACTGACTTCAGGCTTTTGGAACATGTTTTTAGACGTTAATGTTTTCTGTGTTGACAGTTCACACCTAGAGACTACTTGCACATTAGCACGTTGCCCATACCAGACTGCAGCTATATTCAACTATTAGGCAGAGCACTAAAGAAAGGGCCTGCATTCCAATTATTATCCTATTCCAGAAGCAGATACCAGATATGCCATTCTTACCCTTCTTAGTGTATAAACTATTGAAGAAGGCAAAATGGCTGTCATGCATGCAAACAGATGCACAGTTTGATTAGGAAGCCATGAAAGTACCGCCTTGGTTAAAAGGCAACTGTACAAAGGCCACTAGTCCAGCACACATCAATCACACCTCCCAGAGCAATCAATTACAGGCATCATAGGTGCTCTTCCTTCTTTATGGAGAAGCTTTTAAATCTATTTTTGGAAATTCATACATTGTTACTAGTAAAGCTCTAGTTTATTGCAGAAGAACACGATTAACAAAGAAAGCAATATGGGCATGACTCACTATCCTAGTTATTAGAGAAGTCATGAGGCAGAGACAACTATTTCAGTCCCTTTCTTGCCAAACACTGAGAATCCAACAGTGAAATATTAATTAGAGAAGGAGCTAAAACTTGCAAAGAAAAACTTCAGGAATCATGTTCTAATGGCTAGAGTAGTTAAAAAGCAGAATACAATATCTAGGGAGTTATGCTTAATCTGTTGATCTCTATCCCATTGGAGATTTTTAAGGAGAGATTAGAAAAACATGTGAGGAGTGTTAAGTCCTGCTGATACCGCCTTTGAACACATGACCTCAAGAGATTCCTTTCAGTTCTGTTTTTTTGTAATTGCATGTTACGGAGGGCTCTGAAATTCAGCCTTTATTGAAAAACAAATGTAAAGCTTGAGAGAGTGTCTGAATATGAATATACCATTTCACTCCACCCCAGAATCTGGGAAAGTGATTAGGAGATCTCATGAGCATAGTCAAGTCTCATACTAGCTTACTACCACAAACCTCAAGTCTCACTAGGGTTGTAATGCCTTATTTTAACTGTTTGAGCCATCTTATTTTCAAATTGTAGCAAGGTCTCCACAGAAAATGTTATTTTATAAGAATGCTCAAATAGCTAATACATCAGGTGCTATACAGTGCAGGAGAGGCTTCCCTTCTCTCAAGTATTCACAATATTCAGAGACTGGACAGATGGGGGGGGGGAGAAGAGATGTACAGAGAGGAAATAACCCTCCTTAAGTGATAGAGCTGAAAATAGGATCTAGGTATTTTAGTTCTGGTCTCAAGCAGAACTCTAGCTCCAAAATAAATATCAGTGAAGAGATACAATATTTGGTTCAGCTCTAATTAGGAGAGACAGCAAAATTATCATTATGTTACAATATGGAAAGTCTATAGGCTGGTATGAAAAGAAGAACATAGTGCATCTAGCAGAGGGGCTCCATTTACAGACACAGAATAGTGGAGTAGCAAATCTTGGCCAGACATCTATAAGTTACTACTTCAATTCTTGGGGAGAAAGCATTGAGGGAAGAGAGAGACAAGAGAAATGACAAGTCGTCTGCAAAGTTTTCACAGGTTAAAGAACTTTACGCTAACCAATATAAGTTGAGCTCTCTGTTCCTCAGCTCTGAAGATATTTATTCACTCCACCAAAACCAAGCAGAACCTAAAGGGAACTTCTTCCTTACTAAGTCCTTGAAGCTAAGGAGTTGTTCTGAATAACTTTTAAGAATACAAATTCTTGACCTAGCTGTAAAGGCTGACTGATGAAGAAAGAAAAAACAAGTACATAAACACTAAAAAAACTAAGGAAAACAAATCCAAGGAATTCAATAATTGCATGGAAACTGTACTAAATATACAGCCTAATTCCAATTAGCTAAGCTATACCTTTCTCTCTTTGGAGAGAGAAGTGATACCAGCTCTAACTAGATACTAACTCTCTCTGAGGTTCTCTGCCTCAGATAAACTAATTTCCACTATGGAAAGTCTCCAGTATCTTTCAGAATACCATGGAGTTACAAGAGTAGCACTGATTCACAAGAAAACCAAGCAAGGAACTAAAAGCAACGAATCATAGTACTTGTAAGAACAAGAACCTCAACAAGGCACAGACCCACAATACCTGGAGAGCCAGTGTAGCAACAGCTCAGCAAACAGTGAGTTGAGGTAGTAAGTCCAACCCAAGTTCAGTATCTCAGCTAAGAGCCCAAGGATGGGGCTGAAGACCCCTCTACACAACCCAGCCCAGGCAAGAAGGGAGGCTGCAGGACTGACCTGAAATGGAGGTCCCCAGCTGGGTGGGCAGAGGGCCAGAGGCAACAAACCCCGGCAGGTGAGGGCCCCTGCTTCCCTCAGGAGCCTGGAAGATGGTTGCACCAGTGCTGGTTTGGGGGGTTCACATTGCAGAGATTTTTTTTTTTTTCCTTTTTCTCATTTCATTACAAAATACAAACTATGTAAAACAAACCTTTTTACAAGTAAGATACACTAAAATTTTCAATCAATACAAAGGAGGATTAGAGAGAAACCCCTTTAGTAAGTAGTGATTCTTTCCTAAATGGTAGGCCTTCAAACATGACCCTTTATTTTCTAAATTAATGAAGTAATTACTTCAGCTAAACAGTAATTGTTGATTTTAATCCTCCTATGCTGAAGCACATTTGTCTGATAGAAGTCATTGTTTGCAGTAGCTGTATTTACAATTTGGAATCTTCCTTTTCTATGAAAGATCTATGCTGAAAAGATGTTTCAGTGATAGAGAATGATGCTCTCAGCTTTTCTGTTCCTGGCCGCTTGCAAGCTTTGGGATTTTTTTTTTTTTTTTTTATGTATTCTCTAGGGTTGCCGAAGATTGCATGTTAGTGGCAAAGGCCTATCTTCTTATTACCTATGGCAGTTTAGAAATTAGGGTAAGTTAAATGTGTCACACTGCAGTTGAGCAGGGAACAAAAGGAGGAAAAAAAAGGGAAAAATCTACTTCAGGAAGCTTTTAGTCTGTGTGGGTGAATGTGGGCAGATAATGTAATGGAAAAGCAAATATGCTGTTAAAAGAAGATTTAACAAGTTTCTTTTTCAACAAGGGGTGGCAGACTCATACTGCTAAGTCACTGTGAAGAGCAACTCAACAGATAATCCGGAAAAAGATACCTATGGTCCCTCTTAAAAAAAATCTCCTTTCTCACCTATACAATGAGTTCTCCCCTTCTTTAGAATTTTTCACTATGGTAATAGTTCTTCTATTACTCTCTCACTTTTTATTCAAGGCTTTTCACTTAATGCTTGTTTTTTTTAAAAAAAAAAACCAAACTACTAAATCTGCATAGCATTATATACATAAAGGAATAAAATCATCAGAGCTGAGAGTTGGCTTCCAAGGTTGTTTCTTTTCCAGTTATCACAATTAGGAATTACAGAACAACATTCACGATGTAATGATTCAGTTAGTGCCAACATGCATGTTAATAAAGAGATCATTTGTCTGCTTCTGTATTCATAATGGTCTTTTTGTAGCATTGCTCTATGTAGGCTCCCTCGAGCTGCTGCATTCAGACTGTCTTTAGTCTTAATTTGGAGGGGCCCAAGATTAGCCTTCCTCCTCTCCCTTTCCTACCTAATACTTGTGAAGATTTGCTGCCCCCATGTGAGTCTGGAATATATATTTACTGTCCCGAGATATGTGGTGCTTCTGCTGTCAGCTGGATCCCTTGAGGTATTCATCCATCACCTTTCTGCTCCTCCCTTTCAGTTTCTCTTATTAAGCCTTGTGAGTTCCTGTTTATTAATACAGCACCAGAGAATGGGCTTGGGATGTCGGTGAGGTGCCTGTTCTGCAGAGTGGCAAGGAGCAGGGTGCTAGCTAGATTTTTATTACAAAGAAAGAATACTTAAGGAAGAAAAATAGTAAGATCGGCAACAAGTTATTCTGACCACTATAGAAACCTTTGGGGCCCCAGGAAGAAGGAAAGAGAAGCAAGATTTTGAGGTTACTGACAATTTAATTTCTTTGATTCCCAATCTATCTGCAGATTGTGTTATTTTAGATGCTGTGGCTTAGGCTTCCTAATCATTCTTCAGAGGAATTCAGGGAGGGCTTTTCAGATAGGTGTTTTGGAAATAAGAGGGAAACACAGATACCAGGAAAGGTCTGATCCAAATCACATCTAAGCGTGGATATCCAGAGAAGCAAAGACCAAAACATACCCCCATTCACGGTCGTCAGAGTTCAATTTTGAGAATGCTGTGTTTTAATTTGGCACACAGCAGGCCTCTCAGCCATGGAGTAGAAGTCTGTGCAGGGAATTTAGGACTAGCTGGCATCTGCTGCACTTCAGCTCTGGCTGTTAGAAAATGAAATGCAGTAAGGAAGGAGAAAAAGCAGCACAGTAGTGCTGCATTTCCAAATGTGCTTTACTTTCTGGTTTATAGCTAATGTTTTTGAAGTCACTTCCAGTTGAGAGGTTTTCTGTTTTGTTTTAGAGATGTGGACTTTGAATGCATAGAGATGTTACTTACACTATTTGCAAGAACTTGCAAGTTAAGATGAGAGGATGGCTTTGACTGCATTTTAAAAATCTACAGAAATTTTCTTAGCAATCTTATTTTATCAAGAAAAGTAAATTCAGAACACACACCCTCAACCTGCAATCTGATTTAGCCAAAACAGGCGACAGTATATGATGACCCACGAGAGTCTGTGGGACAGTTCTAACTTTAGGCACATTCTCTACAGGCTCTGGCTGAAAATTTACTTAGTTGTTCCATTAGTGTTATTGAAATTGGAAGAGTTGATTTCAGAGACATAAACCTGGCTTTGAGATGCTAATGTGCCTTGAAGATAGCAGTACACCTTAGAGAGTCACTTTGTGATGGGACATGAAGGGAATGATGCAGAGATTGGGGGTGTATACACTGAGTTTATCTTCACAGTAGTAGCATTTATTCCTGGAATTTAATTGCAGACTGGTCCAGAGTACAGAGCACTACTGTAAAAGTGTTCCCTGTCCTGAATATTTAATAATAATAATAATTAACAGTAGAGACATGCAAACAGTTTTAATTTAATAGTAGAGTTGCCTGCCAGTGCTTCCATTGTTACGAGTTTGTCAGAGCTTTGTACTTTAATTAAAGGGAACATGATGCTGGTAGAAAGGTGTTGGATTGACACTCCCTGAAACTGAAATCCTCTGCTTATCTGCTAACAAACAGCCACAGCTGCCTAAGTGCTACTTTTGGAATAAATCTGGGAGGACTAAGCTCCAAAGTTACCTAGGGATATTGCTTCTACATTTCAAACATTGTTACAAAAGGTGTACACCATTTAATCAACTGGTAAGAGTGTTTTGTATTGCAGCCTGAGCTTTGGGAGACCTGGGTTATAACTCCTACTCTGTGATTCACATGCTAGATGATCTTGGAAAGTCACCACTGCTTCCTGGGAAGTTCAGGACACCTGACCCTTCTAGGGTGCCCTACTTCTGACCCGAGCAAGTCAGTCTGAGAGAAGCACGGAAAAGAAATTGTTTCATGATTCACTATTATGAAGAGCTGTAACTTCTTTGTCTTATGGTATGTTTCAAGAAACAGCTGCTTGGCCTCATACTAGAGACAGCTCTTTGAATAACACAGCAAGATTTTAGGAACATGGGAACTGAATTTAACATCAAAATCCATGGAAAGCCCATTGGAATTTTATAACCTGTATGTCCCAGCCAAATTCAGAGCTCGAGCCTTAAAAAATATATTGGTACAGCTCTTTCCATTAACCATGTTGGGTTTTAACTAAAACATTCCTAGTTATGGAAGACTAAAAGGTAGTTTATACCTGTTTATTTTTATTCCTGCTATAGAGGAATAGCAAAGCAGCAAAACCATCTTTATTCTGCTCTATCTTTATCATTTTAGTCATACCAGTAAAGTGGTGTGAACAATCAGATGAATTCTGACTCGGAGGGTCCCAGACTGAACCAGGAAAACGTTACAGCTTTGCTAATTTCCCAGTGAATGATCAACTAAGGGTTGTAGCAGCTGTGATAAGAGGATTCTTGTTTACAACAACATTCCAGATAGCCTGCTTTTGTTTTAATAGTGCCTTTTTCATCTTCAGTCTAGGAGTCTGTCATAGCAAGGTACTATAAATTACTGCCACAGCATGCTCCTTACCACCTACAGCCTTTCTGTGGCGATATATGACCCATAAATCTTACTGACAGTCTTTTCCATGGCTCTTTTAATGCTCTTCCCTTTCTTTCCTCCCTTCCTCTCTCCCTTTTCTCCACCTCATTGCTGTGAAGAAGTCCAGCAGTTCCACCAGAAAGAAAGAAAAAAGTTAAAAAAAAAAAAAAAGAAGCATGAAACAGAATGTAATCAGATTTTGTGGGGAAACCTGAACATTAACACAGTAAGAAATTAATCTGGATACAGAATCCTACTTCTTTAAGAACTTTGTAACCTAGAAATTGCTAAAGGATTTGGCAATGATAATAAATTCTTTTACATAAAATATCAACAATAGATTTGGTCTGAGTAATTCAGTTCATTACAGATTTCTTTCCAGAGATCACTGAGTGTTCTGAGTAGCCACTTATTCTAAGGGCAATGGAGTTACATTAACTTTTTGAAATAACCATATGTCACTGAAGTAAACTTGGTCAGTGGGCAAGTGATGAATCTGGCATCTAGAGGTCAATTTTCAGTTGCACACCTAGTAACTAACAAAGACAGATATATAGACACAAGAGACTATAAGAATTAATTTCAGCGCATTTAGATTTAATAGATTCTCTCCCAACTACTAGCATTCTCTTAGCAAAGAAATTGCTTAAATGATTTATATAATAATTTCCCTTCAAATCTTCTCATTGGCTCATTGGACAAGCTGACAATACCACAAATACATGTTTCTACTTTTTCCTATTTCATTATTCATTTTGTTCTTTGTTCTGTTACTTTTATTCTATACAGATGATAACATCTCTGTCAACTGCAGTTCAATTGGTATCTAAGGCCTAGTCTGCATTTCCATTTTACTGGAATAATAATGTTGGTAACAGGTGTGATTTTTTTATAAAAGAGTTAATGCTGCTATGAACTCCTTGGTGGATTCAATCAGGTTAGTATAAAAGTGATTTATACTGGTTTCCTTCTTCCCCTACTCTATGGTAATAGCTATCTAATTATAAAGTATGTTTATACTGACACAATTGTATCCATAATCCTGGTTTACTTTTTCATTCTTCATTTGTCTTAATGTAAATTCTGCTGGAAGAAAATGACACACGCACACACATACACCCACAAGCAAGATCATCAAAGTCCTGAAAACCCATTTGGTGGAATTCATCAGAAGATAATTCTGTCCCTGGGGCTTTAATCTCTAAAGAGCAAGATCAGTTTGTGGTGGTCGTAACTGCTTGATTTGCATTACAGCAGTAATAAAAGACTCCCACAGTGCTTAAAAAAATACCATTTATGGAACTTCCTTGAAGAAAATAGGATCAATAGCACAGTAAAGTGCTAAATTGCTGTTACTTAAAATGTATACCAGATTAATTTAACCCTTACAGCTCTGGATGCAGCAGATGTAATAAAACTCTTAAATCAAACTGTCTTGATAACAGAATCAGAGTTTCTGCCACACAATCCTGCCATCTCCTATGGAATAAGCAATGCCCTGAACAGATGGCATACAGGGAACTGATAGTCTTTTGTTTTGTTTTGTAATATGCTCCTCATTAGACACCACCTGGAATGTGGCGCTCTGTTCTGCACCTCCTAGTACTTAAAAGACACTGACTACACAAAGGGAGTTACTGCAGGAGCACTTGGATTTCTGAGACTCTGTAAGAGTAAATGAAGTTTAGAAAAGGGGTTAGCCAGTTAGGGGAAGGGTCTGTGGACATTGAAAGGCCACCACTGTTGCCACCAGTTCATAACAAGCCCTGTAGCACAAGCAGGGCCTGTGTTGAGATCATAAGCACCTGTGCTGAGCACAGGCTGAGGAGGGGTGGTCCTCTGGACTCATTAACGGCCTCACCTGGGGCAGCGGTTCTGTTTTCCCCCGGCACACAGCTAGCCTGCAGTGAGAACGTTCAGCCACAGAAATCGGGGCTTGTCCTAAGGCATTTGGGGAGGTTTGGCTTTGCTATAGTGGCCGTGTGCAGGAAAAAACAAGGTAAGACAAATGGCGTGAGAGAGGGGTGAGTGAATACGTAACTTACTTTGTCTTCACTTCACTGAAGGGAAAAGGTGCTGCTCCTAGGCTCGGCCTGAACTGGTTTTGGGCCTCATCGTGTGGTGGGGCTCTTTAGGCAGCCGCGGGTGCTTCATGTGGGGCCCGTGGCCCGAGTTGTGGGTCTGGCCCCCTCAAGCCACAAAGCCGCGCCTGAGGCGACGAACCGCCCTGGGGCCTCCTGTGTGGTGGCTCTAGTAAAACCCTGCAAGCCCTCGGGGCAGGGGAGCTGGGCTGGCCCCGCAGAGATAGCGGCTAGCTGGGGATGAAAGGAAAATAAAACCCAAAGCGGTAGACTAAGCACTCTGAGCTTAAAATGTCGGGGTGTGTGTGGGGGGGGCGGTACCTTCCCGCCGGGCCGGGCTCCCCGCCTCAGGTGCTGGCGCGCGCGGCCGCTGAGGGCGGGCTGGAATGTTCTGGGAGGCCCTGGTGGGCGGGGCCTGCGGCGCTGAGGGGAGGGGGGAGCCCTGCGGGCGGCGGGGGTAAGCGGCGTTTAATTAATGTTTGCGTTTTGTTATTTAATTAATGTTTGAATTACGCTTGAAACTGAATTTGCCATCTTTTAGAGTGCGGGGGCAGTTTGTGTGGAGAGGGTGTTTTTTTTTTTTCATCTGTGACTTGTAGGCGTGTGGAAGAGAAGTTTTTGAGGTATTAAATATGCACGTTTGCTTTTTTTTTTTTTGGTGGTTCTTTTTCAAATCCAAGCCTGTTGTTGTGGAAGAAAAAGGCAACTTGGTCTTAAGCGAGTACTGTGTATTTTCAGTTACGTAACAGAATGCAAATGTGGTGGGGAACAACCAAACACGTTGATTGTTCAGTTGCTCATAGAATTAGTAAAAGTGTGGTTGATTTTTGACCTCTTTTTCAGTGATTTGAAAAGTTAAGTGGATTCCAAGCAGAACAGTTAGCTGGGCTAATGTGACTGAGATAAATATAGTTAATACCTGTAGGAAAAAAAATACTGTTGTTAAAAGGATAAATAAAATGTCCCTTACAGGAACATCAGTTCAGGGGATTAATACTCAAGTAGATGCTGGAAGAAACAGTTGCTTTAATTGCTTCGGAATTTTATGAGTAGTTTAAGAACCATGAATGAGGTGGGAATTGGTCGGCAAAAGCAGGAGGGTCAACATGTTTAGTTCAGAAGTCAACCAGGACATTCTGCACTCGCAGGCTGCCGGGTACCGATCTGAAAGTGCAATGCGTGAAGGAGAGCCAGGCTGTTGGCCGCCTACATTTGAGATTCTGCAGTTTTGAAGTGGTGTGTTGCAGTTTTCTGCAGTGAATTAACATGGCAGGCATGAAAAATATAGCTTAAAGAAAACATGTGTAACAGCCCCAGGCAGGTCCAGCCCATGGTGTAAAGGTGTCCACAGGCTTGCCATGTTGGTGTATTTTATCCCACAAATGCAGCTTTATTTCTTACAGGCTTCAGTTTGCTTGCCTGGTCCTGTAGAAGGTGTCACTTTCCAGTGTGCTTTGTGTTTCTGGTGTCTGTTCAGTAGTCTGTGCTGGATGTGGTCAGTGTTCAGTGCCAGTCTGAGAGATTGGATCCAGCCCTGTGCAGTCAGGTAATCCTATTTTTGTTTGTTTTAATCTGATTAAGTTTCTTAGTACCACTCAAGATTAAAAACCATGACCAGAGAAATGCTTGAATAAAGATAAGGTGCAAGTACTGTTTTCTGGGCCTGTATAAGAGGGTTTATAATAATGTTCTAATATCCTTGCAGTCTGATATTAAGATTGAAGAAGTTGAGCTACATAGATGAAGTGCTATGGTAACTTTTCATCTCGCAGAATACTAGAATCCCTTTATTTTATCTTTAAAAGTTACTTGAATTGCCCTTAAGCCATGCAGTGTAATCTAACTCTGAGATCATAAAAGAGAAATCCTCCTTGAGGCATGCCCACAGCAGAGAACTGGGAGATGAGGAATCCTCCTGTTCCCTGCTATTGGGACATAGGTGCTTGAGGATGGCAGTATGGCCACCACTGGTCCTCCTGGTCCCCCCTCCTATACCAGTGGGTGGGAAAAGAAGTGAGAGCAGTGGGAAGAACCTTGGCTGTGTCCACCCTGGTGTGCTGGCTGGTTCCCTGTGCAGACCCTGTTCAGTTCCTGTATTTGAGGGGGAGGAAAATCTGCTGGGATCTGGCTGAAGCTGAATGGCAAGAACACAGGAAGGGAGCTCAGGCCTTACAGAGGTGCCAATAGGACAGCAAATCAATACCCCCTTGTTCAAAGAGCAGAACCAGCAGAGAGTTTAGAGTGAAACTAATGGGAGGGCCAGGAAAGAAAAGCCTCGACTCCCGTTGCCATGACAAATAATGACAAAAAATGACTGAAGCATTTTAAAGGTAATGTTGCAATAAAAAATATCCTGTGGGTTGCTTGGTTATAATTGGGCTGGGCCCTGTCAGCACTTGTGAGGGCTGAGAGCAAGTTCTCTGCAGGATGCACAAGCAGCGTGTGCACTGGGTGATACAGAGAGGGAGATAATGCTCTTGTAAAAAGGCCCTGAATGTAATTCCTCTGGGACACCCCCCCTCCAATTTGGATACCTGTTTCTGTGCCTGCCTTTGTTATTCTCATAGCATGTTGTTTTGGGAAAGTTACGTTGCCTTTCTGTCACCTGGCTTATTCATCTATAAAAATGGAAGTAGTAGGGCTTGGAAATGTGTGTGTGAGGGAGTGAAATGAGTGAAACTTGGGGGGGGGGGGGGAGAAAGGGAGTGACAAACGGCTGTTGACACTTGATGTTTACTCACTGTGTGAGAGAGGTTGAGAGGTGAAACATTCCTGGACACCTCAGTAGTGAGGATTAGTTGTATGAAGAGTTGTGGTACTTCTGTAATACTCAAGTGCAACAAGTATAACCAGTTGGACTGCTGAATAGCTTCTGTGGATATACATGAGTTTTCTCTTCCCATTCATCCCTGTGAATTTTAGATGTAGTCAATGTGGAGCCTTTCTCTCAAGTTCTGATTCATTTCCAAACCCAAATCTTGGCTTTGTGGCATCCTGAAGATGCAAAGGCCTTCATTTTGTTGTCTCTCTGAGGCCCATTCTGAGATGGATTATTTACAGGTCCTTGAAACAATGCTATGTTTAATAAATAAGACAGCTAACTACAGTTGTCATATAAGTTGTCCCTGTTTGTCTGCTCCCTCCTGCTCCATCTGCAAGAATCAATTGTTCTGAAATAGTTCTTGCAAACCGTTGGTCATGCAATTATGTGTATGTGTGCAGGTGGGTACACATGTGTGAGCAATCTCTGAGTCCACTGCAACTTGAGTGGTTGGGAAGATGCAGAAAGAGCCCTGTTGTGGGGTTTTTTAATAGTTGTGCCTGATTGCATTCTACTGAAGTGCAGTTGAGCTAGACACTATTAAACTGCAATGCTGCAGCATAGTGCTTGTCTCCCAACCTCCCTCCCATCCCGTGAACATACAAATAGCTGCCAGAACTGAAATCTTAAGGCGGTTTATAATGGATATGAAGGGAAACTAAGGGTGGCCAAGTGTGCATGCAAAACTGCAGGCATCTGGGATTGGTATGCTGGGGAGCTACAAACTACAAAGAAAAAGGTATGAGTAGTGTTTAAAAAAATCCTTGGTTGTTGGCATTCTTTTACCATATACTGTATCTTCCTCGTATTTTGGACCTGCATGTCTGCTAATCTTTATGACCCTGTGGTGCTGATAGCAGATGTTGGTACAGCTAAATTTTGCAATCCAGGAAGTACAAAGATTGTAAACAGAGATTGGACCAGATCAAATCCTTGTGTTGCTAAGATTCCAGACAAGAACGTGGCTTAGGGTCAGAATTCACTGTCAAGGCTTGTTACAATGAAAACCAATTGAGACCTTATGAAAGATCAAACCCTGTATGGAACACTGAGTGTTATTTGAATAATTCGCCTATTGAGATTTTCTGTAATAAGACAGGCCAAACTTGCACATAAGGTTCCAAGAAGGATTTCAATTTGGTTTTGCATGGCTTTGGAATTAAGTTGCCTTGGCCACTCTAGCTTTATTAAATTCTCTTTGCTAGTCACCTTTGTAAACCACTTCCCGTAGGAGAGTGTTTCTAGAATAGAAAATTAGTATCTGTCTGTACTGGGATGGGATGGATTGTTTAAAATTTTAAAATGGTCAGTACTCTCTTCAGTATGACAAAGGCACAAATGGCAAATTTCTTGCTGTATTCAAATAAACCTAAGTATTTTTGGAATTCTTCCCTTCTTCAGTGATTCTAAATAGATTGTATAACAACCTGAAGGTACCTCATATTAACAGGCTTGATTTTTAGGCATTGTACAAATATTGATAGCTAGTAGTTTCTTTTGCAGTTTCAAAGACCATACTTTTTCTCTGAGAAACATGCTGGATGAGTTAGTACTGATTTCAATGCAAAAAATAATCCAGTGGTGTAGGAAGTACATAATTTTACTGCTTGTACTGCTCCCATTGGCCTGTAATGACCACAGGCTGTCAGAATGTAATAATTCCAGGGGGGAGTGACGTTACAGCATTAACAGTGTATGTGAAGGCATCAAACATTCATGACCATATCTGAGGCTTTCTAGTCCATAAACCTTCTCTGAGCTCAAGTAATAGAGTTATCAAAAAGATAGAGCAACTGTTCATCATAAATGTGTGATATTCATAGACTTCATTGGAATGTTATTGTGTACTGAGTACATTGGTATAATTTGGTCTATTGTATAATATATTAACCAATACCCAAATTTTTGGCTTTTTCCCAATCTTTCTCCCCCCTTTTGAGGATAAGCACGCTATTTGATGCCAACTTTTTTCTGATTTGTGATCCTTCTAGAACATATAGGATATATAGAACTTTGTAGTGTCAGTTCTTTGATATTTTAACTGAAAATCAAAACATGCACATTCTTATGTTTACTTTCATCTCCACAATGTTTCAGAGGGCATTCTTGTGTCTGTGCCAAGATTTAGTCAATCTTACATGTTCAGTGTGTGTGTTGTCTTTTGAATATTGTTTGGACTGGATTTGTTAGCAGATTTACCTAATGTATTACATGTTTGAAATGGAGCATTATATGACCTTCTACAAAGCCATTTACACAACTCCACACCCCGGTCAATGAAAATTATGTTGTCATAATCCACATCCTGCTGGATTTTCAGAAAGTGAGGTAGCGCTTGTGTGCTGTAGGCCAGTAGAGAACATCCTGGACAACAGTATGTGCTGGGCTTCGCTCTCCTGTGTAAGTGTATATTACAGGGGTCAGGAAATGCATATGACAGTGCTATTTATAAAAATGGATTTAATAGAATCCTATAAGGTGAGCTTTTGCTTCAAGTTTTGCCAGTGAAAAACCCAGTGAAGTCAGTGAAACATGTTGTTACAGGTTTTAACAAGTTTTCAGATTGTGTCTATAGGAGAGATGACAGGCTGTGTAACAATTTGTTCTCATACAACAGGACATTTTAGCAGTGTTCTAGACAACCTTGAACAAGCTTCATCAGAAGAAAAAGGTCAAATTGTAGTGTGGAGTTTTGGTGCTGTGGTGTTTTTTATTACCTTTTGAAAGAACTTGGGAATCCCTGCTGAAACTGTTGCTCAATTGAGTTTCCTATCTTTGCAGAAAAGGATAACAGATTGACTTTAAAGGGATTCAAATCTTTTCTTTAGGAAAATACATCTGTCTTTTTTTTCTAAATTCAGAGAATTCTTTGCAAAAAGCATGAGTACTTGGTTATCAGTTCTCTACCATTGTTTTTGTATCCTATGTCACTCCTGAAATATGATTTAAATTTCAAATTGAGGGCTTGCTTGTAAATTGAATCTTGAAAGGTACATGAGGACTTACTCTCTAAAGATTTACTTTGTCTCAATGTGTGTTTTTCTCCTAGTTAATATTTTTTCCAGCGGTGTCACAGTGAACCTAGTACAGAGTAGAATTGTTTCTTTCTAACCAGATTAGTGTCAAACTTCTGTGAAAGTGTTCACTGAGAGTAAATTGATCTTTTCAATGATGTTTTGAGGTGTTTTTAAGCAAATTCAACTATTCCATTCTAGTCCACATTAGTCATTACATGTCTCCTACTTTATCAGAGTTGATAGCTAGTACATACAGTTGTAATCTGTTTATAATCTTAGGTTGAGTCAGGACAAATGCTTTTCCCTGGTGGTGGAGAGTGGTGCGGAGGTTCACAGTGAGCTACACTTTAGGCGATTTGCTTGGTAGAGCTTAGCTCTCCACAGAGAAGGCTCTGCTCTCTTATTATTGCATGTATGTTCAAGTCAAGTGCCTCTGCACCTTTTCTCCCTAGCATGTTCTGGGGCTGTTAGCAGCTCAGCATCTGAAACAGATATACTCTAAAATTAGAGGTGCCAATCCACGAATAGACTTTGTCCACTCAATGCCTTACAAGTGTTGCAAATGTTTAAACTTGTGTGACAAGCCATATTGTTTGAGGGGTGTCTCATGGGGACTTTTTTACAGAATGAAAGAATAAAACTGGCATAGAAGCAGCCCTAAAGAGCTCTTAAACCCTTGTTTAGTGAAGGATAACCTGACAAGAAGCTGAGATTTATGGTTACTGTGCATTAGCTGTCTGGCTTTAATCCTATTTCCATGTTGTTGTTTTGATCTTCCTTTCCATGCTTTCTGTGTCTGATCCACTTTTAGTACTTCCTATAAATTAACTGATGAGCTCTTGGAGGTAAGAATTGGCCTTTTTCAATGCATATCTGCAAGGACCCTGGCATAATTGTGCCTTGACCTTTATTTCACACTTAAGAACAAAGAAACTAATGTTGATAAACTACCATTGTCTCCAACAGTTGCTATTTCCAAGCTCTTAGATGATGTGCAAATAACCCATAAAATGACAGTTACAGAATATGTAATTTAGGAGAAAGGTTTCCTTTTTTTCTCGCTATTTTAAGCTAAAATAGTACCTAAATAGATATAACCTCTGTTTAAAATCTCCCACAGCAATTACAGGAATGTCTCTGGTTGGCTTGCAGTGCTGAACATGTCCTGCAAATTCAGACCTGGGTACTATAATTTCATCTCCAGATATCAATAGCCGTGTAATTTAACAGCAGTGATTCTGAGCCATTTGCAAGGACGGAACAAGAGGTTCTGTTGATCAGGGTGGTTGATAAGGTCACTATGACCAAATTAACATTGACCATGCAGGAAAGTAGTCAGCTTGATAGAGCAGTAATTTTACGTGATCAGGCAGTAATAAGATGATCTTAAACCATGCCAGTCATATAGCATACATTACTCCAAATAAAATAAGATGGAGTCACAAAATTTCATAACACAGGATGAGTAGGTTCTTCATGGCCAGGTGTCTGGTTACAAGCAAGGGAGATTCTTGAATTTTACTTATTAATCTTGTATGTGTTGAACGTCTTTTATTGCATTTTTTCTTCCAAATTAGATTTTTTTAACATTCAATTTATTATACTTAAATCAGCATTTAGACTTATACAATTTTTATGTCTGTGTACTCTCCTCCCTGCTCTCCGTGCTGCAGGATATCAGCAGAGTCATTTCGGGACGAGTCCCAGTGACATGCCAAAAGAGAGGCAGAATGGCTGGGATGCTACTTTGGCCTGAGGGCTGTCTCGGGCAGCTGCAGGCAGTTTAAATGCAGCCATCATCCCTACCTGGCATAACTTGGTTCAAAGGGCAAAGGGGCCAACTGGCTTTTTGTTGCACTCTGAGAAATATATCACAAAATGTTTCACTCAGGCTCACCTGATCTTCTTACTGAATTGCTGCATGAACAAACACAAATCGAAGGTGACAAGGTTGACTCTTTCTCTTCAAAGCTTTGAAAATAATAATGCATCATCCCTGTAACAGTATAGCTCTCCTTACAATTGCTCAGTCTTTCATACTTGCATACCTGTGCACACATGCACAATGGACTTCTTTGAATCTCCTCAGTGATAGATCTGTCACCCTCCAAACTATAAAAAAAAAAGGGGGGGGGGGATGCCACACCAAACAAAAAAGCTTTACCACTGCAAAAGTTTTCTAGGGGAGGAAAAACAAGTGGGAAAGAAGGAAGGATCTTGAGAAAGATATTTCATAAACATCTGAGGTTTGTTATATGCAAAAAAAGTTTCCTTTTTTAAAATGCCTTTTGTAATTGGACACTTATTTGTAAAACGTTAGGAAGGACTAGGATCATGCTGGTTTATTGCAGAGGTGCTCCCTCTGGGCTGGATGGGAAACTGGACCCTCTAGCCTGAGTAAGGGGCAGCGTATACACTCTACCTGTTCTGTGTCGGGGGGAAAAAGCAAAGTGCCTTAGAGCTCTTTCACTTGACTTGCTCTGAGCAACTTGGGAAAGATACCTCTGTGGCTTTCTGTTTATTAGTCAGTAGAAGTTTTTGGATAATTAGCTAATTACTAGCTTCTCTAATGTCACTTTCATTAACAAGTATGTTAAAGCATTTTTGGATGTTGTTATGTCAGCTCCGTATGGAGGGACATGTCTACTATTTAAATGAAGTTTGGTTATTCAAGAAGAAAATGTAAGTCTGTTATTGCTGCACCTACACTTCACATAGCCGGGACTCCCTGAGTTTGAGGCACAACTGCATATCAGGTGAAACGGTGGGAATTCAGTATATTGGGAAGTTTAGTCTAAATCAGTCCCAAGGTGGGTACCCGGAAATGAAGGCTCTCAAACTGTACAGAGCAAACAGCAACCAACTATGCTAAATGTATAAACTGACCTTCTTTAACCACGACCATCTTCCTGCTGTGTGATTTCTAGTCTGAGTGCTAGCAGTACACAAAAGAGATCCTTTGTCTGCATTCAAGAAGTCAAGTGTGTCTAGCAGGACAAGGTTCAGAGGAATTTTAGGTTAGTACATGTTTCCTAAGAGGAAGGTAACCATTTCTGTTCGGACACTGTGGAAAAGGCCATAAAAATAGGACAAATTGTTTTGAGGCATCTCTTTCATTATGTGGCTTGAAAGCAAGATCACTGATGGTCAGCTTAGCTCAATGTACACCTTTAGGAGAGACTTGCCTGCAGAGGAAGGCTGCTGTGAATCAGTCTTTTAACTGCTTATGAACGTTTCTTACATGTGAATAAAGAAACATACACACACTCTCCGTGTGTTGGGTTTGAGCCATGAATATTACTTGCTTTCCCTTTGCTGTTCATTTTTTCTTGTATTCTGAATATACCTTTTATTAGTGTCCTGAGCTATGCCTTTCCCAGCCCTCCTCATTAAACACAACCTCTCTTTTTTTCCTGGGTCCAGCTGTGAATATGCCTTTTTTCCCCTCCATCTCTGACAATAGCAATTTTTTCTATGTTATCTGGCAGTTCTTCCTCAGTCTAAATTACATTGAATTTGCCACAAGTTTCAAAGGGAGGAAGGACTGGCATTCACAAGCTATGCTTTCCACTGATCCATGAAAAAAAAGAAGTGGACAGTAAAGCTAAAATAAAAAGCAGGGTTTTTTCTACTCTTTGTGAAATTGCTTTTCACTCATCCTACTGTTAGTAAAGCTGTTTAGCTTCTCAAAATCATGCAGAGCATGTGCAAAGGGTGCTTCTGCAAGCTAGTGGTGTAACATTCTTAGCTGAACAGAATTCTAGTGGTGCCTCTCAGAACAACTGTGATTATGGAAAGCCATCTGAATGGAAGAGTAAATGAAAAACATTCTCTCTTCTTTTTTTTATTTTAAGAAAATGGTTATTTTGATAAGCGCGGGTTAGCTTTGAAATTCAGAAACCGACATAATGCCTGAAAGGTCTTATATGACTTGGAGTCTTCATTGGAGTCCTTGTGATAGGCAACGTACAAATGTATCTGATGGATTTATAGTTTGTTTACAGTTTTGAAAGCAATGTTGGCTAGAACAGAGGATGAATAATATGTCTTTCTTACACATTTCAAAACATTTGGCTAATAGATCTAGTTATTTCAGTTTCATTAATTTAGTTATACCAATTTAAATGAGCTGAGGATCCAACCTGTGGACTTCCAGAGAACTACATCATGACTCCGAGCTTTCATTTGCTGTTCTGTAAGCAGCTTCTTTTAAAAGAAAAGCGTTACGCTTCAGAAATACTTAAAAAAACAATTGCAACAAAAGCTGAAATTAGGTGACTTTCAGCTTCTTCCCATTTTGTCACTTTAAAACAAGGATAATAAAGGAAAATAACCTGCCTGTATTTATTTGCTGTTGTAAGTTGAGTTTCAGCTTCGAAGCCAATTTTTATAACTCAGTAATAAACTTCTGAAAATGTGATGGTAGTGTGGAAACTGCTGACACAGGCTCAAAGCTGTTAGCAATTGTCACCTGAACATATGCAGTGCAAGTGGCCAGCTGATGAAAATAGTGAAACGCTGTCCTGTGTCTCTGTTGTGGAATAACAAAATCTGGAGGGCATTCAGTTCTAGGTGAACTCTGCACCCATGAGCTCTGTAGCACTTACACTCAGGTTGTTAATACAATTAGTTTGTCTCTTAATCTTTTTTTGAAAACTCAGCCACTTGCATTAGGTACCAGAGTGAGAGCTGAACTGTTCTTCACATCCGATGCTCCCTGCAATTGCTGATCCCTTGTGGGAGGATGACTTTTACAATAAGGCATGTTACAACACACAGAGGAGTGTGTGGGTATCTGTTCACTGACTTCAGTGAGTAAAAGTTGTGGGTTCTTAATTAGGCCAGCTAAGGGGTTATTAGTATCATACTGGTTCTAGCTGAATGCTTTTTAGAGGTATAAGTTAAAGGGCTTTACCAGAAGAATCAGAGTCAAACCTTTACTATTTAGAGTAAGTGTTAAACTTAATGACCCATTTCGTAGCCCTGTTCTATCCTTTAACCACAGCACACGACTATACCCCTGTGCAAAAAGGGCAGACTGGTCAGAAAGTTCATGCTCTGAAGTTGAATAGGAACTGTGACTGCTTCAGATAAGTGTCCTTGACAATCTACTTTTAAGGCCAGTAGTGCTTTTTCTGATCTGGCATTATTTTGGGCAGAGAAGGGGTTTGCCTCTTGGGCAGTTTGTCATGTCCTGATACATTCTGAGCGGGAAGCACTGCAGAGCTGAGAAGGGGCTCGATGTTTCTCTCTTAAGGCTGTGTCTGTACTGTGTTAATAGTTGTCGTGGTCTGCCCTCAAGATCACACTCAACCAAGGTTTGTATTCTAGAGAGAGAGGAGCTTGAGCAGGCTGCCCTGAAGGATACTGCAGGCTGTCTGTAGCCTTTTTTTGGTACATCCATGAATACAGTGTACGGACGGGGTACAGACCACGCGGTGTTTATCTCCATTACTGAAAAGTATAGCCATAAGGTGTGGCTCTGTCAGACAACAAGAAAAGTGTTCCCGAGCGTAACTTTTTTATAAGTTCAGGCACGTACATTGCTAGCTAGCCTAAAGAAAAGGAAAGTATAATCTCAAGGTTCTTGAATTTCAGCTTATTAAGTGCATTTGGAAGCAAACAGACCTGGGTTCTGGCACTGGGCTGTGGACCTCACCACTATGAGGACCCCAAGAACTCTCTGCAAAGATTAGTGAGGTCGCAGAGCTGCTGTTCATAGTTGGCAAACATCTGTGGTTTAGGAAGTTGCACCAAGTAAAGTGTGCTATTGTCAGAGGACAAGTCAGTGGAAGAACTCAATTCAAGAGTGGAACTGTTCAGATAATTTTTCAGTTAAATTGTTCTTCACTGGACAATGTGATTAATCAAAGCTGTGGCTTAGATGCAAATGAAGACTTACATCTGTATCTCAGTGGTCTGATTCTGGAAATACATTTTGGTATTAGCATCTTTCAAATCAGGCTCAAGGCTGTATTAGATGGGGGAAAACATCATGGCTTTACTTCCAAACATCTTCAGACCTAGAACAGAAATAAAATTATTCATTAATACTAATAACTTTGTAATAACTACAGAGGGATAGCAACAGATTCGATTTAAGTCAGTACCAACCACCCGTGAATCTGAACTGATGACCCTGTCTCTGAACTGTGTGTATATACATTTCCTATGGGGGAGATCTAGGTAGTGCTTTAATAAACCAATATATTCCTTGGATGAACCTGGTGGCAATTCTAAGGGGAAGGTAGGTTTGATGTTGTAAAGACCTATTTGTGTGCTTAGTGTCTGGTTGATATCAAGGGGGTTCCCACAAGTGTATAAAATACAGCATGTATCTAGGATTTAACTGCATTCAGAGTCAGGCTCTGAGATCCTCGTGTCTGTAGTGTGTTATGTTTTCCACATCTTAGCAGTGCAATGTGATTTGAAAGCATTTTGATGAACAGGTCTTGCTCAAAGCCTTGTTGCCTTGCCAAGAGAACTGGAAGCCTTGCTGTTTCCATGTCATTTGCAAAGCAGTCTCTTGTTGCATGTGTACTCTTACATATAAATTGTGGTGCTGCCTGTGGATTATGTTAAATATTTCACCCTATGCCTGTCTAAACTTCTAAGCATTACAGTTGTAGACCATGCATGTAAATAATTTATGAAAAACACTGTATGGATTTTAAGTCTTAGCCTTTTGGCATCTGCATTTTCATCTCTGAATGTTACTTGTGTATTACACGGCTGTGATAAATTAGCTTTTTAGTGAATTGGTTATGGTGGATTTTTAGGAGAAAGCAGAAGTAGCTGTTACTCACGTAAATATGCAAAACTTTGCTGGTAACAAACTAGGAAAAAAAAGGCTAATTAGTGTAATTACTGTCATTATAATTCTAATTTAACTGCATAGACTTGTACTGCAGCAACATCAGAGCTGTCACATTTGCAAACTGCATAATTATATGTATTAAGTTCTGTCTCTGTTGCATCCAATATATAAAATGGGCTGTTACCTTAAACTGCTCCAAAAAAAAGTCAAAATGTCATTAAAGGGTTGACTTAATCTCCTTGATTTTTCTGATTACCAGTGAAAGGTGAAACAAAAAGCTTGTCTAAATAAATCTTTTAAAAATATAATTGATAAAATTCATAAATAGATGGTGAGCTGAAAATAATAAATCTGAGTGTTCATGTATATATTTGTGTGTTCATGTCTGCATTTATAAATCCTGCTGCCTTGTACTTGCTGGTAGTACAGATCTTCCCTTGAGTTAATCTAGCTGTTAGGAAGCAGCTTTTTCCAAAGCGGATGATCTGAGTACAGTCTTGCTGATACTGTGTGAATTTTTTTTTTGAGGCCACAGTATATAGAATAATGTCAAGGATGAAATCCTAAGTAATTGTAAATGTGTTGCATGCTAAATTAAACTTTTAGAGGCTTATTGGTTATTTGAGCATTTTGAGCTTACACAAACCTGGAGGGAGAGGTGGGTGTTGTCAGTGCTTTGAAAGATAGGATAGAACTTGAGATAATTTTGATAAATTGCAAAAATGTCCCAGAATCAATAAGATGATGTTTAATAAAGAAAGATAAGAAGAAATGAGGAAGCAAATACACAGATTTGTAATATGGAATAGTTAGTGGGAAAGTAGGGGATGTCGTATTAGAAACTGAGCAAGTCGAAGCAGGATTCAGCTGCAGAAAGGCAAATGACAACTTTGGATATTTGACCCCTATCACATGTGAAACACAAGGTAATTATTCCTGATCTAACTGAATTAGCAGCTGAAGACTTAAATCTTTTATGTGATGAACTATACAGTGGTTTTAATATGTAGCATACAGATGAAGCAGGTGCTGATTGAATCCAGTATAATCCCTGCACAAGAGTTATGCCCTGATCTTCTGGGGCTTCTCCGAAAACACGCTCCAGTGTGGTGTGACTTGTGTTTTGGTTTTGTTTGGGTTTTTTTTTAAATTTAAACTTACACATCAATACATTCTGCTTCATAAACAAGTGTTGTGTTGTTCATTTAGCATCTGTGATAAGGACCCATCATTCAACAGTTGGCTGCCTGGAGTGATGCAAGTGAAATATACTTTACCAGCAAATCACATGTCATGGATGTCTTAATGTATAAGATTTCTTGCATGTGTAAGTTCCAGAATTGCCTGAAAGTGGATGAAAAGTCAGAAAGAGAGCTCAAGGGATGCCAGGAGGAATGCTGGAATTTCCCTTTGATTTTGTTATTCAAAAATAAAACCCAGACCTGCCCCAGCAAGAACTAAATGTTTTTTCAGCAGTTGGCAGTATACTTCAAGCTGTCAAGCTTTGTTCCTTTCATAAATAGATAAACCTTTGCAAACCTACATGTTCCTGGATCATGTACTCTCTGCCCATAACCTCCTAAACCTGCTGGTCTTGAGTCATCTAATGATCTTGGATAACCCAGTATTTGGTATAACCTGAACTGAATAATGTAACCACCTACGCAGGACAGCGCTGCAAACGATCAGCATGCAGAAACCATGATTCAGTGCCTCTAATGATCAGGATATTAAGTATAATGATAATTTTAAATAACACATTTTGATGTTGCCAAGCTTTTTTAGTTTTGCAAAGCTTGGAAACCTAAAAATAAAATCTGAGAGTCCAACTAATACTGTGACTCTAGTAAAAAAAACGCAGCAGGCTTTTAATTCTGAAGTAAATAATTCAAAGCTTGTCAAAGAATTTCAAGAACTAGTACTGCTGTTACTTTTTAGAAGAGCACCTATCAGTGTAGCAATAAGTTGCGTATCTAATGCGTGCAGGTCTCTGATAAGTGCATATTTAGGTCAAGTGAGAACTTGAAAGTAGTCACAAAGTTCTACCTCAGTCAGAACCTGCTGTAAACTGCAAAATTAGTTTGTTTCTCAGGCAGCATTTCATTCTTTTCATGTCAATCTTCAGTGCTGTGTGTTTCAAAATTGGGCTTGTATTTATCGCCAAAGTGTGGGGGCAGTGATGGTGACACTTTTTTTTTGCTTGTCCAATGTTCCCTGGGTGGTGCGTGTGACTAGCTAGTAACACAGACATGACTTATCCCAGGCCCTCAAACTGAAATCCTTCTGAGCTTTGAAGTGAAGAGACCTGAACCCAAGGCTACAGCTCTCATAAGGATGGACAGAAAATGTAAATAGGAACAGATACAAGTTTTGACATGACCCAAATCAAATTTTGATTTGGAATTCTTTAACTTAGTTTCATTCCCTGAGACCATGACACGTTGCACACCATTTTTGAGCCCCCAACCTTCTTTCAGCAGACTGAGAAAGTACATCCTGTGAGACTTCCTTACTTAATATGTATTTATGCTTCTGGAGCACTCTTGACAGTTTGTTTTCTCCCCCTTTCTACATAAAAAATGAGTTGCTTTTGTACTGCTCAGCATTGTGTTATGAATATTAATCCAGAGGGTTTATTTTTGTTATTCTAAATCTGCCTGTATTCTTTGTAAGAAGAAAAATGGGACATAATTAATCTCTCTGTTAATCTTGATATTTGCATGGAACAAGTGAAACAAGCTCTTCAAACCACTTGCTCCACTCTTAAGAAGTATTTACACTGCAGTTCAGAGGGAAACTCGAGGGCTTATTTATTTATTTATTTTCATCATCTAAGATTCAATACACACAGTGGGAGGCAAATTTCCTAACTCCCAGTGAGTTTTATCTGGTTCACTGTAGTGGTTGGAAGATGATTTCAAAAGTATCTGCAGGGGAAGAGTGGGAAGTTACCAAATTTGAGAAGGCAGCTCTCTTAATAAAAGATGTAGCCTGTCATGTACAGCTTGGGTCTCCAGATGCAGCCAAGTGAGCTCTCTGTGGGGCATGTTTGAACTTGGGCCTGGTGTGCAGGGTCACTGAGACTGACAGAAGTGACTTGGGTGCTGTTGAAAATGGTCTTCCCTGCTGACATTTACTTCTTTGTACTGTTTTAATTAGGAGATGTGTGTTGCAAGATAAAGCCCATAATTCCCTGGAGATTCTGAGGGGTCGAGTTTGTAATAGAAACATTGATACATGGGGACACAGCAGTAAGTTTAGCTCTGCCACGCACCCTTATAGAGTAGGACCTCAATTCCTCTCTGTTTTTTCCTGTTACTAAGGTGGGATAATGCCAATGGCACAAATTTCTTGTGTCTCATTAGGCCTAATGTTTCCTCTGGGTTTTGTGAAAATGTGCCTGGCATCCTGTGTGCTAGAGTCCAAGGTGTGCAGGACCTTGGTGAGTACAGGGAAGGGGCAGAATGATGGAGCAGCTTAGTTGCTGCAGTGATGTTGTATTCCTTTGGGCTGCAAGGTCTGTGGGTGTCGCTTCACAAATGAGTCTGTAGCCTCTTGGGACTGCAGGGGTTTGTGCAGCCTTGCAGCTGGAACCTGTTACTCATGTCTGTGCTCTGTATCAGATGTATGAAAGTAATTATTTCTCTCTGCGCTGTGTACAGCTGCTGCATACTTGACTTTTACTGATGTGAGGATGAAATTGGGGTGTCTTTAGCCTTGTACAGCATTCCATAAATCATTGCTCAGTGATATGGGGGAAGATATGTGCTGTACTGTAGGTAATAATACATTTAATTGTATTTAGCAATGTAGCAGCCTTGTCTAGACTAAAATCTAGAGTTATCTAGAACAAAATTGAAATGCATGTATTAGTTGTAATAAGTCTAACTACTTTTTTTTTTTTTTTAAAGAAATTCTTGTCAGATGACTAAAATAGCGTTACTTGGACTGTGAATGGTGACTCCCAAGTTATGCATTGTAGCTTCCTCTGCTGGGCTTTTGTTGTTGATTACTTATTTACAGTGGCCTCAAGTAGGGTAGAACCTGTGCTAGAGAATTTACAGTCTTAAGGAAAAAGAAGTAGGAAAGTTGCATGAGAAGAAAGAACAATGAACATTTTATACAGAACTGGGATGCAAATTGGTGTAACCTTCAGTAAACAGCATGATAGTGTAGCAGAGCATTGTAAATGAGGACAAAGTGGAGATCGTGAGTTGAGGCTTCTATTTGGCCATGTACAGGAATGTCAGGAGGAACAGGAGTAGGATACAGTTTTCTTTAATAAACAGCCTTTCACATGGAACCGTATTTTCTTTTCTACAGATTCCCTGATTTAGAAGTCACGTCCTCTAAATTCTGAGGCAAATAAGACAAAGATCCTGGAAACAGCATTCATCTTGCAATCCAGATGTTTCCACAGTGCAGTGAAAGCAGTGTGATCCTTTAGAAAAGCTGAGGTAACTGTTTACAACATGGCCAGTATGTTTTTGTTTTTCCCCTCTGCTGCCTCTAGGTAGTATGTAGTTGAGTGGTGTGTGCTTTGGAGGAAGCAGCAGAATAGCAGAGAAGCCCAAGCTGTATGCTTCTAAATTGTGAAAAACATCTTCCTCATCACATAGATCCTCTTTACGTATGTAAATATGAAAAGAATCAAAGCCTTGAAGTACAGTACCATAAGCAGTGTATTTTTTAATATCTGGGAAGTCAAGGGTTGCCTTTCACGAGTTCCGCAAAGAATCTTCAAGTGTCGTGGAAATGCAAAAAATACAAAGCACTTTGTCTTCAGTACAGAGCAACTTGTGTCTTCGTGTTTGTATACTTTTTGCATACATTGAACCCTGGTGTCCCAAGGCAAAAAAACTTGTTTCAGGCACTGTATGTTGCTCTAATGGACACAGCAGAGTAGCACAAGCAACTTCAGAGATCTTTATGAAATTTTAATAAGCATCACATGGTGTGAAGCAATTGAAATTTGTTTGATCTCTTGCTGGTGCTGCAGTTAACAAAAGAGTGACAGAGAAAAAAACTGCCAATTAAAAGGAGGGAAGGGTTTGTGTGCTATATAAATCAATAGGATTGGTACAACCGTGAAAACAGACTCAGGGGTTTTTTTGCTCGTGTTGGTCAGCAGTTTGCTTCAGTTAACAGACAATGGAGAACTTCTGCAGGTTGATCTTTAATTTCATCAGAATTATGAGCCCCCTTCCCTCAGCGGGAGGTTACGAACTGCTCAGGAACAGTAATCTCGTAGGCCACAGATGGTGCAGATAACTGACAGGACACAGATTTATACTGTCTAGTTTACTTGCCAGTAACACATGTACTCTCCCCAACCTTCATGTCTTCTCCTCCAGAAAGGTCATTAGAAGAGGATTAGCAGAGGAACCAGAAGGTTGATATGTAAGAGTGAAGGTGGATGGAAAAGTAATGTTTGGGGTTTTTTTTATATGAGCATCAGAGTTTGATTCTGTCTCGCTGATGGCCTTTTCAGTGGTCTTTCCCCTTCTGCTTCCCTGCTCTGAAGTAAATGCTGTGCATAAACCAGAAATTTTACCTGGGTCCAAGAAAGCTTCATGTGTTAATGCTTCATCAAAGGTGATATGTTGATACGCTGAGTTTCTTTAGAGAGGTGACATTCTGGTAACTGAAAACCCTAATATTTTGTAGAGAAATTCAAAGACATTGTATGTGTCCAAAGAGGAGGTAGAAATCTGAATGAAATATAGGACTCTGAAATCTGTGGGTAAAATCTCTGCGTGTTTTGATTTGGAAAGCTACTTTCCAAGAAAGCATTTTTAGTGTTCAGCTGTATTAAAAGAATTTGCAAATGTATTTTCCTTGCATTTTGCTAGTGCAGTCTGCTTAGTAGAGGCAGATTGATTCAGATCACTTTCCAGAGGTTCCTAATGCAGTGCATAATCAAAAATCCCATTATTATATGAAGCCTCACTTTTAAGAGCATGTAGATTAAAGTATCTGTCTTGGAGGGAGTGGTCATGGTGTACTGCTGCTGCTGACATCTAGCCTTTAGCTTGCTGGAATATTAACTTAGTATTACTGCATGAACATGCCAGGTTGAAGTGAGGCAGAATGGGTGCCAGGTGGGTCTTTGGCAGAGTATAGGAAATAACTTTAACATGAGTCCTGTGATCAGCCAAGGTTGTTACCTCCTTATAAATGCATGCTGTCAGTTGTTCTACTGGGAAATCTCACCTAGTCTTCAATGAACACTAAAGGTGCTGTTGCCTTCAAGAGACATGCAGCAAATCTGTCTGAAGAGTAGCACGTTGAAGTAATGGGTTAAGCCTGTCTGCAGGGTGACCACCAGCTGACAGCAATACAACGGTACTATGTGCCATACAATGCGATACGATTGGTAGGTACAGGAACAATTGTTTTCTAAGACATACCCTGTATATTAAAACTTGTGAACCAGAGTCAGCTCTGGTGTCTGACTTCAAAAGGCTTGTGATGAGGATGAGCTTGGCCCTCCATCTGAAAAATAAATTGGAGCAATATTGAATCTTTGGAAATGGTAACCCTGCTTTTGAAGGCTCCTGTTTTATGAAAGGTGCTTTGAAGGTATTCATTCACTCTGAAATGAATTCATGCTATTCATTCTGCCACTCACAGAATAAGAGATAATAGCAGTCACTCATGATTGCTGTCATCTATCAACAGTTCATTACATACCAGTTAGACTGAGGATACAGCATTTGTGAAAAGTATTACTGTGTGCATCTTGAAAAGAAAAAACCACCAACTTTATACATAAAGATACTGAGCCTGTTCTCTACAAGACTGGGTATCTGATATTTTGGATGGTTTTTTTATCAAGTGAAGCCGCTGATATACTGAACATGTAAACTGGTAGAAAATGGTGCTACTCCAAGGAGTCAGTTTACCCCAGTTGAGGATTAGGCTTGTTCTGGACCACCCTACCCCATATGGTGTGTTACTATATGTAATGACTCATACCAGTACAAGGTAGCTGTGAAACATACAGGGAAAACAGTGTTTTACTCCCACTTTCCACTAACCAGATGCAAATGACATTCCTAGCATGATTTTCCTTAGAAGCTCATCTCTTCAGAATGTGTCTGTCAAATTGCTGATGTGTGTCCTCTCCTTTTGCCTCAGGAATTCAGCCAAATATCCTGTAGCTAGGTAGGGAGACAGGAGCTGCCACTTTGTCTGGGATTTATTTACAAAGGAAGTTGGATCCCTCTTGCTGCTAGAATGACTTTTTAGTATTCTGGTAGTGTGTGTGAATAGAGAGGATCAATGGTAGAACAGAGAGTTAAGTACTGTGCTGTAAGCACCACCTGTTTGGACTAGTGTACCAAGTGTAAAAGGTTAGCCAAAAAGGGACCTGTATGTCTGCCTGGCCCCACCTCTCCATTCGTACTTGTAGTGTTAAAGTCTGAGTAGGAGTAAAGGTGACAAGAGGAACCCTGCAGGTAACAGTCACTTCATGCACGTTTCCCATTTACAAATAATTTAATATAATTTTCCTATTATTTAAGGATGATGCAAGTGTAGATTCATAATGTGTACGATGAGACTGATAATTTCATGGAAAACGACTATAAAACGCAGTATCTAACACATAATCATTTGAGTCAGCATATCCCAAAGAACAAGATCACTATGGCTGTTATTGTTTCACAGGTGGGGAAACTAAGGAGAAGAGACTCACTAGCTCTCGAGACACTTTCTTTTGCAATTGGTCAAGAAGCACCCTTTGACAAAAAAAAAAAAAAAGGCAGCTTGGAATGTGACCCTTTTCAAAGTATAGTGATGCTAAAACACCGTAGTGTTGACTGCTGATCTCTACTGGGCCCCTTCTGCTGTGTCCTTGTCAACTCAAACACTTCATTCCGCTTCGTACTTTTTTACATACCAAGGCATGTGCTGGTTTTACTCATCTGCTTGCAGTTGTTGAATACACTGGCTCTGTTTAGTCAAACAAGTTTTCTGTTTTGATAATGTATAGCCAGAATTAAAACAAACATAGTGTGGAGTGTTGGCTGTAGGTAACCTCTACCTCAGTTTACCTTCCTGTAAAATGGTTATAGGAGTATTTCTCTGTGTAACACTGTGTTACAATACTTAAGCAGTGTTAGTTTTAATCCTTTCAGCAAGTTCT
The DNA here is from genome assembly GCF_031877795.1 of Strix aluco. Taxonomy (NCBI): domain Eukaryota; kingdom Metazoa; phylum Chordata; class Aves; order Strigiformes; family Strigidae; genus Strix; species Strix aluco. Next base: position 5,966,817 of record NC_133958.1, on the reverse strand, counting down.
CTGTAGATTGAAGAACATGCAAAATAATAATATACAAGCTAGAATGGACACTTTAGCTGGGAATATAATTTCTCCCAAATCTCTGAAGAGTAATTGAGTTAATAACTAGTTAACTACTTGCTAATGTATAATTTTCTCATTTAGACAAGTAAATTGTAATTAACACATATAGCCTACAGATACATGCAGGGGGAAAAAATATCTAATTTTCCTCCTTCTTTTCCCAAGTATGGATAGATTAAAATGTCCTGTTTTGTGGGAATTACATTTTAATGAACTCTAATATGCATAGATCCCTTTAAAGAAGGCTTTTTTTATCAGCTCTTTTAATTATGAGGATCAGCTTGAAGCAAAAGGACTTGAAAAGCTTTACATTTAGAAAAAATAAACCACAGAGGGGGGGATCCCCATAACTATATTTGGAAATAAAAGCCTGAGGAAAGTATTTTGACTTTTTTTTTTTTTTTTTTTTTTTTTTTCCCCCTCCTGTTGGAAGTATGGAACCATTGTGTTTGCAGGTACTATCTTTTAGGTCAAAACTTCACACACATCAGCTAATCAACATCATTGTGAGGTTGGAGAAATATTTAAAGCAGAAATTGAGGTGGAGTGGGGTGTAGAGATAGTGACAAGGGTGGTCCTTAAATCTACTCTTATCTCTGTTTTCATTGAAGAGGGTTGATACAAATAATGTACTGGAACAATCGCACATCCTGCTGAAGAGAACCCAAAAGCAGAGCCACATACAGGGCACCCTGTCTAGGTATTTCTGCATCACTTTATATACCTCCTTTGCCTGCTTTTACTAGTAATAGCAAGTGTTAGAGAGCATGAGATGAGTGTTCTGTACCTCTGAAATACTTGTTGAGTTACCCATCTCGGATACATACAGGGTTGTTATTTTAGCAGTGCTGGTTAGTGCTACAGTCTGGGCAATGACTTCTGGGGTTGTTGTTTTTTTTTTTTTTCTTCTGGTTTTTCTTGGGATTCTTATTTTCAAAGCAGAAAACCACATCTAAAGGACTTCTGCAGTCTGGCTAATAGATTTTTACAAAAAGAAGTGTGGAAGATAAGGCTGGTAAAGGAGCAGCTTTGAGGCAGGGTTGGCCTTTTATGGCAAATGTGAATTCAAAGAGTTAAACTCCCTTCATGTGGATAAAAAGAAATGGTTGTGGTGGTTTAACTACAGTGTCATGTCTGCTCTCCAGTGCATCTAATGGAGAAGTCATTTCTTCCCCAGAATAAAATGTTGTCAGACAAGCATGACAAGCTGAAGTAGGGGAGGAAAGTATCCTTCCACTAGTATTGCATCACTTTAATGTGGCAAAGCACAGCATCATGTCACAGAAAATTTCTGACACTTTTAGAGAGGGAGGCGAAAATGAAGACTTTCAACCGGTATCAGGGCTCACAGAAACAGTCTAGTGAGGTGAGTTGTTCGCTGTATCTGAAGGATGAGTTCATGGCCCTGGTTGCTTGACTTGGTGCTTTCTTTAGCCCCTGGCATAAGCACTGACAGAATGTGCAACGTTCGTATTTGCATGGGGACCCTCACTCGTGTCTGGGCACAGTCCAGTTCTGTAATCTCTGCGGTAAGGACAAGCTGGGCTTTTCTGGAGCCTTTGACTCTTAATAATTCAGTGTGGGGAGGTATCCAGATACCTAGTGTTGCTCTTAACATGCTGTCATCTTGTTCTTTCCTTTTTTTTGCCCAGATCCTCAAAGGTGCTGATGTGAAATCCTCTGCTGTGTGTGTGCCTCTGAGGGTGTGTACCTCTTCTCCCATTCCCTACTGAGGCAGAACCTCGCATTCACCCAGCGTGGGTGCTTTTGCTGCAGCTCCTTTGCTCGGCTGGCAGGGCCCTTGTGAGAAGCGTGGCAATGCATTTGGGTTCTAGCTAAATAACATCTTCCTGTTTTGCAGGTGTAATATTCAGTTTATCCATGTTTTAAGACAGCCACATAACTCAACTGGGTAGGGTTACCCTGATGCAATTGCAACTGAATCCTGACTTAAGAAAAATGAGTATTTTATTCCTTATGTTACAGTTGCTATCTGCCCCAGGCCATTGATCACTGTACAGTCACAGGCTGTAATATCATTTTGAGGTTCTCTTCTGTGCCAATACTCAGGAACACAGGGCTGATGCTACGTGCTTGTAATGTCACCGTTTGCCAGCAGGTGTCCCTTCAAGCTCACCAATCTTCGGCGTTTATTTAAGAGATGCTAAGTGTTGGCTATTAACGGCAAGAAGTTGTTTGGGTTTTTTTATAACATTGGGTAAAAATTCAAAGAGCCCACCTTGTTTCTCTGAGCTTCTAGTGTACGGAACGGCGCTATGTAAACTGGTGAGATGTATCGCAGAGATTATCCTGAACCAAATGCCTCATGTGAATGCCCCAAATTTTTAGGAAGGTTGTCCCTTCCACCCAGGGAAGAGGTGATGATGCAGCTAGAATGTATTATGGGGTCCTGATTTATTTCTCCTTTCAGCCATTAACTCTTTGTATAATCCTGAGCTGCTTCGATAATGTTTGCATGTGTTCTGTCTGTAAAAGGATGATGTTTTCTTCCTCACAGTATATTCTTGTTGCTAATGACTGAGATGGGCTCAGATACCTTGAAGACACAACCTTTGAAATATATAGGCAGATTTGTTTTTAAAAGTCAAACCCAAACACTCCTGAAATAGGTTTCCTGAATTTGTTTGCTAATCTTGATGGTTATTTTGAAGATATCTTTATTTTATAGGTGTAGTTTGAGGAGTTGATTAGGGTTTTTAAGAAGATTATTTAAAAAGGGGAAGAAAAAAAAAAAAAGCTGTTGATGACTCATGTTCCACAAATCTAAAATAATGGTCAAAAACAAACTCATGTGTTTGGGGGTGTTGTGTGTGTGTGTGTGTGCAGGGTCCTCTTTAACCAGCTGTGATTTTGTAGCGTACTCTGTTATATACAGCATACGAGAGATGAACAAGACCTGGTTTTGAATGGGAGGGTAAAAAGCTGCAAAAAGTGAGAGTTGCCAATTTTAAAACTAGATGTTTCTGTAGCTCATACTCAGCTAATGTCTGTGAATTGAATTACTAGTCTTTAACATTTTTGGTGTGTGGGAGGTTGCTTAGCTGGTTTGGATATTTTTGCATGTTGTCGTTTAGTAAGTACTGCTACTATACCGGTCTCATACAACTAGGAGATTCAGTGATGTGGTGGAGGGGCTCCTGGGCCTGCCTCCACTGTGTGTGATTGTGGAAAAGATACTGGAGGTTGAGTCTCTGTTCCTCCTTATATTTGTCATAATGCATCAACTTCTCTGTAGTGCTGGAGAACCCCAAGGGCGGTAGATGCCTAGGACAACATTTTGATTCATGCTGACTAATAAATGACACAAGACGAGTTTGAAACTACTTTGTCAGACTAGATGACTGACAGACCTGTGAGGAGCAGCATCTTCATTTTCTGGAAGGATGTGTGTGATAACACTCCTGGTTCTGATGTGTAGCAGATTGACAGCTGGACTTGTAGATTGAGTGGATTTGGTTTCTTGTTTATACTGGAGGTAAGTCTGAGCAGAGTCAGGTTGTGCTTCATTACATCAGATAAAAAATTCCTCCTGTATGTGTGAACGTATACTGTCTTCACACACAAACACTGACTAACGTCTTCAGGGCTCAGATGCCATTTGGATCTTGCTCTCATCAGCATTATTAGTCTCATTTTAGAAAATAAATGTCACTGGAAAGAGAACCTGCATTTTTCTTGTTTCAAATGTAGGTTGTTGATTTTTTTTTTTTTTTTTTTTTTTTTTGCTGCCTTGTCTCTAGTGTCTCTTAAAAAACCCTAACTTTTTAGATGAGCAATAGTAAGCTGCTCAGGGTTAAAGGAGCTTTAGGTTTTCTTGGACCGTTTTGTAGATTGGATATAGGTAGGTTTAAGTTTGGTTCCCAAAGGAACAAATACTACCACATGGATTGCCCTGAACAGAGTCTGCAGAGCAAATCTGTCCTATCTCGAATCACCAGTCGAAGCTCTATGGAGAGTCTGTCTGGTGGTAACTTTGCACTGGTTTGCCCCATCCTCAACAGGTAATCAGTGTTCATATTCTTCACCTATACTTACTGCTTACACCTGTTGGAGCCGATGGCATTTAGTGGGTTATTGACAAATTGGTTCCTAATTAACTACAGATGGTTCCCAATGTTCAGAAATACCCATAAACAAATACCTACTATGTTAAGAAGTGATAAACTGCATCAGACTCTCTCTCCTGTGTGATCGTCTCTCTCCTGCTGTGCCTCCCTCCTCCTGCTACTCTTTTGGAGTTACTTTTCAAAAAGCAGTGACAGCCATTTCCCCTAATGTTGCAGTCTGTATAGGTATCTTTATGCCATACTGTGCTTCCAGATCTGTAAATAAATGCCTTGTTGTCAAGGTGATGGGCGTTTTATGATAGTCAGTTGAATAAATAAATATACTGGGAAATTAAACCACCAAGTTTGCTAGTCATGGTTAGTATTTCTACTCTGTGTGTTGCTGCTAACATGGAGGACATCTGAAAACTGTTCTTGCTGTTCTACTTTCAACAGAAGCCTACATATAAATCTTGCCAATGAGCAAAATGTAACATTGGCATCGGATAGCAGAGCCACAGCAGAGGCTTTGGCACTGACACTGCAGAGGTCTGTGCAGGCTGTCAGCCCAGGTCTGTGCCAGCACCAAGGGCTTCAGGGAGGGAATTAAGAAATCTATATGGAAATGGGATCAGATTATTCAGTATATACAAACGGATTGTTCTTCATCATTTTGTCAGCTGTGAGGTATCTGAATGTGTTTAAACAGCTGGCTTATGGGTCATCACCTACTTCCTGGTTATTCTCATGGAATCTTATGGGTCAAATTACACTTGCAGCAGTTTATCATTTTCCAATTGTATTCTTTCCTGGAGTGAAAGTGTTTTTATGTTAATTTATTATTGTAATTGGGGATAAAAAGCAGCAGTATTTGAGGACAGACCCAGTTGAAGAAACACCTCACAAACAATTCCTCAAGAATTCTTTCACTGTACTTTGTTACTTTTGAGTTTGTACACACCAAGGAAGTAAGACTGAGCCTCATCTTACTGTTATGTTTTTGTTAAATTACTTAGTTAGGGGTGTTACATTTCTTCTCAGATGGGTGTTTATGCTTCCCAGTGTTTTTAGACTGCCCTCCATTACAAACAGTGAACTCATCCATATGATGTTGTCATTATCAGACGTGTAATGAATTCCTACCCAGATGGACTCCATTTCCTCTCTTCAACCCAGAAGCTGATGGAAGCTTCCCCCACTGTTAGTAGCATAATGTACAGAAAGAAAAAATTAAAAACATATGATAAGTTGTTACCCTTGTAGACAACTTGTGACCGTTTCTGTCACAAGAGCAATCTGGTCATCTATTCATGTTATATTAACAGTTGGTGTTTTGATATCTAATTCATTTTTTTTCTTTTTGTTTAAATCTTCACTGCTATTGATTGCAGAAAATATAGTAAGAGGTTATCTTAAGTAGTGTTAAAAGTTTAAAAAAGTTAAAATTAACTACAAAGTTAATTTAAAACAAAAAACAACTACAAAAACTAAAAACCACATTAACACACTAGTATGCAAGCTTAATGGATATTGGAGACTTGCAGAAAACCCGTATTTTCTATGGTATTCATAACATGGGGAAAAAATGCCTGGAACTTTGAGTTTTGAGGGTTTTTTATAAATTAAGTGCTTACATATTTTCTTCTTTCTTTTCACACTGTGTCAGATACTGCTGAACTACGCTCTGAGAAATGTTTCCTACTCTGAAGAGGTTACAGTCTAAATAGATAAGACAGTACAAAGTGAGGCACATAATGTCTTGCACAGGGTCCCATTACAGATCAGTGACAGAGCCAGAAATAAAATATTTTTTAAAGTTTTTTTTAAAAAAACATTGGGCTCCATTCCTCAGGCATCTAAAACCTGCTCTTTTTCTTTCATCTCTGCTATTTTAATGCCGCCCTAAAGGATCACCATGACGCATATTGTACTTCACTTTGCTTCTTGTCTCATCTTCTATTTAAATTGTATGTGCTTTGGAATAGCGGCTTATCCTTTGCTATCTTTTTTGTTTTTTCTTTTTCCTTTGCTGAGCCTAACATAGAGGTCTCTGCACAGGGAACTTCTTTGTACCTGAGAGATGTGAACAAAAGTTTGTTTGGGATGCAGAGAAATAATTTTGGTATGTACATGGTGATCATCACTTACTAACACACAAATTTGCATGTGTACACAAAGTAAGAAAGAGAATCGCATGGTTTTCCACTTTACCTCCCACTCAGATCAACAATCTCAGTTATTCAGAGTGCCACATGTTGCACGGTTTAGCGGAGTACTTTAAAGGTCAGTGCTCTGCAGGTTTTGGTGACATTTGTGAATCTGTTGGGATAGAGTCAGGCAGCTCTCTGAGCAACAGGGGCTGCAAGTAGAGGAAACATAATTTTTAGAGCAGCTCTTGTATAGGTTTGAACTGATCTGGCTCAGCAAAGATAAACAATTTTGTTTGCTTGAAAAGATTAAATAGAAATAGCATTAGTGCAGAGGTCTCCAGCTTGACAGGAAAAGCTGAAGCATAATAAGATATTGTGTAAATGAGTTTTCCTTAATTTAAAGTAATTACATTGCTATTTCATGTTAGGGCTGTCTGCACTCAGGCCTTGTTTTCCAGAAACATTGCACCATAAAACTTTACCTTTCTCTTTACACCTGTTTAAAGTGGTATAGAAAGTTAATCCCTAAAAAAACTAAGGCTGAAATGTACCTGTCCTAGGCTGAAGGACGCCCTCTCAACATTTTATGCCAGTCTAACTGGTGTGGTTTGATACACTTAAATTTGATACAAGACTTGTATGTACGCTAAGCTGTAGCAGGATTGATCTTGCTCTTTTTTCCTCTTATGTAAGTCAGAATCTGATCTGTTTGACTTCTAATGTGCAAACATATTAAGATCATGGATGAGCTGTAAAGGATCAGTGTTTCAATTGGAGCAAGGAGAGGAATGCTGGTAACAAACATGAGTCTTTCAAATTTGGAGTTCAAATGGCAGTTAAGTATGTTCTGAGCATGAAAGCTGCGTGCCCAGAATAGGAAGTTAAAATCAATATGAACCTCAAGGAATACTGTGGCAGTTACTGTGCTTACAGCCTTAGCAAAGGCCTTTTTTTCCCTAGATGTAATTCATTCTAGACACATTTCTTTTATTTGGAATTCCTTTATTTTGTTCATATTTCAGTGAGAACTTTTTAACACAGAACATGGAGAGAAGGGGAAAACACACAAATAAGTTCATGTGTATTTCCAGGGTTTATTCAAGTGTTCTGCAAAGTTTTAATCTATTATTCATGAAATAGTATGATTGCATGTATTCAAGAAAATTTTTTGGACAAAAAAAGAGTGATTTTAAAGCCCAGAATTGTTTAATCAGGTAATAGAGAAAAAAAAAAACAACCCTCACACCAACTTGTAAGTTAAGTGGTCAGTCCAGAAATCAACTGAGACATAATAGACTGAGGTAAAACAGTATGTAAAAGAAATAAGAAAAGTTAAAGATCATTTGGCAAATAATGTTTTAATATGGCGTTCATGAAATAATTGGGAGTGAAAAGCAGATTAATAAAATCAAAACTCAAATATTCTGTAGAGTGGGGGGGAAGGGCTAAATGGGGCAAATAAATTACAACAAACAATGTGAACAAAGAGCACTAGAGAAAACAATAACTATTGTTTGCTAATTTTGGCCATGCTAATGGAGTAGGATTTTGAATTAAGTAAGACAGTTAATTTGTAGAAGGAAGAATGTGTGGTGTGTAATTAAATATCAGAGAACTGTTAAAAGTATTCTGGAAGAAATAAGAAGCTCAAGACAGCTTCCCTCTTACTGTATTTACAGAAAATTACAGAAGCAGCAAACGTATAATTAGGGTGGAGAACTGTAGATCCATGCACCGTTGTGGCATAAAATTACAGTGTAGTTGCTTTGGTTGCAATAGGATTAATGCCAGTGAACAGGCTATTTATTTTGGAGTTCATGGGGGGTGTGTGTGTATATATATTTTTATATACATATATATGCAGTCAATATGTGCACATGCATGTTTGTGTGAATCAGAGTGGTTGAGGTTGGAAGGGTCCCCTGGGGGTCACCTTGTCCAACCCCCCTGCTCGAGCAGGGCCACCCAGAGCCGACTGCCAAGGACCGTGTCCAGGGAGGATGGAGACTCCACAACGTCTCTGGGCAACCGGTGCCAGTGCTTGTTCAGCCTTACAGTACAGAAGTGTTTCCTTGCATGTGCATATGCTCTCGCACTCACTCTCACTCTTTTTTCCCTGTTGCTCCCTCAGTGAAGAGTTTGGTTTAGTTGCTCCAAAATAATCTGTCATAAACTAAGGTTTGGTGGAATGCCGTGGGCTTGATTGTAATCTCACTTACATTGCACAGGTCAGTAGTAATGTGATGTTTTTTGAAACCATAATATTTATTGCTTCTTTGGATATAATAGAGTGGGAAAAGCTCTTCTGCTGAAAAAAATCAGGATAATTCATGGTAAAGTACTGCTGCTTAACATCCTGGTGCATTTTTCTTTTCCTCCAGTTGTTCAGTGTCTCAAACAAGAACTTCCTATATGCATTATATAGGTATAAAATTGCATACTAATCTCATCTCTCCACTTGAATGAAGAGGAACATCTTTCTTGTTGCCAAGATGGAGTTGCTTCATCATCTGTTCTGCACCATGCCATACTCAGTTCATGTTTTCTCCTTTCAAGCTACTGGCTAAAGACACTAGAAGGCTTTTACATTGAGTGTGTAGGAGTGGGAAGCTATTGACATGGTAGTGTAGGGGATCCTTGAACACACTCTAAACGTTCTGTGTTGGTTCAGCAGTCCAGCTGTGGTAGCACTGCGTACAGGCTAATGTATCCGGTAAACTGTTTTTTGGGATCTTGGGCTGATTCCTGATTTAGAAGGAATTCTGGTGTCTGGTGTTGTATGGCAATGAGCACACCCTGCTGGGCATAGAACTGGTGAGTTACAAGCTCAGATAGAAAGGCTTTGGTTTGGGTTAAGGGAAGTCAGAGCTCTGTTCTTGTCTATGCAGTTTATTTGGTGCTTTTTGTGTATTTTCCTTCTTTTGTTGTGTTTGGGTTTTCGCTAAGATTCTGTTAGCTTGGACACAGCACTACACTAAAGGATCTATATCGCTAGTTTGAAATGCTGGCAGAGGGGCTGAAGCTTTCTTATATCTGTCCATGCTGATGCTGTTTGCGTTGTCTCTGATTTTACTCAAAATCAACGCAAGTATTCATTTTTTGGTAGTTAATCAGGCACTGCCTATTCACAGGTTAATCTTTCTCAGTTTAACCTTTAAAATAATAGATACGCAGCCTTGATGTGAGAGGACAGGGAATTAAAAGAACAGTAATGTTTTGTTGGCTTTTCCCCCATTAGTCACCAGAAAGCAAACATCAACAGCCTGTTACAAATTTGAAAGTGGTTCAGGCACGATCTCTGTCTTTCCATCAAGACATGCACAGTACGCCAAGGGCAAAGACTGAGCGTAACACTTCATTGCAGATTGCTGTCGTGCAATGTTCCAAAGAGATTTGCAGCCATAGCGCTAATAAAAGAAGTTCCACAAGCCTATGGTTTCATATGAGGTGGGGAAGAAAAGAAATGGCAATCGAGCACATTTTTCTGTCCATTAGTTGAGGCAATGTACTGCATAAATAACCAGTTTTGGCCTTTTCTCTGCCCTTTGTTAGCAGTGGTCTGCTATGAAGGATGGAGAGGAAAAGACAAGGACATTCCAAACAAATAGTAGGAGATGGTTCATTTTCAATGCAAGGTGGTTATTTGCCATGGGACAGTATTAAGTGCAATTGTTTTCCTTCCTTGCATGATCAAACTCTTGTATGTTTTCTGTGAAGATGCAACAAGAAAACAGAACAGACCTAGGAGAGAAAAGAGTACATGACCTTAAAAAAAAAAAAAATTAAAAAAAAATATTTCCTGTTGTGTTGAACTCAAGAGCATAGATTTGTGGTTTAAATTAGTGGAACTTCCACTGGTGGTTGTACATGAAAGTGGAGGTAGGACATCTTAGCCCAATTCCTTCTAAAATAAATGGGCAAATACACTCAAAGCCAGAGGAAGCGTATGTCGCTGGAGCTATGGCCAGGATCTTTCAAAGCTTTCACCTAAGGTAATTCAGTAGCTTGTTCTAGAGTATGTAATGTCTGCAATGAGCCTGGGTTCAAGGTTTGTATGGCCAATAGTTCATACAGGTCCAGGATTAATTGTTGAAAGGGAAAAAGGAGGAAAATGCAAGAAACAAAAGTAGAATTTACAAGAACAGTTTACATAAGGTATTAAATTCAGTGCTAATGTCAATATAAATACAAAACAAACTGCAGCTGGACTAGAATACCTGAGACCACCTGTTATTTCTCTTAAAATCTTCAGAATCACATTAATCCAGGTGCCAGTAACAGGCAGGGTTTTTCCTGTCATTGTTAATTTTAAATGGTTTAAACAGCTCTGGAAGTATTCATGAATTCAGGTTTCCTCACTCCTCTAATCGTGTTGTCGGCTTAAAATTCACATTTAATTAACCTCTTCACCCAAGGCATAAATCAATACTAAAACTCCAAATGCTAACCATACTGATAGTGATTTTCATTTGGGCTAGCCTGCTGAAAATTAGGAATTAAGATGCCTGCAGGAAAGGAGCAAACTAGTTGTGTGAAGTGAAGCACAACTAACTCATGAACTGTAATAATGGATGTCCTTGGATGGAATGGGAAATCCGTTCATTCAGGTTCCAGGGAAGAAAGTGAGAATGAGACTGAGCAGAGCACGATGCTGCGTTCAGGACAAAATTCACCTGAGTGGACTCATATTTAACACAGATTACATGTGTTCTAGAAGTCCTGAGAGTCCCAGAAAGATACTTGAAGTAGCAATGACAGAGCAAAAGAAGTGAGAATTACGTGAATTTGCACATGTGCAAATTTTTACTATGAAAATCCTGTATAGCGTTATTTCCTTCTTTTTATTACTGTCAACTAAGTAATGTTATAATGTATTTTTAGTGTAGCAGCTCCTGGGAGCCTGGACGTGCAGATCTCTTGTATTGAAAGAGGCATGGGAGACATTTGGTGTTAATGGGTAACAAGCACAAAAAGAATAGGGCTGGGGAGTAGTAGTACTCACTGACCATTGTACAGCTACTGTGGCACCCAGCATCAAAGTGGTTGTAGTCTCAGTTACAGAGACTAAACAATTTTTCATTTTGTTAGTGTATTTTGCAGGGACTTAATTCCTATTCAGAATTAAGGATAGGAAGAGCAGAAGAAGGGGGTTCCTATATTTTTCTGCTTCAAGAAGAATTGCTATCTAGTTCTGAAATTCCTTTTTTTTTCCCCCTTAAATAGGGATTTGGTGTCAAATAAAGAGATTTCTTTTCACAATTATTTTGCTGAAGACAAACTAAAAAAATCATAATACTGTGAGCTTATCCTTGTTATATTGCTAAAGCTTGAGTATCCCCTGAAATAATAATGAATGATAATTGAATAAATAATTAATAATCATCTGAGATTTAGTGAGATGATGAGGTAGTAGAATGAGGTGGTTTAGTGAGATGTGATAGGTTCATGACAACCTGCTGTAGTAAGTAGTCTTTTTGCATGAAGAATTCAAATCTTTGTGTACTAGAAATGTGAAGAGCTGTTTTCTGTGGTGGTGAATCAACTGTATTTTGGAAATGAGCTGTCGGCTAAGCGGTCTCCAAGCACTTAGGCTGTGTTTCAGGAGGATGTTCAGTTATATCCCTACCTGTAAATCGGTGAGTATTGTCTTTACTTACAGTATGTACTTGGGTGTCTTGGTCAGTCTGGGTCTTGAATAGCAGCGATGGACGAGGTATTGGAGCAGTTGTACCTCCACAAGAGGTTACGTTTTGCATTCTGGCTCTTGTGGTTTTTCCCACTGCGGTACAGCAGAGTACGATTTCTGAATTAGTGACTAGTGAAATGGGGCCTTTGTAGAATTTGACGTTTTCTTAGAGTAAGGGACCTAATTTCCCTCTGTCAGATATTTATAGTAATAAGGACAATGTGTTACTGTGTTTTCAGAACATACAATATCTTTATTCCAACATGATAGCACAGAGTGCAAAGATGTAAACAAAAGTTGTCATATGTTAAATTTCACTGCAATGTTGGGTTTGAATCTCATTTATACCAGAAAGGCATAGGATATTCTCATAATCAAACTATATTACTGTAAAGCTGTCTTGCTTTTAAATGGTAAAATCAATGCTATTTCAGGGATATTTCTGCAAAGACCTTGAGAACTCTATGGTCAGCTTTTGCATATCTTGTTTACAGATGTTATTTTAGGTGCACCTTCTCTATTTTGCAGTAAATGCAAGTCTGCATACTTGAACCTTTAAACTACTTGAATTACACACCTCATTTCACTGGAGTCTGGTGGTTGGTATATCTTCAACAGCACCATTAAATAAAGTCTTAGCTCAGCAAAGTATTTAACCATGTGGTTAAAGCTCAGCACACTCTTTAGTCTCTTGATACTTGAGGACCTTCAGGCAAAATTATGTCTTCAATTATATGCGTGTTACTTTCTTGGTTAAAATGGAATTGCTCAGCTATAAGGAAAAGCAGAATGGGGCAAAAAGAAGGCCATCTTACAGAGTTCTGTCCCATTGGCTTTTCCTTGAAATTGGGTGTTTTGGTACAAAAACTTGAGCAGAATACAGGTTCAGACCTGTTACGTTATGTCTGTTTATTTCTAATGCTCAGATTGGACAGAATGTTGAAAGGGCTTGTAATACAAGGTTGAATTTATATAACTGAGTAAATGAGGAGTGGAGAGGGAAACTCAGCCTACTTTTTAATGTGTAAGCTAAGCACATTTTATTGGGAATCTGTGACAAATATGGAATTCCACAATGCTCTTTATTCAGAGACACTGTTCAGAGTGCAGCAACACTGTAGGCCCATAAACTTGTTCTGCTCTACTTGGCCCATGTAGTAATTCCATGTTCTTTATTACTTCTCTTCACATACAGGTAGGTTCCATACAGATTTCTGTTTTCTTTAGGCTGAAAAACAGTCAGATAAAGTTCAGCAGCTTTCTGGCTGGAAGTTCTGAGTATTTCTTAAGAGTCTGGGGAGTGGGTTTTTCTCTGTTTAAAGTGGCTGGTGCTGTTATGCCTAGGCCAAAAGCTACAGAATTTTCACTTCAAACCCTGCTAGAATCAATACAGTGTTGCTGTTGCATTCATCCTGCAAAAAAGAAAATAGGGGTTTGAGGAACAGTGTCCTGCCTTTATCCTTTAACGAGCATCCCCTTTCCAGCACCTGTAAGGTTATTTGTAGGCTACAGTCTATAGTACTGTTGCAGTGCATAACGACAAGGTCCTTCAGAGCTCAAGCAGCAGTACTTAGAATCTAGTTTCCCTGACCTCAGAAGTTACTATATTCTATAATAGTCTATTCTGAAAGCACTTCTTGCTGAAGTGCACTTGCTGTGTATGCTGCTCAGGTATAGACTGTTTATTGCTTATATAAGCAGAGTTACTTTGCTGTGCATGTTGAAGTTTTTGTTGTTTTTCTTTTGTTTTAACTTGAGTGTGAAAGCTACCTGTTGTGTCCAGAGTCACCCTAAAATTCTCTTGCTTCTTGATATGTGTAAGGGGAGGCATTTTGATTATTTTTGAAGACAAAAAAATCCTGAAAGGTTGGTAGTTTAAAAAAGCACTGATCATTTGACTAGTACATTTCTCTATTTCATACATATAGTATTCCCTCCATCCAAATAAAAAAAAAAAAAGGGAAAATCGGTTAAGATCCATTTAGGAAAAAACCCTGTCAGAATGGGGTTTATTAGGAGGAGGCCTATATGTACTTGTAAATGAAGTTTTGTTTTCCAGGGCTTAGGAATCTAAAAACCACCAGATTTGTACAAGTTGGGGGTAAGTATGGTAGCAGTAAAGAAATCCCCATCATTCCTGTATTCTGCATGCAAAATACACTTTAGGGTTTTATCAGCGCTTCCCTTATGTGCTTGCAGCTGCGGAGCTGCACAGTGCATTCACATATGATAGCCATCACTTCAGGCTCTATTTCACCTTGTCACATCCCATTTATAAACTGGGGTTTTTAATAGGATGACAGTCAGTCACTGAAGAGGGAAGGCCTTAGAAAATAAATAAAGATTGAGGAAGTCAGAGATCATTAAAGCTGACACTACCTCACATGTTCATTAATTATGAATCTACTTGGAAGAGCTTTGTTAGACTGCTGGCAAGTGCATGTGATATAATTTTTGAAAGTGCTTGACTCAACTCTTGGAAGACCAGAAATAGGGGGGAACCCAGAAGTGAAATTCAGCCCGAGGCTGTATAAATTCAGATGTGCGCTCAGCCCAGGATTTAAGTTTGCTTAAGGCTGCAATTCTTGCCAAGTGGGCTTTCTCTACAGACTGACCTCCAAAGTACTTCCCTCTTGTAAAAGAGAATCTCTTTCTGTTTGGAAGAAGAGTTCTTTTTTTTTTTTTTTTTTTTTTTCCTGTGGGCCATGTTGTCACAGTTGTACTGTGACTTTCCTAATAAAATCCCAGCCAGTTCCCAATATGTTTTCTGTAGACAACTGTACATAAATGAACATTTTGGTTGCCACATGTGGCAAATGCCTGGAGGAGGAGATTGCTGCATTTATTCCATTCCATATCACATCTTTCCCAAGGGGATCTGCTGGTTGACAGGTGACTGCACATGACAGCAGATACCTGGGAGAAATGAGGCCATGCTTACTCTTTACCACCTCTCCATTTTTTTTTTTTTTCCACTCTGTGAACTAAACTTAGTTATTTTCTCTCTCTCAAGTCCCATATACCTTTTAGGCTTCAATTTTAATAGTTTGTGAAAGCTCCAGCAAACCTCAGGCTTCTATTGACAGTTTTTTTCCATAGCAGTGCATGTCCAGAGGAACATTAGCAACAAGACCAAAGTCTCCTATGTACACAGATTAAAAACTCCTTTAAAAAGAAATAAGCAAATATAGCCAGGGAGAGGCTGTGAAACCAGACCAAGCTGGCCTTGAACTGAACTCTTGTTTTTAGAAATATGTGAGCACTTCTGTTCTTGGAGACCATTCAAGCTGTAGTCAAAACTTTGATGTTCTGTGTTTTAGTCTCTTGGTTATCAAGTGAATGTTGCTGGGGGCGGGGAGGGCAGCAGCAGATATTCTCATGAAAACAAACCTGAAACACCTCCAAGTCATGAGGAAACTGCTAATTTGTTTGACTGCTGTCCTTCAGTGAATAAAGAGGTGAAGGAAGGATACTGATGTGCATCCATACTTACTCCCGCATGTTGCCCCACATACTGTGCTGCTTTTGTGAAGGAATTGCACTCATAGCCTTGTCTTTTCTCTGCCTTTTCTTCATAGGTTTCTGTAGGAGCTTTGAAGAACAATTTCAGCCTGAAATGAACCATCTTGAACTTCTGTTGCTCCTGGAAGGAGGACGCCAGGCATCCCACAGACTGCACACCGGAAAATGTAAGTGAACAGGATAAAAACACATATGTGATCTGGGCTCCACTCATTCTGATCAGTGTCATACCACCAGGTGCACTGTATGACAAACAGTGATGCCTTTCTGACCCTCAGTGTAATGGTCATTATAAATAGTAGCCTTGTAATTACCTTCCTAAAAGAAAAGCAGAAGCTGAAAATTAACCTGGTGAAAACTGCAAGGTAATATGTGGGACACACATTTCCATAAAGCGAGGCACAGTGTTCTTGTGCTGTGGCTTGCAAGCACACCAGCAGAGCGAGGGAGAGAGGCCAAATGTGCGCCCAGCCATAAGTCTTCTGTGCCTCCTAATAAACGGTTCTAGCATCTGTACAACCAGATGATGAAGAACAAATGAAGTGAGACTTCAAGTGTGGAATTTTTCAGTGTGCTAGTAATCAAAAAAAGATCCAAATACAACAGCTTGAATTGTCACAGGAGGTTCCTAGAACCAAACACTTAAAGAAATCATTGCAACTAATTTTTACTCCCAAGATAAATACCTAGCTTTGAAGAGATGTTTAAGTTCACTCTTTTATTAACGGAGGGAGAGAAGCAACTTGGAGGAGTGAGACAATCACTACTTGGGTTTACACAAACTAAGTGTGGAACTTCTGTGAAAATGAGATAATTGGAGCCGAGGAATCATTTGTGTGCACAGTTGCATAAATTTAGTTAAAGAGTATAGACAAACTATTACTGTGGCCATGGTTGTATCAGTGACTTATGTTAACCAGCTGACTTTACAATCCAGCTGTCTATAAGCACTCAGACAAATCTTTGGCTGGTACTGTGTCAGTTGATAATGAGCAGTTGAGGGTGATAAGCTTTAGCAGTTTTGGATGGAGTAGTTTGAGGTGTTACCTGCTTGTACAGTAAGGCATGATTAAAGTAAGTTAATTAACTTGACAAAAGACTTCATTGACATTTTACCTTCAGCTTATTCTTATTTAACTTAAGAGGAACCCAATTAAGTCATCAGTTTAAACTGAATGTGTCTGTATCAGAGGTTTGCTTAGGTTTAACTAAAACACTGGAGGTAAAATGGCAGGAAGTTCTGTATAGGAGACATTCCTTTTTCTATGATTTTGGCTGTGATAGAGCTGTTCTTATAACGTAACTTTTATCCTCCCTAAACTAATTGAAACGTGAAGGCAGGACAGTGAGCCAGCACTGAGGAGCTAACACATCTCCTTATCCTGACTCCTTTGAGTCATTTCTGTTTTCCTTATTTGTGCCAGGGCAGCCAGAAGGATCCCTGAAGCTTATTCTGAATGCCAGGCTGTAGCATAAGCTCGGGAAGGGTGGGCTTTCAGTGCTGCAGCTGCTGCCTGACCCTGGGCTGCTTGGCTAGTGACCTCAGCAGTAGGCATTGGCCCCACAGGCCTAGAGAAGGGAGCCTGTGGTTAGCTGCCATGTGCTCTGGTTTGTTGGCCTAGTGCATGGCCTCCAGAAATTGTTTACGCTGTGCAGGTCATGCTGTCTCCTAGATTCACCCTCGCGCATTCTCGGTGATCTCCCCTTCAGGTGTGTTGACTCTTTAGAACTGCAGGGTTAACTATCTCTTGCCTTACAAGCAAAAAACTTACTTCCATACTGCTTTTGGAGATCATTGCTTCCACGCTTACTGCTACTATCTCTTTAGAACTAGTGTTATTTCATATTGAAAAAAGAAATTCATGTAGTAACAGCCGACTGCACAACTTGCATAACACCTTTTAGCTGAGGACTTTGGGAAACATTAAAAACATTAAGCTCATGTGATAAACACCAGGGAGTCATGAAGTTTTTAATCCTCCTGTATGAAAAGGTCAATTAAAGCGAACAGAGCAATTTGTCCAAAGTCAAGTAGTGAGTGACTGATTGAACTACAGTCCAAAGCCCAAGGGTCTTGATTATCCATTGCGCATGATATTTACTGTAGTTACTATGTCACAAAATCTCTCTAGAGCTGGGGGTAGAATTTAGGAGTCCTGACGCTGTCCTATCCCAAATAAACACTAGAATTAATGAAGTCTGGTTTCCATATTCTTAAGGTTGTGCAGGGACACCCTGTACCAGCACAGTATCGCTCTAAAGCACGGGCTTCCTTTAGCACATAGAACGTGCTGTGGATCTAAACTAGTGTTTGCCTCTGGGTTTGGACCAGCATTTAAAAAATACCAGTCAGTTATTCAGCTTGAATCTTTAGGGTAGCTCTGAAGTAGAAAAAGAGGAGGAAAGAAAGAAAACCAGAGGGTGTGATTGGTAATTCTTGTAATTATTTAATGATTTCCACAAGGAGGTTGTGCAGAGTTTTAACCAGGCTCCACAGTGTAGTAAATAAATCTGGATTTAGTTTCATATACTCTCAACAACGTTTCTGCATGTTTGTGTTACAAATCAAACTTAAAAATATTCCACTGCTTAAACATTCTTGTATGTAATTGCATTTTGACTGCAATAACATTATCAGAGCATCTTTCAAGCTTCAATTAATGCAAACCTAATTCTACCTTAATACCAGTACCAGGAGGATTTTAGCTTAAGAACATACAGATTTATCTTGGAGCTCCAAGATGATTTTCAAATGCCTTTTGTACAGTTTTTATACTGTGTGTATGTAGCTTATGGAATGGAACTATACTGATGTAGACATCTACATCAATTTAAGGACCTGGCTTTGCTGGTTGCTGTTATTTACACTGCCATTCCCTGCAGAATGGAATTGTGACCTGTGGAGACAATTTTGATAATGCCAAATAATTAAAGACAGACTCTGAGAATTAACAGAGATTCCCTGACCACTTAGGTATTGCTGTTACATCAAATAAGTATATAGAATTATTGAAATTTCTATTTAACTACAGTCTTGTCTCAGAATGGGGCAGTACTAACTTTTAATTTACTTTTGATTGCAGGATGCAGTTGATAGACTTTTTTTGCGGTGGACTTTTTTTCTCAGGTATTTTAATATACTGTTACTGAGAATATAAAATTTAAATGTGCATAGCAGTCAGTGTAGCATATTTCAGTCATGTCTGAAGTTTCATTAACATCGCAAGAAGTTTTTTTTTTTTTTTTTTACGGGTGCCCATGAAATGAAAACAGGTATAAAATTTGTATCTGGTTTAAAATTTTATAAGTGAAGTTACACCGAACATTAAGTAGGTCGTTTTCTAACACCATAAAACATAGTGACAGGAGGGGGGGGTGGGAAACCCAACTTGAACTGCCTATGCAAAACTAGGGAGATCTGTATTGAGTAAGGTGCTCATATCCCTTTCAGAGGTAGGTCAATTGAGAGAGATACTGAGAAAAAACAGATCACTTCTTACACTCTGTGTCTTTGAGTCTAAGGTCATCCAGAATCATACCAAGTTTCATATTTAGAGCCTAAATTTGTGAATTTCAGCCTGAGACAACATCTTGCGCGCTAACCCTGGCAGAGGCAGTTCTGGAATTCGAATCGGCGTAACACCATCCCTGTGCTGCTGTAACCAGGCTAATGAGTCAGCTAAAGCAGAGTTAATTTGCCTAGATGTAGTTTAGCAGGTTATCCCTGTATAAAAAAAATCCTCACTACTAATATTACCACTACATCCTAAATTCTTACTGCTGTTCTTTCAGTGACCTATCCAGTACCTTTCCTGGTGCGTTGTCCGAGGAAGACAGTGGCATGTGAGCTAATGAAAGTCCAGAGGGTGTCTCCTCATCCAGTAGAGTTAATTGCACCTGCACATAGGCATTGCTGTATTCTCACAAATCAGTGGGTTTTGTGTCAGTCTCTTCACAGTGCAGAAAGGGAAATGTCTAACAGTGAGGAGCTGTACGTAGGCACACGTACGCGCGTGTGCACAAACGAACTGTTCTGTACCTTGGCTGCAGACAGCAGGGGAATGTTGCTGTGCTTAGCTGGGTGATGAAAAGGCCTGGCCTGGTATCTCATGCTGTTCTGCACCAAGGGAGACTCCACAAATTCCAGAGTCCTGAGTGTTCTGTGGAAGGGGGACTTGTAGAATTGAGCATATTTAAGGCAGTGGCTTTGAGGTGCAGGATTACAGCAATGTTGGTTATACACGGGGAAATGCTGACAACCATTTTCTGAACTTTGCTTGCATAAAAATCAGGTGGATGGGAGCTTCTAACACCTGATCCAATGGTGACACTTACAAGTCTGTCTGTATTGGAGACCTTCTTAGCTAAACACAATCAACAGTGGAGTGATCCCCTTATTCCCTACAGCCACCTGCATTTTCTGGCTAATCCTGGCTCAGACCAAATGCAAATTTCTCACTCATATCTACCTGTGCATGGTGTTTCAATAACGGACAGTGCATGGAACAAATCAAATCTAAATACACGTGCCTGTTCTTCAAGAAACCCTTGATTTTAGGGAGGTTTGAAAAGTAGGCAGATACTATGTTGTAGCTGGTGTATTTTTCAGCAATGTTGAAGGGAAGTAGAGGAAGTTTAGTTCTCCTTTAAGCTGATGCTTGTTTGTTACCACTTCTTTAGTATAAGGGGAATCTAGATCACTTTAACAAGACAATCATAGGTCTATGATTTGTGATGTCGTACTTAATGAAACCTTAATGTTTAAGATTCAGTGGAAAAAAATCAGAGTGTTTCTGCATGTAAAAACACAAACAGACAGGAATCTGGAGCGATATGTCATTTGAGGCTCCTTGGTTATCAAGCTAAAGTGTGGGTCTAAAGAAATGTCAAACTAGCCATCTGTTCACTGTGAATTGTGGAGGTCTTCACAAGAAGACCCCTGAACATCAAAAATGTTGCAAGGAGGATTGCCAGAGAGCAAAACTTCCTGATAGTTAGCAAGCGTGCATTGTACTTCAGCATTTAAAATGGCAGGAAATATTAAGCTGAAATCTAAAGCTGGTAAAAGCAAATTTATCTCATTAAAACCCTTGATTTGCTGCCTTCAGAAGATCTGCAAAAGTCTTGAATAGGATTAAGGAAAGGGCATCAAGATGAACAAGAGTACAGCCATATCAGCAAGGGGTTTTGCAGATGGCATCTTTCCCTCTTGTGAAAAGCTTTTTATGCCTTCAAATTATGTTCAGACAGCTTAATGTAAGGTAATAAGAAATGTAGACTCAGGTGGGTGAATATGCAGGTCAAGGTAAATGCAGAAAAGAGGATCTTTTTGAGGCTGGAAGGATTTTACAAGTAATACGCTCTGCTTTAGAAAAGCATCTTTATTCTAATGTTGCTAACTAGTGACATTTGGTGTTTCCTTTTTGTAACAGAGGCACCTGTCCATTCAACTTGCAGGGCAAAGCTTAAAAGTCTGAACAGGTGTAATACACAGTAAAGAAAATGTCTAGTCTTGCAACTTTTTAAAAAATTAAAATGCATCACAGAGGATGGATGCATGATTTCTTCAGTGTGCACAATAGCAACATAACCACTGGTGGAAAAGGATGAGTGTCAGCTGAGCAAGGTGAAAAACAGTTTATTTCTGTACTGGAAAAACTTTAGAATTTAATATTTTCCTATTCTGCCAGGAAAGAAACAAATGTTGATGGCTTCTAAAGAGCAAAACTAAAGAAATACTGTTTGGAGATGTTGAAGAACCAGATTCAAGTCCCTGTCTTAATGTGTTTTCCTATAAAAACATGCTGAGTGATGGTTTATTTTGATATACAACAAGGACATTAGACTGTAAGCTCTCCTGGGCAGAGAATTAGTTTCCATTTTGTTTTGTAAAGCCCGGGCATACATTTGTGCCAAGATGAGTAGCAGCCATTTAAAAGTAGGGGACCCTCAAGGCCTTGCTGGTGCAATCAGGCATGTGGATAGAGAGTTTTGGCAAAAGAAGTTAAGCTAAGCTATTTCAATGCATGTGAATTAAGCAGAACTTTCAAAGTACACAGCTTGGTATTAAAGAAAGTGCAAATCAGGTAGCAAATTATAAAATCAAAATCCTCAAAATAAATTTCTAGATGTTATCTTCCAGACCTTTAATGTTCTGTACCCAACTATCAGAAAAATATTTACAGTGTCAAAGGCCTGCATTAGTTCCTATTTGGCCCCACAAAGGAACAGTTAATTTCCTTTTCCCCTCCTCTTTTAGTATCATTTAGTCACAAGATCCTTAAATACAGCTTGCAACCAAATGTTATTTATGCTTCTTTTCTTAGCTGTATCCAGTAACTGCTAATTAAGTCTTTTGTAGCATGACTCTGAACTAATTAGGGTTAATTGAGCCTGCTTGTGCATTAGCTACTCCAGCACTTGTCCTGATAATCAGGAGTTTTGAGTGCATGGAATATTTTTGTGATTAGCTAGTCTAAATTAATGTTCTCTGCTGTTTTTCTTGCTCCTGTGGCCTTTTGTGATTTACTCTGATAGTAAACATGAGTATCCCTTTTCTCCTGTCTTATTTCTTATGGAAAAAATAAATTATTGGTCACTATAGTAGGCTTTTTGTCGTGCTGCTTGGTTGTGGTGATGACTGCATGAAGTGGTAAGAGTTTTCGTAGGTGTTCAGTTATATGTTGAAAGTTGCTGAGGTGCCAAGCTGCTATAGTTTGAACTGAAAAAAATCATTTTTTGTGTATAGCATTGCATAGTGCCACAAGTTGGTGTTGATAAACTACTGCTGTGGAAGGAAAAATGTCAGCCCTGGAACTGGTGATGATTCACTTACTGCAGTGTCATGATTTTTTAAAAATTTTCTTTTTTTCCTTCCCTTGGAGGTCCTTCAACCCAAGTTCTTGATCCAGTCTGTCCATCCTTAGCTCAGCTGAGGTCATTATCAAATTAGACACAACAAATCAGGTGACAACTCCTCTGCCTTCAGTGTTATCTGTGGTTAGTCACTGACTGACCTGTGAGATTCTAACGGGCTCTCCAAGGCGCTTGGGTTTAGGAAGGGACGGCTGGCCCTGGCGCTCCTCTCTTCAGAGGTGGGCTGCAGCTGTAACGCTGAGCCGCAGCCGCCCAGCGCTGCCAGGTCAGGTCATACAAATGTTGGACATCTTGAAACCAGCTCCGTGGCAGCTGCGTCCTGGGGCAGAGCCCGCGCTTTCCGAAGCACACAGTGTTTCCTAAGCACAATGCTACTTTAATGCAGACATGACAAGAGAGGAAATAAATGCCTGGGTTCAAATGTTTCTCATGCTGTCAGGATTTTGAGAGGTTTTTGTCCCTCCTGTTTGCACCAGCAGGAGGCTTCCTCAGCTGCGGTAGTGAGACCTCGGCAGTTAGGAATACATTACATTTCAAACTTCCCATCTCAGAGTGGGAACTCATAGAACATGCTGGAGTAGCCCATTAAGCAGCATGCTGTATATGAATATTCATTCTTTTGCCTTTGTTATTTACATAAATTTAGTGCAAGGCAAGTCTCTTTGCTTTAGGTTTTTTTGATACAAATGTAGATACAGCTGCACACACTTCCTTGAATTAGAGCAATACCTTTTATTTTTCTATGCCTTTTTTCCCTGTTGGAACTGAAAATATTTTTTCTTCTCTTTTTGCATGTTAAATTTGGAACTATGTAGTTAGCTAAAAGGATTGCATATGTATTAGATTTTCTGAAACTGTCTCAGCTTAAAGGCTTCTGAACTATGGGTTCTGAGCATGATCTGCTTATTATTTGTATATACCAGAGCAACAGTACTGATTTCAAAAGTGTTGTACTGATCAAAAAATAGTGTAAAGGTGAGTTAGCTGCGTGTATCCAACTTTTTCTATGTACATATGTGCAATGTAAATACTTGCATATTGATCCACAGACAAAGTAATTTAGACGGTCAGGTCATTCTTCATGTATGCGTGCTTGCATAGCTGCATATGACTGCACTTAATTCTGGGCGGCTGTAAGACCATCGAGATCTGGGAAACATGAGCTATAAGGAAAGACTGAATGACTTGAGATAGCTTCGTCTGACAGAGACCTTGAAGGGCGCTGGGGCAGGGCAGCACAAGTTGTGTTGAGTCTTCAAATAGATAAAAGACTTCTTCAGAAAGAAACTCATAATTAATTAATTCTGTTTGGTAACCAGCACACGACATTGCAGATTCAAATTTAATCAAACAGAAATTTGGGTTAGAAATTACTAGTTAAGCTTGTAAATGACAGGTATGCTCTGTTTTGTCTTAACTTGCTGCCAATGATGGAAGTCAGTGGTGAAGCTGCTTATGATGCTTTCTGACTTAGTAACCACACTTGAGGGTGGGAGAGAATCTGGGCCTTTATCCGGCAAATGAAGTATCAAATCATGGAAAGCTGGTGTCACTGAATGTGCCAGTGTGTGGAGTCCTGCAGTCACTGTACCCTTTGGCCAGCCAAAAGGCAGAAACAGGAGCAGTGTTTGGTTTGGGGTGTTGAACTTCTAACTTGGTCACCATCCACGGCTCTGTGTAGTGGTTTGAACAGGGATTAATAGCCAGTGGTATTGTGCTTTAAGATGTCCCATGTCTGAGGTGAAGAAATAATTTCTTTTTTTTCTCTGACAGATCAAAATAATAGCAGTCTGGTTTTATACTGTGCATCTACTGTGAGGATGATGTTTTGTAATTCCTTCGCATACATACCTCATACATCTGTGAGGTACGCTGTGGTGTTAAGCCCCCTGTACAGATGGAGAATCTGCAGCCTACAGGATTTACGTGAAGCCAGGAGTCTTGACTGCCAGTCTATAGTAATAGTCAGAGCTCTCCATCACTTAGAGATGTTCTTTCAACCCTTGGAACCCCTTAACCATTTGAATTCATCCACCCCCACTTCTGATGCTATTTACAGGCCTTAGCTGCAGTACCAGGTAGCATTTTGTTACCTGAAGCCTGACATTGCTGCACTCTCTGTCAAATAAGAAACAAAGTTGTTTTCTGCAGATAACAGCATAATTATCCCTCTGGCTGCATCAAGTGTTTAGTGCAAAAGATCACGTAATTACTTTCATTGCCATTCTGGATACACTTTGTAAACTTTTCCATTCATAGTATGTGTGTCTTTACAATAGATATCAAGGAAAATGGGGCCACAGAACTAAAGGTAATGCAGGTGGGTTTGTCATCCCAGTGTTACTGCATTGAAGGTAATTTGTTCATTAAATACTAAAAAAGTATTCAAGTGTCTGAAGAAATGGCTTGTCTTAAATGAATAATTGTGCATAGTCCTACAAGATGGTTACTCATTTAATTGTTGCTAGGAAGTAAGCAGCTAGTAAATACAGCCCTATAACTACCACTGATACAGATTAAAGTATTTGACCTTGTATGAAAGGAAGCAGTATTTCTACAATGGCATGTATCTCTTCCTGAAAGTCACAATTGCATGTTTACCCCACAGTGCAAAGTCTGTAAAGGCTTTCCTGCTAGAATAGTGCATTTCTAGGGGAGGATGAAGCTGAATTTGCTCAGATTGAAAAGCTTTTATTATTGTGAAGGAGAGATGAAAGGTAAAAGTTTCTGAATACTTCATTCTCTACTGCAGTGGTAAAAAAATCACTGCTTGCTGATGGCTGGTTAACTAGTTAAATTTAGGCAAAAACTAATGCAAACAATTTTGGATTGTGCTTGCTTTTTGGTCTTTTGAAAGAGAACACATTTTCTTGCAGAAGGTATTGTATATTGGTCAGCTGGATGCTAGATCCTTTTGTCTAGGTCAGGTTAGGTCTGTACTGCTTTGGTCCACGCAGGGAGCCAAGGAAGAGGGAGAGCAAAGAAATGAGTAGCATGTACAAAAACACTCACAATTCCCTCTTGGCCGTTCATCACAAGACTCTTGGGCTTTCTGAGGTGTTACTGGTAATGCTCTGCGTGGGGTCCTTGAAGCAAAAATGAAACAAGTTTATTAAGGAGCATCAAAGCAGCTGTTGCTGGTGTTAGTGTGTGGGCAATCGATACAATGGGATGCTTTATAGAATAGGCCTTAGCCCTCACAGAGTGTCAAATTTTTCTTTTTTTTGATTTAACATCTGCTAAAGGTCAAGAACTATATTTATCAGAACCAAATATGTGTTAGAAATAAGAGGCTATCTCTTTTCCAGTAATGTTGTTTTCAAATGGGGACAAAATTTAGATACTTGGTTTTCTCAGTTACTAGAAAGAGAAGATCTATAGAAGTTGAAAAACACTTTCCACTTCTCTGATACCTTTTATGCCAGTGCATTAGTGTTTTACAGACCCTGGTTGGTTCAGTCAAACATGTGAGAATAACTGCTTTACAAAGGGGCCCAGCGCAGTCAAATCTTAGATTTTAAAAGCAGAGTCTATGCTGTGGGTGCGTCCTGTTTATGGATCTGAAACTGGAGGTATCCCAGCCTGGATTTTCAGAGAACTTAAGTATTTGTGGCTTGTTGCAGAGTTAGTCAGACTGTTAAAAGTGAAACTGAGCCCTCTAATATACCATCTATAATCAGAACATTTAAAAAGGGCTAAGAGGCTTAAATTAGGTAGTAATGGAAAGCAGATGAAACAGAAGGGCATTTCCCCTCTCCGGTTACCCTTTATGACAGTCTTTAGCAACTGATCTGAAACTGCCACAAAAATCATTTGTGCCTTATGTTTTACGGCAGATAAGTATGAGGAGCTGTGTAAGTGGTAGGTTGTGATTGTGTTTCGTACCACCAACTGGTTAGCAAAAGCTCATGCAGGTGACTGGGCTGAAACACCCTGTTAATTTGATTATTTGACATTCCTTTCCCTCTTCCTGTTCTTGATCCAATTTGGTCTGCCTTGCCTGTTCTGATCATAATTTTCTTGACCTAGACTTCTCTCCAATTACACTTACCTGGTTTGCAGCTTTTACCTTTTTTAATACAAAAAAAAAAAAAAGGAAAATGTGTGCCTGGGAACTGTTAGAGTAATAAGGAAGACAGAAGCGTGCTCCACACAGAATAGAATCTGTGAGCAACTCTGCAATAATCAGGAACCCAGTCAGAAAGCTGATTTATTTAGAGGTGAAAGGGTATGTATGGGAGGCAATCATCCCCCCCAGTACATCTGCAACCTTCATAAAAAGAATTTAAGCACTGAAGCTATTTAGATTAACTGCACTGGTTTTCTCCTAAAATACATTCACCTTCCTACCCCAGTGGGAGTAGAAGAAAATCGTTATCAGTTATTGCACAGAGATTTAAATTAAGATTTTTTTTCATAAAACTGAACTTCTAAAACAAAATCCCAGAGAAGTGGAATTAATTGCTGGATCTGCATTGAATCACCAAGAGACATGGTTTTATTTCTGTGTCACAGCAGAAAGTGCTTCATCAGTAGGAATTCATGTGGAGGAAAACTAAGCATGTCCCACTTATTGAACACAAGTATGTCCGGGATGTTTAATTATTTTTTGATTAATTCATTTAACATTAAAGAAGTCAAGGACTGCAGCATATTCAGCACTACAGTTTGCTACCTGTATGTACTTCCAGCTCTTCTTAGTTAAAGGCACCTTGTGGTTTTTACCTGCAGCTGTTGTAAATGAATTACTACTTCTTTTCTAAGCTACCATCATTACCCTGAGGAAATGCACAAAAACACACTGGAGCTAAGATGATTTGCAGCATCTGTGGTTAAGATTTAATGTGATGTACTCTGTTTTCAAGGATAAAACATGGGGGGGGTCAGTTAAAACAAGTGTAAGGTATTAGATTAATTACTTGGAAACCCTTCAGCTAAGCAGTGTACTTACTCAGTGTGAGAAATAATAGGGCAACATTTTTGTTGGGTTTTGTGCATATTTGATGTAAATTTAACATAGATTAAAAAGTAGGAAATTGATACATAGTAGGAACTGAAGTTCACAAGTCCACTACCAACATGTGGGAATGTCTCCTGGTGATACGGTTTTGTGGTAGCAACGACTTTGTCATGTGGAGATACCTCAAGCAGGTCAAGCCCTTGCTGTGCCAGGTCATACAGGCACAGCCTTTAAACAGTCCAAGTATCACCCTTCCCCTCAGTGTTGTTTCTTGTATGAAGTGCTGCAGCTCATTTTTAAATGTACGAGTGATTAAACAACTGAAGTTCAAGATGTCAGTGTTGAGTAACTATTGTTTGTTGTTACTGTAACATGGTGGCAGTGCTAAAATAATCTGTGTTAGATCAGTGACCGGTGGTCAGTGAATGGAAGCCCCTGATTTGAGATTACCTGAAGTCTCAAGTAAGTAATATTTGCATGTTGCTAGAAGTCAGCTATAAAGTCAAGTAATGGCAGGACCTGGTGCAGGGCAGCGTGGTCTGTGGCACAGTGATTTACGTAGCAGAAGTAACTGGTCAGAAAGACCATGATGCTTGAAAAGGAAAAGGTAGAAGGGGTTAAAGGAATCTCCAGCAAAACTTAATGCAGTTTCTCATCCTGATAACACCCTGTGTTTTGCAGAAAGTGAAATGAAAATTTTACAATGCATTGTTATAGAATAATCAGCACCTCTGGGATTAGTGTCCTAATCTCTGTCAGTTTGTAGGTGCTGTCTTTGCCTTGCAGCAGCCTGAAGGTTTTACCTGTGGATTCTGAATCTAACATAATGCTGCCTCTTACACACACAAATGTGTAGCCCTTCTTTGAGTAATCCTAGTGTGAACTTTGTGATGCCTTACATCCTGAACTACACAGATTGTTCTATGCATACATGTTTATTAATAATCTTTAAATGTCTTTTAAAAACTATGCCCCCCTACATGCAATTTGAGAATAAAAGCGAGTGAACAACTTTATTTTGCTAAGTAATGTGCCACTTCCTTCAGCTCCCTTGCTATGCTATTTTTTTCCCCCACCATCTTCTCTCTGAAATAACCAATTATAATTTTGTTAGTATTTTCTCATCCAGAAGGCTTTCAAGGACCTTGTCACTTGCATGTTGCTTCAGTACCTCAGCTAAAGATAGTTCATTGTGGTGTTACAGACAGGGTTTGCTTTAA
Source organism: Strix aluco (assembly GCF_031877795.1). NCBI lineage: Eukaryota > Metazoa > Chordata > Aves > Strigiformes > Strigidae > Strix > Strix aluco. The sequence goes on along the minus strand of NC_133958.1, from coordinate 5,938,273 downwards.
CAGCTATTTTATTTTCATTACCAGTTTGTACACTGTTTCATCTGGAAGATGAACTGCCATACTGAATCAGACGGGACCAAAGCTCTGGGCTGTCTCATATTCTAGCTTCAACTCTATGTAGAATGTACAACATATATGTACATACGTTCCTACGCTAGTATGCTCTTCTAGCTTCCTCGTGTCTTTGCCTGATGGACTTCAAGGCTATTACATCAAATAGGTATTGATGAATACCTATTAATACCACTGTGAATGCAACTGTGCTGTTATAAACCTCTTTACACTTTATCCCCACAGTAACCAGAGCTGTTGAGTTCTATTGATTTACTTGTGATGTTTGGAAAAAATACTTCAATGCTCTTCAGAAATGAAACAGGAACTGCAGCTTATAAGTGTTACACACCTTGTAGTTTATGACTTTGGGTCCTGATTCAACGGTGTCTCAGGCATATCCTTTGGAATTCCTAAAAAGTGTGACTTTTTCTGAAGCAAACATTGAATAGTTTGAAGCCAAACCTGACACTTCAGTGTTAGAACACTGCATCACTTGCTGTGCCACTATGGTAAATAGAGCCTGCAGCTTCCAAGAGCTCACTTTCCCTCACTAACTATCTGCCTCAGAAACTGAGCCTACTTCTTTTCAGACTAGTGCGAATTCACCCGAAGAGGAGCCACCATGGGCTCCCTGGATGGTAACTGTCATAATTAGAACAGAGGCTTGCCTAGAGCTTTTGCTTCCTCTCTGTATCTTCTAAATGTTGGCAAATGAGACCAATAACACACAACTCTACTGATTTCTCTGTAGTTTCTTTTTGGGCAAAAACGTAATTTAGAGTATGAAATATTGAATTCCACTACTGAGTTACCCATTATCCCAGTGACTAGAGTGAAACATATTCTGCTTCTCTAATTTGGACTGACTCAATCGTTAAGAACTTGTTTCTTTTAATTAGCCTCTCTTCTTTGTTTCCTCTAGATGAGAAGCATTCTCAGCATGCTGATTTGCATATTCTGGTGTACATTGTGATCATTTGGGAGCTGTAAGGAACCCCCAGGTTTTACCTGCCAAAGTACCCCTCAGAAAGCTAGGTACAACTTAAGCTTGGGCTTCTTTTTTTGTAGTGCCACAGGAAGAGGATAAAAGGCAACTGACTTCATTAATGTTTAAGTCCTTGTAAACAGGTATTTGTAGTCTTTATGAAAGGAAATGGTCTGTTCCAAGTCCTTTTGTAATGGCTGCCAGATTGCTTCTCCACTGAAATGAAAACTGTGCCTGGATAGAGATAATTACTACCAAAAACTGCCAAGCCTGGGAATTCCTCTCTGTGGACCAGTTCCACAGGGCTCGACATTTACATTTATAATCTTTTATTTTCAGTGGAACTGTCCTTACAGCCAAAACACAAACATGCAACTTTAGGGTTAAATTTGGCTTCAGCCAGAGATGTAATTGCCATGTCTGTAAAGGAAATGTGATGTTTCAGATGCTTCTCTGCACTCAGAAACTGACTGAACATTTTTTTTCCCCCCATTTCCTTGTAAATTCCCATTCCCTTGTAAAAGGGAAGTGTAAAATACTAATAAAGTGTTTGGTTTTGGTTTTTTTTTTTTCTTTTGTATCGCTTTAGTAGCCTTTTGTTCTCATGCCTGGAATTTGACAGAGTTCAGAGCACAGTGAAGAATCACCTGTGTTGAAATATTTTGGGGGGAAGCCTGGCTACTGAGCAGCTGTTCTCTTATTTCCTGCTCAGACCAGCAGCAAAAAGTCACAGCTGTTTCCAGTACCATTGACTTGAAGGGATGTTAATCAAAATTTTCTGAGAGGGTGGGTTTTTTTATTTATACGTGTTTGCTTTCCTCTCAGTTTTGATGTTAAGAATTCATTATATCAGAAGCAAAAATATGGGGGAGAAAATACAGAAGCAGATACTTTTCTTAAAGTAGTGGGTCCCCTGACATTTACAGCATACACAGACTTTAATGCGATTGATTTGAGGCCGCACCTCGATTACTGGGTTCAGTTTTGGGCCCCTGACTCCAAAAAGGCCATTGAATGACTCGAGCGTGTCCAGAGAAGGGCAACGGAGCTGGTGCAGGGTCTGGAGCACAGGTCTGATGGGGAGCGGCTGAGGGAACTGGGGGGGTTTAGTCTGGAGAAGAGGAGGCTGAGGGGAGACCTCATGGCCCTCTCCAACTCCCTGAAAGGAGGGTGCAGAGAGGGGGGATGAGTCTCTTGAGCCAAGGAACCAGCGCCAGGACAAGAAGGAATGGCCTCAAGTTGCACCAGGGGAAGGTTTAGACTAGATATTAAGAAGGATTTCTTTGCAGAAGGGGCTGTTGGGCGTTGGAATGGGCTGCCCAGGGAGGTGGTGGAGTCCCCATCCCTGGAGGGGTTGAAGAGTCGGGTTGACCCAGCGCTGAGGGATCTGGTGGAGTTGGGAACGGTCATTGTTAGGTTAATGGTTGGGCTAGATGATCTTTTGTATTGTATCGGATCAGATGATCTTTTCCAACCTAGACAATTCTGTGATTATGATCATCTTGATCTAAATTTTGAGAAACATAGGACAAGTAATTTTCCCCTGCAATTCCCCTGTAGAGCTCCTTGGGTTCAAGCATGTCTTTCCTGCATGCCTTGTATTCCTCTGCAGACCTCGCTGCACAGAGCACTTTGTCACAGGGCACTTGCACTGCCAGCTTGGTTGTGTTTGGTCTTTCCACTGAGTCCCCCTGGTTTTGTCACAAGCTGACTTGCATTTTGGTTTAAAACTGGAGAGAATCAACATCTGTTTTAGGAAGTATTTAAATCTATGCTGCTGAGAACAGAGTATAAATCAAATGTGTATGTACCTAGTATACTGCTTAGGCTTAAACTTAAAAAATTATATAGAAGTCTTACACCAATCTGGGATTGAGATCCACTGTATAAAGATGTGGAGACGTAGAAATCATGATAGGAACATACTCTGACACACAAAAAAAGTTTATTTCCCTGCGTTTTTAAATTTTCACACTTTTACAGTTGCTTGCTTACATCCTGCTTTATATTAAGAAAATAAAGACAAACGTGCACTATGACCTAAGCCAATAATGGCTCAGCTGATGGTGTTGGCGAGAAGATTCACTCTGGCTGATCAACCATATCTCCAGTTGTGTGTTCTGTTCCTTTGCTGGACAAGGACAATATATTACTGACAAGCCTTGAGAATGTTAGGAAACATTATTCCAGCTGTTAGAGTCAATGAGCAAAACTGTGAGTCTTGTCAACTCCTTTTGCTATTTCACAGCACAAAGCTGTCACCTCATTAATCAGAGGAGTGTGTTACCATGATACTCCGGCATGAATAGCATTCATCGCTGAGCTTGACAATTCCTGGAATAAACCAGCAATTTGAAAATCCCCACCTTATGCATTTGAAATTTACAGTGAAATTTCTGTTTACTGGTGATGTACTTGATTAATCAAACTGGTGAGGATTTCAATATGTGTATTAGAAAGCAAAATTAAAAGGCAGACAACTAAGAAGCTTGTCAGGTAGGAGGTTGTTACAGGGGAAAAAAAACCTTCATTTAATGCAGAACAATCCTGGCTGCAGCTCTGCAGCACTGCTGGCTTAGTACATGGAAGCATGACCGGGATGTTTTAGATCAGATGACAGATCTTCCTAAACAAGGATCTCTACTGATTCTGTGTCTGTTTCTTATGAGTATTTTGATAATATTGCTATTATCTGTAAACACTTTACAGTGTGTATGTGGAAGTACAGGATTTTTTTTCAACCTTTCTCATTTTAATTCTGGACAAAACAGGCACTATGGATAGCTGCTTACTCATCAACTGAGGAGCCAAAGAGATTTGCTTACCAATTTTTTGAAGAATTACTGCCAGTCTAGGTGAAAAATATAGTGGTTGGGAACATTTAAAAGTTGGTGGGTTGTTTTTTTTTTTTTAAATGACAGATTGACTTAAGAGCAAATACTGAAGAAAAAATGAAAATGTGGTATGAATATGATTTCCTGCTTTTTGGAATAGTTTTTGGTCTTTCAACCCAAAATTCTTTTTCCATCAATATAAGTATTGGGTTGAATTTGGTTCTCATTAACATGCTCAAGCCTGGAGCAATTTCATCAAGGCTAATGAATAATGTAAATAAGAGAGAAGGTCTGGTAGTAAAATGTAATATTCAACAAATTTGGTTCAAGGGTTTTGGAGTAATCTAACTAAAGATGGAGTATATCCAAGATACCCGCAAGTATAAATAGTAATAGGGATCTGAACTTCATGACTTTAGGCTAAACCGTGGGACTGATGCCTCCAGTTTCCCTTTAGCATTAGGGAAGTGTAAGTCCTCTATAAGTTTGTGCACTCTCTGTAGACCAAGGAGAGGATCTAAATAAATAATAATAATAAAAGGAGTTAATCACAGAGTATGTTTACATGGCAATTCAGGGAGTGACTTTTGCTTGCTCTTCCCTCAGTCTGAGCCACTGAAAGCTCTTGTGGTTGTGTTAACACATCATGAATGCACCATGGTCCTCACCGAGAGAAGCCTGTAATTTCTCAGTATATGGGAGTGTAAGCTATCATCTGCCTAAAAAGCATTATGAAGACATAACATAATACAATTGTTCCAAGCAGTAGCATGCCACTTATAAAAGTGTTAATAACCAGTGACAGAGCAGTGGCAAAGTACTGTAGCAGTGCTGAGTTTATGCTAGTGTTGTCGACAAAGTTTGGAATGACTCACAGTATAAGCAATAGCTTCTGCAGTGCTGATAGGTGACCTTGTCCTAGCTGTGAAGGGAGATCAAACCTCACCTGGAGAGGACAGGGAATCCCATTGTGCCAAAAAGTCAATGAGAAAGGAATGTTTACTGGAGATTCAGATCCGCTCACTTCTAACATAATTGCAGACCATCTTCACATTATGAAAAGAACTGCAAAGCATGTGTTCAGGGGGAGCAAGGAGAGTAGAATGTACAGAAGGTAAATATTCATCCGTTCATTCTAATTATACAGTAAAGCAAGCCAGAAGGTCAATTTTTAGTCTAGAGAGAAGGTTTTTAGGTGGCTGTGAGGTATATTCAGTCTGAAGTTGACAGAGAAGGAAATGAGAGGTTACAGAGATGAAGTGAACTGCCCGTGCCAGCTCGGCTGCAGCACTAGTACTAGTAAGCAGTCTGTAGGTGCCAGAGAGGAAGGGCTGAGGAAAGGTGGATAACATCACCTCAGCTGTTGTTGTTGTATGTTTTACAAGAACGAGTGAAGATCATATGATATTTGTAACATCACCCTTTCTTTGGAGTAGGCTGCTAACAATAATCAGGAGATCAATCTGCCTACAAAGCTATTAATTTTGTTCTTCCTTAGAGACTTCTAGGCTCTGGCGTTGTCTTCTTTCACAGCTTTTGACAATGTCGTGCTAAAGTAATTCTTTGCTCAGCACAAGAGATGCCTTCATCATGATCCCGTTAAAGAGGAAAGAACTCAGTTACATGCATTTAAACATGTCACTGCTCATAAATGTCATCAGTTCTGTTGTGTTAAGCCATAGTGAAGCCAATAAGTTGTTAATAATTTAGCATGCAGTTACAGAAGCAGGCAAAGTCATGCTTTGATCAAAACCAGGTAACAAAAGCATGGAGTGTTCTGCTCAGTAAGTTAATGGACAAAAGTTAAACACTTTGATAATGTAACTGGACTGAAATTGCAGTACACTGGAAAGTTATCTTCAGAATTCAGTGATAAACCTCAAATACTTCCCGTATCGAATCCATTACAGGGATTTGCATGCTTGTTCATTGAGGGAAGTGTCTTTAACTCAAGAGGCTGAAGTTAAGGATTACTAAATCCTAAAGCTGTTTAACGTGAATTAAACGCTGTTAGTGCATGTGCCCATGCATCCCTATCCCTTTCTGCAGTTGTATCCTGAATAATGTTTAGACATTCAACTTTTGGAATGGAGAAACAGTAGTTGCCTGGTTTTAATTTGTGTTTGTGTGTCACCAAGCATAATGAAATCTTGATTTGTGACTGAGGAACATAAACAAATAAAACATAGTAAAGAAAATTTGCATTCTAACCTTTGCTGTGTAGGACATACCAACCCTTTAAACTTGGTTTATTAGTCTTTGGAAAATTGGTAATAATCTTGAACAGCTGCTGTGTAGTTCGGTGTTTGCAAAGCGGCTTGAGGTGTTCTGTTGAAAAGTGACATAAATGAAAAGTATTCTTTTTGGTAATAAGGAACTGAACTCGAAGCAGTCAATTTTGGAGATGGATTTGAAGCTGAAGCATGAGGTAATGCAGGAGGAATGTTTACAAAATGCAGAGCAGAGCTAGTAGGAGTAAACACTGTAATGCAAGTGTAATTCTAGGATGCTTGCAAAGCAGGTAGTGAGCAAGAAGTTACAGTACAGCTAGAATTCTGTTTATAACTTACTTGATAAAAGGATTCCTAAATTGCAGTGTAATAAAGGCTCCTAACTAGAAAGAGGCAAGAAAATTCTTACTGCCAGTAATGTACAAGTAAAAAAGAGGGAGCACATAGGGAGAGGGGCACGTAACCCTGCGCGCGCACTTGAGGGGAAAGCTGCAGGCTCTGTAAAGCCTGGCTGCAGGAGGGGTCTGGTTGGTTGGTAGAGATTTCTTTCAGGGCAGAGATCTGATATAGTCAGCAAATCCTACATGATATCAGATGTATTAGCTTGTAGCTAAGACACATAATATCAGTGTGCTCTATTTATATTCTGTTAATGAACAGTCTCTGATAGAGATAGTATTTCTGCTTCTAGCCCTTCTGTAATATCAAAGGGTAGATTTCTGCCTGTAATTACATATGCATTAGGCTTTCCTCCTTTCAGCAGGATACTATTAAGTTGTTCTGATAGACAAAATACAATACGAATAGACCAAAAATATAATTTTGATCACATTTTAATCCAGTGTTTTTAATTTTGTCACTATTTATAGGAGATGTCTGAGGCAATGGAGTAGGGTAATTGCTGGAGCAAAAGATAGGACAAAGCATTTCCAGGAAGTATCCTAACAGGAGTATTATCTTTCTACCAGAGAACTTTCCTAGTAAGAATGCATAAAGATCCTGCCTGTTTTTAGCAAATCCCATGGTACTTTTAAAGTCCTATATTAGCAAAACATTTGCTACTGGTGGAGGATACACTCTAGTCTCTGTAAAAGTTCCTTAGAGTTAAAAGAGGAAATATTTTATGCAACCAGACAGATTGATTGCTCAAAGACTGGTAATCAGCAGTGCCTAATTAGTCAATCAAGTCAAATTGTACTTAGCAAGCATGACACAATTACATTACAATGGAAACACAAAGGGAATTCAGTTTTTATTACCATACAGAAAGTCAGTGGCTCAGGAGAAACGTGATGGTTTCTTTGGAAAATACGAGGTGGGAGTTCTCAAATAGTTCTTTAGTATTGGTTGCATTAGTTAGCGAAAGGCTTGTTATGTGAACGTCTTTTCTTTCCATTCATAATTTCTTTAAATAGTGGAGTAACCTGTAAGAGGCTATTTTATTACTGCCCTGTCTACCTAAAGGTGGACAGAACAACTGGCAACAAAGGAGAAGAGCAAACACCTTATAACCTGTGGTGGTTGTGTGTGCTGTTAGTCATCCGGAGAGTACGGCCTGGGCGTCTCCTTTGTTGAAGATCAAGCAGAGACACCAGCTTCCGTCCCAGTGTCCTGCTCGAACTCTAGTTTGAAAACAATTTCTGGCTTTGTAAATCCCTTCTGTGTTTTCAGAAGGGCAGAGGTTTCTTCTTCCTACGCAATTCTGCATATGGCCATACCTCCACCCCAGCGCTGGCTGTCTTTCAAGCAGTTGATGTAGTGATGGCTTGCATGGTGCTACGCTTGCAATTAAAAAAGCTTCTCTAAGCTAGTACTGCACTATTTCTCCCACTGTGTTTCCCAAGACATACTGAACAAATTGAGAGGAATGGGAAAGGCAAGCATAATTTCATAAATGCTTGAAACTTTCAGAGGTAAAATTATTTTTAAAATATGTATTAATTAATCTACTGATCAGCTGTAATATAAAGTGTGGAAGTCTTGAAGCTAGAGTTGGTATAAACAGGATAAGATCCAGAGTGTTTTGCTTTCTGTGTACACTGACACAGTAATTTGTTGATTTTTTTTTTTTTTTTTTTTTGAGAACTTCCTCATGTAGAAATGTAGACACTTAAAGGACAATGCAATTACAATGTAGGGTTTTTTCTTTACTGTTTCTTTAGACATTGATACACAGGATCTGTAATTAAACATGCATGCTTTTGAGGATGGAGAAATATATTTACTGGTATGTGAGGCAAAAATGTTAGAGGAGGAAACCACTACATATATCACTTTCCTCTGTTGGAAGAATATTTTAGTTTCCCATCTAAATATGGCAGCCTAGTAATAAAACTTAATTTATAAATCATAGCCGGGGTGTGTGTGTGTGTGTGTCTCCCTAAAATGCTTAAGTATTTAAAATATTCAGCATGCAGGTTTGGTACTCAGAAGAATTAATCAAACTGTCAGGCTGTAGACCAGACGCTGCAGAGAATACACAGTGGTGTGTCATGGTTACTTAGCAACTATAGCTGAAGAGGTTAAGGTAGAAAATATTGTCATTTTCCTATGTTTGAGATCTCTTCTTCCCACCTCCCTTGTATAGGTATTTTTTTCCCCAACAGATAAAGTCTTTTGTATGTCTTAATGATGTTATGTTATAGCTTTCAAAAGAACTTACTATTTCTGTAGGCCTATTTGAATTAAACAACAAATTCTGAGGATTTGAGTGTAGCTTGTAACAAGAACAGGAGGTGTTAACCTAGAATGTATGTAAAAATTCCCACTGAATGGGAAGCTGTTTGATTTTACTGTGACTTCTTTTTCCTTAAAAATTGAGATCGGTAGGGGTAAGTGCAGTTTTGACTAAATCATCGTTGAAAGAATGTTCTACCATGGTGGCAATGGAAGTGGGAACTGTTATGCACTTACATTATTGGTTGTAATATTTATTGCCCTGATAAGGAAATTGAGTTTGCTTGCTAGGAGGAAATAGATGACCTCTCACAGCTGTGTTCTGCTAGAAGATTTGCCTCTGGCAGTAGGTTAAAAATAATAGCAGTTCTGAAAAATTTATGAAAGCTTCAGGGTAAGTGTTACTTTAACATCAGCAGCTATAACAAAACAAGCCTTAAATACTGCAACTTAAGAAATGATAATGAGAAAAGGATCCAGATTTCTGTTGTGTTCATGAAGGGCACACGTCTGCGTATCGGAGTACGTATGTGCACGTGCAGCGTACACAGTGGGAACCTTTGTGGAAGGAGTAGAAAGATTGCCAGGAGCTGAAGGCAGGTGTTGGGGCCATTCAATATTCCTAATCTTTAGCTCTTCAGTTTTGTATTATACCAAATGTTTATTGGTCTAGGTCTTAGGAGACAAATTTAGGATCCTCCTCTGCTCCCTTCTGGTTACAGGATGGGGCTGCCCAGCCACTGTCATGTGCTAGAAGAGTGTTTGTCACGCTGTTCAGCACTGATCGGGGGGCTGAAACAGAATTGTCTGAAACTACCTTGCCTTTCTTCTTCTGGCAACACAGTTGGCATTTGAGAGGGCTCTGAATGTGTTGCAAAATGAGCCTCTTTTGTACAGATACAGGAAAAAAGATATCCAAAATTGCTGTAATCTGAAGTCTCACAGCTGAGCTGGGAAGAAGTATCCAGGAAACCTGTGCCTCCAGTTTGCTATTCTCTGTGCAATGGACAACTGTGGTCAGTCTGAGAGTGGGAAGGTGGCTAGATCATAGTTTTGAGCTTTTTCCTTTTGCCTGCTGTTACGTTTTGTGAATATCAGCAACAAGAAAGGCATTAGTCATTTAATGGTGAATACGCAGTGAGCTGGAGCAGCAATGTTGTTGAAGCAGTTGTGTTGAGGAACTAGCCATTCCTGTGGCAGGCACAGAACGGACTGGGATATCACTGACCAGCATTCAAATTCTGGATGGCACTTACTAAAATTCTGTTCACTTCTCTAAAATTTTGTTAATATGTTTTTCCAGGCCTCATTTTTGCTGTGATGACAGTGCATGAGGACAAGTGGCTGAATGCTTAGTGCCAGGCACTTTACATGGAGGTGTCACATGAGAAAGAGACCACACAGCATCTTCAGGGCATAGGCTGGGGTGTTGTCAGTTAGGCTGGCTTTTGAGAGGAGAGAGAGCAGAGGGAGTGAAAACACCCCACGAAGCCTTACAGAGTCCCCGTCCGTTTCCGCGCGTATACCAGTGCTCGCTGTTCTCACGGGATGAACACTTCTCCTCATCCAGATGACATGACATGCATGTGCACCTCGTTGCTTTATTGAATTTTTACTACCATTTAGGGTTTAGGTTCTGAACGTTAGCTTCTCAAAGAAGAATATTATAAAATCTTTTCAATGTCATGTAGGAAACTCATGGCTCCTATAGTAGCACTGGGAGGCAGACAAGAATGAATGTGTGTGGAGATAAGTTGTCCCACTGCAATCAATGACCACAGAGATGGTTAGAGATACGGTTAAGTAAACTGTTACAGGTGAATCAGTGAAGAGGAAATCAAGCCCTTTAAGGACATAGGGTCTGATTTTGGTTTCCAGAAACAGTATGAGCAAACAGTGCAATCAATGCATTCCATAAATATACATTAATTTGACTGCCATTCTCTCTTCTCTCCCTTTGTCTTGAAAAAGAAATGGCAACAAAGAAAAAGCAGAATTTAAAATAATAATTCTGAAATATTGGAGATGTTACAGTTGCAAGTGCATGCGTCTCTTGAGTACGGTCTGATTTGATTGCCAGACAGATCCAGTGCTCTCAGATACTGATCCTAATGGAAATGGAAGTTATGCTACAGTGGCCTTTCTGGGGAAGAAGAATAAGGTGTGCATGCTATATTCAGAAACTCTTAAGGTATATAAAGGAAATGGCTGTAAATTTTGGTATGTTTGGCATTTAAGGGGAAAATGGGAACGTGTAAGATCTGGACAGCTACATTGTAGGCTTTTATTTTTTGATAGTAATTTGCTAAGGTACCGACAATGTGCCCAAGCTCTACTTTAGACATAGATAGCAAGACAGTCCCTAAATATGGCTTTTCTTTATTATTGTTTGCAGGATTTTTATATCCTAGTGTTACATCTTGTGGTTCCATTGATTTTTATGGGTTGTGTAATTTAACTGTGTATTGATTCATCGGCTTTCTAGAACTCTACATGTGTTTCTGTAATCACCCAGCTTTGGGGTGGGTGTGTGTGAGAGAGATGAGGAATAACTATGAAATCCATGTCTGTTTTTGCCAAGTTTGTTCACCAGTTGCTCTTCCACCCCCATCCTTGCTGGTTTATGAATTGCATTTAGTTCTTTCTAGTGACTAATGACGATCCTTCCCTTTATTGTTTGCTCTTGCATTGCATCAATCCCGATGAAACTGAACAGGAGTCAGTAAGTTGTGGCAAGCAGCCACAATCATCAGGTTCGTTGTGTTTCTCTTGTGCTAGCATTTTGAGGAAAAAGTTCTTTTGTGCAGGTATGATATGACTACTGGCGAGAGCCCACATATTCCCAAAATTTGGGCAAGAAATCCTCAACAGCTGGCTGCTGATGTCATTGTCCATACAGGCAGTAGTTTGGTTACCGCATAGCCCGTGCTGGTGTGCCTTGCCAATACAGTTTTGTTGTGTGATGCCTTAAACCGCCACTCCAGTGAGCCCACCCAGGACCCCTCCTGATCTCCCCACTGCACGGGAAGCAAATGAAGCAGCAGATGGACAGTGGGAGGAGGTCTCAGCCCAATCCTTCAAGCTTCATGGCACCTCAGGAATTGACACTCTCATGCAATTCATTCATCTCAGAGTATTAAATGCAAGTCACTGAAGCTTTTGGGTCTCTGCCTAAATGCAGTTACTGGGTTGTGTTTTATAATTTTGTAGCACCTCTGAAATGCTTTTTTCCTTGTATAACATCCAATTAGACCACACACTGCCAGAGGCAAGAAGGAAAAGTTTATCTTAAAACTCCAAACATAGAGACTGATGCTACTAAGCATGATACTACTTTGCAATTGTAAAGAACTAGAACTGGTGAAAACTGTGCAGGCGTATGCAGAGCAGCCTGTGGCTGATGCGCAGCATGGGCCAGTGGGGATGCTTTCTCTAAACAGGGCAGTGAGATAGGTGCAGCGTCCTTCTGGAAGCCTGGGCAAAGGTGATGATTTTCCATGCTTCCCTGCTCATATGAAGAGTGTGCAGAGAAAGTTCTCCAACGTTCTTCATCATTGCTCAGTGTTCCCTCGCTTCATAAGAACAGTTTCTAATGTATGAGGCTGTGTATGAACTACATGGCCTATGACACAAAGGATGTGACGTTTGTCTAGCCAGGATCATTGTGCTGCTGGTTCCTCATTACAGTAAAAGACGTCAGAGTAACCTTGCTATGAAAGCAGAGTGTAAGATGGAGTTTTCTTATTTCTTACTAGTACCATCTTTATCTGCAGACCAGATGAGGCTTATTGGGTTACAACTGAAATGTATCACTTTGCGACAGCAAACTCTTAACTGTTAAAAAAAAAATATAAAAAACATTTGGATTACTCCAGGTCAGTTCTAAGAGCAAAAATATTTTTCAGTGATGTTCTAGCAAGTCACTTTTAAACAAAAAAACCCCCGCTAAATGATGAACTTTTTTAGAGGTAATTAAAGATTTGAGCACAAAAGAGAACATTCTGAAGTGTTAAGTGATTCAAGATAAAACCATGTCCATGTCTTTTGATTCATTGTTTATTATGTGTCACTGTGGCTTGACCGTTCCCCATTCCCCTTCACCCTTCCCTTGCCCCCTCCCCCCCCATGGTCAGGTTTTACTCTTGCCTGTCATGGCTTGTGGATACGGGTGATACAGGAAAGTGCTGTATATAACAATGAGAAACTACTCTTGTGGAAAAAATATCCATGCTAACCGATTACTTGTGAAAGATGAAAGTGGGGCATTCTATCATCTTCCACTGTGCAGTGAAAATCAGGTCACAAGGAAGGAAGAAGACCTTTTGTAGAAGAATAAGTAATCCTTAAAACAATGGCATATTCAGCTGGCACAAGAAAACCAAGAAAGTTGTTGGAATTTCCACACTTGTTGTATAATCATCAAACTGTTAGCTTTAACTTTATATTTGGGTAAACTTTGTTAAATTTCCTGAACTTTGATCTGGTTCTTCTCTGCAATTCTTTTCATATTAGCACAGTTCCACTCTTTTAAAGGGAATAGGAGCCACATAAGCTTTCTGAAATGCAACAGCCTATGCGAGAGAAACTGAGTGTGAACATGTTTTCCCAAGTGTAGTTTTTTGGTAGCATGTCTGCTGAGATGCCATTTCTTTTAGGAGAGGCAACTTCAGATTAACAAACTGGCCATTGTCGTCTTTCTGCAAGAGTATGAATGTTAGCCTGTTGTTTGAATAATTATAGTGATTTCTTTAGCAAAACATAATCTAGTGGTCCAAGCTTCCCCCCTTCTCCCCCTTTTATGGTGCAGATATCTGTACTAGCATACATATAATTACATACAGGGGCTGGTAGCAAGGAAAACATGTAGGAGCTTGTAGTTTATCTGCCTGTATGATGGATGATTAATGTGTTTTCCAAAAGGAAGACTTACTTTAGTGAGTTTTAAAATATGCTTTTAACATTAAGCATATGTTTTAAATGCTTTCTCCACTTGAGGTCTTTACAGTTTACCTAGGACAAGGAATGTCAGTTATATATTCATACAGCACTTAGCACAATGGTTTGCCCATCCTGTAATATAAATAATACATTAGAATCTCACTGGGTGATCTCATGAAAACATTTAGACAGTGCCATCATTTTAGATAGTATCATCTAAATACCAGCTCAGCATTACCTTTAAGAAACCTGAGTACCTCTCAAAAGTTTTGAAAAAATTTGTAATGCAAATGTCATCTGTTGTCAGCAGCTGTTATGAGAGAATTTACCGTGGTGGAGTAATTAAGTGGCGTAAGGACATCACATTCTAAGCCTGAAGAAGAAATTGCATCCCATTGTGGGCCTATTTTTTCTTTTTTTTTTTTATTGATTCTTTTTTATTAAAAAAAAGAGCATTGCTTGCACTCAATTTACAAAAGATTATCATGGAATGTTTATATCCTCTGAAGACTTTCTGACAAAAGAAGGGAAAGAAAATCATTGTTTAAGCATTTCCTGACTTAAATGGTTTGGAGGTGTTATTATTGATGTGATTTTTATTGGAGCTATTTTCCCAAAGAAGTTCTCGGTGGCAGTGCACGGGAGTGCAGTTAATTCATTAGAACAGGAAGAACTTGAGTTAAATGTGTTATAGATGAACTATTAGTATGTAATAAGGTCAACTCATACAGGGCAAATACTCTCCCGATCATTACCATTTGTTACAGGATCTTACCAACACATGCTTTTGTTTTACTCAAGTTTGAGACAATTTCTGCATAGCTATTTACTGATTTTGTTTAAAATCCCTTCACAGAACCTGGTTAAATCTTCAGATGATGGCTGTGCATATAATTCTTTGCTAAATAAAAGTGTGGGGTCAAGTATTAGGTTCACATAGAGGTTTATATTCAAAGATTGATACTATAAAGGCAGTGTTGTTGATATAGCTGAGCATCTACCCTTTACATCAAGTATTAAGCTTCAAGTTTTCACAGCCTTTGTTTTTTTAAAAAACAGAACTGAAATGGAGATGGAAGAGGGATAATCCTGACATGGGCTGTGGTCTCAACTTCCTATTTGACCTTTTTTTAGTGGCATTAGCTGGGTTCTCAGTATCTCTATATTTGCTGCTCCAGGTTTCCTGGTAAAATATAAAAGGTGTTCAGTACTTCATCTAGTAATAGTCCTAATCATTTTGTACACACTTCCAAGGAATACCTTTGACCCAGTATAGGCATGACCTCAACTGGTGTAAATTGGCAAAGCTCCCTTCGCTTCAGTGAAGCAGTGCTGATTTAGATAGTCTGACCTGTTAGAATGTACTGCACAGGATGCAATTAGGAGGAGAATTGGATCTCCAGTGCTAGGAACGGTGCTTTCTGTATTGTACTGGGGGGAACAATAGGTTTAATTAGCTGTTTTGTAAAGGACTTGAAGAAGGTGAAGTGTGAGAGCAGTGCTAAAGGTCAGCCTGCTGTTTTCCACATCTAATCTCCCTTGGGAGAAGAACCAGCGCAATAGGAAGAGAGGCAATCAGAAAAGATAAACTGTGAATAGCAGAAATGATTGTGTTTGGGCTTCTCGGTGCACTGCTTCTATGTCTCTTGTTAAATCCATAGCCATAGTGTTGAATGGCAAGGATCGCTCTTAAATCACATGGATATCTGGGTTTGGGTCCAAACCAAGCCTTACAGTTACTACTGTTACGAGTGTTCTGCATCTCTTAAATCTTTATTATTTGTATGATTCTATGGACTGCATAGTTGTAGCTAGTTCTGAGAGTACCAGTTTCCATGGGGAATATATGTAGAGGGTAGTTAGGATGGTTTCGTCCAGATTTTATTTTCTGGGCAGGATAGCAACCGGTTACTGTAATCGACTTGCACTCTGGATGTGCAAAAATTATTTCTTTAGTGTCATGGGAATGGCCATATGGCACTATCAAATCTGGTAGTACTTTAATTTAATAACCTCTCCAATAGTGGCTACCACTAACAATTATGTTGCAAAGTGATTTTGTGCACTTTTTAATTAAGACCTGCTTGCAGGAAAAATCCTAATCCATTAGAGGTCGATTTATGCCTTGAAGGAAGGTCAATTTTTCTTTTCTTTTCTTGAATTGGTGCAAAGGTAGAATTTTCTTATTGTGCCTGTGTTAAGTAGCTTGGTTTTGCTTTTTACTCTGTTTAGAATTTTGGTATTAGATCAGTGCTTCTCAGCAGATAGCACAGAACATTTCCTAGATTTTGTAAATTTTCTTTGTTTCTGGTCCACTGATCTCCCTTGCTCTTGAATAATGAGAACTGGAAATGGAAGTGTCTGATCTACCATTTTCTTATATATTTTAACCCAGTGTCTCTCTTATACCTATATTTACACATATAAATAGATATAGAATACATATAGAAAGGTCCCAGCATCTACAACGCTGTTCACTGGGGATCCTAACGTAGTCCTCAGTTTGCTGAAAAGGAGAAATCTCATGTAGTTTAATAAAAAAATTGTAAACCTGTAGTCATCCTTGAACTTGCAAAAATAACTGAAGACCATTCTTGACACCTACAACAGGTTTGCTCTGTGTCTTTACTGTGCTGTGTGTCTTAAACCATACTGTGATGAAGAAAGCAGAATGCCTTTCTCTTGCTGTGTTTTCCAGTAAGATGTTTTTGGAATTCCTCAGCAGTGCTTTCTGGCCCTTAGAGATGCCCAGTCATGTATAATGTGCTACAGTGGAGCTAGCTGCTAAACTAACCCTGATAATCCAGACCCTGAGAGACTGCTACTGTGCTAGTGAGGCATGGATTAATTCCCTATCAGACTCTGCTTCCACAAATGCTGCCAAGGTAAAAATCACGTCCAATTACCAGAACTGTATGACTACAAAAGCTGAAGAGCAGAAAAATACTTTTAAAGGTGGAGCCTTGACAGACTGAAGAAAATTCTGGATGTTTATAAACCCAGCCTAAATTTACTATAGCCCACTTATGATACTGCATTACTTAGAGCTGGTTGGCTAATTTTTCACTACAAAGCCTGTTGTTTTCTCAGTGTTTTAACAGTAGAAGCTTGTGATTTGTCACTCCACAGTCTCATTTGAGAGGGTGTTTGCACGAGTGTGGCAGATCCATCTATAATAAAAAGGGACTACAGATGGGATTTCCTCAAAGTGGAAGAATATGAAATTGGGCGACCTAATACTAGCAGTCTGTGCTTGGGGAGCACACACGTTCAGTTGTGAGACTTGAAATGGAAGTAGTTACTCAAGTAGTTCACAAAGTTTTGCACCCTGAGAACATGGGTCCAACTTACCTGGAACAGCGGACAGTTCTGCAGGTCGGGTACGCTAGAAGCAAAGAGTGGCTGCCCAGCACCCAGTTAGACACTGGTAGTTCTAATATTCTCTGTGTTGTACAACTGTGAAGTGCTGCAAGATCCTGACAAGAGAAGTTGGTGCAAAATGGACAAATTACCATCAGTAATCACAATGCACACAGGATTGATGCATCCAGCTGAGAGTCTGATTTTCTGAGTCTGGATTTGAGATTCAGATTTTCCTGTGGAGGTTTGAACTATAGGCGTTGCACAGCTAAGCTGTGTGCTGTTGTTTGGCTGAATGAGTTGAAGGCTAGCAGACATTATATAGTATCATCTAGTCTGAATTCCAGTGTGTATGCAGACCATATAAATGTATGCAGTTATCTGTCATAAGCCCAGTAAATTGGAAGGGCCAATGCTAAAAATGATGGGCAAAGAAAAAAGTAGAGAATGAAAAAAAAATTAAAATATTTCCTAAAGGATAAGATCCTCTGAATTGGGCTAGCTTCAGCCCTAAGAGAGTAATATGGGTGTAGAAAGCTGAGCAGGAATTTATGATTTAAAGTGCACATTGAAGAGGAGAACAAAATTTCTTCAACCTCTTAACACTCTGACTTTGAGTAAGGATCTATTTGCCTGACAGACTGGAAAACACCCATGTCTGAAGAGTTAACATTGTGTATCCTTCAGGGAGTGCAGTCACAGCTGGTGGGGGGCTTTGCTGAAATAAAAAGCCTCTGGCAACTTCCTGCTCTGCAGGCTGCAATGTTGGTCAGAGCAGGGCAGGCTTGAAAAAGAGGTATGAAAAAGTAGCTGTTGGTTTGCAAAGACAGATAAAGTTGTTGTTCAGAAAGGGAGCTGCGATTTTCTGTCCAGCTTCTCCCAACTGCTAGTTTATCATTCATATTCACTACTTCTCACATAACAATATTGTATTCTCTGACGGTTTGGATTTTTTTTCCGCTTTAGCTCTCCAAAGTTCAGGTTGCTCTTCTGGAACTTGCATTTAACCTTTAAGAAACAAGCTGAAGTCTCTGTCTGTGACCTTGAAGGATGGGGGCAGAGAGGGTAAGAAATATCACTGTGTCTCACTAAAGACACCTTTAGAAATACCTAACAAGGCATTTAGTCTAAAATGGGAGAAAAGGACACTTAATGTAAGTGACAGGATCTGTAGAGGGACAAAAAAATATCTTGCCACAGTGACTAAAAGTCACATCTAGGACAAGGGATGAGAGGCACATTGCTGGAAAAGTAGTGTCTCTTTTGTCATGTGAGTCCATTCCTGAAAAAGATGCCAGAGAAATTAAGATATGAGCAATGCAGGAATGGAAGAGAATAGAACCCAGTTCTCATGGCAAGATGATTTTACATAATAGATGTAAAGGTTATCAGTCCTCAGATTTCAGGTGATAAGGCTAAGAGGAAATAGCATTTTTCTTCTCTCGTCTTTTTTTCCTGTCTTTCTCCTTTTCTGTTGATCATTGAGTGCTGTGGCACAAATCGGGAACACTGCATCCGCTTTTGAAACACCTACATCCCGACTGGAGGCAGAATGCTGATTGTGATGCAGACTGTTTGTCTGCTCTAATGCGGGAAAGTAATTAGATCTTTGTGAGGCTTTTGAGTCTTCTCTAGTGCCCAGCCTCTGCAGCTGAATAGTAACTCCTGTAGTACTTGGTGGGAGAGAGAACTGGCCTTAAATCATCAATCTTCAGCATAATTAATCTGATAATAACCTTAAAACAGACCTTACCCATTCTGAGTTGGAGCAGCTGATAACAATTTTTGTCTCTAAGTTATTTAGGAATCAGGAAGTACAGTCCTGATTTTACAGATGGGAACTGAGGTACAAACAACAGAGACACTGATTTTTGGAGTGTCAGAGGGAAAATCTGTAGCAGAGCAGAATGCTGTCTTTAGGGTGAAGTAGTTGAGCTCTACCTGTTAAGGTTGTGCTGTTCAGCCTCCTGTGAAAGCAGCGTTCCCCACTAGCTGGAGGCCCTGTGAGTTCACTCATCATGTCAAAAGCTACAGTTCTCTCACCAAAATCTTTTTCCTGTCCACCTGTCACGTTGCCATTCTGCTCGGCTCAGCAGGGAGCCAATGAAATCAGCTTTGTTTAGTCAGTTTGGCACAAATCTGTTAATGATGCTCCCATGTTGTATCATCCCTCAAGAGGCTACAGAGTGGGTGGAATCACAGAATAATTTAGGTTGGTAGGGACCTTGGGGGTCAGATGTGGTTAAGCAAAAATCCATTGCATCCGTTGTGTACCTTCTGACAGTGTCTGCACAGTGCTTTTATTTTTGTGATATCTGCTCTCTACTTCAGTTTCAGCAAAAGAGTTACCTGCTTCTCTGTCATAAATACACTGCACCTCTTTGTAGATTTTGAGTTAGGAAGGTTACCATAGCAACCACTGCGATTAATTAAAGTACTTGGGCATGGTAAGTTTATAGATGCAGAAAACATTTTCATGTATAAATAGTGCAATCTGTTTATGCTCGAAGGATTTGCCCCTTCCCTCTTTTTCTCTTCTAATCTCAGCTGAGAAATTGGGCTTTTTTTTTTTCTTTTGGGGACGGATAAATGATTGTGTTATTCCCCATAAGCTGTGTAAATAAGTCTTTGTGGTTAATGCCCACTGAAGACCTGACAAATGCTGAGTGAGAAGCCTGGCACTGTGCTACTCTTCATGGGTGTGAGGGTTTTCAGGGCTGCAAGGACAGCAAACGGGGCGGCTGTCCATGCGGATCTTCTCTCGCCCTCTGGTAACACAGCACAGGCATACTGCTTATTCTTCTGTCTTACCAAGTCTGCAGTTCTACTCTAACAAAATAAGCCGCTAGGTAGCCTCTTGTCAGCCTGTTCCCAGCTCTGCCACGAGCTAGATGTGTCACAAGGCGATTGTACTCGTTCTACAGTCCTCGCTGGCCGTGCTTCCTGTCGGTGTGAAAGGTGTGACAGCAGAGCCATGAGTCCGTCAGGAACAGACCGATTACCTTAAAGACAAGAAGCTGGTGTTGTGTAAGTTCTGCATCTTTATAGGCTATTGTCAGCAACTGGAAGCTTCATTCTCTAAGGTTTAAAAGGAAAAGAGATAGGGGGGCATTCTAATAAGGCCTGCTAGTGAGTCATCTCTTCTGATCTCCATGTTTTGGAGAGAGGGGTACTTCTCCTCCTGTTTACTGTTCTACTGGAGGTGATTACTTTTTGTCAGCTATCAGGATTAGACAGAATGCAGTGTGGTACGTGAGGAGAGCAGGAAGTGTGGGCAACGTGGCGGTGATGCTTCCAAGGAGAGCCACTGGTCAGACATAGAGAGCTGCAGGTTTCATGTCTGATAAGGAAAGGAAGTTGAAAGACCAGAAAATACAAGGCTTTTTTTTTTTTTTTTTTTTGAGCTTGTTAAATTGCTTGTTCTTGTACAAGTTTGTTTTTCTTTATTCTTGATCCCAGCTCTATCAGCAGGAGAGCTGATGATTGGCTTGCTCTGTAGGATGATGTTCCCCCAACAAAATTTGCATATCAGCACTGTTTGTACAGAAGCACCACTTCTAGTTAATGCAGGATCAAATTCTTTACTGCCCAACAACTTGCACTGTTGTAGACAGCTGGACAGTTTTTGATACAAGTCACTGCCTAATGAGAAAGGGGCTTGAATCTTTTTTTATTTTCACTCTGCATTACTGTCAAAGTTTAAAAGGTACGAGGCATCGGGGAATTAATTCCCTGCTGCTGTGTTCTTTATGTAAAGGGGCAGCTGGAATCTGAAGGCAGTAGCACACTGATAATGGAACCGTAAGCACATGACCTTGTCTGGGCAGGTACCCTGCTTTTAGATATTTATTATGTACTCCATTTTACAAAGGAAGAAAATTATGTACAGCAAGACAAGGCATTTCCCCTGTAACTTGCACTTAGAGCTGAAAATGAAACGTGTGAGTCTTAGTAGTATCCCTCTTGAACCACTGAAATCAGACTTAATTTCTTTCCCTTTCAATGACTATTGCTCCTTCTATTTTTTTTTCTGAAAGACAATCATTGGCTCTGTTGGACTGAGGAGAAACTTTCCTGTGCATATTATTTGTGGTCTGATATGTGTATTCCTTTTCGCTAGCAGCTGAGAGATTTTTTGAGAACTTGCTTATACTTTCTTTCTTTGAAGTACCTGGAAGCAGTCAACATGAGAGACAAGATGGATAGTAAACAAGATATAGCAGGGAATTGGTCTATATTTCGGTTACTAAGATGAATCTGTAGTATCTGACTGAGATAGAGGAACCCTATGGTGAAGGATGGTGCAACTGAGAGCCCCGTAGAACATTTTAATACAGTATTTTAATCAAATCTGCTTGGTCAATAGAATTGCCTTTGTCAACTGTTTGCAAGATCAAAGGAAGAAAGAATTGCTACTGAAAAGTTGAGCTTTGAGCAGTCAGCATTGAAATTATGTACAAACACCATCAACTTCCATTTTCTCTCTCTGCTCCTGGAAGTTTGTTCATCAGAGTCATTATCAAAGCACCAAGCATGAATAAGCTCCTTAGTAAAATGCTCTCAGAATCTAATGTAACAAATTGTTCAGTATAACATAAACAGATGCTCATCTGCAGACTGAAAGCTTCCCCCGTGAGGATGGGAGGTGGTGGTGGCTGCAGATGTAGATGGAAGGGTGTGAGGAATCCCGGGAGAAGGAGCTGTCGCTGGATAGTCGGGTTGGTCCCACTCAGCTGGCGCATAAAAATTGTGCAGGGTGTGCAGTCTGAAAACCAGACCCTAGAGCAACAGTGAAATGAAAACGATCACTGTCTGCAGTTGCAGCCAGTAACAAGCGACAGCATTCAGTACTTCATGTGAAAGGCCAAAACACACATGAACAGCAGCTGTTTCCATTGCTTTCCTGCACAGGGATTGGTGGTTGTATTGCAGAGAACTCTGTGCAGAACCTAGATGATGTAATGATGGAATGATAGATCTCTCTTCAATACTGGGGCATTTCATGGTTTTATGATGTAGTAAAATCCTCTCTGGGCATGACAAGCACAGACTGACAAGGGACAGTTTTATCTCTATCTCATTAAAGGGTAAGTGCCATGTTGGACAAGCTTAATAGAAGAACAAATAATCTCCAAGAAGACAGAAGAGCTCCAGAAGCAAGAGGAGAATAAAAGAGATGTTTGTTAATGGCAGAGGAATAGATCCAGGCTGGTCAAATAACTAATGGAGGGATAATTTTTGAGTGTGTTTTGTGTTTCTTCAAATTATTTGTCACTTATTCTTTTGTGCTGGAATCTTTTGGTATGACTTTGATGAAGCTGTTAGGGTTGTCCCCAATAGTGGCAATTTTTAGTTGTCCTATTAGAAATTCCTGAATTAAAGCTGCTGCCATGTGTGACGTGTTCTTAGTGTAATCTTTTGCATGACTCTGTGCATTTGCATATATTGGAAAAGTACAGATTTCACTTTCTAAGCACTGCTCTCTTTCTTCTTATTATTTAGTCATTTTACCATCATGTAGTCAAATGCACTGGGGATTTCTAAATGGTGTGTAAAATGAACATCTGTCCATTGGCAGGATTGGCACATCTGGATCCATTAATTTTTCATTATTTCCCAGTGTTGGAGGTCAGATGTTCACAATGTGGTAATGTACCAGAGTTTATGTGGTGGATTTAATGTCTCTGAAGCAGATATTTCTACTTACAGAAGTATTTAAAAAACCCAAACAAACTGTGAGAGCTTGCTATAAAGGTTTATTTTCTAATTATCTTTATTTTTTTAAAATCAAGAATCCTGTAGAACTTACCCAAATAGCAAACCATTTATGATTTATGACAGTTTTGGCAACTGGATTCTTTTTAATTATTATCTCTACTGTTTCATAGATGGGTATACTGTGGTTTGCTCTACCAGTCTTCTCTACTTCTGTATTTCACCTCCTTCCTATTCTAAGCAGGGACAATTGCTTGTCAGCATTAAGACTAGTTTGGAAGTAGAATAGCAAGGTATAGGTTAAATATATTAAATATGCAAAGCTAGTAGCTTATAAGGTTAAGTCTGTCTTTCTCTTTTCGTCAACTGTGCTAAAGAGTTGTTACCTTTCTTTGGTAACAACCGGTAGGTGCCCTGATACCGTAAATACAGGAACTTTGTGGAGTTCTCTCAGGGTAGAATTATGCTCACGAAGTAACGAGTGATCAATAAACTTTGTAGTTATGCACCTCGCTTCTCAGTTTCAGTGCTTTGATTTAAGGAGCCTTCCAATATCACAAGAATTAGCACTCATCACAGAGGTCTTTATCCTTCCCTCCCATGGCCATGGTGCTATATTATGGAGTTGTTAAAGGGTGGATTGGTCTCTCCTGGTGCACATATGCAAAGAAAATGTCACACAAAGGTCACCCAGCATCAGAGTGCTTCACTAAAATGGATGTTGAATTTCAATGGGGTACCTTGTTGAAAAAAAAAAAAAAGAGGAAGAAAGAAAAAAAAAAAAGTTCATGTTAATTTTCTTGGCGTTTGCTGCATGTTCAGCAGCATTGCCTCGGGCTGGCCTCAGTGTCTGGACTACGAATAGGAAGATAAACTCTGCAAGGTTGAATGTGCTCCTAGCTCGTTTACTCATTTCACCTAGAAGAAAATACAAGGACAGGGAAGGAACAAAATAGAAGGGACCCATCTGACTCTCTGTAGGACAGTGGGCAATGTTTCTCCTTGAATTTAATGGGGGATGGTGGGGAGATAAGTTCTCTAAAACAGGAGAAATCCTTAATGTGTTCGCTTCCAGGTGCTCCCTCCTTTAGCCTCTTAGTTGGCTCAATCAACTGTGAATTTTCTTTTCCCAATTTAAGACCAAAAGGCTCAATCTAGGACTGATCAGGGGCAGGCTTTAGATTTGGGTACTTCATACCTAAATGAGGGATGCCTGATTTGGCATCTAAAGCCAAATCTGTCTTAGTTTCATATGCTAGGTGATGGTGACATACTGCGTTATTTTGGCTCATACTTGTCAAAATGCAAACTGATTTCCAGCTCTGTTGTGCATAGGTGCTTTGGGTAACAGCACTATGTGATTATCTGCAAGTCCACTGTCAGTCCCTCTGTACTGAAACCAGAGCAAAAATACTTTGCCATTTAGAGGCAGTGTTTCTAGGGGAGGATTTTTACCCTACATTGCTAAGAGCCTGGAGGTTGAGACAGATTTGGTTCCCTACAGCTGTTAATCTAGCACTTGACATTTAATGACAAGTTTGGTCCTGTGTCAGAGAAATGAATTTATTCTGTCTTCTTGGCAACTTCTCGCTCGGCTCTTCTCCATTTCCCCTTTATCCCAGCCTCTCTGCCAGATGTCAGCCTAATGCGGCAATAACAATCCCTGCTGGTGAGACTTGAAGTGATAAATGTTTCTAAGAGCAGAAATGGTGCTTTCGTGTACTTGTGTATAAACAGGAGCACTGTTTCTTGTTCTAGGTCCCAGAGATTTTCTTTGATTCTTGGCATTTAGAATAGTTAAAGAAATAGCTCTTCTGCCTTCTCTCCCATGCCTCAGTCCAACTTTTGGTTGCAAGTCTAACATAATGGGTATTCTTAGGGTATTTCTTAGTAGCTGTAAGGGGCAGAATTTAGGAAAGGAGAGAGCCAGTGCACAGCCATTAAGCTTTTGGTCGCTGTGAAGGCATGGAAGCAACAGCCATTTGGAAAATGAGGAGGCTGTGCATTGCTGACTGTGTTCAGGTTTCAGTTCATGAACAGCAGGAGGAAGTTTGCTTATCACAAATGTTCGGTTCACACCAGACTTGTGTTATTTCTGCTGGGAAATCTAAGAGGTGAAGTGAGCCAGTGTTTCCACAGTGTAGCAACGTGATGAGACTAAATGGCAGAACACTTGCACTGTTGAATATTTAAATGGGTGTCAACTACTTGTTACTTTGGGAAAGGAAAAAAAATCCCTCAACATATCTTATGTTGCTTTTCCTCATGACTGTGAAACAAGCTAATCAGTGGGCAACATACAGGAACCCAGAGCAGAAAGGCGATTTAGCCAGGGACTCTTTTGTAGGATCATTTTGCCTGTTAGTCACCAGCTAAAATCTTGCGCAATTGCTGATGTATATAACCTGTCATAGGTGATTGGCAGCTTGTGGGAAATGGATTTTTCTTTGAACAGATCTGCCTGTTACATTGATAGTCACTGCAGTAAAGCTCTTGGGCAGTCATGAGTTTGTTGCCTTTTCTTTAAGTTGACCCAACTCCATCTTGCCCGGGTTCAGGAGTTTAGCACATGCCACTTAAGTTATTCCAAATTTCTCTGCCATTCCTAGTCCTTGACTGTCTTTTCTGGGTTATCTCAACATGTAACCTTCTCAGTGACAGATTAAAAGTGTATTACAGTGTTCTTGTTCTCTACCATTTAAGATCTACATTGAGATGTACCCAATGGACTTGAGCTGGAAGTGGCTTAGTGAAGCCACTTTCTGTTTTGGTAGAGGGGGCGATAATTTTAATAACCACTAAATGAATTTGTTAAAATAAAAAATTTAAATAGTTTACACATTTTAAACTTTACACATTTAAAGTCATAAAGGAAAATACGTCAAGCTCTGAGACTATGAAACACTGACATCTGCTCAACAGTTGCTCGTTGTCTTCATAGGTGGCTTGAGGGAACCCTGTTTGATTTGTCATGGCATCCATAACGTGTTTTACAGTGCCAAAGGTCCTTGCAAATTCAGACCCAAAGTGTGCGTGAATGGGTTCAAATGTATTTGCAGGGAGAAGAGAATTCAGGTTTAAACAATAACTTGCAGCCACCTTAAAGACAACAGCAGAAATAAGCAGATGCAATTTGTTACTCTTGCACTGCTGACAAGATAACTGTGGGATGATGTGGGCAAAGACAGCAGCGAGCTCACTTCTGCCAGCTGTTCTGGGTCTCGAGGGATGTGTTGATTCACCGAGTTGACTCAGCTTAAGCCATTTTGCAGTATATATGATTCTTTCCTCAGATCCAGGCACTTAATGACCACATTGGTCATTATGTTCTTGGTGTTGTGCTCATTCTGTAGCATCGTAGCATTCTCCTTTGCTGGAACATGAGGACACCGACGAATTATGATTGAAAGAATATTTTTAACTTGTGGGTAGTTGACATTTATACAGGAAGGCTTAATGTCTCAGGTTCTGGGTGCTGGGTCAGTCACACAGAGTAATGTATATAGTGTATTCACCTAGATATCAAGATCAGCCAACCAGAAGAAAGGTAATAATGTGTAACCTCTGCTGGTCTTCAGGGTTCTTTATATTAGTACTCTTTTCCTGTCCTCCCTCTGTGATCTGTCTACTGCTAGTCCCAGTAACTCAGCCCGAGTATGATATTCCTTCTTGAAATTGCTCCAAGTCAGAGAAAAAAAGATCTACTTGTATATCAATACCATTGTAATGGTTATTTCTGTAGCTAAATTTAGCTTTCCTACTTCTAAAACCCTGTAGTTCCTTAGACGTTAAGCTCTAACAGTAGAGATGATTGGCTACCTTACTGCAGTGAAGGTACTTAATACTAAGTACTCTTTTTAAAAGAAGGGGTGTGGGAGAGGATGTGACTGTGCACAGCCATTTAGTTAATATAGCTTACACGTGCAATAGAGAAGTTGTCTTCAAATGATACTTCTCAAGTTTTTGTAATTTCTGTTACAAATACCCTTTTTAACTTCTGAGTAGCCTGTTTTCTAAAGCTCTGCTTGTTTCACCTCCTCCAAAAGGAGGTAGACCAGTGTTAAAGAAATTTCTTTACCCTAGGTTTCCTGTGGCAAGGTCTTAGGCACTGATCTTATAAAAATAATTTATTCAGATGGCACAGTGGAAAACCAACTCGAGTTGGGTACCTCTGGAGAGGGACCCTGAATAGAGAAATCCCTGGGCAATTATACCTTAATCTAAGTTCCTCTCCCCTCATGTGACGGTTTGGTCCAATAGTAATATTTGGACTTGGGGTCTTCTTGTTCCTCACTGGATCCTTTCTCCATCTCCAGGCTGGCTGTTCCTTTTCTTATCTTGAGGATGCAGCTTCTACTGACAGATGTGGCTACCTCAGTTTTCATAGGATGCGCCGGTCAGGGGCCTCCCTTCACGTAACTTAAGTTTAGTGAGTTTTTCTATTAATGCTATGCAATGGATTCCGTTTGAGCTGCTACAACTAGTATGCAGCTTAGAACAATTACTTTGTATGTGTCTGCAGGGGGAAGCATACAGGTAGGCACCTGACTTTGAATCACTGGTATTTTCCAGGATTGTACTGTTGATTGTAGATTGAAATACTTTGTGTGTAGCGTACTATTAAATAATGTGCATGCTAATTATAGTAAATATGATGGTGTGAACACATTGACATTGTTAATGCTAATGACCCAAGTCATTACCATTTAACATACCTTTTGAAGTTCACTCAGTCGAATTAATTGCAATATTGGAAAATGCTGAGTGCGTTGGTTCCAGGGGTCTTGCAGCGGTGTCTTAACTGGGACTGAAATGATGAAACAGCACCTGCTGAGAACCCTGGAATTTGCCAGGAGGTTATCTAATTTTTTTCCTGTATAATTTGTAGTTTGCAACTATACTGTATAATTAAGAGACACTTCTAAAACTGGTGAGAAGATACTGTGTATATTTGCCGTAAACTCAGTGGATTTATTTTTTTTTCCTAGAGGAAAAAAAAAAAAGTTTTTGCAAAGGGATGCGAGTCAGGAGAAGGGGGTTCTGTTGCTAATTATAACAAGTACTTCCTGTGTGACCTTTGGCAAATCATTTTAATATCTTCCTGTTTGATATCAGTGTCTGTAAAGACATATGTAGTAACTAGCTGTCTAAAATATTTAAGTGACCATTGATATGACCCCCTCTGAAGCAACCCTGACTGCCTTGTACCATTTAAAGTATTTCTCCCGGAAGCTCACCCACCTGTGATGCTCCTGGTCTGCAGAGCTAATGAAAGGCCATGTAACTTGCTTAGGAGTTAATAAAACAGCCATAAGACAAGAAGGAGCAAGGACATGAAAATAGATTATCCAGGTCTCAAATTAGCACTCTAACTGTTGGATCATTCATCTGGTGACCCTACTTTCCAGGTTAGCGAAGTTCAATTAACTAATATTTGTGATGTACTTATGATAGGGTGTAATAGAAGTTAAGAGATAGGAAGTGTACTTAATATGCCAGCAGCCTGTGAACTATGTGCAGCCCCGTGCTAATAAACTGTGCCCAGAATTCACAAGAAGCCCCCATAGTAATTTAATTAATGTGTTCTGTGGATAGTGCACCAAAGAGACAAAGAGTACTTTAAGTCTTTCTTAATCTAAGAAGAAAATGGTAAGAAAAGGCCCTAGTGCAATTAACAATGCTAACATATTGTAAGGATCTTTTTTTTTTTTTTTAAAATACTTGTCCTAAATTTCTTGCTGTGGTGCTCACTGTTCAGGTTCAGTAATCAGAGGACCAGCTTCCTCTACAGGAAGACTGAAGACTTGGAGAACAACTCAGATTTATCTTCATGGTGCAATCTTTTCCCCTGAGATGAGCTACGTATTAAATAACGTTGGGCTGTGCAATTTATTTATATTCTCTCAGTGAAATCAGAACTTCACCATAATCAGGACTTTCAAGTGTCAATTTGCTACTCATCGTAAAAGCTCAGGGCTTCACAGTTCCTATGGAAATGAAATTTTATGCATGAGTAATTGTGAGGTGGAGAGTGCCCCTGTTTGTTTATCCACCTGAATAGAAACTTGTGGTCTGGGTGGAAAGTTACAATGTGTGATTTAAAACAAACAAAATTCAGTTTGCATTCATCTCGGTTTCAGAATGTCAAAGCTGACAGGTTCAGTACAATATGTAGCTTAACCCTCTCCCCTGGCCTGAGGGTTTTTATTGATGAAATTAATACATACTAGTCAATATGCTGAATATAGATTTATTTCTTGCACAAAATTAAACATGAGTACTGTAAGTAAATTTGGAGTATTGTAAGGTTTATATTTCATCAACATCCCTGGTTAATTGATGCATGTGTTTGGTGTGGGTTTTGGGGCTTTTTGTTTTTTGATTTATTTTTTTTAACCATGTTGAATGAGCCATTGGAGTTATACCTGTAGGAATATGACACACTTTAGGTTTTGAATGGTAATGATGTTTTGTCTGCAGGGAAAATCTGAGTATGAGCAGAAGATAGTACTGTCTTGATCATCTGTGCTCCCAGGAACTGCAGAGAGCTCAGGAGCTGCTAAAAGCAGCCAACAAAAATAGACCTTTTTTCCTGTCCCTGATAAGTGACGCTTTGCGTGTCCTTAGTGTGCAAAGCCTTTCCAGTGACTGTTGCTCTCACTGTGTTCCATACCTCAGAGAGAAGTAGGTAAGAGGAGGAAAGAACTAGGACTTTAGACACCACCATTTTGGTCCTCTGTTACGAATTTCTTTGTGTGTTCTTAAGAAGCCCACATCGTATCTCTGCTTCGTGTCTCCCTGTGTTTAAACAGGTACATGTTTTCTCTCCTCTCTGGGTTCAGTGTTGTTTTGGACCCTGAGATGAAATGCAGAGGGTGGGAATTATACATTGAGATGGAGCATCCTTCCCACTCACAGCACAGGGAGGCAGCGCTGTTTGTGTGGAGATTGTTGCAGAATTGGGCCTTCGCTTTGAAGCTCTTTGGAAAAGAATATGTTATGATATACAGAAGCCATCTCACTGTGACTGTAGTAATGTAAACATTGTTCTTTGAAAGGGCCAGTTATGCAATCTTAGAGAAATAACTGCTCTTAAAAAAAAAAAAAAAAAAAAAAAAAAAAAAAAGTGGAACACAGGCTGGGGAGATATAAGATGAAAAAAGGCAACGATAAAAATAGTGTGGAGAGATTTTCATATTTCTGATGTAGGGTAGATTGGAATTAGAGCAGAAGCAAAACTACTTGCCCACCGTTCTTCATTTGATTTATGAATTATTCTACTGCTGATAAGGAAGCCCCTGTGGTCTGGGTGTAAAGCACCTGGAAGCTCTTTCCCCTAGTTCTTCAGCATCCTGTCTTGAAGTGGGTGGTTGACACTCAACTCTTTTTAAAGGTGAAAGTGGGCAGAAAATTCTCACCCCTGCTGTCTTTAGTTCCTGCAGGTGAGCACACTGGCATACAAAGCTTCCCAAATGGCTGTCAAGCCATCTGGCATGTCTATAGTAGATAAGACCGAGTACAAGGACAGGTTTGCATTCTTGCATTAAAGTATGACTTTAAGTAAATAAAAGACAAAATTTAAACTGGTAATGATGTCCCTGTCTTTCTCTAACCCCACTTAACAACAAAGGATCACAAGTAATTGATCATTTGGATTTAGGGTCTTGATAGCATTTTTATGTAAATTAGTAATTGCCCCTACAATGATGAAATATGATGTCTAGGAACAGAGTAATATCAGATTAATTTGTAGTTTATGTATGTGGCACAGAAATTATAAATACAACACTAAATGCCCTTACTGAAGCTCCTAGGTGTGTTTACTGATATGAAATAAAAAGAGGGATCAGTTGATGATCATAAAAACGTCCCAATAGATCAGAAATATACCCAGAGGAAGACATTTAAGTAAATATGTTGCTGAGGCTTGTCCTTGAGGTATGTGCATATTCTCAGGATGATAGCAGAGGTTTTCTTGGAAAAGGAAAATGTCCTCAAGAAATAGAGCCAAGATATTATCAAGATGTTATTAGTGTGAAGAAAAGAGGCAGACCTTTGCTGTTGTAGTGCTTTTGATGAGCTAAATGATTTGTTATTTATGTGCATCACCTGTATGCATAGTGCAATTTGGAAGCCAGAACCCTGGGTCTGAGGCACTTACAGACTTGAGCGTCCTGTTGGCCTTTCTTTTTCCTTCCTTTTCCTTTTTTAAAATGTTTTCTCTCTGCAGTAAATTTACCTCTGGAAGTAATTTCACCCATGCTCCCTTGGTCAAGTTGCAGTTATTTAAAATGCTGAAATACATGAGGCACCAGATAAGAACAGAAACAGCTGTTAGAAGTCAGATCTTAAAGAGGACTTACCTGCCCTGCTTCCAGTTTCTAATCTTGTGCCTCTGGCCGCTTCGAAGGCAGCGCTGCAGTTTCCGAGCAGCGTGGTTAACTGGGGTACCTGGACAAGGCGTGGCTCAGCCACATCTCCTGGTGGCCAAACACCTAACTGGTTGCTGTTCAGTTTTCCATACCAAATCTTGACAAGAGGCCTCCGAAGTACTCAACCTGCCTGATTTAATGTAAAGTCCATTAAAGACCTCAGTTTAGTTCTGAATGTGAAAATTAACATATTTAAACTCTTGTTGATTGCCTTTAATTTCTACAGTGATGTATCACTTTAAGCCAGCAGTGTGTCTCTTTTCCCTAAGGACTCTATGTTTCAGTAGCCTGTAATATTAACAATTAATGCTTAGATTTCTAGGATGGGTTTACTCTAATTTTAATAAAAGGCCTCGAAGGAGGGGTCAGTGAACTGTAAGAAATCAATCTTTCATAAGCAGTCTTTGGTTCTCATTGAAATATTTATGAATGATAAAGCTATCTTGACAAGGCAAAGTTCAGCACAGAGGCCACTTGTGACAACATGACAAGGTTTCATAACAGACAATGTGTATAATTAAAGCAAGAACGTAGAATGAAAGCAGAAGGAGATGTGTCCGTTTCATTACGTAAGTCTTCAAGGAGTAGTAATCCGAAGTGACTGCGTGCTGCAAGAGGCCGTTCTCGAGTTAAGTCTATTAAAGGCTTCCCAGAGAACATCATGATGAGCAAGTGAATAAAAACTATTCATTTAAACTTTTCTTTAGTATTTCTTAGCTTGATGGATGAACAGAAAAGTTCTGAAGTAGTAAATGCATTTAACCTAATTTAAGCTTTGTATGAAAGGAGGGCTCTGTAGTTATTCTTTTATATATATGACATGAGGTAAAATAACTGTCTTGGCTTGTTAAACTTCTGTGACGTAGGAAAATGTTCCCTCTATTAGAAGAAAGTTGCTCAAGTCACTCATATGTTCTGTAGCTGAACTGAGATTAGAGATAATGTATTTTGAGTCCCAGTTCCTGTGAATTTTCTTCACATGGCTCTTACGGATTTGTCCAGCTGTGTAAATGTGTGTAATGGGATAGGCCAACAATTCTTCCCGTTCCAGCCCACAATTACTTAGGCTGCGAAGCATGACATTAAATGTATTTTGTCTTGTACAAAGAAAGAAAAATACAGTTAATAGCTTCAAAATCTCCTCTCAATTTAAAAATGTTTTTTCATCTACTGAGTTCTGCAGACTAAATACAAACTGTGTAAGGTTTTCAGCTTAAACACTGGAAAATGTTTGCAGGCAAGTAAATACATAAAAGTCAACTACACTTAACCACTTACTGGGAAAACCAATATGATTCTGTAGTATGATTACTGTACTTTGAGCTTCCTGAAAATCTCTTTTCTTATTTGACATTTTACACAGAGTTCTCTTCCTTTTCCTGTGAAATTCTGTTCAATTTAATTTGAGATGTCAGACTGTCAGAGTAGCCATCTCTCAGCTCTAGAATTTTCCCTGCTCGCGCTTGCAGGAGGAATTAACAGGTCTGGCTGACATCAGGGTGCCACTCCTGGAGGTCAGGGAAAGAAGGAAAGTTTGAGAAGGACCTACTGTATATGTATAATGTATATCGCCAGAGTTGCCTCAGTTGTGACCTTAAGAGTCGTTACCAGCAGATAGATGGCCAGAGTTTTTGCATTGCCTACCGTAACTATTTTGGTGCATTAACTTTCATTTGTAATAGGATTTTACATCTGATTTAACATTTAATTTACTGGTAAAATTCCTGGGAAAGTGCTTGTCATTTTAAAAACTGCGATCTCATGCCTTTGTCAGCTCATCTAGTAGATGGTATGTCTTGAAGCAGGAGGTTGTTTTTTCCTCTTTATTAGGCAATCGAGTGAAACGGTATTATCAATGTACTCCACTGTTTAGTCTTTAGACATTACTGTTATAAGGAAGGACGTCAACAGTGTACCTCAGTTACTGAAGGGTGTTTGTCAGAGACAACAGATAACTGACAAAATTGGGTAATATATAACAGCAAGTTCCAACCCTATGTTTCGTCTTCAGGTTCACATCTCTTTAAAGCAGAGCCCTGCTTTGTTGTTTTTTAACTTCTTTTAGGTGTTGCTACAGCTTTTTTCTTCCATTTTCCTAGTTCAATCCGGCCCTTTAACCTGTATGTCCTCTGCTGCCTCCCCTCTACACATCTTCACCTGCTCAGCCATTCCCTGCAGCTCCGTTGCTCTCCCCGTTTTCTCCCATTCAGCACTGCACCCGCCAAACTGACTGGAGCCCTCTTACAGGCGTTGTGGGAAGTATGGCTTTGGTCCGGTATAAACTGTAATATTATTGATTAGAGCAATTGTCTTGGCAACTAAAACACTTCACTTAGGTGAGCTTGCTTATCGTGTAGTGTTTTTATTCCAGCGTTGTCAAGATTCATCTGTTCATCATAAGCTAATAAGGTGCTGCTATTTTTACTTTTTTATTTTACCATTGAGTTTATATAGAACTAGCATTTCCAGAGCAGCTTTCACATTACAGAAGTGATGTATGATTACACTTTGAACTTAAGAGTTCCCCCCTACATTTCTCCTTCCTTCACTCCCTCTTAATAATATGCTCTTGGGGCCAGAAGATGCCACCTAATCTTGCTTTCAGGAGGGACTGTTGCAAGCCAGTAAGTTGCAATGGCTTCACAAGTTACCACTTGCAAGCTGACTGACACTAATGAAGCACAGGTGTGTGTTCCACGCATTAGAAATGTGAGGTGAAAACGCATCAGTGTAAAGTGCCACAAAAGTGGGACTGAACTGTTTGAGTGGAGTCTCTTGGTGCTCAGTAAGCCTTCTGTTGAGAAGGTGGTTGGTTGGTATAATGTATATTTTCTGGAGTTAGAAGACAGAAACTGTGCTGTAAATTTCAGTTCATATTAGTAAGATTCTAAAATCCTTACTACTAGTAGATGGACTCTTCTGGTTTTGCTCTGTCTCAAACACCAGCCAACCAGGGTTTGCAGCTGCTTTGCACTGGTACAAAACCTGAAAAGGTGGTGGGTCTACAGAACAGGACCCCATATTTAACAACCAGAAAGCCAAAGCTTAAATGAGAGGTGAAGACATGATGATAAATGTTTGTCAGCAGGGACAAGTGCGTATCTTCAGTTGCAAGATCTTGCTATTTATTACTTACTTGAATGACATTATCCACAGAGGCTGTTGAAATCAGTGCATAAAGGGGGGAAGGAGAAAGCTAGCTAAATTGCATTATAAACCACAATCTACATCACAATAGGAATACATTAATTTAGAGTAAAATTAGCGACCTTCTGCTAACAGAATAATGGATGTTTGTAAAGTTTATCATATTAAAAAAAGAATAAAGAAAGGAGAAGCCCTAATTGTGTTTGTTAATTCACAACCTCACCACTATTGTAAGAAAAATTAAATATGAACAAAGCAATAATCTGCCTTTTTCTTGGAAACTAACACAAATGCTGGATATCCATTGCCATTATTTCAGCAGATCCCATCTTAATTACAATGAGAAACACAGAAAATAAGAGTCATTTCAGATTAGACAAAACTATTGCTTCCCTAAGCTTCTTAACACTAGTTCTTTTGGGGCTTGTTTTGTTCTTTTCTGTCCTTCTTACCTTCACGTGAGGGTGAATAGACTGCCAGGGATGTCAGCACTCAGCAGTACCTTCTATCTGACCTAGCTTCACAGGGTTATCATGTAGCAAGAAGGTTTCTCCAAATCTAGGTATTATTTTAGTCTAACTCACATTATTACTTACTTCATCTTTAATGGTAGTATGTAGTTGTAGTGTAGAGTTTATCTATAAAGTGTTTATCTCATTGTTTTAAAAAAGACAATTATTTTCATTTTCTGATAAGTTCTAGTCAGTGTGTGTCTCCAGATGTCTGTCTAGTATTCTGTCCTTACTGTAATATTTAACATAATGACCTGAAGAACAACCAAATGCTACCATCCGGGCAAAAATTATAACAGTATTGTCTTTGTCTTTTGATGATAGCAAAGTGGTAATTTAGGGTACATCAAGGATCACAATCCCCAGTCTAGCCGGTTGCAGATGGTGTCGTGTGGTGATGCTGTACCAACTGCACAATGGGCTTCTGTCAGGTCTCTGTGCATTTTCAGGACAGTGTGCCTGTCCAACGCACTTGCCATTGCCATGCCCCAAGGCATAACGAAAAAAGGGCCAGAGTCCAAATGCCGCCCACTTCTGCCAGATAATACACTAAGACAGTATCCCTCCACACTAAGCAAGAAAGAACCATTGCAGAACATTCCTGACACACCATCTTACAACTTAGAAATGAAGCAGTTGGGTTGTTCTGCTTTTCATTCTGCCTGTCTGAAGGAGCTGTGTTCCTTACTTATCCAGAGAGACGCGGCCATAATCCTCATACTACTGGGCTGCATGCCAGTACATTTTTAAAGTGTATTGCTCCTGACTTGCGTGTTCATCTTCCTTGTAACATGATTGATTTCAGTCATTGGGCCAGAAATGCCCTTCCAAATTGTCACTGCTTAAGGGCACTGCTCAGGAAAATACAGACACAAATCATCCCCCAAAATAAAAAGGTCAACTAGTATTGAATTAGTTCATTTACAGAACTCTGTGGAATTAGCAATGTACTCTTAAATTGCTTCTTGATCGAGGACTTTTGCCTCATTAATCGTAAAGAACTTACGAACACCGTTAAAGTCGAACAGCATCATGAGCGAGACTTCAGAGACCATGCACACAGTGTCCTACAGAAGGCACCAGGCTGCTTTGTACTACTGAGACCCACAAACAGCAGCGGAGTGTCTAAAGCAGCACGGCCTTTGCTGTCTGTGATGGGAATGTCTCCCCTGCTTTTGCTGGGATAAAGACTCAGAGGCTCAAGTTGATAAGTTGCCTCCAAATATCCACAGCCCGGTATAATCCAGCGAGTTCTGAGAGACAGTTGTAGTAGAAATAGGGTGTGTTAGTGCAGATGTGACCAGTCTGACCAATGCAAAACAAGGTAGATATGCCCACACATTTCTTCCGAAAGAAAATTAATAGGATGCAATATCCTTTCTCCCACTGACTCCCTCCTCCTCTCATTGATGTGGTATTTTCTCATCTAGTTTTTTCCTGTCTTCTTATATTTGCTCTACTGATGGATCTTTAGCTGTATCACGGGGGGTTTTTTTTTGATACTAGGAGTTATTTTAGTCTTCTCTTTCATTTTCCTGTCTGTCCTTCTGTCTGTCTTTTTTAAAAGAAAAAAGAAAACTTGTTTCAGTTTTGCTGTCCTTGCTGATACCTCTAGACTGTATCATTCAAGCTCTCACTGGACAAAGGACTCCAGGTAAACCTACAGATTTTGAAGTGTTGGCCAGTTTAGAATTGCTGCCAGCTTAATATTGCAGTATTTGATTCTTCATGTTGTTTATTAATATATTCCTCCTCTCTCTTTCCCTCCACTCCTGATACCTTCTTCACCTCTTTCAAAGAAGAGAGGTCTGTCTTGGGTGTCCAGATATCACGAGTTCAGCCAAACATTGCACCTAGCTTTGTACGTAGAAACAGCAAATTAACTCTGTGGTGTTATTACTCTAATCTTTGTCTTTCCTCACCCATCTTTGTAGATGCTTTTTGTGCCTCTGACCTAGAGCTGCATGTGTAAATTAGACTGTAAACTCTTCAGCTCTGGGAGCAGGGCTTTTTTTTAAAGCTTCCTCAGAATAAAATACCTCTGAAAATTTCTGGTGCTGTTATGAATAATAATGAGGATAATGAGGCAATTTCCCTTGTTAGTGATAAAAAACAAAATCCTGAAAGTATTGGGAAGGATGGAGGGAGTTACTAGCTTCCTCTGGCAACTTATCCACAGTCAGCAGGAGCATTCACTTGGCTTGACAAGTAGTCAAGGAAGGGCACTGCTGTACTCCTGTTGTTACCCACCTCCCACATTTCTGTGGCATCCACACAGCTGAGTGGATTGCTTCTCTGTATGTCTTTGCAGGTAACACCCCCTCCCTTTTTTTTTATTAATGTCAAAAGACATTTTCAGCCCTGCAGGGGACAGACAGCATTACCGTCTGGTCTCATGTTGAGTTATTAATTTAACCAAAAATTTCAATTTCAGATAGCCTGAGGTTAGTCTTCTGCATTGGCAGCCCCTCATCATTCCAGTAGTGTCCCTAGTAATAACCTTTGCCTGCCTCATTACCTTTTTGCATGCATAATAGCACCATGTACTGTGGGACTAAAATAAGCATGGATAAAAATGGTGCATGGTTGTCTGGGATATTTTATAATTGTTTCTTCACCTGTTCAGAAAAGTGACAGTCTGTTCAGCATGTAACTTGTGCTTCAAGGAGTATCAGGGGAAAATGCACTTTTTAAAGTCCAACATCCATTTTTTTGTACACATCTGTAATCTCTGTAAACTGTATTGCAGGGTTTTAATGAGGCTGCTATTTGCACAGATCTTTCTCCAAGTGTATTAGATGGCAGAGAGTATTCAAAACAAAAAAGTGTGTAGTGAAGGACAAAATGCAAGGAAAAAAATCACAGCAACTTTTCCTAAGTCTTATTTTAATTGAATTTGTATGCAGCAAAACCGTTAAGTTCTTTTTTTTCCCATAAATGTTAAGTACAGAGGTTTCACCACTCTATTACAGCCCCATAAATTAGTTTGATCATAACACATCCTTTAAAGAACAACTGTTGCTTCCTCAGAAAGTTTGTAAATCAAGCCTAAGCTTAATGTACTTTTTCTTCCCTTGAATTTTAATATTATTGGTGTTTCCATAAAAACAGGATCTCTGTTGCTTGTTTCCTACTCAGTCCCAGTTCCCTGAATCTGACACTTTTGTAGATGGCTGTGATAAGCAGAAGATCGCGATAATGAGTAGTAAATAATTGCTAGTGCGGGCAAGCTTCTAAGAAGCAAAACCAAATGTTTCCAGGTAATGAGAGGAA
Source organism: Strix aluco (assembly GCF_031877795.1). Classification (NCBI taxonomy): domain Eukaryota; kingdom Metazoa; phylum Chordata; class Aves; order Strigiformes; family Strigidae; genus Strix; species Strix aluco. Next base: position 5,900,116 of record NC_133958.1, on the reverse strand, counting down.
AAACATATCTGTGTATATATATATATGAAATGGGAATAAAGAAATTGAGGGTCCTACTTTCAACAGCGTTCATCACCCACGAATGGTATGACATTTCTCGAAAGACCTCAGCTTCTAATTAGCATCTTTAAAAAGTCAGATTTTTTCAAAAGACGTGTGCAACTCCCATTGCTCACAAGAGTGATAATAATTGTTCATATATTTTTCAGTTGTGTATCTCATGGGGGAAGACTTGGATGCTGTGTTTTTGGAAGGGATGGATGTACCTCATGGGGTGTTAGGGAAAGCTGTATTTTCATATGGGGGGGGAAGGGAGGGTGGGTTTAAGGTATGTTTGTATCTTGCTAGTTGTGAGTTGTTTCAGGAGCTGCATGTGGCTTTGAGGACACAATAGGATAAAATCAAAGGAGTTACACAGCTTAGTTGTGACTGCTTTAATGAGAAAAATGTTTGTGTGGGCAAGGGAATTCTGGGGGAAAAGTGAAAATGTTTTTTGCTTTCACTTTGTTTTAAGGGAGTGTGACCACTCAGGATGCATCAACAGTAAATAGAAAAGTCTGAGCATGTGCAGTTCTTGGAAGAATTTGGCTTTGGGGGAAAAGGTAAAATCAGAGCAGAGCTGGTCAAGATAATGCCTGACTGGTCAAGGAAATAGAGATAACAAGAGGGAGGGAAAGTGATGGTGTGATTGTGAGAATGAAAATGCCGTGTTTCATAGTGGGCTCCTCTTTCTAGGATATCTCTGTCTGCGTTAGGGAGATGTTACAGGCTTATGTATAGCGGATAAGGAAAGACAGTGCAAGGAAGCTGACTATCCAAGTATCGTAGGTTTGAAAATTGATTTGATCTTCATATTCCCAGGTCTGTAACTCCAGTATAAAACTGTCCTTCTCCCTCTATGGCTGCTACATAGATTATGTAATGTATAGCTCTCTTTATGTGCTGTTATGTAGAATGATGATTTTTCCATTCATATTTTATTTAAATTCTCATTTTTATATTTTTACTTCATTACAAGAAGCATGATATAAAATGACATTTTTACTTCTCCTTTCATTAATGGCTGTCCTCACTTTTCTAGCAACAGACCCCCAATCTTTATGCAAATACTATTCAGAAAGAGCAAAAACAATAGTGAAGACAGAAGAAGCAACAGCCCTGAAATATGCACAAAGGAGAAATGTATCTAAGTAGAACGATGTCTTATTTGAGAATAGATTTTCGAGTATCTTCAACTCACGCAAAGAAGCAGGAGTGGTTTCCTTAGTTCTGAAGGTTCATTCTTCAGTACCAGTGGGCCATCAGAGTTGAGCAGCACAGGGTGTTTTCTGCCTACCTGTAGCAAAAGTATAATGTAGTTTGAACTGCTTTTGCCAATCGTGTGTTGGATCTCCTCCTCTTCGGTTTGAGGAGAAGAACAACTGCTTAGGTCCTCCTTGCAGAGAGCAAATCGGGTGTCTGCTGAGCCCCTTCCTATGGCCGGAGTCAAAACCAAATGAAAATGTGAGGACGAGGTACTGGGGCACAGGAGTGATCCTGGACTCCTTCTGCCTTAACTTTTCTAAATGGCTTTTTTTGTGGGGGGGTAGGATGGGAGTGGATGCAAGCGTCATGTCTATGTACGAAGCAAATGCCAGCTGCTGAAATAGAAGTTACAATGCACCAGAATGAGGGGAAGAGGGAGCGGAGTGACACCGCACAGAGCAAACCCACAGAGGACTGGATAAACATGACACGTGTGGTCAGCTGAAGAGCTGGCAAGAAAGGTAGCAATGGGCAAGAGTAGATTTAAGGGTGTCTGCTTAGGAATTTCTGTGTGTCCTTCAGTTTCTTCAGTCCTTCAGCTTCTTTTCCACTCTAAGAATTTTTAACTCTGGTCTTGCAACCTCCAGCACTGGTACATTGGAGGTCTTTGAGGGGACCGGATTACTGAGTTGGCAATGGGTGAAAGGAAAAATCCATTTAAGTATATTTTTTAATTTTTTAAAACATTTTTATTTTACCCTAGTGTTGATTTAAGCATCTGCATTGGAAACTTGCCATAACCCAACAATCAATAGTCAGTACTCAGCACTTTAAAGCGGATGCACATCATGTTTTATAGAAATATTTGGTTTCACTACATTCATTACATTCAAAACTAAACTAGCTGCAAAGACTCAATTTTCTTACTGCTTTAGAGTATGATTCTAGTCCTTGAAATCACCAGAGGCAGCTTGGTGGCATAGAGAATAATGGTTTTAACACTACGGAAGATACTTACTTTTGCTGTTGTGAAGGCAGAGGTGCTCCCAGCCCTGCTGCTTTCACTGGTTTGTTGGAAAGTGTTGAATAATCAAATGGGTCATTTCTGCTCAATTGCTGTAATTTATTGTCCCACTGAATCCAGATTTTCTGAATGTTAATGAAAAAAATACCTATCACACCAGCTCATGCCATTCTATTTTATGACCTTATTAAATCTTACACTTTCTTATCGTGCAGTGACAATTACTGAAGTATAGGACAGAGCTCCTTCTCCGTGTCAGCCGTGGCATGTACACTTTCTCTTGTCACCAGTACAGGCAGAATGATTTAGACCAAATGAGCAGTCCTGAGAGATATTTTTACACTCTTGACAGGATTATATAACAAGAGAAAGGCCATTAACAAATACAAAGGAATAAGCAGAAGGGAGAAGGCAGGTGAAGAATGGGGAAGTAAATCTTCAGATCTGTCACTTCATAATAAAATAACCTTCATGTTAAGATTTAATGAGCTGGTTATCCCACTAAAGAGGGAGGAAAATACTGTCATCTTGCATATCCTGGGGATTTTTGGCACAAGACATATCTGCTTACCAAGGCAAGACTGGAGGGGTGGTGTGTGTGTGTGTGTGTGTACACAGATATACCCAGTGTAGCCTCTCTCCTTATTAGTGTGATGTTTCTGTCTCTAAAATCAACCCGGTACAGAAATCTCCGTGTCTGCAGGCAGAACAAAACTTATGCTCTCTCTACAGTGGTACAGGGAGACTAAAAGACTTCAGTAAACGACAATGTTTTATTTTTATATACTCTCAGAAAGCCAGTGTTACCTTTTTCCATCATGAGAATTTCATAGCTCTAGCATTGATTTCAGTAGTTACTGTTCAGCTACCCTTCTCATTAATTCTGTAGAAAAATTATCCTTGTAGCGGGCATGATTAAGAACTAAGAGCCCTCATTCACAGCAAAGGATGCTTTACTCTACTAGATGATTCAAAACAAAACACTTTTAATATCTCTGATGTAAGGAACTGAACTTTTTAAAGGGCCTGCTTTAAAGCTTATTGTGAATTTTGGATTCATCGGAAGGCATTTTTTAAGAGCTAATGATTTATTCATATGTAAAAGAGCCTGCTAATCATTTGTTTTGCCTATTATAACACGTAACATGGCCACACTATAGAGGCAGTTGTCATGTGGTCCTGTCTTATACGTGCAATCACAAAACACTGTCTTAACCATACTGGTTTTTTCAGCTGCTTTAACCCTCTGAGAAAAATAGCACATTGATTTTCTAGTGTGCCTGGCATAGCAGTGTTGGTAAATAATAGCTTAATAATTATATTGCAGATACAGATCCAACCCCAGAGGTACTAGCCACTGTGTAAGAAAGATTGTCTGTGCTCTGAAGAGTTAAAATACTAAGAGATAATATATACTTTTTTGTCTTTTGGAGGGTAGAGGAGTTGGAAGTATTGCTGTATTCAGTTTAGAGAGAGAAATCCGAGGGCCCTGAAATTGGATAGCTGACACCACGCATGGAATGTAGCACAGAATTACACCCAGCTGTCCTGAGTTCCAGTTGAGTGTGTTGGTGCTGTTTTCCTCTTATTCTCTCTTTTCCAGTGGGTTTTACTACCTTAAGCAAGGTCATTCTACTTTTCTAGGCTAACAGTATAATACCATTCCACTGGGGAATTAAACATTGCACAGGTTGGCACTTCGCAGCTACCAGTGAAGTATTGTATTCAGCAAAGACATCTTTCAGCAGTTCTTCACTAAAGAAAACAGCAGAGAATGCAGCAGTTCAAAGCACTCGAGATGGGCCATCTGATGGGCCCTCTAGGTCCCTCCTCTCTGATCTGTGCGATATTACATGGTGTGCTTTGAAGTGGGGTGGGGAGACCGTAGAGGAGTGCTGTTTTCTTTGTGTTATAGCAATCGCATGTTTTGAAATCAAGGATAGGAGTCAAACAACTCATTGTAGCCGAGTTTATGCTTCACTATGTAGTACTTTTTCCTTTGAGAGGACAGAGTATCTTCATCAAACGCTAACCAAATGCTGAGTATTTTCAGTATATTTCAGCATTTTGGTGTTGGAGTAGGACTGGCCGATGCGGTAGCGGTGGGGCTGCATCTTTTATAAAGCCTATCTGATTTTGTAACACTTGTGAGAGATTCTGCCAGACTGGAAAAACAAAATGAAGTTACTTCAGGGCAGATAGTTTCGATGCCACATTAAGTGTGAAGTTGATTGTCACAATTCCTCGCCAGCAGATCTTTTCTTTGGATGTGAAGCACAGTGACAGGGCTTCACAGCCCTCTGACAGCTCCGCTGGGTTTCTGGGAGGGTAGTGCTTCCAAGTGCCTTACAAAAGTTTTAATTAAAATGGGTAAAAGTCTATAGTAATATTTTCTTTCCTTCCTGTTGAGGGAAGAAATGTAGCGTTACAGATGCTTCAGCCATGGGAAATGCTAGGGTGTCAAATTGCTGGGTAACTGCAATGTCAAACATTGGTAATCTCTGCAAAATGGAGCAATCAGTGGCTGGGCTTGCTTAGGGTTGGTTGGGGTTTTTACTAACAAAGCTTTCTGTAGGACTTCAGGCACTGACCATTACTTAAGGTTTGAGTCTGCTGGTGGCTGCTGTTATTTAGTAAATAAAGATGGGGGGGGCAAACAAAAACAAAATAAGGGAAAATAGCCTTGAACCAGTGGTAAATATCAGAATACTAACTACATAAAATCAAATCAGTATCTCACAAGTAGAAGAGAAAAAAAAAATGCAAAAAAGCACAAACCTCCTTAGCAGAGGACAGATTGGGATTTATTCAGTTTAGTTTAAATTAGTCTGTGGTGTTTGTAACCAGGAGTAGTTCTCTCCAGTGTTGCCTCCTGTCACAACAGAAGGGTTTGAGGATTTGAGTAAGCAACCAAATGGCCTTAAAACAAAACAAAGAATAAACACATGCAGGGAGAGAATCCATTTCTCTCCTTATCTTTTCTCTATCTACCAACCAAAGCGATCCTTCCTACTGTTACTCAGTATTAGCTCCATTAACAGCTGTTGGAAACATGCTGTAACAAAATCTTCTGGTCTATGCAAGAGGGCCCTGGGGAAATCTGATGTCACTAAACAAGTCTGTGACCTGTTCAAGTGACCAGCCATGACTGTAGCTGTGAAGGCAGCTCACTACTTCGTTATTCCTCACAGATTCTGTAATTATTCCTTCAAAATTCTGTGAAGACAGAACAGGACTACAAACGAGACGATGGTATGCGTTGTATGTTGAGCTGAAGCGCGTTAGCACTCTTTAGTTGAGCTATCATACGTTAAGTGACCATATGCTTATTTTACTAGATACTTGCTTCACAAAAAGCCTTTAGTCTGTAGGAGGATGTTGAAAGTTACAGGAAATTATGTAATTTTGCAATTATATTAAACTTCATAATGGTACCACAATTCAGTTTCAGGTGAATTTTTAGGACTGAACAGCTGCTTTCTTTTGTGACTTTCAAAGTCTCATTTAAGTGGTGTCAGTTGTTCAACTATTGCTGGTATATTTAGGCTTGAAGTAGGTGTCTTCAGAAGTGATAGTTTGTTAGATGCAGTCTTTCAGAATTGTTTGAAAATTGAATCCATTTTACATAATAATATCGGATATGCTTAACAATAGGTGAGTGTTGGTCCTTCCTTTGTGTTGAAAATACCACCTTAGCTTTTTGCCCTGTCCGAAGGGCTCCCCTGTCTGTAACATCTTCCACACTTCCCTCAGTAGCAGGAACGTGGGCCCGCGGCTGGTCAAACAGCTCTGACTCCCCCCGTTGTGACGGGTGCGCGCTGCAGAAGGAAGGAGCGTTTATTCCGTGTGCTTTTGTCAGCGAGCGAGGGAGTGCAGCGGAGGGAGGACGGAGGGTTAAGCAGCAGTGCCTGGTGTGTGACAGCCTGCTCTGGGGAGGCGGGGAAGCAGCTCTTAGGAGAGCAGGTTTTAGCCCAATCCAATAGCATCGGCTACATCCTGTGACCTTCTTTAGGTGGATATTCTGTCTAAATCTCAGCTGTTAAATAGTTTCAGAACACAGAAACTTTTGTATGTACAGTGGCTATATAATTCCTCTCTTCTTGGTTTTCCCCACCTGAATTTGAGAGCTACGTTTCGACCAAATGTCCTCAAACCACATCTCTCTGCAGTGCATTATAAAACTCATTCTAAGCCACGCTATTTGATTTCAGAGACCAAAATGACTTTACTAATCAGAATAGAAGGGATCCTTACTGTATTAAATAACATATATTAGTTGTTTGCATTACAGTTTAGATCTCCACCTTCTTTCAGTTTTAGGTTTTCTTCACCCAGCTTTCACTACCTTCAAAGACGGATCAATGCCTCGTTTAGCTTGTGAGCTGACATTCTACCTGTGTTCAAAACAGGTATCTACGAACAGCACGTGTTTTAACAAGCCTTAATTCTTCAAAAATCCCTAAGTATGTACAAGACAAGGGGAATGAGAGTAATTATAACTTTAATTGCATCAGTAAAGATGACTTCCTGACTCCGGCAGGGGGAAGGTGCTGATTCTGGTACTGGGTTAGGTAGCTGACTGTTTAAAATAAAATGAATTAGTCTCAGTACGGTAACAGTAATATCGAGGTTCTTTCTTTGCTAATCTCAGAGTTCATCAAGAAGCTGTGGCAGGGGAGGAAAGAGGTTGAGGGGCAGGGGAGTACTTGCGGTTGCACAATGTCCCAAGTAGTCGTTTGTGCTGATGTAAAGATGTATTTTTTAGAAGATTAAAAGAGCTCTGCCAGGCTCAGTGCTCCCTTGTGCTTGGTACTGTAAGAGGGATAAATTGGAAGAGGAGAAGGTGAGCAGAGGGAAAGCTTCTCCAGTCACTGTGCAGCAGAGTACAGAGCTGGGAACAGAACCTGGGCTGGAACACCAGTACGCTCCAGTCACGTTAGTAACGGCTGTTTAGGCATGCTTAGCAGTGCTATAAATAAGGGGTAAAATAAATAGGGGGTGGGTATGGGTGTTTTTCAGGACTAAGGAGTGGGGGGCAGTTGTTTAATTGTAGCCACACCTTTTCCTGAATTCTCCAGTGGTCGGGCTTCATGACTTCACTGACAAGTTACAGTACAGGGCTGTACACATGGGAGCAGTGTGGATTTAAAATGGTGAAACCTGCGTTCCAGTTGTTGGGGGTTTGATATTTGTGCACGTATGTCAGCAGACACATAGCGAGGAGGTTTTTATTGAGGTGTACTACCGATGCCAGCTTGGCTAGAAAGGGGGGGAGCTCTAATATACGGTCAGGTGACTGTGTAATACCAGAAGAGGCTGACAGGTGGGGAGCTGGGGCTTTTTACAAAGTGATAATCTGGTTGTCAAATAATCAAACTTTGTGAAGGAAGGAAAGCCATTTAATTTTTCACCAAGAATAAAGGAGCCACATCTTATTATAGCAATTTTATAATCAGAGTAAAAAAGCAAATTCATTTTATTAATGCAAAGTGCCTTTGTATTTTGGGGCACTGCCTCCATTTCTGATGTAGCCGGGTGCAGCAGGACATCAGACGTGCGTGAGTGTGGCAGGTAGATAACGAGAGGGCCCCTCTGCTTCTGTGTGCGGTGGAGACCGTCGCTCTCTTTCAGAACAGCCTGACAGCAGCCTCTGCTTGCAGTATAATTTCCAAGTGGCTGTTCATTAAATCACAATGCAATGAACTTCTTACAATAACATACGTTATTTCTCTGCAAACATAATTAATCATGAATAATTTTACAATGAATGTCAAAGGCAGTTAACATGATAGTCCTATTTATTATAAAGGGTGGCTATTACATTATATGGTGTATGATATCTTGGATGATAACAACTTAAATGCATGTAATAAAATATTTGAAGGATATCTTGATTTATAACAGCTTGGCCTAGCATCCCCTGCTATGTGTGTATTAATAATATGTTTTATAACATCTCACGTAAGGTGAGTGCCATATCCAGATTCTCATTTTGTCAGGCTACCATTATTTGTAGTTGATGCTTAATTGTATGTGTTAATGATGTGACATGGTAGTAACTGGAGCGTAGATCAAATCCATCCAGACAAGGGCTATGTGCTATGTCTAGCCGAAAGCTGAAGGTTTTTGTCTCACCTTTTAGTCTTTGTTTCTGTAAAGATACTGTCTGGCTGGGGTGGCTACGGTAAGGATTTTAAGGGGGTATGTACAGTGATATGTACCTGAGACAGTGAAGGCAGGCGGGACAGTGGTTAAACTATTAAAACCAGAAACCAAACCCAACCCCCCCAGCGTTGCAGTGGCTTAATTCAAGGGCCCATCCTTGCCTGTGTCTTCTCCCCGTGCCGGTGGTGGCAGATGTCTGTGTGCACGACAAAGATAAGCACAGATGATACTGGTATTCACATGCCACCTTCCTTGCAGGGTGCAAGTATTGGTGAAAGCTACTTAGTAATCAGAGGCTTTCTGATTGCAGGCCTGGGCGAGTGCTCTATTTGCTGACAGGGTATTTCTGTTCTTTTAAGTGGGATCTAGGGTTTATGAGCTCATCTGGATGGGGAGGATTAATCAAGACAATGAGTTCTTATCTGGTGTGGCTCAGTAAAGGGTATTACAAATCAGAAGATTGCATTTACATGGTAAATGGGACAGAACTCAGCTTTGTTTCCTGTGATACAGGATTCAAGGTACAAGCACGTGTTGAAGGTAGCAGGGGAGCTGTCTGATTTTAGAGGGAATTGTCAGTGTATATACATATGCAGAGAGGTTTTGCATCTTCCATCTTGCAAAAAGCAGAATAATACAAGTTGCTTTTGCAGTGCAAAGGACAAAGATGTCCTAGTCCTGGAGTAGGGCTTGTACATATGTTCAGACAAATAAGTAAGGTGTTTTCATCAAATGCCTTAAATCACATTTTAGGTAGAATGTAATTGGTATTCTTCGCGTTGTAGTTCAGACTAGTAGGAAAGCAGGATGATATTCCTGAATTGTTTCAACGTTGTCAGTAAAGGGTAGACTTCATTTCTGGTCTGATTTCTGTAATTTTGCAGGTTTTCTGGAAAAAGGTGCCCAGTACACAATGTTCCAGCATAAACTGCCATACAAGGCTCATGAGAAAACCAGTGAAGCATCCCAAAGCACTCGTATCAGTGCGTCTTGCTTCATCACAGAAATTAATGTGCCACTCATACAGTCCTCCAAGATGTCAGTAAAAGACTCTTTATTCATAAATAACTGATATGCAGTAATTTACGTCTGTACATTTATCTTCAAAAGGCTATAGCCATACAATTTTTGCAAACTCTACATAAAACATCCAAACTGTCCATTATTACTTTTTCAGTACAATATAACACAGCTGTTTGGCATTACCAAATATATATATGTATATATATTTATATATGTACATGTGCTGAAAAAAGAAGCCAGTGCAGCCTTTTCCAAGAAGTCTTTCCCAAGTATTTTACTGTACAACATTCAGAATTTACATTGATAGAACAAGGCACAGAAAGTGTGGTATGAAGCCAAGGCCATGCTTCTTATTTAATGTTCTTCTGTCTCTCTTCCCTACTCCTTCAGCTTCATACTAAAGAAAGCATTCAAACCTCTGCTCTTTTTTCAGTTCTAAACACACTGAAACTGTGGGGAGAAGCGGGGGGAGGGAAGAATGCTCAGCCAAATGAGCAAGAACAAACATTTTCAGAACCTATTCGCTGCAAAAATAAAGGAGCAGAAGAGAAAATAGGTCTCTCTAGAGGAATATACTTGTGGTTTTTTATCTTTTTAAAAATTATTATTTAATTTGTATTTGATTAGGTTGAAGTTCCCACTCCCCTTTTCACCAAAAGGCTGGTCAAAAGTTTTGAAAGTTGAAAGTGCAATGAAAATGTTTCCGTTAGCTCTGGTCATGCGTAACGCTGTCTTAGGTCTCCCCAGACTGACCAGCATCACATTTACTTCATCCAAATTAACAAAAGGTGTCCACTTAACGTTTTTGTACCCATGTATAAACTGAGATCAGCAGAGTCACAGTGGGCATGAATTTGATTCGAGGTGGGAGGAGGCAGCTACATCTCCCAGGTCACAAATTACATGATGTCAGTTTGCTGTTCCCAAAGACATACCAGCAGTGTGCATGTGCCACATCGCCAGTGAGGCCTATATGTGTGTGTGTGTGCTGATGCATCAGGGGACTTTGTGAGGTTCAGTAATGGTATCTGGATTTTAGATTAAAAGTGGAAAGAATGCAAAAGTTTACAGCTTCATGTAAAAATGTTCCTCCCTCCCCCTCCAACTTCAGGGCACAAATGGGGGAAAACTGAAGGAATTGCTTGAAAAGATCTCATCAGGTTAATGTTCCAAATTTCAGTACGGGAAATACCAGGTCTTACATTTTTTTAAACTGCAAAAACAAAGCTTCGGTCAGTTCTAAGTGAGCATTTGTTAGGAAACGTTCTTGTTCTCTGTAGCAAATACTTGCTGTTAGATCCATGTCTTCCCCCTCCTGCTGTATCAGAAAAAACTTCAGCCAGGCTTGGTGCAGAACACCCTTAACTTCATTTTGTGCTACACATTTCCTTTTGGGATTAGACAATAAGATTTATATACAGAGACCAGATAACACAGGGGTTTGACATCTTCTTAAATCTGCAGAAGTACATTCTCAACCAAGGTTATCACACCGGGGCAGACAAACTAAGCAGCTGCTGACAAAACCACGGTTCTACAGTAGGTGAGTGTCTAATCTCATTAGATTACAGTACACTACATTACAGATCCGGGACGGGTCATCTAATCTCCCTATCCCGTAGCTAAATTTTCACAAGTGACTTCAGCTCTAGTTACCCTGTGACAGCAAGGCAGGGAGGCTCCCCCTTGAATCCTGGCTCACCGGGATTCCCTTGTAAAGCACAAACCAGTTATTCAATACAACTGAACAGCTTATTTAAAAGCAGCTTTTGCAATAGCTTGAAAATTACAATACACCCCTACCCACCCAAGCCCCAGACAAGAAACACTAGTAGAATCTGTACTATTCACCTCTAATACAAAAAATATAGTGGCAAATTCCTAGACATTTATTTTCTTTTTGGACAGAACAGTGAACATGGATAGTGACAGATTTTTCTTGCGGCAATGAGTAGAACATCGGTTCTGTTTTCTGCATTGCGGACACTGTTACTAGCAAATGATTCTCTAAGTGATTCTTTAATCTTAGAGTGATTTATTTATCTCTGTTCATGTTGGAAAGGAGATTTTTGCTACCACTTCTGCTAGTATTGGCAATGAGAGAAAAGAGCTAGACTGTGCGCTACTAGAAAATGATTCGTGATCTTTTACCAGCATATTGAGTTTCTTTGTTGCTACAGGTATTGTGTGTTACATACCCAGTATTTTAGGTTAATGTACTTGCTCAGGAATCTTTTAAGTTTTAAGTAATTAACTAGACTGTTTTAACTAGACAATCATTATATATCCAAGAAAGGATATACGTGCCATTTTACATGCTGCTGCGGGAAGACCGCCAGCCTCTTCTGAAGCAGGAATAGTGTCAAGGGAGTAATCTTCCCAAAGCACATACCACAAATGAACAACCCATAGAAAACACCCTTCAGCAGGTTTAACATGAAAAAGGTTCTCAGTGAATAATGTTAACCATCTGTTAACTGCTGTGGAGAAAGTGGGAGAGCTTCCGAAGTAAAATTCAAATTAGTAAAAGAAAGGCTAGAAAGAGAAATCTCCAGATCATTCACAGTTCTTAAGGACTTAGAAATAATTTCCTGTTTTCCACTTGGTTAATTACTACCCTTTCCTTAAATATATGTTTTATAGGTAGAAATAGACTGAAAAAAAAATTTCAAATAATGAACAGAAGTCCACAACAGTTCCTCACTTGTTTTAGCTTCAGTGTATACATAAGCTATAGCTTTTTGTAGTGGAAAATATTATCTGGGATTGATCAGTTACTGAAAGTTTTAAAACTCTCATATAGCACTATCTTTCAAGTGGAAAAAAAAAAAATGGACCTTTAGTATGATGTTAACACCATGTAGTCCTACAGGAAGATCCCTGTTTTAGTGATTTATGCTGAACAGGCTTCTCAACCTGCTGAAAGCAAGCTGTGCACAGGCCCAGAGAGGAGGCCAGAGATAAAAATAATAACAAAAATAGTTCCCTGTATTTTAAGAGACTTGTGTTGATATCTTTTCATCTATTACAAAAAGCCCAATAAAATTTTTGTGGGAGTATATCTTGGTTTTATGGGACTTGCACTGGTAAATGAAGTTTGAATTTAAATCTGCAGAGCAGGGTTCCTTTCCTTGTGGTTTAAAGGATTTCAATGGAAACGAGTAAGACTGCAAAAGCAGTGTTGTAAAAACTGTAAATTAGCTTTACGATGCTGCAGTCTGGCGGAGCTGTGAAGTGCACCATTTTGGTGACAAAATTGTAAGTCATTTTTAAAATGCAACTATTAGTCTTAAATGACTCACAGCACAGAAATATCTGGGAAAAGTGCTTAGGAAGATGAAAATACACTAGAGCAGATTCTTTGGTGATGTAAAATCAAAACAGTTATTTCACCATCTTGGACTCAGGGCAGCTAGATGGAATCTTAAGTGTGTAATGTTACATTTCGCTTTCTTTTACTTTCTAGCTTGTGAAGAGATTTTTTTAAATTATTTTTTAAAATTCATAATTTATAATACAGAGGAAAGGAATAAATGTTTTATTTCTGGCCTCTAATCCCGCTTCAGATGCTCCTTTACATCTGTGTTTTGCATCAGATCATACATATATGTATACAGATTTCAAAAAAATCTTTTTAATATAGATGTTAAAAATGTGCTTCTGGAAATTTAAGATTGCTAATAATGTTCAACGTATCTATTTATATAGCATTTGCATACAAATTCTGAATTGTCATTCTGAGAGAATACTGTATTGCAAAACATACTTACAGCAGGCTTGTGGGGGAGCTGGCAACAGTCAGCTGCTTTCTACTGTGGAAAATAGGAAGCAAACATTTAACATCTTTTACTTGTATTGTTCAGCTGTTTGTTAATGGCAACAAAATCCATGTTGCTGCTTCATTTATGTGGCAGCAGAAGCATTTACCTAAAAACCGTTTTAATTGCTCCATCTCTAAACCAGGACTGTGCACAAAAAAGGGAGGAGAACTGGCATAAGCCTTGATAAGTAACAGTGCTAAGAGCTATTAATATCATCCCATGATCCTAACACAAAACAACAGAAAGAGAGCATCTGAAAACAGGCATGTCTGTACCAGACAGACCAGGTAATCAACAGATGCAGTGGGGGGAAAGCGAATACAAAAAACCCTGTAGCCTGTTTTTCCACTCAAAAGTCTAACTTGCATTCTTGTCCAGTTACCGCCTACCAGCACCCATGATCATGGAGAACAAATAATGTCCTTGGTTTTTTTGTTTAAGCATTTTGACATCTTCTCTGTCACTTCAGCCTTTTTTTCAATTACACATCTTTTCCTCACAGGTTTTATTTTCTGGATGTTCAGGATGTATTAGCTTGAGTAATTTGCGTAGTAGAGTCAGTTACTGTATTCTCTGGCATCCTGCACGCTCTTGCAGGCGTTTCTTGTGGCTTTATGCTGCAGCAAGATCTTAATCCTCTGGGATTGATACTGAATGGGGGAACAGCAAGAAATTGAGGAAATGGAGGAATTGTGTGATTTCGCCTGCGTTCCTGTTGAAAAGCAGGTTATTGGTCACTCCATCTCCAAAAAGATACAGAACTAGAGACAGTACAGAGGATAACAGCGAGGATGTTCAAAGAAGTAGAATAAACGAGGGTTCTTCAGCCTAGACAGGGGAGTGAGCGGAAATGAAGTGTAAGAGAAGCCTGTAGAAGAATTCCTACTACGGGCAAGGTGATTTGGCTGCAGTTACTCAGTATTCCTGACTACAGAGAACTGGGGGTAACGCAGTGCAGCTGTTAGGCAGCGCGTGTTAACCAGAAGGAAAGCTTGGAAAGGAAGGGCTGCTTAAAAAAATGCAAGAGAAGATTGTGGCCCTTGTTTCTCCTGGATATTGTTCATGAAGGCCAAGTGTTTCAGTGGGTTCGAAAGTCCATTTGTTGAAGGACAGTATACGTGACTCTTAGACACAGTGGTCCCGATGCAACCCCCTGCTGAGGACGTCCCTTAGTACAGGGCACGTTTCCTACACTGTTTCCCTAAACTCTCAGTCCTGGTCGCTGTTAGATACTGTACAAGACTAAATGGGTTTTCACCTGACATAGTATGGCAGTTCTGATAAGACTCAGGTGTACAGCTAGGTAAGGTCACATCAGAAATGCAGGCTAGCAGTTTGGTTACTGCTTCACACCCCATTCCAATGGGAGAAAGGTAAGTAAGTAGCATTGTGACATTTCTAGTCCACTAAAACAATATAAGAGCATCAAACCAAAAATAGGTTAGAAAAAGTGAGAGATCTTGACTCAGAGTCACAGAAGTTTGATCAGTAACAAAGAAGATGCTTCAAAAATGAAAAGCCAGGAAACAAAACCTAAAGGGAAACAATACTCTATTGAGCAATGTAAAATTAAAATCTTACCTTAGGCCCAAAACTAAATGTTTATTGTCATTGTAAGAAACTTTGACATTTATTCCTTTTCAGTACGTTAACTCAGACACTGGACTTCATTGGATTTTGGGTCTAACGGTGTATTCTGGTACAGCCCAGACCCCCTCAGTCCGAAGGCCCTTTCAGGTGTGCTCTGGAGGGAGTCGGTCTAGATGGCTTCTGGTTTCTGCCTCTCTGGGCTTTACCGAGCATTCCATACGCAGAGCTGGGTGTCGCTGTACAAAGAGGTTTTTCAAAGCTACCCAAGTCTTGAAAGTAAACACTGTGCATTTCCTGAGAAAAAGCTTCAAGGTCTGAGCTCCACAGAGCAGCTCGTTTTGACCCCATCTGCTGTGTGTGGCTCACATGTATTTGGAAAACAAGAGGAGAAAATACATACAGCTCTTCAGAATGACGTGAATATGTTACAGCACCTGCAGGGTAGTTCTTGGGTCTTTGCCACGGTAGCTAACCTAAGCTAGTTTGAACATTAAAACTGCGTCTGAGGAGAAGCTGAGAACAAATTAACTGCTGGAGAGTGACTGTAGCTGGTTTCCCAGACAACGACAGCTCACCAAAACTCCACCGCTTTCTGTGGATGCCATTCCCTATTTTTTTAATTCATGACATTTTGTCCAATGAAGAACAGGTTTCTGAGGAGGAGGACTGGAAGTCACTAGAAATATAATTCAAACACAGAGCGAGCCATGTGCTGCTGAAAACAGTGACAGCTTGCTGCCAAATAAGCTGGTATTTTTGTCTCAGTCTTAAATATGCTCGCAGCCATTATGATTTCCCATTGCAAACAGGAACTCTCATGTCAGACTGCATGAAATACTAAAGTGCAGAAAATGTTTGGGGAAGTCTTAAGTATTTATAAGTCTAAGACTATTCTGGCCAGCTGAGCCAGGAAAGCAGTGAAATTTGCAGTTTCAGATCAGTGAGAACAAGCAAGGTCTTACATCAAGAGTTGTTCATCATACTTTTCAGAACTGGAATCTTGGGTAAAGAAATAGCTACAGATTATTATAGATTTGCACACTAAATACCTACCCTGTGGCCTATCATGCTGCTCTCAGCCAAATGTGGGGGTAAAAAAAACCCCAGAATGCCTGTTTTCAATTTCTTGCATTTCTATAAAGCCTCTTGTGTTCCTGCTTTATACGACTGTGTTCGCATCACCAAAACTGACAGCCTAGGGCCAGAGCTAACGAGCACCCTGGCCAACTTTAAAGAATATACGAGTAAAAATAATGGCTAAATTTGGCTCAGTACCAGTTCCACTAGAACACTCACTCACAGTGACAGCTCTATTTTTGGTTCAGTTGAAGTAACAAATTATTTTTGTATGAAATGGATTAAAAATGAAGAGAGTTCTCTAGTTAGAGTCTGGTTTTGGTGTCAAATGCAATATGTTTGTAACTAAACCAAGTGTAACACAGCCAGCTTTATAGCCTGTGAAATTTCCAAATTGAACAATGAAGTCAAGCCCGTTTTTGGCAGTATCATGTGGGGTTTATTGTTTCAGTCTGAAACTAAACCAAAATTAGGCTATGCTTATGCTGACTGACTTCACCTTTACTTTTTAGTTTAGCCTCAGAACACGAAGTAATTAAAAAAATGTGTAAAATTGCTAGAACAGGGCTGGCAATTTCCTGCGTTTTATTTGGTTATTTAAATCCACCCCCAAAGAAACATTTTTTGACTAAGTGAAAGTTTGCAGACCGAGAACTTCAGAAAATTTCTCTCACACACGCACACAGGCTAATTTCACAGAGAAGGGTTCTGTCTGTTATTTTGTAACAGAACAGGCAGGAAAGCTCTGCAGCAAATATACATTCATTAAGTGGTTGAATTTTTAAAAGAAATTGTTTGGAATACACATGATATTGATTAAATAGTTATGAGATCTTCTAATTCTGCAAACATCTGAACAGGATAAGGCCAGATTTTCCCTTTTCCTGTAGCAGAACCTAAGTGACAACGTGATGCTATCAAATGACATCTTACACCCCCTGTGTGTTCAGTTAGAGATGCAGGACAAAGGGGACTCCAGGCCCCAAGAAGATAAGCCTTTCAGCTAGGATTAACCTCTGGGGGCTCTAAATATTCAGTATCATATTTGCTGATTTTCCCTAGGCATTATATTAGCATTACTGTTTCCTAAATACATTATGTCATAATATTTACCTTTCATGGCTCTGTATGTCACTCCTTCCTGCCCCAGGAATGATAGATGTGTAGTTTTGGTTTTGACTTTAAAACATGAATTTTAAATGAGAGAGGACAGGGAGAAGCTTGTGTTTTCCTTATTAACGAGATGATGTCTAATAGGGCTGCTTCTGCTCTTCCAACTGAAATCTGCATTGTGGAAATGAGTGTGTGTTTCCATACACACTGGGCAGAAACCCTTATTTCCTCCCTGCCAAAGCGAATCTCTAGTGTAATAGTCAAAGCTGGCCATCAGTTCTGGAATGGAAAAAAGTGACTAAAGTCCATTCTGTCTGCTGTAGTTGAAGTCAGGCTCCTCGATCTCAGTTTCTGTTATGTCTGAGATTTTGGAGTGTGTCCTTCCTATTTCTTCCAGGGCACAGGCGAGGGAGTCAAGGTCACCATCGTGCTGATGTCGGGCTTCCCAGAGGTCCAGAATGACAGCAGATGGACTGCTTTGTGTGGCAAAATAGGAGAGATTCCTGAAAGGAGGGGAGAAAAAGGTGAAACAAAAAGGGTGAGGAACAGTACATACTGTAGCTACCATGAATGTGAAAGTGCCCTCTGTTGTGCCTAGCACTACAGATGTGTTTGAAATGACGAAAAAACCTTCAGGAAGAGCTAGATGAGCTGAGCTGAGGGAACCCTCAAGAGGACACACACTGGTGCATTTATCTTCAACTGTCACTTGCCCAGTTTAGCAGAAGGAGCCTGAACAAGGGACTTGCACATAAATGCTGGCCAGCAGTACCATCCTATGTACAAGTCAGTTCTGAAAGCATCATTAGTAAACTCAGCAAGTGTTTGTCAGGGAAGGGAATTATATAACTTAACATGATGCTTGTGATTATGTGAAGATATGACATCTTTTAATTTGTAAGCTTATATTTTATTAATGATGTAGTCTTTAGGACTTTGCAGGGGTGGTATTTGCAAAGAATTTGGTATAACAAAGTGTTTATCTTAAACACATTACCCTGTAACTCCTATTTGTGGGCTTTGGACATAATCATCCAATTAAGTACAATAACTTCACATTCAGAAGCATAAATGTTATTTATAGCATTTGTATTACATCTAGATACATTTCTATAAATACAGGAAGAAACGGATAAATCTGTAGCACAGAAAAGGAAATCTGGACTTGAATGCTGCTATTTGTTTTTTTAAACCAACTCCAAGATAATTAAATATTTGCTACTGACCATTGTTACTCATCAGTAAAAAACAGGCAGATACCATTTTTTTCCTCAAGCTTTGCTAATGACCTTTCCCCAGTTACATTCATCTCAACTGGTGATCAAAAGTAACAGAGTGTGCATGTGTAGTACAACTCCAGCCTCGAAGAAGTCCCCTGTAGCCAGGGTATGAAGTTTCAGTGCAGGGAAAGAACAGTCTAAGCTGAGGAGCTGAAGCCGGGCTGTTACTCTTGTCCACTAACACCTTGACTTCAACTGAACTACAAGTGTGGCAGCTGCCTGTACTCTGAAACACAGGGGGGAAGTGTTATGGTGACACTAATGGATTACACAGTACAGTAGGTAAGTGGAAATCTATGAAGTCAAGTATTTATGCTCTACCATCTGGTTTTATAACTACGTTTTGGGTTCCTTAAACTGGTCAACAACTTCCTTTTTCTATCTATGGATTTGATTTTATAAAAATAAATATTGTAAAGACTCTACACCTGGTGTCTCCAGGAGAGAATCAAAAGTTAAAGGGCTATCACAAATTTGGTCTTACACAGCTCAGTGTCATCTCCTTACTACACCGTCTCTCAGCCTCCAGAGAACCAGAAGTGTCCTCCAGCTTCCTCTACACATGGGGAACAGAAACCAGGGCAGGTTAAAGTGCCTGACAATAGGTAGTAAACACCAGTAAGTAAAGCAGAATTTTCTGACTCAACTGCTGCAAGACTATAAATTACTTTTTTCTTTGGTTCAGATGTGGTTTATTGAGATTCCCATGCAAAGCAACAAGACAATGAAAAGTTATTTTGCTTGATTTAAGTATTCCTCTATCCTCTTGGGAACATGTTTATGGCGTTTGTGACAATCAGAAAATATTTCTGAGAGTGAACTGCCTCCACCAATTTAATTTAGCCAAGCAGAAAAAGCAAAATAAGTAGTAAATTAGTTTTTACAGCATCCTTCAGTTTTAATAATCATAACATTATTACTCCTAACATTAGAGCATGACTTTCTTTTTGAAATATGCCTTTCCTTAAAAAAAATCTGCAAAATGTGTAATTCATTTTGGAATACAAAACATGTAGATAGAAGCCACAGCAACAGGCCATATGATTTTTTGAGAGAATGTGCAACCCCCTAAGTCCTTTAAAGCACAGCTTTCGCAGTACACAACCACGCCAAACTCCTCCTACGGGCTCGTACCTCGCCGAGCCCCCGCTCTGTGGGTGCACAAAGAAAAGGTCCAGTCCAGAACACAGGAACCGACCTCAGAAGCAAACCTCAGGTAGGACAGGGCACTCGGTCTGTTCAGAGAGCTCCTGTTTTCAGCAGCTAGGTGTATATAAAAGAACGTATGGGCTGCAGCTTATCCTTGAGAGTATGTTAATTACTATGCACACATCTTTAATACCAGCAAACAAACAAAAAATCCATAACAGCAGCAAATTATTCCTATTGCATATGTAAATGTTCACCTTTCAAAACTGCCTTTCATTACCTGTTAATGCTGTTTTTTTGTGCTAACATCTGCCAGTCCTTGCCTTTGGCGTTGGGTGTGTCAAACGTTGCACAGATTCGTTGTCTGATAGAGTAGGGGATTTTGAATGCTTTTGGACCCATCTGTGCAGGGAAGTTGCTGTCATCATGTGCAAAGAAAGTGATGGTTTCTTTTTCATTCTACACAGAATATAAAAGCAAAGCAGTTAGACAGGGCATCAGGCTTTCTGTCTACCCAGGGTCTGTGGGTGGCTCTCTTCAGCGTAGTAACAGAGTAACACCAAAAGTCCTCTCATACTCCCCTGTTAAAATGGGAACGGAGACAAGATTTCTGCACAGCCTCCTCAGAATGAGAATAGCTGCGCGTGCGGCACGTGCTGTATCTTTTTTCCTGCCTTGTTATGCAGGGACCTAGAGCAGTGAGCCTGTCCACATACACCTCTGGGTGTATCAAGTCTGCTTCTGGAGGAAGAAAAAAAATTAAACCTGAGTCTGAAATTCCAGCTATTGTAGATTGTATGACACAGAAAAACAAATAGCTAAGAGGTATTTTCTGATTTGTGAAGGAACTTCTAGAACATCACAAGCACTTATGTATAAACACATCTAAAATAGTGTCACTTTCCTTCTACAAGTTTTCTCTTTTTGCTTATTTTTGTGCTACAGATGAAGTCCAACAGAGCAGTGATTGGTAGATGGGATGCCACAAAAGCATATGTGTTTCTAAAACTTTAACTGCTTAAGCCTAAAATACAGACACACAAATCTCTCATTTGTGATTTTTTTTTTTTTTTTTTTTAAAACACCTCAATTCTATAAGTATCTCAGTTCTCCAAAATCTCTTTGGAATCCAGGTCCTTTTGTAGATCTGGCCCCTTCTTTTCCTATGAAATTACACCGGTCATGTGTAATAGAGCCACATTTCCATGCATTACTCATTTCTGTGCAATGCAGCATAAATATTAAATAACAGTGGTGCTATAGTCTCTTCATATAACATTTATGACACATCCCAGAAGTCATCCATGCAAAGTAATAGCGGTGCTGTAGATATATCGCATGGTCTGACTGTTTAAATTAAATATGCAGAACAATAGTAGATTTTCATACCCTGCACATGTGAGATAAGCTACTGCTACCTGGTTAGTTCAGGGAATTGTAAAGCAATGAGCAGTTCAAGTATTCAGTTGTTATTTATATATTTATTTTACAGTCAAATTATCCTCACTCTTCAATCACTTTTTGAGATAGGCATGAAAAAGCCTTCCATACTAGCACAGCCCTTTGAAAACAGAATTTTAACATGCTCTGGGGACTTGTGGACAGATAGGTCCCTTTAAAAAGAAAAAAAAAAAAGAAAAAAATACAGCAGCAACATTGTATTGAGATATATATAGAGAATGACGGAAGTTTGTATGAAATAACAGTAAAGAACCAGAAAAACACTTAGCTGTAATCTGAGGATATTTTTATACAGAATGATGCTTGTGGTTTTCTTACTTCGTTGCTGCATTCTTTGCATAGTGCATTTAGCAATGGGCATATATCTTTAATCCCCAAGTATTAATCTGGATTAATCAATGAAGATGCTCAATAATCTAAAGAAGCAGCTGAAGCTGTCATTGCTGTAGGACACATCACCAGCTTGACTACATGTTTGACTTCTTCCTCCTGTGAGCAAAGCTGCAGCCCTGGTACGACATTCTGGGTATCCAAAAACGCTCGAGGAAGTGAATAGTCAGTGGCCTAACAGCATAGGGGCAAGCCATCTGTTTTCAACTCTCAGTGCTCTGCAAGCTATTCAGAAGCTTTTTGCATGAAAACTATTACCACCAACTCAAACATAAATTATTTTTAGTGTTGTAGAATCTCTGTGCTTTGATTTCTGCTGGCAATGGAGTCTGTAAGACTTTAAATACTTGTTACAGTTTTGAACAGGGCATAAGACACCACATAGGGGCAGAAAGGACAAAAATGGGGAGGGAT
Source organism: Strix aluco (assembly GCF_031877795.1). NCBI lineage: Eukaryota > Metazoa > Chordata > Aves > Strigiformes > Strigidae > Strix > Strix aluco. The sequence goes on along the minus strand of NC_133958.1, from coordinate 5,878,364 downwards.
CATGTCTCATACTCCCACAGCAACTTAACAAAAGAGGAAGGAGAGAGCAGGCTTTACCTCTAGGATGGATGTCTGGATCTGCAGGATTTGCTCGTGCCCCTTGACTTGCCGGACGCAGACCTTGCAGGACAGCTGCGTGGTGGTGGGCGTGTAGCGCTCCAGGGAGAAGGCACAGTGCAGCGGCGGCTGGCTGCTGCCCCACACGCGAGAGAACGGCACCTCCTGCCAGAGAAACGGGTCCCACAAGAGCGGGAAGCAGGCGTCAGGAGGAGAGAGAGGGTGGGACAGTTGCAAAACAGGAAAAAATCCACGTTTTTTCTCTGCAATTGTGTTTTTACTAACACCCCTCCAAACTCAAAGTAGGACAAAACTAATAAGTGATGGTTCAATTGATAAATACTAAGATGTTCCATTTACTGAAAACTTGGATTCCATTCAGTGACACAAATGATGAGAGACTCTCATCTAAATGAAACTTGAGAGATCACTTCACTTCCTCCTCCTAGGCAGGGATCAGAACTCGTACTCCAACCTGTGTCTCCTTGCCATCCCCTTGCACTACACAATCCAGAGAAAGGAACTTCCCGTCAAGAACTGCGCTCCCTCTGTAAGTTAATGCAGCACAGGCCATGACAGCGTATTTTCTATATTTGTGTTCCATCTGAATTTAAAAACACCCACCTGCCTGGGCAGCCCCGGGGCAGCCCACTGCACCTCACTGGTCAGCCTCAGTTTCACGTCTCAGTTTCATCCTGTTACATTCTGTGGCTACTCTCAGTGACTCCTCTACCTCAGCCCGGGCCAGTTTATGGGATGAATGCCCTCATCAAATGCTACACAGACAACTGCAGCAATTAATCATCAGAGATTTCTGGCATCTCTGGTTGCTATGAGTTCCTAAAAACGTATGGAAATAGACAGGAGACGTACACAGGGGGCAGCTAACTTCTGGTTTACCATTCCTTTGTAAACACCAAAGTTCTCTTACTGGTGTCCTCTCTTTACACTTTCACAACATGGTGTTGTCTGGTTTTTGTTTGTTTTTTTTTTTTTTTTTATTTCCAAACTACCATCAGCTATAAACCCACTGTGGTGTTCTACATTATAACCATGAAGGCATGTAAATACTAAAAACAATTAAACCAAACATGTTGTCTATTAATTTCAAAATATTGGAAAATACCGTAGAATTGGCAACCTGGAGAATAATGTAAAAGGCAAAAAAAGGCCGATACTAATATTTCATTCTCTTACAGCTTAGCATTCATCCATATGATTATGGGACATCATTAAACAGTTTCAATGAGCAATTATTCTAACACAAGAAAACTAGTTTAAAGATTTTTACATCCGTTTTTCTAGAGGAGGATTATGAATTTTCAAATTACTCTTTCTTCATGCACTATTTTTTAGATTTTAAAATTTATTTGAATAGCATGCAAAGCTGATCCTTCAAATACAATACAGTAATTATGCAAATATAGTCTGGGCATGTATTCTGCTTGTGTTTTTCAGAGCTTTATAAAGGGTTAATGAGTATCACAGACAAGGACATAAAATGTGCTGCCTACAGGCAGCTGTAATTCCTTCAGTATTTAATAATGATAGTTATAACTGAGTGACCTATCAACTAGTCACTTGTCATAATTAGCTCTTTAAATCAAGTAAACCATGCAGTTAACTCTTACGATCAGTCTGTATCTGGAAGCTGACCACAGAGCTTACAGCTCAGAAAAGATGCATTTCTTCATTCTTGCCTTCCCATAAGCAATTTTCTTTGGATTGAGGTTGTGATCTTTTCTATGTCCCTGAAGAAATTAGCTATGCCCCGGTAATCTGAGCATATACAGCTTCAAAGATCAGCCTCGCCCTGTACTTCAAAGTACACTCAAGACTAAACAAGGGAGAAGATCGTTGTACTCATCGCTGAGAGAGTTTACGGCTCCTTCCGAGCCTCTCGGGCTATCTGTAGCGATGCACTAAGTGATAATGACAAGCTCTGCCTTTAGATCCTGAGTTGGGAGCAGCAGCAAGATACCAACAGCGATAAAGAAAACATTAGCAAAATATTAGAAGTGGAGCAACTGTAATTAGATTTTTCCAGAGTAATCATCTCTGCTTTCACTCAGAGTAGAAGAATCACTCAGCTGAAAAGAATTATACGAAACATAATACAGGGGGGTAAAGCCTGGTGGAACAATGAATGTTTGAAGTATTCCAGAAATGCTTTCAGTTTTATTCTCTCTTTATAATTAAGTTCCTAGCAGACAGAGGGAATGTAAATCATCTCATTGCTACAGACAGACACTGGATCCTGCAAGAGACACAAGATGCTCAGAAGACACCTTTTAACCGCAAAGGTGCCCGCCTGGCTTCTTACCGGGCTCGTCGCAGCCTCTTCCCGCTCTAATACCCAACCAGTTTTTAAGGGTTCCCCCTAGTTACTTGTGAGCAGGGTGGGAAGGATGCCAAGCACTCAGCATCTGCTCTGCAGGATGGCCAGGACAAACAAATGCACTTAGCATAGTCTGGAGAAATTCTGACTACCACCTGCCATTAACTGCTTTTATGCCACAGTTTTACATGATGATTTATTCATCTGTTCAAGCCTTGAAGCAGGATCTTTACTTATCTGAGAAATCATTAACATAAATCTTCCCTCACTGTACTGTCTGATGATGGTTTCGTTTGGTGGACCAAGGAGACAATTATGGAATAGGGTCTTTTCAGCTGTTCTCAACAACCAGAACAGCCAGCTTGTTTTTAAAGTGTGGTACATAGGAGAGAAAATAAGCAAACATTGGAAGCAACCACATGAAGAAATAGATTCTTTTATATATAAGAGGCTGGAACCAAATCAGAGCTGTCAACAGAGTTGGGACATTTCACAAAACATTTCACTGAGAGGGAAATACAAAGCCAGTGTAAGTTGTTCTGCAGTTTCTCTTAGAAACAATTATTATATTTCTCAGCTCTCCAAGTCATCCAACCTATACTCAATTATAAAATGTAAATATTTATTTGGCTTCAGTATCAGCACTGTGTCAGAGCGTTCTGTCAGGCAGAGGTTTTGCACATGCTGCTTTAACCCCTGCCAGCCCGCGCCCGCCTCAAAGCAAGCATAGCACTTCAGCATTCTGCTGGGCGTTACAGCTCCCTCCTCTGACTTTTTCTTTTCTGTTTTTATCTTGCAGCAGTAAATTTAATAGGTACTTTGGACTGTGCCACTTGCATTAGATTCAGCAAAGTGAGGTCCTTGCAGCACATGAAGATTAATACAGACAAATTTGCATTGGCTATCATGTCTTGTTTCAGCAGCACCCTGCAGTTCAGTTTTGACTGGAAACTCTAGACTATTACTTGCCAACAGAGAACAAACCACCCCCCCCCCCCCCCCCCCCCCCAGTTTTATATACCATAAGCGATATATTTATTCATAGAAGTTGTACACAGCATTAAGAAAAGTGCTGAAGCACACAAAGTATTTTGAGGCCTCTGAGTCACTCTCAGAACTTTGCATGCGCCAGGGACTTGCAACCAGCAAAGGAGGTGATGCCCCAAAGAAATAACAGCTTTGCAGAAATTATCAGGCAGAAATAATCCTCCCCAAATTCTTAGCTACAAAGAAACATGGAGGCTTGAGTAGCAAAACCTTTCTTTGGTCATCAGCAAAACTGTTTGCAGGCAGCACAGTAAGTACTGTTTTCTGCAGGCCATTTTCTAATTCATCATACCAGGGTGTTATCTGGGTTCTTTGGGCCTGTTCCTCCTCACGGAGCTGCAAGGCCGTTCTGCCCCAGCCTTAGCAAACAGCACGAACAGTAATCTCTGCTGTGTCCAGTACAGGGGAGGGAAAGTGTCTTAACAGTTTTACATTCTGTTACTAAAGCTATTTAAAGAAGTTGCTTTGCTGCAAGAAAAGGCTAGGGGATTTTTGACCAAAGCAATGTGTTTTTGAAGCAGTCACCATGGTGAGACAAGATCAATTAAAACTTTCCTGATTTTTTTCTCTTGTACACTGGACATGTAACTAATGCACGCTCTGCAGGATGGGCCTGTGGAAGGTGTTTGCCTTCTCAAGCAGTCAGAAGAGATTGACATAAGATAATGCTACATATATTTAGTTCAGATCTATCAAATGGTTATTAGAAAGCAGTTTTCAGAAAACAGCCTCTTTCTAAATAGCACTTTGAGGTTGAATTTTAGTCTATCATGCAGATTTATTCTCCAAGATTGGACAAGGGATCAAGAGACAGCAAATTAATCAAAGCATGGAGCAGTGTTTACAACATGTGAGGCAAAACTCAATTTGTTGTATTAAGAGAAAACTCCCATTTTTTTTTTTTTACTGCTCGGGAAGGAACTAGTTTCAATAGGTATCTGATACAGTAGTGGGGCATCTTAATACAGATTGATTTGTCTTTTAAAATGCAATTAGGTGAGCAGAATAAACAGAACACTTAGCAGCAAGCTGTTCTTCCTATGAAGCTGAAAATGATGCGGCTTTTCATTTCTTCTAGCATAAATTATCCTTATATTCTTAATGATTTAGGAATTTATCTGGATATAGATCAGGGTCTGTAAGTTTCAGAGCCCATTACATTCATGTTTTGGAGAACATGGCAACACATTTAAAACAGTTTTTTTGCCAAAATACGGAGTGATAGATAACCATCTCTCTATATGCTTCTGGGAAGAGAGATACTACATAGTCTAATTGAGTTCTGTATTTTAAACAACCAGCCCACTCTATGTGCCAGCACATCGCTTGTAACTTCCAGTAACCAATATATTTAGAAATTCTTCTTTTGATTTTTACTTTCCTGTCTTCAACAGCGTCTTTAATTAAGGTACTACAGAAAAAATATTTTACTTTTCCTTAGTTCTGATTCTTAGTATATATGTGCAGTAATTTGAACTCATGACATTTAAATGATTGCATTTTAAATGTCATTTTCACCCATATATTCATAATTATATTGAAATTGGAATGACAAAGATATCAAAAACATTTTCATGACTGATAATTTTTAACAAGAATACAGGCCTTCCGTTGGAGGCAGCTGAAATGGGGGAAAGTACAAGCTTGCCTTTTTATAAAATGAAGAATTTAAAGCATTCTGTTATATATGAAATCTGCGTTTGTCAAAATCGTAAGGCAATACATTTTTGATGAATACTCAAGAGATTATAAACCACACCTTTCAAAAATAAAAGGGACCACGGTCTGATTTGGGTTATGCCTATACCAGTGAAAATTCTTATTTCCTCTGAATGCAGATGTAAACAGATAAAATTGGCAAGTACCTGGCATGCAGTAAATGGTTTAATTCTCCAAAGGAAAGGAGGGATATCAAGGACAGAGATCTGAAGACTGAAGGTATTCCCTTTGAAATGCAAAAGTTTTGGTTCCTCCAGTAATTGTCCTCCTTGGAGTCTTTCATCCGAAACCACTTCCTGCAATGGCAGAGGAGGAAAGAGTTTTTTCAGTATTAGGAACAAATACCAAATCTTATGAAAGCTGATGTTCACGGAAGGTGCCTGGTTCACCTACAGCACACCAGGCTGCAGCACTGGGTACTTCTCTCCTGGGGCAGATGACGGGCCCTGGCATTCACACTCCCCCCCTGGAGTTGGATGGTTCAGCGCTGCCAGCGCCGCAGCGATGGTGCTTGTGACGCTGCGTTTCCTTCTGCGCCACCTCAACACCCACATAACTTCACATGAGGAGCCTGGTGCTCGAGAAGGAAACTTAAGGGTATTGCAACGCAGTAGTGGCTGTCTTCATGTTTTGAGGTTTCAAATCAAAGCCAGCCAGTTTTCTTTTTCACTGTTTGATCGTTACTATTTTGTTGCATCCCACAGGCACTATTAGGAAGAAGCCTACCAGCAGTTCATCACCCAGAGTGCGCTCTGACAGCAGCATGAAGAGGGAGGCAAGACCACGACAGCCCATGTCCAGGTAAAGCTCTTTCCCTCCAAAGAGGAAAATGGAAACTGGTTTAACTGTGGCATCATTGTAATTTAATCCCTCTTCTGTTCTGGAATCACACAACTATCCTTGGTATTTTAATTAAGCTTTCAAATAAAAACCTCCTAGAGGTTGGGTCTTCCTCAAACACTGGACGTACAAAGCTCAGTGAGATATTTACTTAACAGACTAAAAGGGTGACAGACAACCTAAGGCATGCTTGGTGAATAGTCCTCAGTTACAGCTTAAGTCAACAGCAGTTTTGGTGAGAAAGTACTCTCAGGACTTTAAAGAAACACACCAAGTGTACACATTAGTTTCATTTCTCCTCTCCTGGACATTTTCAGAATTACTGGACAAGATACTAAGCAATCTTGGAAGGGCAGGCTTTGAGCAGGAATTTGCACTACAGCCCCCTAGAGGTCTGTTCTGACCTAAATGTTTATATAATTCTGTGAATTTTGAACCTAATAGTAAAGAAATCACTTCTGCCTGTACTTAGACAATGTTTATTCCTGTACTGTTACAGTAAAAATACTAATGAGGAAAACTTGCAGAAGTCTTTAAGAATCAGCTAGCGAGCAGTCTTTCGAAATTACTTTTTTTTGTCCACATAAATTATATAAAATCTATGTACATCAAAGAGATTTAGTGCTTGTCAGTAGCAAAGTCATTGTTAGAAGAGCTACTGGAATCATTGTGACCTTCTGAAAATATAACGACTGCTAGAGCTTTCTGAAACTATAACAATGGATTTCTGTTATGAACCAATTTACAGCCCTCAGTTGGTTTCAACTCCTGATGACTGGGTTTATATGAAAGAAAGGAGACTTTAGTTTTTTGGCTGTCAACTGCAAAGGGAGTAGCTTATTTCATAATTATTTTCAAAACTTGTTGAATGTGCTGGAATTTTTTCTTTTAATGTACCATAGTTGTATAAATACTGCTCTGCCTTTAATAATGCTTATGGTCCTTAATTCCACAAGCCTCAGCAGGACCACAGCAAAATACAAAATACAGAGGACTTGGTTCTCTTATACTTTGAGAGCCAAGAGTTTCCCAGCACACTCGGAATTGCATAAAGGGCAAAGTCATCTGTTAGAAAAGTCAGGTAAGTTCTCACACAGGGACAAAGTGAAAAATCAAGAAATTTTGTATCTTATATAGGACTGCACTGTAAAAGATTAACATGTCAAACAAAACTTGGTAAGCACAACTCTGATACTTTATCCAACAAAAAAAATGTGTATTTTCCATGTTCACTGCTTAATATTTACACTAGGCATGAAGTTGATGCAGCATCCTTTTAAGGGAAGTATAATTTCATAACTATACAGTTGTCTCATTATGTACAAACACCCTGTTCTAATTTCTATGAATGCAGAAAACTGGTAATTATTCTTCTAACAATTTTCTACAGACTCATCCAGGAAAATACTGGTAGCCCACGAATTGTGGAAGTGTTATAAAGGGTATAATTACAAAGCTATTGTAAGTCTTTAACAATCCTTTCAGTGACTTTGCTTTTATTGGAAGCACACAGACATTAGTGCGTGCTTCATTAAGATTCATGTTTCTATTCTGTATGATAGGAAAAGGAAGCAAAAATTCATCTGTCACAACTGTCTTTATTTCAGTTCCCAAAAGAAAACCATTTTGTTACAGCTTCTGAGTTTACTAAAGCTGAAAAAGCCAGTGAATTTCATTGTTTTGTCTTGGAAAACCAGGTAGAAAAAATGCTAATTTTAAATCACCACTTGGGGATAGTTTTGTGGTTTGTTGTTGTTGTTTGGTTTTTTTTTTTTTTTTTTAAAGGGGAAATGCATGATTATAATTTAACTTTTGTTGGTGAGGCAATCTCTTTCTTCTTGCTCAAATTGTGAGCAGGAGAGGAAATCCTGAACTGACTAATGACAGTGTAAGGATAATGAGCGTGATAAATACTATACATCAAATGATAATGACTTACATTTTCTGCTTGTAGCAGAGCAGCACTCAGCTCCAGATGCGGGCAAGCTCTGCCTGTGCCACGCAGTAGCCAAGGCACAGAGCCCAGCCTAACACCCTCTGCTTATCAGCTGCAGCTTTGTGCTGTGTTAACCATGGCTATGGGATTTTTGGTTAGTCTAGAATGCGGGCAGAGTGGGTTTCCATCTGCCTGGCAAAAAATGAAAAGACAGTTTGGCTGCCCTAAAGCTCTTGCAGTGTAAATCCACAAGTGAAACAACAGTGCGGAGACATTCAGGGACTAACTGCAGCAGTGGCATAAAAAAGTAGAGTATTCGCCTTTGTGTGAGTTCAGGACTATTGCTGTTGCCCAGGAACTATCCCCAGGAATAAAGGAATGTTGGTATTCGATGGAAAAACAACAAAACCCAAATTAGCGAAGTGAAACCATTTACCTGAAATGCACAAGGTGTGTTATCCATACAATATACTCTCAGATTGTAATCCAGAGAATTGCAAGACAGGCAGCCAAAAACCGCTACTTTCAGCTGTCGAACGGCACAGTCAGAGATCGGTTCTCCAATAAGAGCATAAGTTCCAAAGCTGTTTAAGAGAATGTGACAGGCATAAGGATCCAACAGGCAGTAGCAAGAAGTAGTTTCCTCTTCCACAGACATCACTTCCTGCAAAATGAAATTCAGGTTTAAAAAAAAAATAAAATAATAAAATCAATAGGCCTTGACAATAGGAGTCATGACATTGTTTATTTTTATTCAACTGGAATGTGAAGTATTTCTGAGAGCCAGTCTGCACGCTCCTTGCTCACGCTGACCTCAGGGAAGGGGAGGAGGTGGGCTACCGCTGTGGGGTAACTCCCAGTTCGCCCTGAGTCAGCAATGGGATTTATGGCAATAGACTGTGCAGACTTCAACGCATGTACTAATAACGATGATGCATAAATAATTTTAGCATCTTTTTTCAAGTGCTCGTGACTTCCTAGCTAATTTTTTTCCCAATGCCAAGTTAAGAAGTTACCTGAAAGATTAAAGTCAATAAGCAAACCTTGAACAATAGTTGGTATTTGACTTCCTTTCAGAATATCCATTACAGTCACGTTTACTTTCATCAAAAAACTACCTATCCCACTCTTCTGCCTTTCATGCTTAGCTCTGCATTACAGCATCATTAGATGAGGTATTTGAGCAGCTTACACTGTGGTGTTACACTCCTCATTAATTCCAGGGTGTTTGTAACCAACAGTGAGGGAACTCACTAATACTGAGTGCATCCAAAGTGGGAAAACTAAGCTGAACTTGAAATGGTTTAAATGAGAGCAACAGCTGGTTTAGGGAAGGAAAAGGATAGAGTGAGTTATGGTATCCGTGAATGTTTTAACTACTGGTTTGCTCCCCTCACAATGTGATGAACCAAATAGTTCCATCAGCAGCAGTGCAATAAATTCTGACTGACTATGGATTTGTGTCTAGTTACTGGGTTCTGCAGTTCTAACGTGTACAGTGAATTCTCTACAGTTGGGAAATTCAGCACCTTTCTAACCTGTGTGGATTTCTGTAATCTTGAGTAACAGTTTGGTTTGTGCTTTAGCCATCCCTTTAGGAGTTTTAGTAGTAGGCTGTCTCCCCAAACGACGCAGGAAGTTTACTATGTTGGAGACTGCTGCCTACCAAGCAGTTCCAGTTGAAGATGGCCAGTGGGCTTCAAAAAACGCAGGTGGACAGACACAAATGATCAAACAGCATGTCATGAATGCACAAAGCTTAACTCCCCCAGTAAATCAGGATGAGAAAATACATGTTCAACTAAAAAACCAAAATATTTCATTTAATGTACGCTAATCCCTCAGGGGTTATGAGCACAGCGTGATCACTGAATGCCCGTTAAAACGACATGTACGAGACAAGAGTTTTAAATCAGGAGGATCCTTCTAGCTTAAAAAAGAAGTAAACTTGCAGTGTGTATTTTCAACCAGTTCCATAACTTGCTTTATAAATCTTTGTGTGGATCTGTTCTGACGTGAGTGGGAGCTATGATCTATCAAAACAATGTCTTTAAAAATAAATGGATACTGGCTGCATTAGTAAGTGATCTGAGAAAATGAACACTTCCTCGTGTCACATGGACTAGATCCAAACTTGACCCTTTTTTGCACATCTTAGTAAAATAGTTGAAAAGAGTTTAGCTGCTTCTTAACAAAGTACAAAATCCTTTAAAATTGTCTAAGATTTCTATTTCTAGCACTTACATAATCTTTGACCTGCTCCTGCATGAATAAGAGTAATCAAGTTCCCATTGTTAATAACAACCTTTTAAGTGGGAGCAGAAGGCTAAACTTACCTCCCATTTTCCTTGTTGTGTCCTTTTTTTCAAGTGAATATTCCAGTGCTCTGAATTTACTTCTGCGCAGTGTGGTATCGTCAAGGCAAAGGGCGTGCTGACAGACAAATCTGCGGGCCCACAAGTTACTTCTGGTCCTAGAAGAACATCTGTCCCTTCTGGCTGTAGGCTTTGTGTGGGGGAAGAGACAATAACGTCTGTCAGGCTCTTTTTAATAAGGAGTGAAAATTTACTTTAACTGCAAATTTTTAAATTTTTTAGTTAAAATCTAAGTACCTCACTCATCTGTTACAGAAAAGGATAAGCAAGCCAATTACTGTGCTAATTTTCATGTAGAAGCAGTAGCTGGAGATGAAACAAAACTATTAGGCCACATCTACTCAAATCCTTGGCTGGTCAGTTTAGGATTCCGGTCTTCAAAATACATTTCAATTTGCTCAACTAAATACAGCACTAAAATGACTCTGTGCAAGTAAGCCTTGCTTTATGCACCAGCTGGTAGTATTACCATCTAATTCTGCCTTCAAAGACTGTCATCAACAATATTTTCACAGTAGTGAAGATAAAACAAATTATGGTTTAAAAACAGTCTCATAAATTTTTCCAGATTGAGTGTGATCTCCCTGGTTTGAAAACACATTTACATTCTGCAGAATGAAGCAGCTAGGTAACTTCCAGCAGCCGTCAGGGACAGGACTTCTTTGCTCAGATTTAGAACTCTGCGAAGTAGATACGTCAGTGGAGAGCCCATCAGCACAGCCCAAGTCCAGGGATTCATCTCACCTGAACGTAATTGCCTGTGTTCAGTTAGACTGACTGCTTGCTGAGTTATAAAGATGAAGTGTCTGACAAGAATCTTTTCTTCTCTTTCATTCAAATCTAAATTTAACCCTGTCCCACATCAGTGTGTTTTCCACACCTCTTATAACAACTACCTGTGCAGAACCAGTGACAAGGTGGATGAGACTCGTTTCTTAGCCACTAAAACTAGCAGTTGAAACATCTTGTCCTGTTGGTTTGGGGGTTTTTGGTTTGTTTTTTTACACTGTAACCCTTCATCTGGGTTGTATGATCCAAATTTTTGGCCTCTAAATTATTGGACATGTTGGTGTTTCTAAGGATAAAAGCAAGGGAAGAACCTCAACCAAGATATATATGTAAGAAGATACAATAATCAAACCAAGATATAAATAAGGGGAAAATCCCTTTTTTAAAAATTAGGATACACTTCCACTGCCATGTCACAAGCTAACAGCAACACTGCCCGTCAAGCTCTGCAGCAGCAGCAGCCTGGCCACAACCTGCCCATCCCACACTGGCCGTGCTGAGCCCAGCGCGTCGTGGCTGCACCGATAAATCCTCAGCTCCCGGAGCCAACTGGGGTAACGCAGCGAAGTGAATGTGCCTCTGACGTGGGCACACGCTGGTGTAGCCCAGCACTTGAATCAATCAGACTGCAATCCTGCACACTGACTTTGCACATCCATCTAACACCACCTGGGGGGAGCAGCCTCAGTACAACTGTAAGAGTAGGGGCTCAGAAAATGCAGTTAAAAATCACCATTCTTGCTAAAGGCTTGAAAAGTTCCAACAACTTCAGTGACATCCCTTACTAAAGACTACACGTACAAGTATTTGTGAGATGAAGACTGGAGTGAAAAAAGAAGACATAACACGCTAACAAAAAAGGCCAATTCTGCTTTTGCTTTTTCAAGTGTCATAATAATAAATGCTCCCTAAGCCTCAGTGCTTCGAAGTGTTTGTAGGATTCTTAGGCTAAAAAAATCAAAGCACCGACAGAGCCTCTACTCAAGCTGCCATGTTCCTCTTGAACAGGAGTGTGTAAGAGGGGAGGGAGGAGTAGGGAGCACACAGCAGACAGCGCTTGCAGGCCTCGCTGCAGCAAAGAGCCGCTTAGAGACACGCGAGAGTTGTCGAAATCAAACAGTTCAAGCAAAAAACAACTTGCTTCTGCTTATGCCTATGAATAACGATTTTTCACAACTGCTACATTGCTAGGAAAACAGTTTTTGCACAAAATACCATCACTTAACACCAACCACTGCTACCCTTTACAAATGTCATTTGATTTCCTTAAAAATAAAACCTTCCAGCAGTTACCCCAAATCACCTCTCTTTCCAGCTCATTTAAGAAATCATCCAGTTACTTATAAATGCAAAGAAAAATCTCAGAATTATTAGAAGGCCTCAAGCCAACTTTTATGCATATTTATTTTTTAGTGATTCAGTTCATACGGTTCCTCTGTGCTGTACCTCGGCAAAGGCTGGTGCGTTCTACTTCCTTATCTCTGTTTTGATGCAGCTGCAGGAAGGGGGTAACAAAAGCATCTTTCCAGAGAGTGAGTCAAACCTGAGTCATTTAACCTGGTTGGTGCTTTTCTATCCTATCTCTCTCCCAACACACACGTCCTGTGCCAAGTGGCTGCTGCTGACAAACGCATAAAATACAGGGAGGGTGGGGAGGTGGTGGTGGTGGTGGTGGAATTTTGCTGAAGTTACCTCCAGTACAAAGCTCAACAACTCATCTTCAGTGCTGGGAGCCAAATACAGGTTATTTTGTTTTCAGCACAACCCCTTTAGGAGATGTGAATCTGGAGTTTTAGTTATGCTACTGGTGATGATTCCCATCAGAAACAGCTAAAATTTTTCAAGCATCAAGAATGAAACAAAACACAAATATACAAGATACAAAAAGAAATAATGTCATTAGTGGTAGGAGAGTCCTGGGAGCAGCCTAGTAATGTTGATGTGAGAGATGACTGGGAGACTCTGATTGTGGTCTACCAAGTGCCTTCCCACCCACCTCATTAAAAAAAAATTTAAAAATTTAGAAAATGAAAAAGCCAGAGTGACTGAAATGGTGTGGGCTCTGGTCCCAGCCCCTGGCAGCTTCCAGGGTCGCTCTGTAAGAGCCGAGCGCATCCATCGCAGGGGGGGGGTGTGACTGACCCGGGAGGGGCGTCTGAAAGGAGCTCTTTGATTGCTTTTAGAGAATCATTCCCCTTGTAGAACATATTGGACAAACATATGGGAGTTCTGGGAATTATTTAATGCCAAATGAACTGAAATCAGTTAATGAGATGAACTCTCACACTTGTTGCAAGTAGCAAGAGTGTTTCTCTGTAGTAACCGACATGGTATTAGGGCCCTCGTGCAGTTCTGAGCCATTTATTAGGCAAAGGCAGGACCAAATGCGAGTGTTTAATACTCCCATTGTTGCAAGGTAAAACCAGTCAGTAACCAGATCTGTCTCCTCAAATCCATCCAAATCAAAAGTCTGTAAGTTTTCCAGTAAAAGACAAATAGTAAAAGACAAACAGTCACTATTTTTCTTCCTTCCTGTTGCATATCTGATTCTTTCATTGAAAATGACCGAAAACCTATGGCAGCAGATGGGGATGGAATATGAAAGTTTTCGTAGAGGAGTTCAGATATCAGAGGAGGAAAAAAAAATTTCACTTTGAGTTTTGAAAAATAGTTCTAGGCTTTAAAATTTATAGGCAGCTTTGTATCTTTCAGTTCTTAAAGGAAAATTCCAGCAATCATTTGGCTATAAGTTATTGTAAGCAAATATTTACTGTATATGCAGTTATTTACTTCTTTCCACCTCTCCTCAGATATACCCTTTTAGCTGAATGTATATTTAAGGTGAGGGAGATAAGAGAAATAACTGCTGTATAGAACTATAACCAACTCTCCTATCTCCAGGGTACAAACCTGCCTTTGATTACTTCTAAAAACTGCCCCTCTCACAAGCACTCAAAACAAAGCTTAATCAGTGAACTGCTCTTCACCTGGGACCAATGTCTCCTGAAATTATCCTTAAATTAATCAATTGAAGATTACACAATGGATTATTCACTTAGCACTGTCTGGAATGTAAATTATGAAAGGGCAGTTTGAGAAGGGTAAGAAAGTTATTTAAAAACTTTTTTTTTTTTTTTTCAAAAATATTGTTTGAAGTACCTCACTGCAACTTGTAAGACTGAATGTAAAGGTAGGACCAATAAATTCTGTCAGTGCAGTTACTGAACTACAATTTGCCAGCCTCATGCAGAATTAGGAGCAGCTGCAGGACTCAACATCAAAACCAGAAGAAATGAATTCAGGAGAAGTTTAGATTAGAGCAAGGAAAAAAAGGTCAGAAAATGTAACTGAAAAGCCTCAGTGGAACAGAGCTGCGTTACAGAATTAACGAGCTCCGTTACAGAACATGCACATAGCAGATCTCAGCGAGCTGAGAGTACCACGGACGCTTTTCACTGGATGAAGACACGGTCTCGTGCTTGCAGAGATGCACACGAGACGCCACAGCTGACTTCTGGCAACAGCTCAAAAAAGGGGGACTGCAGAGTGCTTTTCAGGAACTTACTTCAATTCAACAAAATTTGATTATTCCTGTCACTTTTTGTCTGACAATCTCAAAAGATTTAGCAGTCATTTATCCTCCAGAGAAGGGCAGTGGAGAGCTGCCTTTGTCCACTGCTGAAACACAGTCCTTCAGAGGTGTGGAAGAGCAGCACGTGACAGTTTAAGGACACAGAATACCTTACTACTTTAGAAGCTGACATCAGGTACCTAGATGTTCCTCTAGGTTTAAATGGGTAAAGACTCTGGCTTTAGGGACTTTTTTCTTTAAAACAATCGTTACAGACCTTTAGTGACAGCAGGAGGTGAGCCGTTTGGTTCAGCCGTAGAGGCCTACCTGCAGCAGCAGAGCTCTATCTAGCTTGGAAAAGGGGAGGGATGCCAAGGTGAACAGGGCTGTAAAAAAGATGTAAATTGCTGGTTCTGCTGTCTGCAATATGAGTATATTCCTGAGAGGTCTCATCCAGGCACTAGACTGACTCTACTTAGATCTGACAGTCATAAAATAAAGAAAACCCATTGTAAACAGTAAGTGAAGAAGGTGAAGTATACTTGGCAGTAATGAAAACAAAGCCTTAAGTGATACATATCAGCACAAGGCAAAGGCTGAGCACAAGATTTCCGAATGTTCTGTTTGCTGACACTTAATCTTTTAAGGGTAACATCAAGGTTCCTTAAACCAGGGGGATGGGGGGAAGGAAAATACCTGAACACCGTATATAAGCCAGAATGACTGTGGCAGGCTTTCCTGAGTAACACCTCACTGAGAAGCTGAGACACAGGGTATATTTACTGTATTTGACCTGCAAAAGGACACAAATTCCTGGAAACCAGGCAGAAAACTGATAGGGGAGTTTCTCATGTGTTGTTTGAACTCAAACACTTGCATGGGGAGAGGAATTGGGACAAGTATTTACAACGATAGGTGGAGGTTTGATGCTGACAGTAGACAGCACAACTAGTCATTAGGAACACTAAAAGGTGTAGTAATTTGAGAGGTATCTTAAGTATTGCTTAGTGTCTAGGCGGTAACTTGAGAACAAATTCCTGAAATGAGCTAGGTTTCTTTTGTACGATAGACATTTGCTACATATGTGAGGCACCAATGTAAAAAGCCCCAGACCAATGGCCTGTATTTGCGAAACCATAGTTCTTCCATTTGTTTCCTTTTTTCCTTTCTTGTCTTTGAAATAAGTATGACAGAGCTGAAACCTTGAGAACCTCAGAGAACTAACTTGTCTTATTTATGAAAGATCACCAGTATTTCAAACAGCACCTTCCTGTCCCACCAGATGCAATGTTGAAAAAAACCCCAAGGGTCAAAGTGCAGTTTCATTTCTACTGTTCACCAGCTGCTGCTGGCAAATCCAGCTGGGGAGCAGATTTTATAATTTATAAAACAAAATAATTTAAGAAATGGTTCAGAGCATTTGCATCACCTAGGCTACCCAACATCTGTCGTGAAGTGACAACAGTTCAGTACCTACATACCATCAGGTCATTCAAACTGATGACCTGGACAGTGAATTTTAACCTGTTGCCTGCACGTTATGGGAGTCTGTGACCCAAAGGTTCTGTAACGGGTAACTACTGAAAGCACCTGTAGACTTGCGTGACATAAGGCTGCAAATCAAAAATGATAAAGTCCTTGACTCAGAATTCAGCACGCATCAAACATCAATCTGCTTGAGGTATCCCACCCTTTAACAGCATCCGCAGGAATTCCAGGGGATTTCACAGAAGCATCGCACAAAGGTTATTTCTGCTGTTGTTTACACCGATACAGCACGTCACAACCACGTGGTCACACCAGCAACAGGGAAGATGGGAGTGACTCTTGCACATTCCATTCCCTCAGACAGTGTTGACAAGAAATCCATTAAACGAGACAGTTCCACAGATTCTGGATGTGTGTGTGTGGTTTTTTATGCACTTCTTACCTGGACTCCCTTTGAGTGATGGCAAGATAGATTTCCCACGAAGTCTCCTCAGGAATAGCTCCATGTGGTATCAACAAACTGACTCCTACAAAAGAGCAAAAGGCAGAACTTACCTTTGGGAAAGGCACTGGACCTACAGACCAGTGCACAACGGGCCTCTGATTTACAAGACCTCGAGGGGCCGTCCACTAGAGCAGAAGGACGCTCCTCTGACATAGTGGATCTGACGACGGCATTATCAGATGAAAGGAAGATACATTATTAATATGATCCACATTAACATTTAACTGTCTTAGAGCCTGGAATTATATAGAGATATGCCTAAAAACTTCTTGCTCCAACAGAGCTCTTGAATAGTTGACTTCCCATTGTTTTGTGTCACTAACTGACACTGGATTCATAGTCTAGATGTGACTTTAGGCTTCTCTTCATCCTTGAGTACAGGCAGACTTGTCTGCTTCACCACTCCCAGAAAAGGGAATAATTTATGGAAATAAAAGGTACCATCAGCTGTTTTCTTAAGGCTTCCAGCAAGAGTGTTTGTAATCCCAGTCATTTTGATGGTCTTGTTATCCTGACAGGCAGCAACAGAACAATCTCTGTTGAGTTCCCTTAATTGTTCTTTTCATTTTTTGTTTAAAATACTATAGTCAAAAGCACGTGTGCCTTTTTGGTAACTTTTAATTTCGTCTTTGCCAGCTCCTGAAAGGCGGTTAGGGCAAGCCAGTTTTGAAAGATTTTAATCATTTGTTGAGTCTCTTATTTGCCAGAATGCCTGTTATGGTACACACCTTGTCATCTGCGTAGCTCTGTTTTTTACAAGGCATAATCATGGTTTCAACTTTTCTTGAAGCCTCTTTGCCCCTTTCTAACTTTGAAATCCAACCTGATAATTCTAGGATCACAAGGAATGTCATAATGGAGAGACCACCTAACCAATCTGAATTTGCATGGAAGTCACCGTACCTTTTTGTTCCTATACGTAATACCTAGTGAATCCAAGTGATATGATTTTCCTTTTACGCCGCTGGTATAAATCAGAAGTTAACAAGGATGCTTTCCAGCGGGTACCAGTGAAATTGAACTGTTGTACAGCATATTCAGTGCAGGGGGACTGTATTTTACTTTGCATATGTCACACAATGCGCAACCTCAGCTCAGTAGTGACATGATTGCACTTATAATTTACAATTGGCTAGCAAATTTGATCCTACATAAATAGCAGAAGGAAGTACATAAATTGCAAGTGGACCAAATACGTATTTAAATAATCTAATTGATGGGACTATCATTATATAAAGCAGCTAAATATATAGTATGGGGGACTTCTTAATTTATGACTTAACTGACTTAGCGCCTCTGCCTTTGTAATATTCATTCCTGAACACAAAAACAATCTCTGAGAAATGAATACATTCTGTGCGTTGTGCATGATCGCACACTAAACACTGTATCCCTGAATTATACACTGTTATCAATCTTCTCTAAATACAGACCACATTTTTTATGGTAACCTTTAAAGTATCCATTTTATGAAACATGAAGGATAAAGCTCTAAATCATTCAGTTCAACTAGATACTAAGAGATAAGCCTGGACACACTAGCCAAATGAAAACAAAATTGAATTTAAAGTGAAACAAAGATCACCAGAGTTTGAAAGATACCCTGGTAGCTAGCAGTGGTGGTATCTGGCTATTTCTGCTACATTTGCCATTTTGAAAAAGAAAGCATCCAACATAAGGAATTTTATTCGTCATGATATGAACGTAGTGATGTAGTGCAACATACTGCAGGACTGTGATTTTAACATCCTTTATTTGATTCTAATTTGGTGCCGTACGTTTTCAGCTAAATTAACAATTTCTTAAGTCTAAAATACGTCTCACAAAACTCTGAAGTCACAAAACAAACTCTACTTCTTAAACAACGCAAACTGAGCAACTCTGCTGCGATGCTTCAGTGCGCAGCCCAGTTCCTGAAATGCCAGTTGACTTTGAAGTGCCCCACGATGGAAATCTGTCATTACTGAGTTAAAAGAAAGAGAAAACCAGACAACCCAGAGTAGATGCTAAGGGAGGCTGCGCTGGAGTTTTCATTGAGAGTGGAAGCTCTCCTCCAGGGACACCCGTTCGTTACATGCTGCAGACTTCAATAACATCACGAGGTCTGACGACGTTAACGCAGTCAGACGTTGCTGCATGTAGATTCTGCTTTGAACACGACCCCATTATCCAGGATGCTGAGCCAGTAGCGACCCCCTTCCTGGGGAGCCCTTCTTTTGGATCAGGATCCAAGTAAGCAACAGCTTTGATTAATATGACTTAGCTACTGAAGACATCAAGAGGCAGTAATTTATAACAGTTCAAATAGGCTAATGCCTCTTTACGACTCAGCCCAAGCTTTGTTCTGATCAGATGTCTCCTGTGTGGGCAACACACTCTACTTCCCAAAATTTGCCTTAAGGAAGCCCCTACTTTTTCTTTTTTTTTTTTTTAAACTTGGCTATAGAACACTATATCAGGCAAAATAAGTTTAATCTAGAATTATTTTATATGCTTTTAATGAGAAAGGATCTACCTACCTGTGTTTGGAACCACTAAACGGCCACCCAGGTGTCCAAAAATGGCAGTTGTCTTCAGCTCACTTGTTGTTGAAATAGAAGACAGGTTCTGAATGTACGTAGCCTTGTTTCTAGCCTGTATTGTACCAAAAGCTCTATTATTCCCATGAGGAAAAGTTCCAGAATGTGCCTTCCCGTGGTACTCGGCCCTCTCCGTCACCCCTAAGGACACCATGAAGGAACTCTGCACTTTGACTTTGATGTCTGACAGCGGGTTGAACAGCGAGGACTCCGTCATCAGCTCCTTGTCCAGGGGGTCCTGCAGGCAGATGGGCCCACTGTACGTCCTGCTCACCGTCAGGTCCGGCTGCATGGAGGAGTTCAAGAGCAGGGAGTTGCCTGGCAGAAGGAAGCACATCAGGGAGTCACTCACTGCACTCCTGGAGAGGTTAAATCAGAAGCCTCTTTCTGAACTCTCCACCATTTCCTTTGGGACCCACCCCTCCTTCCTGATACTCTCAGAGCTCAAAATCACATAAAGTAATGTTAAAAAACAGATGAAGTGATGCAACAGATCTAACAGGTACTTGGTCACTATGTTTTCCGTACTTCAGGCAACTCCAGAGTGAGTGAATCCAAGAAGGAACTTCCTTTTTGTTCTGGATTCAGGTTTTTGCATATACTGTTTTTCTTTTTTTCTTTTTTTTTTTTTAACATTAAAACCGATTGGGTGAAAACAAATCTTCCTGCAGACCTTTTCCATGAGCAGCACAAAATGATAGCTTCATGCCTGAGGGAAACTGGGTTGAAACAAAGTGGGACAAGAGTAACAATATAGGGAAAAATACCACAGTCATTCATTTAGGAGCATTTTAGCTCAGAAAACACTGAGAAAAAGAGAAGGAATGGCTCGATGTAGGGCCTGAATCCTTTAGCTGGTTTGGTCTTTTTTTGGGGTTCTTTTCTTTGGTTGGTTTTTAGTAAATAGAAGTTTTCCAAAGTAAGTAATTTTCTGGAGATTCTCTGTATTGCAGCTTTGAAAATCTGATCACTTTAAGGGACTGCAGGTTGGGTTGCTAGCATTATAAATGCATTTCTCCAAAGAATAAAATTTGGATCACGCTGATCTGTTGTCCATATGTCAGTATTGTGCTCTCTTTTCTCAGCAAACTGAACAGAGAATTGGCCTTTTTTTCAGCTGAATTGTTTAGTTTACAAATGTTCTTATTTTAAAAACCCACAGACAGAGAACCCAAAGTAACTGAAACTGAACTAATAGCATCCTGGCATAAAAGAAATTGGCATGCTCAGATATTTTCAGAGCATCCAGAACTAATGTTTTTGAAACATTAAGTCAAACAGACAATTCCCCAGACTCAAAACAAGACTTTCATGGCAAACTGAACAAGTTACTATTTGAGACAGTCATTGAGAATTACATGACTCTAATTAAAGGCTTGGATGACTGAGTAAACGTCCTTCAAACATCCTTGTCTACCAAGCCCTTTTTCCAATTTCTTGCAATTTATGCTTGGTGAGGAATGTCTCCCAGAAAATAAAGTAACTGTAAAAACAACAACACGAAAAACCCAACCAAACTGCAGCATATTTCACTCTTCCGAAGAGAGTGGAGAGAGGGGGAGACTTTCACACCCCACCAACACAACCACCCACCCACACTAAGGCAGGTCTCATGTTAGAATGTCAGCACAGAGTTAAAGACACAGGCTATTTTAAAGTAATCACCATTTGTATTCCTCCCCACCTTTCTGTCCGAAGGAAGTAATATTCCAGGAAACATCTGAGTGTTGCTTTCAGTGAAAGTAAACATTTCTTCCATATTTTACAGTACTGGTGGCTTTCTAAAGTTTTTTCGGGGTTTTTTGTTTGTTTTGTTTAAATCAATACATGTTTACACACATTTATTTCCCACAGACCTCAGAATGTGGATGTCTGCATGCTAACAGCAGCTTATAAAAATACTTAAAGTTTGGTTTCTCAAATTAACAGTAAAAAACTAATCATTTTATTGGAGTAAAGAAAATAGAAGACCTGTAACTGAACAGGAACTACAGACGCGCTTTCTGGGGTTGTTTCGATTTGGTTTATTTGTTTTGGTTTGTTTGGGCTTTTTCTAAGTCACCAATGTCAGTGTAGAAGCCAGTGACAGTATTTCTAAAGCATTTAGAGTGTGGTCAAGGAAGATGATGCATTTGTCCAAGCTGCCATGACAGAGCAGTAGCAGAGACTGTTCCAACCACCAGCCCCTGCTCCCGGTGCTGCAGCGTTCAGCTCCTCAAAGGAGCTGGAGTGCCCTCCCACAGCCAGTCCCTCAATATGAGTTCAGCATCTCTTTGCAGTAGGAGCTCTGGAGAGAAGAAAATGAAATCACAACACTAACCTTGTCTGACTGTTTTAAAATTAAATGTCTGGAAGCCTCCTGTCAGTGCAGATGAATCAATCACATCCACGCCGTACTCACTCTGACTCCGTCTGTAAAGGGTAACGCCAACCACCAGCACAGCTACAGCAATGACTGCTGCCCCCAGGCCGGAGTACAGGGCGATGTCACTGGCAGTCTCGATATCTGAAAGGAGAAGAAGCGGCTGCCAAGTCAGCAACGCTCACGAGAACGTTCTGACTGGAGCTGGCGGCCGTGAGCAAAGGGGAGAACGTGAGGCCACAGACACGTGGCCGAGGAGGTAAAGCTGGAGACATGAATGTGGAGCAGCATAGTGGAGCACAAAGGAACACTGAAAACCAAACGTTTGACAGCAGGAGCAAATTTCATTGAATCACAGACTGTTTGGGTTGGAAGGGACCTTAAAGCCCATGAGTCCCACCCCCCTGCCCCAGGCAGGGACACCTTCCACTAGCCCAGGTTGCCCAAAGCCCCGTCCAACCTGGCCTTGAACCCTTCCAGTTAGGGGGCAGCCACAGCTTCTCTGGGCAACCTGTGCCAGGGCCTCACCCCCCTCACAGGGAAGAATTTCTTCCTTAGATCTGATCTAAATCTGCCCTCTTTCAGTTTAAACCCGTTACCCCTCATCCTATCCCTACCCCCCTGACCAAGAGTCCCTCCCCCCTTTCCTGTAGCCCCTTTAAGACCTGGGAGGCCGCTCTAAGGTCTCCCCAGAGCCTTCTCTTCTCCAGCTGAACCCCCCAACTCTCTCAGCCTGTCCTCACAGGGGGGTGCTCCAGCCCCCCGAGCATCTTCGTGGCCTCCTCCAGACTGGCTCCAGGGCTGCTCTCAACCCACTCCTCGCCCAGCCTGGATTTGTGCTTGGGACTGCCCTGACCCATGGGCAGGACCTTGCCCTTGGCCTTGTTGAACTTCAGGAGGTTTGCACGGGTTTCCTGATGCATCACTCCGTATAGGTGAGCTTCCACTGTTTTAGGGATGGCATCATGGTCTTTACAGCTTTTTTAAAATGGGAGCGTTGGACTTGTAACAGTCAGAGCACTTCCCACTCATCAGCACACGCTGCCAGCCTGGGCTCCTTGCTCCTCGCTTCCCATTCCAGCCCAGTGGAGATCATTAAGGTATGGTAATACAACCCTTAAAGGCAGGACCCGGAACAACCGCAGCTCGGGAGGGCTGCTTTAGCTATCAGCAGGACTCTCATCTATTGCTAGCTTCCAGGGACATGGAAGTTTTAGGTTTGAATTCTGGAGCTAATCCAGGAGGCTGTGAATCCTCTGAAAAAATCTTAGTGGAGCTTTCCCCTTCCCCCTCTCTCTATTTTCTGTGTGAGCTTTAGTCTAAGAAGGAACAGTCTGTGCTCTCACAGCTCAGAGGGGCCGAGGAGATCCCACGTATCTCCTCGGACTCCTGCAAACACCTTCAGTCTTTAAAAACAGGTTGGAACCCAAACCTTCCCTGTGATCCCACGCATGCACTAAGCTTACAACCAAGTTTTCTAAGACTTCAAACTTTTACAGCAGAGAAAAAAGAATTCACTGCTTTGAAAGAATGAATCCAAATGAAACCTGCAATATTATGTAATTGAATTATCCAGTCCTGCTATTCTACATCTTCTGGGATTTGGGACCACGTACCATGAAATTAAATTACTTGGCAAGTACACTTAGTGGGTCCTTAGATAGTTCCCTTAATGCCAAACTCCAGTTTAGAGAAGAGAGAATCATGTATTCACCCTCTACATCATCTGTGATCCCACTGTGCGGTGCTTCTGCTGTCAAGTGAGAAGCCCTTGGTACAGAGAGTGCACTTACTTATAACAAACGACAGTGACAAAATAACTAGGGAATCCAGGCTATTCAGTATCAGTAAATAAACTGCAATGTACAGAAATAGGGTAGGAAGTTAAATTCAGCATTTAATAAATAGCCAATTACTGTAATTACTTAATTAGTATTTGGGAGGAGGCTCCTGTTGTGCATATGTTTTCCTGCAGAAAATCAGATAACTATTTGAGCTGAATTTTTAAAATGAACATGAAACTTCCGACCATTGAGATGAAAGAAATGAGTACCTATGGGCAGCAGCAGAAAAGCCAATTTTCCTGGCTCACCAGTTTCTCATGTAAATGCAGAGCCTGACAACTACCAACAGGAGCAGCTGACTTCCCGGGAAGGCACCGCCAGCTGCCAGCGCCCAGCCCAGAGCCGACTGCGCCCGAACGCGAGCGAAACACCCCACGAGTAGCAGCAGCGAGGAGAGGGAGTGCGAAACGCTGCCTGAAGGGGCTGGAGCAGACCGGAGGGTTCCTGGGAGTGAGGCCACGCAACGGGTTTTTCACTTGGGCAGCTGAATCACAAGGAAAATAAACTGACTCAAACATCCTTAATAGGAAGCACCCCCATTCTCAAACTGTTCCCAGTCAACCCCAAATACAACATTCCAACATCCCATTCAACCCAAAATAAATGTTTTGAAATCAGTTTTACTAGGACTGCTAATTAGCCAGAAAATACTTCTGCAAAAATTCTGCTCAATTTTCCAATAACCTCATAGTGAAAAAGGTTTCTGTTTTTAACACATTTAGAACTTGCTGAGAAGGAAAAAAAAAGAAAAAAAAAATCACAAAATTTCCATGCAAGTATCAGCTTTCAGAAGTGGCGTGTCACAAGTAATCACAACTAAATAAACGTGTAACTGTTACCCAGCTTCTTAAAGCATCACAGTTGCCACACAGTTCTACTAAATAAACTACTAGAGAAAAGGATTTTTTTCTGAGGCCTTTTTTTCCCCATTTTTCCATGAGATGCCCCCTTGAAAAATGTTGTAAGGAGAATTTTGAGCATTTTCAGTTCAAAGTTCAGAATTTCAGGAAGTGATCTGTTAGCTGACAATGTGAATGTCTCAGACTAACAGCAGGAGATGCCCATGTCCTCTTACGCCAGATGGAAAAAGTAAATGCAGAAAGACAGTCCCAAAGGGAGACCCCTGACGTACCTCCCATCCAACCAAGAGAGCCCGAATCCCAACCCAGTGCCTCCATCACGTACGGGTTTACCTCCATTTTATTCTCTAGTATCAGGTGCAGAAAGAAAAGTACAGAAACTAATTACGTTTCTATTTCTTCCAGTTTTCTACTCCCAAGCTATTTTGTTGTTACAGGGAATTAATTGTGAAACTCTACTGTTGACTTAATTTTTGTGGTTAATGAGTGCAAGGAATTAGCCAAGAGAAGAAATGCTAAATATCTCCAGTGGTGAAAGAAACCTGACAGCAAGTGGGTTCTTTGCCTTTCCAGAGAACCGTAGTGAGCTGGTAGTTATTTCACATGAAGCACCTTCACATCTTCCATTTTGATCATTACTTTAAAACAGAAGAGCGCTGAAAATTTGAATTACCTCTTCTACCTTCTTGGGATAATAAATTATACAAGTCTGAAACATGCAGAAATAACCTATCAGTAAAAAATTACTGCCACCATAATGGCAGCAGGTAGCAAATACAGGAGTTGATCTTTCACCATCAAAACCAGAATATAAAACCCACCTCAAGTTCTCACCTGTGAGTGATTGTAATTTATACTCTAAAGCTACTTAAATAGTTCAGTGCTTCTTTTCAATCGATTCAGATGTCAGATAATTTCAGTCTTATACTTTTATAACTGCACAAGATTGTTGGACACAGGTTAAAGATGAGAGCAAGAATACAGAATTTTAAAAAATGAGAACAGCTTGTCTCAAGCAAAATTTTTCTGGAGAGAGAATTTTGTTTCCAGTGAATGCTTGTAAGTATCCCTAGAACTTGAATTTGACACTTTTCTATATATTTTATGATTAAAAGCTCTTACAGTTATTTTTTCTGAATTTCCTTATCTTTAATAAAATGGTCATTGTTCTGTTTCATAGAAGACCTGGAAGAGTTATTCAGGTGTTCCCAGAACTATCCCACTGCAAGGTGAAAACCCCACCCACAAACCCAAAGTAACTAAACCACACAGAGTTCAGAGGAAAAGGACATCCCCTCTGAGAACTTGGTAGGTTTGTAAATAGCTTTATCTTAAAAGAGTAAAACAAGAGTGATGTGGTATTCCTTTGAATTGTTCCTAGGGAATATATCTGCTTAAGAAAAGGAACTTTTATTTTGATTTAGGATGCTAGTATCTTTTTGGAAACAAATACTGTTTTTTTAAAGTCATTTTAATCTCTTCCCCTTTCTGTCTTTCTTATGGGTAATTCCTTTCATGAGAGACTAAAAATTAAAGGAAAAGAGAAAAGCATGGCAAATTTGGGGAACGCAGTAATTTTCTGCTTTTATTTTTTCCCAGAAGGGAACAAAGTGAAAAACAAACAAACTAAAAAGGAAAACATTTCTAGTCAACCAATTACTATTTAATGAGCTGCATCCTCCCAGCCTAGAGGAGGCAGGGGCTCTCACAGAGCACTACGATTTTTATACATTCCAGTGGCAGGATACATGTTTGTGGTAATTGTAGCCTATACTTCACCTCCTGACACTGTTACACAACATTTATTGAAAGCACATTTGATGGTAATGAAGTTTCTATTAACTATGATTAAGTTTCATAAAGCACCTGAAGATAATTTAAGATGTGCAGGAGCAGAAAATGAAACATTTGGTTTAGTACATTAGAAACGTAATTGATTAAATTATCTCATTTACAATAAGTGCTTTCCAGGAGCTGTGCGGGGCGCACATTTCCCCCCACCTACCGTTAGTTTGCTACGAGATTGGAAAGATTCTTCCCGCTCCCCATCCTCCCCCAGTTTTCTGTCACTTACTTCTGGTACCCCTTAGCAACCTGAAGTCTGTTTCTTCATACAGCCAGTCTTCGAGAACAAGGATCAAGAACCATGGAAGAGGTTATTTAGTAGAACAGGTTGTTTCTCAATTATCTTCATAATTGACTTTGATTTTGCATCAACGATGATCCATGCAGTCTTAAACTAAGTTCCTGTTTGGCTGAATAGCAACAAGCTGTATTATATGTTTCTAACCCCACAGCTATAAAGAAACCCTCTAATTCTCCCAAGTATCTTCTATGCTAAAATCAATTCCATTAAAGTTACTTTTTTTAATAAATCAGAAGATAAAGCGATTTGACTGATATTCTTTCCAGATTCCCTGATTAAATGGGAACTGTGCAGGTACATGAGCAGAACCGTATCAATTGCCTGAGCTGCGTTATGACACAGACCAACTGTACGTGACCAATTAGGAGACGAGTCCAGCGAGACAAGATGACAAAATTAAAACCACTTACGCGGCCAAGGCAGCCGCAGCATGTTTTTGAGCTATCTAAATTTGATTTTGGGTATCCTTAGAAATACTTAAGAACTGGAAACGTAAAGGAGAAGTATTCTCACCACAAGCTTTCTACGCATTCGGAACTGTTTCCTGGTGAAGCCGGGTGGCTGTTGTGCACCCTACACCGTATTAAAACACCTTTTCAAAAGCCAAACACCTTTCACTCACCCAGGCTGTAGCCATCTTGCACAGTAACTGTGCTCCTCTATAATTACTATTTTTTTGTATCACATTTTTGCTGCCATTTAGTTACGTTCCTTTGTAAATAGTTACAAAGTTGTCAGTGGATTACATGGATTTGAACTGGACCAGATCCTTTAAAACTCTTGGTTGATCAGACAGAGGAGTACTCTGGGATCTGATAACCAAACAGGCTTCGTTCAAACCAGCAAGAAATTTTTCTGCAGTCTACAGCACATGAGCTCAAAGGAGCTACAGCTCAGGTTAAGATTTCCACACGTTTTCCTAATGTTTTAGGGCTCAAGTTCCATAAAATTTCAAATAATCTGATCACCCTATGCCTCCATATCCTGGAGGAATGTCCGGACTTAATACCTACATATTTTGTAATATATAATAGAAGAATCTGTCTTCAAAGAAGATAGAAGCAATTGCACGTGTTACTTCTCAGTACAGGTGGATTCTTGTTTTAAGTCCTTTAAAGGAATTAAGCCAAAAATGTGTTTTATGAATCTATTTGTCAAAATTCAAAGACAATTTTTTGCTGAAAATGAAGCAGTCAAAAATCTTCAAAATTTTGTGTATGGTCTATGAAAGAAGCAGCAATGTGTTTGCTTTAAAGCAGATAGGCCTCACGGAAATTGTGGTTTTGATGAAATTGTGTCTTTTTTCTTTTCTTTAAGAAAATCTTTCAGTTAGGCAATTCACTCCAAATGTGTTCCTCTAAACTAGAATTCCAC
Organism: Strix aluco; assembly: GCF_031877795.1. NCBI lineage: Eukaryota > Metazoa > Chordata > Aves > Strigiformes > Strigidae > Strix > Strix aluco. The sequence continues at coordinate 5,850,534 of NC_133958.1, read as the reverse complement.
TGAAATCAGGCTAAGACTGAGGAACAAAGAGTGCAGGGTAGAAGCCTCCCCGAGCAGTATATAAATGACATCTATATCCTCTCTACAGCATAAAGCATATAAACACCCTCTACCAGTTGATAAATGAAGGCCGACGTGAGCTGAACGAGATCAGACAGAGGCAGCAGCGGAACCAGATTTGACCCAAGAAAGCCAAACTCCTGTATTAATTCCTTTTTTTCTAATTACAAGTCCTCAAGAGATCAATTTCCAGATAAGCATGCCTGTAGAAAGGGCTCCCAGTCAGACACAAATTACTAAAGAACGGTCGCTTTTCGATTTTTAGTCTAAAATCTATGATCACAAAGTTGCTAAGAAGATGCTTTCAGTAGATGTGAAAGCCTTTCATATAACCTTCAGTTTTATTTAGCTCCTAAACAAATAAAACAGAATGGCAGAGAAGATGAGAGAAATCATATTTACAAGAGAAAAAAAATAACTTACTTTGGGATTTTATTTCATGAAGAGGTTTTTTATCTGAGAGAGAGAGAGAGAGAGAGAAAGTTGCACTTAATAAATTTACATGGAGCATATCTATTTCCTATATCGCGTCTGTCTGGCTCTATAAATGAAACATTTTCTGCTTGTTTGCTGACAATATGAATATTTTATGCTGTCCATATTTTTCCCTTTTTTTTTTTTTTTTTTTCCCCTAAATCTCTTTCAAGATGTTTCTTTGCAGTAATTTCTCACTTGGTTAATTCAAGTATTTGTTAGCTTTATTGGATGCTTTTATTCAGAATATTATACAGCTCAGCAATAAGGAAGTTCCATACTTTGAAGCGGATCGCTTGCAAAGGAAGTCGGTTAAGAACTGATTATTTCTTTGTATGTTTGATATATGGAAAGGTTAGTGATGGACATTTAAAAAACTAATTTATAAAATATAAAAGTGTACAGTATAGTCACATTTATGTTTCTAAATATACACCAGTAATGACACCTCTACGTGGATATAAAGAACACCCAGAATCAATGTACTACACACACGTGCAAGTATCAAACAGGTTTATACAGCAGCGTCTCTCAGCAACGAGGCCTCTCTGGTCTCCCCCGTTACAACCCGGTACCCGAAGCACAAACCCTCAGGGAACGGGAGGCTGGGGCCGGCGCAGCACCCACACCACACTCTGGAGGTGCCCGTGGCACCCAGCGACCCCCCGGGCCGGCCAGTCCCGGCGCAACAGGCTGGAGGGGACGTGCCCACGACCCCAGGACCCTGCTTACGAACTCAGGGGGTGGGGAGGGTGGCCGGGGCTGTCAGTACAGCCACCCCTCAGCTTCCCGGGCAGCATGCCTGACTTCGGCACCTTTTCCAGTACCTTTTCTTGACAGGTTGTCTGCAGAAAACAACAGAACCCAACAGATAACTTACTCATTTCTCTGAAACGCGCCATGGGCTCGCAGTTCAGCAGAATGAAATCTAATAGAATAAAATGCGGGACAGAAGCCCTTAAGCAGATAAGACTCTATCCACGTTGTGGCACTTTGCGTTGTAACTGACTGAGCTGTTCACCAATTTATTTTTTGGATTTCTTGTTGAACGAAGGATCCGGTATTGGCCACCTCTAGAGGTGGGTTCCCAGCAGAGGCACCGTTAGTGCCGTCCTGCGCTGGACCCTGGGATACAGCAGTTGGGACAGAAACCACCTCGAGGGACAAGATCTTTTACTCTGTGATAACGTAAGCAAAGGGACCATGAGGCACCTTCTGAAAACGATCAGTTTAGTAATGCTTAACCCACAAGATTCTTGGGTTTTGGCTTTGCCAAAAAGCTGGGTGTGTTGCTTTCTTTCCTTCTTTAAGTTGTTTTCATTTTTGCTAGGAAATGATAGACGTAAACACCAAATGAACAGTGGCAGACTCAGCTCTGCAGTGGAAACATTTCCATGCTGCTGACACAGTGCTATCTACAGAGAACTGCAATGGAACTGAAACGCGTTTGCCACGTAAACTGGTGAGACTGCTCGATCCAGAAGCCTCTTGGCAATATTCAGTATCATGGCTGGTTGAAAAATGGAAAACAACATTATTTGTGATTTATGATGCATTAGTAAAAACATGGGTTTAGTTCATCTGCTTATGGCCTACTTGTTTGTTTCTTTTTTGGGCACTGGGAAAAGAAATCAATAGCTTTTGAAGTTGTAAAAAAAATAACTTTAAAGCAAATAGATAAAAGTAAACCAAAAAACTCTACAAACCCCTCTCTTTTTAAGCAAAGAAAAAGCTTTCACCTCTGCAAGACAGAGAGAAATCCACCATGGAAAAGTGTACTGTCAAGAATGCTGCTAGGGAGTAAACAATGAAAGAAAAATATGCAAGAAACCAGTAAGTTATTGGGACTATCTTGAGGGAAAGTGACCTTTGCGTTCAGACGGAGGCAAGCTCTGTTCTTCTCCCAACTTGGCAGGCCTGGCAATCTTTCATACATATCAAAACCAAAAATAATTCTACCTTTCTTCTGCATATAAGTTTGTATCTATTCAGCTGTTACAAGTCCTGGAAGAAACGCCCTGAAAGAAAAGCACTTTCAGGTGCTTCTCAGTGAAGGACTGGACTATCCCGGATCCAGCCAGAAAATGAGAAACTGAAGTGAGGAAAAGGATGTTCCTGTGGATGAAGGGGTGTCACCTCTGGGGTATTCCCAACCGCTCCTGTCAGGGACTCAGTAAGGAATGGAGAGTAGACCCTGTTTTATCACCATTTCATTCACCGACTCCAAATTTGAAAATTCACACTACGGATGAGTATTTTTTCTGTCAGTTCGGAATCGGGTCTGTGCTTTCCTGGCATCTTATGTTCTCCCCCTTACTTTCATTTGAGTTCTTATTTGTTAACCAAAGAAATGTTTCATTTCTATTTTTGCCTCACGAAAGGAACAAAGTTAACAAGTTGTGCCTGATAAATAACCTCGGAGAGATTAGTTTTCTGTAGCACAGTACTGCATTTCCTTCACAATTCCCCGCGGGATGAAAAGCAAAGCAGAAAAGGCACGTATTGGAAGATGAACAGGGGAAAAAGATCTTTAAAAAATAGGGTAATTGCATCAATTCCTATTAGCTGGGAAAGCAATTACAGCCCTAAAAATAATCTGACACAAGTACACACATACAGCGTGACCCATAAAGGAGTAATACTGTCACACTCCAAGATGAAAGGAACAAGAGACACTCAACACTCGCGGCTCTGGGAAGGCGTCTGGGAGTTGGGACGCAGCCCGCGCTCCGCGGTACCGCCCGTCCCAGCAGGAGGGACAGGAGGGACACACCAGCTTATCCCAAACCCGAAGAACGTGTGGGCCGGGGCTGGACTCGGCTCCCCCAGCACCCACCAGTCCGCGCTGGCGTGGCGCCAAGGCCCTGGCTGCTCCTGCACCGCTCGGCTCCCGGGGAGCCCCGCGGCACGGCCAGGCTGACGCTGACAACAAATTACACTGCAGCAGATTTTTTTTTTTGCCACATAATACCCAGAGATCAGCTTCTGATCCCAATATTAGGTGAAGGTAGAGAGAAATCTTCCATTTTATTTGTCTTTGGATTAATTTTAGAGTATTGTTGTTAGCTCACAGTTCCCCTAACTCCCATCTCACCTTGTAAGAGGAACAGAAATTCTTTACCCACTGAGATTTCTGCATGGAAAATCCAGCAGCAGCAGATTTCCCTCCGCCCCCCCGATACTCAGCATAAGCTGAGAATTTAATTTTGTTAATTTTAAGTAGTATTGCTTTGATGTCAACATATGCATCCCTAGTAGGCTCAGATTTTAAATGGCTTTTCATTTCAATCATAAAATTTGGGTTTTATTACTCATGCCACTTATACTTTGTAAAATGAGTTTGACAGTTCATTTTCAACATTGAAGTTATATTTCACAAACTTTGTGTTTCACAGCTGACAACAAAGTTGATTAAATCTGTACAGAATTTACTCATATTTTTAAAAATGCTTTTTGTATCTTTTTACCCATAATGATCCATTTTTTTTATTTTAAAGAAGGCAAGTTCTTCACATATAGCATATTAAGAACACTGTAAGTCTATTAAGAGCATTTTAAGTCCCACGTATAGAAAAGTGATTTGCTTCTCAAAGACAAACCTTTTGCTATTCTGGACATTTTGCTATTTCTGGACCATTGCACTGGTAACGTGTCTGTGAACAGAACTCCAAACACACAGCCCCTTCTCCTCTCTGTGCACTAACACCTTGCAGTATGTAACACCCTTGTTCACACAAAAAGCTTCAGAGGGTTTATCCTAGAATAGTTCCTGAAAACGCACCCCTGGAAGCAGCAGCATCAGCAACAGTCCTCAACAGACAGCGGGCAAGCACAGCCCCAGCCCTTTGCTCTCCGTGACAGGAGGACTCGTGCTGACGTTACAGCCATAACTCACCACCGTACAGAGCGACAGGGACGTTCCAAATCCTGCCTGTAGACAGGGTCTGGGTGAACTCCTCGGAGAGAGAGGCTAAGGAAGGAGAATTAACAGCTGGAGAAGCCACCAGCAAAAGCCCACGTGATGCAACACCTCACTGTTGGTACAACAGTGCTCAGACGCCCAATCTGTACCTGAAACCATCCCTGCTACAAGGACTCAAGGAGTTTTGGTGATTTTCCCCATGGAATGAAGCCATCACCATCAAATAAAATGTGCATCATGACTCTCAGTGCTCTTCCCCAGGCCACGTGCTCCTTCCAGACTACAAAATAAGCCTAAAACCATATTTGTTCCTCTGCTACCTCTGAAGCGTAAGCGCAGCGTGGAAATGACGCACAGGACTGACAGGTAACTACACCAAATGAGGGGATATTCTTCTCAAGGAAGGACAGGTGATCTTTACCACCTCGCAATGTCGTTAAGGCTTTTCTTGGAAGCAGTGACCTGGATTGGGCCACCTTTTGTTAACTCTGGTGAAAACCACAGGAGGAGCCAACTCGATGGTAAGTCAGCTCGTGACTGTCACAAACAACGGTACGTGTGCAGCCCTCAGCTGCGTCCTTTCATGGCCCTTTCAGTGCAGCCCTCTGCCAGGCTTCCCATGGAGATGCTAATCTGCACACATGAATGGATTCTGGATTTATCGAGCCATCTGCAGGACGGGCATTCAGTTAATGTATAGGAAGGAGAAAGACCTCAGAAAACATCATGTGATCACCACACTGGTCCTCAAAAGCTGAATGAATTGCACTGCTCACAAATTCTCACTAGTTATTCTTTTTTAAAACATGGGGAAGGAAAAAGGTCTAAATTTCATTAATGTACTTTTAAACACTGAAGCCCATCTGCCTGACACCTTGGAGCTAGAGCTGTTCTGGCACCCTGGAAACTTTAAGTAGAGACTATAGCAGACTGCTGGGTATTCCCTTCCTCCAAACCCAAACAAAATCTTGCTTAATGCCTCAGCTGAGCTGTATGTATTTCTGAAGCCTGAATAAATACAGAGGATGCTATCTGCCATTAAGAATTTTTTTAAATCTCAGGGCAAAAAACAGAGCTCATTTTGTTTCAAAAATTATTTTCCTCATCTCTCCAGATGTACTTCAGTGAAGAACTGGTTGGGCCCAGCGGCTGTTTCTTTCTCTCTGAAACTACCAACCAGTACGAGGCAGGTGCACGCGGGGGAAGGTGCCGGCACTCGCGCTACCGTGAGCGCGCAGGTGATGGTCTGGAGCCCAAGGCTCAGGGTTTACAGCCACCCTCCTGCTGTGTGTATCACATGATACCTGCCGGGCATCACATGAACACGTATGTGTAACGATGAAGAAGAAAGGGTAATGCAGTACCACAGAAACAACAAAAGAGGACTATCTAAATAAAAAATTAAAGAAAAAGTAGACTTATTTCCCTTTAGATCTTTCAGCCCCAGCATTCCTGATTGCTCCCACGGCTGCCATTTCATTGCTAGAAAGCGATGAGGTGACGGTATCAGCCGTGGGCAGGGAACGGGATTCAGTGTAGGAATAAACTTGTGAATGTCCCCTTTGTTTTGAGACTGGGCAGCTGTCCCCGCGTGTTCTGCAACTCTCCAGCTGCAGGGCTGATTTTCTTGGCTCTTAGTTGTTTGTTGATAGTAGCAACTACCAAATGCCAGATGCTTTCCAGACATTTATGAAGGGCAAATCCTTTTGCAGGGAACTCACCATGAAGGAGATTTGCCTTTATTTAACTTCTGTGTTAAAGGCAACAAATAGAGTAAACCTTGACCTTAAACAGCTCTTGCACCAAGAGCATTCACGTTGGTGCTTTGTCAAATTACTCGCAAGAAAAGGTAGAAGGCCAAGTAGTACATTCTGTGGAACGCGTTGTAGCAGGTGGTTGTAACTGCACATTGCAAAAAACCTTTATTTGGATTTTTAGAATCATCTGATAATTAATAGGTAAAGGATGTGCTGCACAAATCCAGTGACTCGAAAGCACTGTGGATTTCAAACTTGACATATGCAGCCCTCTGGAAACAATCTAGTTTTTCGCAGTAGTGTTTCAGCCCGCAGAGTTCTACTGACAGGGGGTGTGGCAGCTACGCGACATCCCCGGGTTACAGTGCCCGTTTCAGGCCACACCTCCTGAATCCAGTTCCGTGCCAGCTGCGACTCACCTTGGATGCAAAGCCCTTCAGTGCAGTTCTCTGACTCTTGACTCAAGCCCTCGCAGTACTTTCCTCCGTTTCTTGGAGGCGGCGCGATGCATTCCCGAACTCGCAGGTGCTCACACTCCGGGCTGCACACAGACCACTCGCTCCACACCTCCCAGTTTCCATCCACTGAATGGGGAGGAAGGAAAACCAAGCGTCACCGCTGCGTAGTGAACCGGCGTAGTTAAGAGATCCTACCAAGAACACTTCTTTCATCTCCTCAGGTCACAGCAAGTAAAACAAGTATAATTCTCAGGAGAAATAAATGTAGTTTTATCAGACGTGAAGTTAAAATCCAGCATTAGCATGTACCACCTCAAGTGTGCAATATGGAAGGTTTTTAAATAGCACCAGTTTATAACATTCTGCAAATACAGTCAATTAAAACCACAGGAGGAAACATTTCCTTTGCCACCTAGCTATTAGCTTCTAATGTTTCCATACAAATCCTACCTTAAACCAGGCTGACGTAGGGAGGCCACACATTATCCTACCAGAGAAATGCTGCTGACATTTACAGAAAGAGCATCGCTGGCCTTGTAGACTTCTGGCTAATGCCCTGAGCAAGACAATGGATCAATATGTTGCTTTGCTGACTGATTTGTAGCTGTCTCTGACCCTCTCCCAAATGAGAAGGGCTTCCACAGTTCCCTTCCTTTTTCATGCATAAATCAGATTGAAGAACAGTCAGATGAACACAGAGACATATATAAATAATATTAAGTTCTTTAAACCCCAGTTCAGGACACGCTCTATCTAAAAACTCCTAAAAGCTAGAAGAGAGATTTGCCAGAATCCAGACAAGTTATGCTGCGCCCATGAGCACACACACGTGCACACAACCCTACTGGCTTTCTTTATGTGAAACACAAATTCCCAAATCAGGTAAGGGAGGTTTTGGGTGAACAACTGAGGAAATGTACAGTGTTCAGGGATGTAACACCATGCTCCGTGTAGAGCATAAGCTCAATTTCAAAAGTTAATATACTTGAAAGCCAACTTTTTCAAACTAAATAATCCTTTTTAGTAAAGTTTTCAGTTTATGTTTCTGTGTTTCTCTTTCTAGTGTCACTAACGTCACCTCCCCTTTCCCTATACCCCCACCCCCTCACCTGATTTTTCATATTGAACCAGCTGCTGTTTTGTTATTGAGTATTTCAGCTTCAGTGCAAGTTAAAGCACTGACAGACCTGGCAGACCAGGACACAGGTGCTTGTGGCTACTGCTCCGACCTCACACGAGGCCCTGAGCTGGAGTCTAAACAAGGATGCAGTATCTCCAATTTCCTTTTTGACCTCAGTGGGCACTTCAAAGCACAACTGTCTGCCTGGCGTTCCCGACTGAAAGAGCTCTCCCGCACGCGTGACATCCACGTTACTCCTTAGCAAACTGTGCATATCTCACCAGGGCAAAGAGAAGTGCAGGTGATTTTCTGCACGGACATTCCTTCACAAAAGGCACCTCCATTGAGCGGGGCAGGGTTGGTGCAGGTCCGCGATCGCTTCTGCCAGCCCCGGCCACAGCGTGCGTTGCAGTTCGACCACTCGGTCCACGACGACCAGCCGCCATTAACTGCAAAACACAAACGCCGGAGGGCGCGGTAGGTGCTGGGAGACACGGAGCAACAGAACTGAGCCCATCGCTTCATTCAAAGGCAGAATTTTGCTTTCTCATTCCACAGGTAAGTTCCAGGCTGAGGTAGGAGCACTGCTACCCATCACACAGCCTGTCCTGTACCTCTCTAGGCAGGTGCTTCGGGGTTTCTGGATACAGGCAAGGCTTATTTATGTGGCTGGATCTTCTTAATATCTGGAGCAAGGACTGTTATTATTGACATAACTTCTGGGAATCCATCTCAAACCAACCCCTCCTAACTCTGAGCACTCTAAGGGCAGCAGGATCTCAGCCGGGCGCAACAGAACCCAAACGCATCACAACAGGAGGGCGGTCAGCCACCGCACTGCATGCTAAAAATATAAAGTACCAGCAATAAAAGCACACACGTCTAAGTTTTTCCATAATTATCACATTCTCACTGACCATAGACCACGACTGTTGCAGACATGCTCCTCCTCTTGGCAACGATGTTGGCAGCCATGCAGGTGTAGTTCCCCGAGTCAGAGAGGCGCGCCTGGCGAATGATGAGGTTGTGGTCTGCTCTGGTGTCAATGTTCTCATCCAGGTTGGAGTCTATGGGCTCCTCGTTCTTCAGCCATTCCACCTGCAGAGGGACGGAGCAGAGAAGAACACGAAGTAGGAAAAGAAAAGATAGAAGCAGAAAAACTGCAGAATCCTATTTCAATGATTTCACTAATAAATGTCATTGTGACCTTTATGATAAACATTGAAAGTGAAGCTAGGATGGGATTCCCATCAAGGTAGACACTCAGAAATTCAGAAAAAAAACTATTCCTATTCTGAAGATACTAGAGCTTATCAATAAAGGCGCACCAAATGAAACGCTAGGGCATGATAAAATAACAAAAAGAAAATGGTAAAGAGCTCGTTCAGAGTTGCAAGGGTGTGGATTATAAAGGAAATATTTTTCTTCTACTGGGAGAAAAGGGAAGAAAGATGAGGAAGAAGAGGATAGGGGGAAAAAAAAGGAGAACAGTTAATCCTGCTTTACCTTGTGGTATTAGGTAGTTAGGAGGCTGTAAGATTTAATCCAAGGAATCAAGAAGTGATGATAAAAAAACCTGGGTAATTGAATGTATTTAATTTACCTCCTGGTTCTCTTCACCGTAAGTATTAAAGCTTGAACCTGAAATCATTTTCTTAAATAATTGCATCTTGTTATTTCCTCTATATTTGTTCTTGAATCTCTACTGTGTATTTTGTTTTTATTGTAAGTATTCATTTATTCAATTATCATCCTATTTAGGGGAGCCCTTTTGCCTTCCCGAAGAGAATGAAAAAACAGAGAAAAGTCTGTAAACCTGTAAAGCCAAATGAAGGCACCTGATGCCTTGGGCTAACGACCTCATTAATCTGATAGGGAAATGCTTCCTTTGACTCAAGGAGCTGAGACATGACCAGTGGAGATTAACACTCCAAGGGAAAGTCAGCTAACGAGTGCCACTTTTTTTCCCCCCGCTCCCCCTAAACCTCAGAGGAAAGCAGCATGGGCTGGTAACTTAGCAAGGCTGATTTTTATTCAAAGAAAATGGAAGAAAATCTCAACCAAGAGAAAGTAAGAAATATTTAAAAATACTCCTCTTGATATACGTTGCTTTATGTGTTCAAACAATTGGAGAACGATCAGTTAAGCTTTGTAATAGACTGAGATGACACGTAAGTACTATAAATGCCACTTTTTTTGAGAGGGAAACAGACAGAAGGATGAAATCGCTTGACATCACACACAGTGAAGAGCTAAGTCATCGTAACAGTCTCAGTTTACATAAACATTCTTAAACCAGAGACCATTAGTGTTTGTTGTCAAGGTACATAAATACCGTGAAATGCTGTGTATAATATATTTCAATATATCTTCTCTAATTCACCAACCAATGTATCTCTGAGTAGACCCAGGAATTATCTGCAAGGCATTTCTCTACTTGAAACATTAAAAAAAAAATAGTTAAGGCATGGTAAGCTGCTGTTACAGAAGTGAAAGATTAAAAATAGAAGCAGAATCAACAGATTCTATTAAAAGGCTGAATAAATGTACATTATTTTAATAGCTTTTCTGGAGCTGAAGGAGGTATGGCTGTACCCTGAAGTCAAATACCCTTCTCCTCTCAGTCCAGATGAATAACCTCGTTTAGGAACTTGTGGAGGACTTGGAACTTTGTGGTAATGAGCTTACAGATTTGCTAGCTACAGGCATCCATTAGCACACTGCTCTGCGCAGATGGTCTGCAATTTGTAGATTTTCCAGCTTATAAACAAATCTGGAAAAGCTGACGGTCAAAGGCAATTAGGTTCCATGCCAGACAGCAGGTTCCCCTTCCGGTGGCAGCAGCCACGCTGGGCAGCCGGGGGCAGCCGGAGCTCCGCGCGCCCCGGCACCGCAGCTGCAGACCCACCTCGGAGAGGATCCAGGGCTGGGGCACTCGCATCCCACACGGCGACTACCGAATTAAATCAAGTGATTATCTTACACATCTGGCAAGAGAGGCGTTACCTGAGTATGAAGTACATTCCACATTTCATACCGAAAGTAGTTAAAAGATTTTAGCTCTACAAACTCTTCTCCTCAAACAAAGTGGTACCAAAGACAGAACGCCACCGTCAAAGCCTACATTAAGTGTTCAGGACAAACCTCTATTTCTGCATTCTTATAAAGTTGTCATAGCGCTGGTATGTTTTTCCTCTCAAATCTTAACCTTTTTAAAAATTTATTTTATTAAACAATCTCCTTCACAAAAGTTTGGAGAGTTTTGTGACACACGACCTCGCACGCTGCAGCGCACAGCCGCGTGCACAACGACAGCGACGTTTCCAGACGGTGAGTTCCGGAGGAGACTCTGCCCCAACGCCTCACCCCCTGAATTTGCGTTCCCCAGCGCTGCTCGGAGACACGGTCGTGCTTGGGCACCAACTCAACACCCCCAGCAGCTTCGGCAGCCTGAGGGGAAGCGCCGGAGCCATCCCGGGAGTGGCGGGGCTGTCGCTCCCCGGGCTGAGGGACGCACCGACTACGGGCGGCCGGGCACAGCCCCACTCAATCCAGCAACACCCAACTCTTCCCTTCCTAATCTCTCGTTCAAGGGAGTGCATTTCCCTTTGGTCTGAATAAGAGGAGGAACAATCAAGCAATCCTTTTACTATTCAGTTTCCCTTCTACAGTTAACTTTAATATTAATTATCAGAGGGGGTTTCAGCAAAGAAACTAGGAATGCAATTTAAATTATGGAACAGCAGTATTAGCATAAATCAAGTGACAGAAATTCAATAGTCACAGTCAGAATCAAACTCACTCTGTGCAGTGTAATGGCAAACAGCCACATTCAGTGAAATGACAAACATGACTAGTATTGCTAGAGTTCATTACTTCATAAGTATATTTATAAATTTTGCATTTTGACTCTCATCAAGTCAGGGGCTCTTGCAGGGCAGTGATGGGGGCACGGAGGGTTCAAGGCCCTCGTTACTGTTACATCAGCACTTGGGGCTATTTTTCCTGTAGACAACTTTTCCAGGAGGGAGTGCAACACTGATCCCTTGTTTACTGAGTCTAGGACTGCAAGGCTTGGTGAATGAAAAACATGTACATTAAAGCAAAGCATTTAAAAGAATGATGATCACAGTGAAGGGAGAACATTAAACAGACAGAACATAAACACAAAAGTGTTGAGAGATGTGCGATCAAAAGATGATTTGTAAGTGGGGGCACACATTGCCTTTTGCTTCTTATCTGGAGGCTTGATGACACTGTGAATACTCATCTCTATTTCCAGCCTCCCCCTCCCTTGAAGGAAACACAGACTTACTCAAGCTCTCTCACTGCCTCTGCCTCAGCAGACAAATGTTTTCAAAGATGGAGAACTAAGGGATGAATTTATAGGATAAACTGATAAGTTTAAAGGAGTCATGATGACAAAAGGTTGTTGTTACTTGCAGTGATGCAACCTTTGGAAGAATTCAACACACACACACAAAACAACCAAGTAAAATAAAGGCAACAAAGAAACCTACAATGTCTCCATCCTGAAATGGGGCACGATGTTCCGAACGGCCAACCCGCGATGCCTGAAGAGTACACTCAGAACTCATCAGCATTTAACTTCCCTCGCTTTATCGTCAGTGGAGGTCATCCCGTTGCTTGTAGCACAATGGAATACAATTCTTTTTAAGAATTTTTCTGTTTGAAGATCTTCAATGTTTCTATTCTGAGCTAGACTTAAAAACTTGTAGAATATACCGTAAGTTCATATGAAGATATTTGATTTTTTCCCCCTGAAATTAAAATCTGCTCAGAATTAAAATGCCCCCATCAGTTTCTAACAAAGGCTAATCATGTAATGATCTACAAAAGAAATGCAGGGGCAGATATGGATTAACTCAGCTACTACAGATTGGGTGGCAGCAGATGAATTAGCATAATCATAAATTTGTTCCAATTACAGAAAGCAATTATCAAAGACCAGCTTACAGCAATATCAAAGTAAAATCAGTTAAATACCCCATATCCCAGGTAGATTATGATGGGAGTTAGCGAACTCTTTTTCTTTAGAAATAAAGCTTATCCCAACTCACCCACGTTTCTCTGCTGTTCACAACACTAAAGAGCCCGTCGGCGTCACATCGCAGACACACAACTGCTGTTGGAGCTGCGCAGGGGACGGGCTCTCACCGCGCTCAGGCCGGGCAAAATCAGCACTGACTGGCGTCTGTATCCACCCAGGTACCACGGACACATCTGCAGCTGCCACACAGCAACTTCAAACTCGCTGGGGCCTCGCAAATACCCGTGAGAATACTGCGGGAGGCAGAGCTGAGCCACCCACTGTAGGGAAGCTCTGGCAAAGGTGGCTACTGCTCCCTTAAAACTCTGCCCATTTTATGGGTTATAGTTGTGGCTTCTGTGCCAGTAGAAGGTTATGCCCCAAAAATCGCAGCTGCCTTTGTGCCTGATGGCAACACACTGGGAGCATTTTATTTCACCTGACAGGCCTTTACACAGCCATCACCTGTGTGATTCAAGGAGAGAAGCTGGCTAACTCCAGACGAGGAAAGAGCATTCTCCTGGCGAAGCACTACTCCTCCTTTGCCAAATTTGAGAGGGAGGCTACGCAGCTGTTAAACCTCCTCTAAGACTAAAGAATATTCTTATTTCCAGTAACAGAAATTACTTGTTTGGTTGGTTTTAATACCAAACTTATTATTTAAACCTTGAAGCTTAGAGTAGGTCAGACATTGGTTACGGGCCTTAAATGATGTGACGCACCAAGAGCCCTTCATCAATTGCTCCATCTAATTTAAACATCCCAAGAGCTGGCTGTCCACGACTGAATTTTCTATTCTTTCTAGCGTATCTTGTTTGAGACTATAAAGAGATTTAATACCCAACAGGAACAATACAACTCAGAGCTCTTGTGGGCACAGATGATAATTTTGTAGGTCAGGAGACAAAAGACCTTGGTACTCCTGATTTTAGATTATACTGTTCTGCCCTTTAAATACAACATCTGACTTTCTCATGTGGTCAATAACCAGAGTACATATATATCAAAGATAATATAGTTAGAATGTCAGCTTCTCTTGAAGAGAGAATCAATTGCTTTCTCGATGCAAGATAAACGCTTCAGGATTTAAGATGAGAAAGGTCAACACCTGACTTACAGCAGCACAGATGTTTCTTATAGCACAGTCAATTTACAGATTTTAAATATTCTCTCTCTCTCGGATGGAGAAAGCAGTAAACACATCCTTAACCTTCCTTTAAGCCAAGATCACTATTCATTATGTTCTTAGAGAATGAGCCAATATTTGTATGTTTTGGATAAAACTGTTTTGTCAGTCCCGGATTCACTTAATATTTTAAATGTAAGTACAACAGGCTAGTGTTTAGACAGTGTGGTGGCAAAAGCAATGAATAAATAGGTCTGGTGCTGCTCATGAGACTGCAGATAACCGCACTGACCACAACTCTCTTCTCCGATATCTTACACTTCCCTCGTAGCGAGGCAGACTGTCTCCTTGGGAACCAGACCCCAGCAGAGGCAGCACACCAAGGAGTACGACCAAACACCACGTTTACAAGTGACAGCGATGGTAAATACTTCTCAGGTATTTGGCCACTTGAGATGAAGTGCTTCATAACCCCACATTTTGTCAGTGACTCATGTATTTCTCAAGCATTTTTTCCCCCCCAATTTCTTTATTCTCAGATTTCTCCTACTCTATACATCTGCCTACTGCAGCTGAAGGTGCCCATTGCCCTGTCATTACTAACATTAGCTCTAACTTTGCAAGGGTCAGAACTGTGTAGCTGATAATAAATATCCAAAAAACAACTTTAGTGTGAAGCTGTTAAAAATACCTACATACGTTAAAGATAAATGTAAAGATTCTTGTGATACAGAGGACAAAAAGTGTGTTGGGCAGCAGAAAGGGAAAAAAGAGGCAGATGTCTTCACACATGGACCATTTAAAGAAAATGTAACAAGAAACAATCTGGAATGTAGGTGCGTTTTTATGTGTCCTTTGTCTGTAATACCCATCTGACATACCCATCATCTGCTTTTTAATTAAACAATCCTCCCCTGCAACTTTCAATAGAGAGGAATAAAGTTCACACATGAAATTATGACCTGACAGAACCAAGCTATCCAAACTGACAAAAAGGCTTTAAAATAGGTCTCTTAGAGACACCTCCTTGGATCTTCATTCTTCTGACGCTGCTGTGATGACAACTGCACAACAGTGAACATGATCTTGAAGTTGATTCCAATGCCATTTCTGCTGTTTGCCATGAAGGTACTTAATTAATTCAGTATAAATAATACAGAAGGCATCTCTACCTGAGCTCTTAGCTTCCCAAGAACAAAAATAACACTGTTATATATACAAAAGAACTAGGCAACACCGTATTTCCCCCCCTAGAACCTGACTTTGCATTAAAAAAGAAGGAAGAAAAAGGTTGAGAACTTCTAAAACTCAGAATACCTAATTTCTAGCTGAAAGCTTTTTAACTGGAGAAGAAAACATGTTTGAAGCTGACTTCTTTTCTACAAAAAAAGTTTCTTTTAATAGAAAATGTTTGCAATAGATTCTCCCCCACATCGTGACTAACAGCAGGTGTATCAGGCTTCTGACACTTTCTCCACTGACTCCAGAGCAAGCCCAGGGAGGCTGCATCGCTCGGCTAACGTTAGATTTTATGAATATTCCCTCCCATTCTACTCAGCCCAGGCCTCTGGCTAGAAAAAGTTCTACTTATCACCGATTTAGGTCTCATATTCCCCAGTCTTTAAAAGCCTTATTAAAAATGGCTTTTTCAGTGACCTATAATGTTTAGAGGAAGAGAGCAAGATATATTCCTTTCAATTCCTTTCAGACCTTGCATGAAACTCCTGTCTCTGAAAATCCAAGTGTGTCAAAGCTGGAGAAATCTTCCTTAACGTTACAGCCAGAATGGATGAGTACAGGCAGGGCAGGTGCTCCAATTACAGTGATGCATTAAGATGGCAGCGTTCTTTGCTACAGTTTTATTTTGCTTTCTACCCTAAGATGCAAACAAAAAGTAGAAGCCTCTATCAGCATAAATCATTGTGGGAGATTAATAAAAAACAAAGGCCAGTTTGCTGGATACAAACCATTCATATCTACCTTCATGATCATATAGTTATTTTATCAACACAATCAAAAATCATTCATCTGCCTTGCTAAGAGCCTATCGCTAGCAACACACAAGAAGCAGGTCAATTGTACCTGCTGCATTTTTTAAAATTAATCCACTGAGGGAATACTGCTACTGAATTGTTTAATCACAGCGCTGTCATGCTGTTCTGGTAAGCATATTTTTCCTTCATTAGATTGAATATATAATCTCATTACACAAATCTGACACACTGACTAACTCATAAATCAGGCTGGGCCTTTGTTGGCTGTACTGTGGAGGGCAGCCCGGGAGCCTTGTCTGCAGAGAGATGCACTCGGTTGTTGCAAGAGGGATCACCTGAAGACTCCAGTGCTGCACGCTGCTAATGCACCTTTTCTCCTTTTCTTTCTTACTCACTTTGTGTGGCTCGCAGCTGGTGCATTTGCTACATAAACCTCCAAGAGCAAGAGCAGCCAAGAGAGGTGAAACTGGCTCGTGGCACTCGGACCACGGCTCATGCTCTGAGCTACGTCCAGTTCACAACGAAGGGAGCATTTCTGTTTGTGTGCTTTAACGTCACAACCAAAAATACACACTGCTGAGAAATCCAGAGGAGGGGGATAAAGGCTAATGGAGGGGGTGAGTCAAAACGAAATTAAAACATGCCTTTCACTAAGTATAATGGGAAAGGTGACAGCCTGGATGTGTATCTCAATTTATAATGCTAAAGGTGGGCAAGGCGTTGACTCAGACGTGCTATTTTAAAACACTGTTATAAAGATACATTGAGAAATGTGCCATTGCTAATGGTACGTTGTCTGATTGTTAAAGATATAATCAGATCCCCAAATAAGTTTACCTTTATTCCTATTTTTGGAGGAATAAGTGTCTAACATTAATTGGAACACTGTTTTTCACCTCCATGAAAAAATTATGAATGAATCAGCATTAATGAACACAAAGGTTATTATGTGGGCTCATACGGTCGTTTTCCGGTGGGGCAGAGCACACAAATGACTTGACTTCAATTATTTTATGGTAAGCAGAAATAAATGATCTAGTTGAAACTCAAATCCTAGTCCCTTGACTATGAAGCTCAGCAATAGCGGTGAGCAGATGAGACTCATCTAGAGCTTTGCTTTTGCTAAATAACTCAGACTGTAAGGATATACAGTGATCCATAGCTATTGTTTTAAAAGTATACGATGCACACTGTATGCTTCTCAGTACTGTGAATTAGGATGGTTAGAAAGAAACAAACAGCTAAAGGCTCCAGGGATGGCGTTCATGGAGCCACACCACTGAGGTTTTATTTGTTTTTCAATGCACAGACATTTGGAAAGTAATTATAAGTGCAGTTGACACTGGAAAAACATCTTTAGATAAGATTATTGGAACGATGTTTACAGTGTTTTGCTAACATGGCATCCTGGTAGGCAGTATCACATTTATACCAAATTGTTAGAGATAAGAAAATCATCACAGAAAGCTTACAGTAATTGAAAACAAAGAGTACAAATAGAGAGATCTCTTCTGCATTTCTAACTGCTGCTGATTAAACACTGCTGCACAGCATCACAAGAACCCAGTAGTATCCCTACCCACGCTTCACTTTATTGCTCTCAAGAAAACTTAGAAGAAAGGCCCAAGTCTCTAACGCTGCCTGTCAGGAGTATTGCTCAGACAGCAGATGTGTGATCCTGCCTGGAACTACTGTCTCTATGATTTGCTTTCAGTACTCGTACCCGAGATTAGTCGGTTGTCTTTAGTTGGGCTGGTTGTGTGGCCTCATCTCCACTATCACAGCAACTTCTGCACTGCTGCTCTGTACGTTCCAGCAAACAAGGCTGTAATTTCACTGTTCTCAAGAGTTATGGTGAATCATTAACACATAACGTTGCTCTTTTTTGTTAGTAGCCTTCAGATATGATAATTTCAAGAATGTAACTGTGAGATACTACTAACAGAAACATCCTTTAGGTCTATTATATGAATCATCTTTTTCTACACATTGGAAAAAGTATTTAAACTCAAACTCTGTGTCTGTATTTAAAGAAATACAATTGTTATTTAACAAATGTGTAACGATTACGCTGTGTCACCAGATGCATATTAAATGCCTTGATGCAAGGGAGCACAGATTCACAACTTACTGCTTTCCCTTGTAACACTGCAATTAAAAAAGGTGTTGCTGCATGTCCAGAGAGGTGAAACATTCCCTAAACCTTTAATGTTACAGCATTTCAGTTTCACAGTACTCTAAATGATACTCATTCCAGATTATGAAAGGACCAGCACAAGTATATTGCATCAGCAGAATCTGGAGAAAACCCTCACTACGTTAGACACAAAAGGCATGTTGTCAAAAGAAACACAACTGGAAAGTGCAGTAACAAATATGACTGATACTTTGAAGTTGTTAAAGATCCTGAAATTGGTATCTGCCAGTTGGTGTTTTCTCATACTGGGTTGGTTGGGTAGGTTCAAGGTTTCAACTTATCAACAAACATTTCACCTCTGAAACAGCATAATGTGCTTTTTTTTTGTTTGTTTTTGAAAGGATGTAATTTTTCCCCTTCCTGTGAAGTTAAGAAATCTATCTGTAAGAGGGTAAATTTTCTCCTCAGAAGCTTATGTTTGTATCTCTAAGTGGAGCTCCCAACAGCTGCAGCAGGAGAAACCACCATGTAATGAGTGGATGGGACTGCTTCCTTGGGTCCCACTGTAATACACGCCAGGGTTAGTCCAGCTGCAGTGCAGCTGCACACGTGGGCACGTATCTCCATGTCTCTAGAGACAGGGAAAGGAAAAAGTGTGTCTGCAGTAGAACATTCAGTGTGTGTGGTGGCGATGGGATTTGGGAGATAGATGTGTTTGGAAATACGCAATGAGACCAAGATTTAGATAGAAACAAGGAAATCAAGGAAAGAATCTTGGGAAAAAATGAACATAAGGGTGTGTACACCTCTCCCTTGCCTCTCTGCGGTTCTTCAAGCACCTTCTTCCTCTTGCTCCAACACAAACTGTACCATACGTCCCTCACACCTTGAATGACTTCGGCTAGAAAAAACCCCAAAACCAATTCTAAGAGAAGCCTTCTCTGTAGCTTTGAAGATGTCATATATTCTTCCCGCTTCTGAACGCGTGAAATAAGGAAGATTTGAGAAATGCTCTGCCATGCTTCTCTTTCCAGTGACCCCTCTATCTTTTCCTTTCACAACAGCCCACTCCCTGAGCAAAAGGTACCACATTTCTCCATTCTAGTTGCCCACGTGACATCGTCAGCTCTTTGTAAAAGTACATAAATAAACCCGCGATCAGAGGATAATACAGCCTTCTACCAAATAGATCTGATCCTTCTGCTCACAAACCTTTGCTTTCAGTATTCAAATTCAGAAGTTTGAATCCCACTGAAAAGGGAATAAAAGCAGCTGCACATGAAAGTATTGTGCAGAAGTGCTGTATGCTCTTCACAGCCTCAGAAATCCAGCAGGTTCACTGTATTATAAAGTTCTAAGTATCAGGAGAAGATTGCCAAATGCTGAAGAGCTAAACTTCAGCAGCAGGGCCAGAAAAACCAAACAAGGCCTCTAGGCACTAACACAGCACTAGGAAATAACCACGTTCCTCCTGCTGACCAGAACAACAGGCTGGTACTGGTAAAGCCTCCAACTCTCTTATTCAGTCAAAACGTACACCACAGTAAAGCTTCCAAATCCTTGTAGGACTCTTTCCCACAATTACCTTTATTATTTATAATTATAAACATAATGATGAAAGTCTTAGAACTTATCCTTTCATGTTCAAGCACTCAAAATTAAGAACATTTCTGAAAACATATGCCACTGCAAAACAGTACATCAGAAAAAGAAAAGTCCAAAAGCACACGGTCTTTATAAAAAGGAATCGTCTATTCAGGGGAACTACAGACTTATCTCACTTCCCCCCTCCACCCCCTCATTTCAGCACCCTAATTCAGAAATGTTTTGCTCCAGCGTTTCTGTTTCATGACCTCAGGACCTCCTGGGTGTACTGGTTTACTTAAAACAAGTCAAATCTCAGAAGGAAAACAAACATTTTTTTCTACTGGAGGAAAACACTGTACACAGTTCACTCGCGTGAAATCCAGCACTTATACTCACTTGGAGAGAACATCCAAGGATTTTTTTCAAATAAAGGGTCTATGAGCAGGGACTAAGATGCTTCCAATAGCTACAAAATGTACAAAATCAGCAGAAGAGGCACCTGGAGATGTCACTAAGGAGACAAGAAGAGAGCTGACAAATGCCATTGTTTCAAGTAATTGGTACAGGTAAGAAAAGGGTAAAAAGAGGTTAGAGGTAAAAAAATGAAGTGACAGATTTAACGCATTCCAACAGCGCAGTGGCAGGATAATGAAGAGAGAACTGTAATCTCCAACTGCATATTAGTATGGCAGAAGGCAACAAATATTCCTGCCCTATCCAGAGGTTGGTGTGAACGGCAAAGAAAAGGCTGTAGTGGCTTCCAGCTAAAGGAGCAGCTCTCCGCTCACCTGGTGGGGTTCTGCAGGCTCATGGGAAAGTACAGGAATTCAAACCATGCTAAACGCCTCTGAGCTCGATTTCCAAGATAAATCATAGAACATGCTTACCTGGAACTTAATTATCTTTTCACTAAATGACAAACACATCCCAGAAGCAGGGTTTCCACAACACTGGTATGCTGGGTATTTCTTCTGGCCAGTAGACATACCAGTAAGGAACTGGTCCAGTCCAAGAGACTGCACCTTAGGCACAGTCGTGAAAACTAAATTTAGGTGACAGCTGTATTACAGAATGAGAACAACTGTTGATCTAATACGCAGAGACACCAAATAAATGGGTTAGTTTTACCCAGATCTTGTACACTCTATGATTCCCTGAGAATGCTCACACACGTACTTTGTACACGAGGCGATGGAGCTTGGCAGGTCTTGTATGATGAGTGTGAACAGTGGGCAGCAACACTGAGTACATGAAAAATGCTCAGAGGATCCCTGCAAGAGGCCACTGACAAATTCCACTTGACTCAAATACTCAAAAGGCATTAGTTTATCTTCCCGTGTCACTTTGTTAACACTACAGCTTAAAACAATCAAAGACACTCAAAGTCTTAAACACATTTTCATATGCAGGGGCTCAATAGCCAGCTACGTGCGACTCATGCAGCACACCTGGCCGACCTTGTTTGCTCATTCAAGTATGTTTTAAGGGATGTTTGTTTGCTCGTCAGCTGTCTGCAGTGGAAACAAGGACAAACATTAGGAAAAAACCATTGCGTTAACAACATGGGCTCTCCATAATGTTTCAGGGTTGCCAATGTCCAAAAAAGAGCATCCAAAATATATCCAGTTCAATGTTAAAATAGCTTAGCAATATATATATTTTTTAAATGTGATTGTAATGATGCAAAAAGAAAAAAAATAAACTCACCACTAACCTAAGTTGCACAACCAGATATCCCAGTTTATGTAACTGGTTGTGTTGCCCTGGATTGTATGCAGCTAAGAAAACCCACAAAGTGTCTCTAACTTATTTAAAAGACTACCAGTTCTATGCAAAACCATGTCCTTTTTATTCCCCACTTACACAGAATAACTGTGAAATCTAAGGCTTTTTATTTTAGCATATTGAGCAACTGCATTAAAGTGGTTTTTACAAGCACTGATAATCACAAGCCTTTTTTGCCTTTGAAACCTGTTCTTTGTTTGAACGTCTACAGAGTATTACTCCAGGCTCTGCACTGTGTGTATTGCAGCTGCTGTTGTAATACCTAATCCATGAGCTAAGGTGAGTAAAAAAAAAGTTCAGGGCATTGAAGATAAAGTACTTCAGGAAAAAAGACAGAAAGGTAACACTGAAGCAGACACTTCTCTCAAAGACGACAGGTGATGAAGGGCAAGGAACGAATACTAGATTTGACCAAAGATGAAACAGCATAAAAAATAAACTGAATCTTGATTCTGGTTTTGTTGTCCGTGCTTCTATGAAGCAGTCACAGGCTTAAACAAAAAGACTTTAATTGAACAGATGTTTTATAGAATAAAGAGGCCCTACATATTATTAGACTGTCATGTTCTGAACACAGTCAGTCCAGGCCAGCGTGTCATGTATTATCCATGATAACTGCACACTTTTCAGTCTTTGCTGGATGTGAAAGTAGGAAAAATCAAACTTAGGAAGTTGCTCTTAAAAGCAGCTAAAAATCTGAACTGAACAGGGCACATCTATGAACAGAGAGAAATGGCAGAATTTTAAAATGCAAAGGAAATAATATTTGAGAAGAAATTACTAGAATAACTGAGCAATTATGAGTAAGCTGCTGCATGGTTTCAGTAGAACAGAATCAACATTCAGAGGTTGCTCTGTTTCGTTTGGTAGGGTATGCTGAGAACTGATAAATGGAGATGAAAGAGAAGGTAATTTGATACTTCCAAAACCCGTAAGGACCCTTCAGTAGGATTTCATGTTCTAAGTGGGTTCAAAACTGCTTTATCCACACCCGCAGCCATTCCGTTTCATTAGCTTAGTAACTGCTGCTTTAATCTGTGGTATTTTTCACCATATGTAGTGTTGGATAGTGTCTAATGAAAAAATATCTGAATTTCTTTGGATTCTTGGAGCAATAACAGAAAAAAAGAAACTAGTAATTACATACGTACCTGGAGAAAATACCTATTTTCCCCAGCTAAATGGATAATTTGTCCTCGGTCTGCAAATGGTGTTGTAGTTAATGGAACCTTCACCCCAAAGACAGGCTTAGACAATTAAGTCTATGAAAAATCACGATCTGCTCAAGGATTCACACAATGTGGCTCGACTCTGGAAATGTTTCTTGCATTCATGTGTGTGCAGTGACTTCCACAGTGATATCTGGACTTCATAATTCTTTACTACTTTATGACAAAACTGATCTTATATACAGTTCGACATGGAAAACACGCATAAGTTAGATATTTGTGCAATTCTTAACATCTTCAGAAGCGTATGTGGGATGTATATATAAACTGCCATTAAAATTATGCTTTCTAGAATAGGGGATTTTTTTTTTTTCCCCTGAAATGTCAGTATTTTAAGGGCATCATTCATAAACAGCAATCCCATAGAGTATAGATACCAATTCAACCAGAACTTCTAAGATCTTCTGTTTGTCAGCAGGCTGTCACCCAGATGACCTGAAGGTTACGTATGCCCTACTCCAAGTGCAGCATCTCAGAAGACCTTATTAATCATTTTAATACCTTTCTATCTTAGAAGTCTGACCTGCTAACCATGGTAATATAGCACGGACTATTTCAAGGTGAATGTATCTGTTTAGAGACATTAGCAATTACCATTAAACTTGGATTTGTAATAGGACCAATTTCTTCTCCAGAAACAATGCCCCTCATTAACAGTTTGGAGTAACGCTGTAGTAGGCTGAAGCCCTGAAGCGTAAGACAACCTTCCCTCCCGCGGGGGGGCGGCGCTTTTAGAGACCTTTGAGTGTTCACGGCGTTCGTGCTCCCAACCAGCTGCAGAGGAACCGCCAGGGGTCTGGAAATGCTGGAACCTACTTTTCATTACTAACAGTAAGAGTTAAGAATTTGTGTAATTCCTTCATAAAGCAGAAGGAATTTATTTCACTGTTCCAAATGCAATGCCATCTAATTCTGTCGTGTCTAAGTTAACTGTTAAATTTCTTACAGCTTCCCAGAACTTTATGATTTTAAAAATGTGTGTGGTGGCTGCAGTGGTTGCTTAAAAGTAAAACTGGTCTATAGGAAGAGCTTACATGTGGATAAATAATAATTGAGACATATTGCATGTACCCGAGCTGAGTCTTGAAAGCGAAATGTCTTCAGTGAAAAATGAAACACGTTTGTTGTAACTAATATACCTTAAAAGTAAAGCAAATATTGATATTCCAGACACAAGACCCAAGATCTGTAACTAACTGTATGAAATGCATGCTGTTTGCATTTAGTAATCATACTCTGTTTTCTATAACTAGAAACAAGATTCATTGAAGACTATAATTCACCAGCCTTTTTTGCCATAGTGTTTTACTACAATATCATTATCCTGCCATATTACATTTTACTGTATGTGTACAAGCCCCATAAATACACAAGCCTATGTAAAATAGGCAGCAATAACTCTCACTACTTTTGGAATACTTGCAGCTTTTGAATTTTATGTGGGTTTCACATTTTGTTGATGTGTTTGCAATGGAATATGTACTGCCCAGAAGAGAAATGATTTTACATTTCCATTAAAAGCTATAGCGGTAAATAAACCATCGGAACTCATGCAGATATTCACTGGAACATCTAGAGCAGTCCATTAAAGTGTCAAAATCTGTGTTAAACATTTGAAAAAGTAGCACTGGATGCAGCACATTTAAAACTTAAATATATGCATATATTAAATGATAAAGATATCTTAGAGTATTCCACAAACCTCTGCAGAGCACTCAATGCAAGTTTACACTCATCAGTAATAGTTTAGCACAACAGCTGCCCTTTTATTACAAAAAGCCCCACCAACCAAAATCAGACAGTAGATGTAGGAAGAGCTGCAAGTTGCTACTAATGCCCAAATACGAGCTATTTAGAGGTTTAGTCTCCGAGAGTATTTATTCATAATAAAAAGGATTTAGAATAAATTTTAAGGTACACTTCTGCTCAGATTTGCACTCGTGCCTCACAATGGACTTCAGTGCTGTTACCCATCAGGCATTTCCAGCTGGGAGCTGGCAGGAAGCACTGCAGTACAGTTCCTAGTAAAGATAAGCAGAGGCTACTAAGCTAAAGATTTTTTGTTTTGTTTTTATTTATTTGAAAGACTGAGGTTTATAAACACTCATCTCTAATATCAGTTTATATGATACTTCAATACAAAGGGACTGACATTTCTAAGAAACAGTACAGGTGTGGTAACTACCAACCTCCAACATACCACACCACCTGTCTAAAAAGATTACTAGCTACAAAAGCAAGCCTTTTGTTTCCTTTTTTCGCTCCTGTACCAAAAATACTGAGTATTGTACTCTCTGAAGCACCTAAGGTAGAACATACAGAACAGAGATTATCCTAAACTTAATTAAATGGATATTGACCAAGCATTTTCCAGGTTACAGTTCAAGACAGGTTTGACAACAGTCACGGAGTGCAACATCATGACTGTCAAGAACCAGGCAGGAAGAAGGAATTACCATCAGTGAACTAGAGAGATGTTATAATTTATTCTGTTTGCTGACTCTGTCGCAACCACCAGGATCTATTAGTCATGTTGATTCTAGAGGCTGCACCTAACCTGGTACAGAGCTGCATAAAGTGACAGAAATCAAGTTGTCTGCATTCTTCACTGTTGCACTTTGAAAGTAAATTATTGTGTCACTGAGAGGCAGGGACTCCAGTGCTCAGTATGTTCTTAAAATTAATAGGAAGGAAAATATCCTTTGGCAAGAGTACAGGAAAACACTAAGGGATGATTAGGGTTACCAACCTGCCAGCATTATGGATACGAAATCTTACCAAAGTTGCTTTATGTAGTCAAGGTAAGAGGTAGGAACAGCACTGCATCATGTTAATGGCAGGACTGTAAGACGTGGAAAACAGCAGCACAACGCACGTTTCTCACAGATGAGGGCTTAATACCTGTGTAGAAACTTGCAGTTTGCATCTCCATTGCTTTGCACTTGGTGTATCGATTTAAAGCTGAGATTTGTAAAAAGCTGGCTGACCCAGATGTGTTTAATTGCTTTAAACACCTTTGTGAACCTCCATGCAAAGGGTTACAGAATCTTACATAACATGGTGGCACAGAAACCCCTCGTCATCAGACTGTACATGGCATCAAGCACAAAATCCCGCTCTAGTTTCCCAGCACTGCAGTCTGAACCACTGAAATGCTGCTGTACACCCACAGGGGCCGGGGGGGAAGCCAGCTTTATGGTGAAGGTGAACAAAAGAAAAAAGACCTCAAAGAATATATGCTTTAGAGAAGAATTATTTAAATGCAGAAGGAGGAAGGAGGAGAAAGTATTAAACAGAATGAAGGAGAGACTGAAAATGCTAATTCTCAGCATATACACAGAGCAGCAAGCTTGTCAAATGCTGCAAAAAGGAGGATCTATTTTTTGTGTCTTCCCCCACCACCTCCCCCAAAAAGAAGAGTTTCAAGAAACTGAACACAGACTAGAGAAAAACTATTTAAAGAAAGACTAAAAGGTCAGCTAAGAAGATAAGGAAAGAATATGTCAGGAAATTCACTTGAGAAGATGTATAGGAGAAGAAACAAAGGGTATTATTATATATTGTACTCTATAAAATGGAGCACTGCCTAAAAAACATCAGAACTACACGAACAGAAAGTAAAATCAATCTATACCACTTGTTGACTGAACCACAGGCCGAAGCTCTGACTTCAGCCTATTCCTGCTTGCACAGTCCCAGATGGACGGCACAACTGCCTCTTGATAAACCTTTTTCCAGTACTGGGATGAATGAAAACACCTGAGAAGCAGGGGTGGGGAAGTAAACAGAGAGACCACTGAACTCCACTGGGCACTGTGCAACACGCTCGCTCTGTTTTAAAATGGGGTAAGCTATATCTCATGTGCTCCAGTCAGTCTTCATTTCACATTTTCAAGGCCAGACTGTAGCCATTTAGAAGCCACACACAGGACTTAAGAGCCTGGCTAAAGCTGAATGCAGAGTGTATTTTACGCAAGGCAGTAGGTTAAGGATATGCTCTAAGAGTCATCTAAAACCAGCATAATACCTCCTTGGTTGGAGACAAAGGAGCACACCATGAATAACTGCTGTGTCTTCCCAGGAATTATGCAAAGTAATAAACTAAACTTACACAACAACAATAAACAAGCTCAAAACACATATACAGAAAACACAGCACTGTGCACAGGAAAAAAAAATAATAAAACCCAAATGCGAGAAGCATTTTACCTCAGCAACACTTTTAATAGCAGCTGAGGCCAGTCCTACATGGGGCCAGCTGCCCACTAGGACAAAATCTGCGGCGAGATCTGATGTATTTTTAGAGATGAATTGAGGGACCATCCGAGCTCGCGGAGCCTGGCACGCAGCCCTGCGCTAGCCCAAGGTGCCACACGGGCACACGACCTCAACTCAGCTGCTCTGCACCAGACCCCGTATTTGTTTAAGCTGCGGAAAAGGCTCCTCTCCAGTAACAGAAGTTTGTGTGTGAGGGAAGTCAGCCCTAGCAGATACTGCAGCTCGAAGGAATGCATCAGGTATTATGTCACTGTCAAACACACTGCTTTTAAAAATGTGCTTTTAATAGAGAGAAACCATTCTTCCCTTCACAAATTTCTTCAAAATGCTCCCAAAGCAACAGGCTGTATATAATGAGCAAGGTTAGTCCTGTGAAGAGATGCAGATAATCACCAGTAGCAAGGCTAAAGATGTTGCTCTGGCAAGCTCAATATTCAACTCCACATTTTCCGAGAGGAGAACTCAGCCCTCCCTTTCCTCTCATTTTCCTCATGCCAATGCAAATCAGAAATCCTTCCTTTGGTATCTGTGGAGTGAAGCAGTCTCAGCAATCCAAGAATCCCAGAGATCCAAGCCCAAGGTACCCACCTGGCAGCCTCACAAAAAATGACCAGCAGACAAGGATTCATCAGAGAGTTCAGCTGATTCCTACACTACACCACCACTGCCTCACTGCACACACTCCAAGCTAAAGGAGGCCTCTGTTGCACACAATTAATAAACATATCTAGGGGGAGAATCTGTTGTGGGATTGAAAGCCAGAACTGTCTCTTTCCTAGGCCAACTCTGCATCAATAGTGAAAGAAATGGCTCTGCTCCCATCAAGCCTGTGCCAGCAGAGACTCTGTTATATTTAAATCAACATTTGCCACAGCAGGGGATTATCAGATGCTCTACTTAAATGCTGGATTTTCTTTTTTATTTTGATGTTTAACTCATAAAAAGCTGAATTTATTTGGGTTGGGTGCTGATGCCTGCAAGCACAGCTGCTCACCAGCTCTGTTTTGCTTGCCATGTGAATGCATGAGAAGAGGATTTAAAACCTTTTTCCAATCTGCCTGGTGTCAGGATTTGGGGTTTCTTACTCTCTTGCTGCTGTGGCAACACACCCAGAATGCCCCAAACCCTCAGCAACCTCCCCCAGCAGAGATGTGCAGAATCTGCTCGAGCTCCCTTCCCCCCCGAGGCGGACTCTGGCCATGGGACACCTGCACCCCGAGGCAGAGGCGCAGGGTGGGCTGCCGAGGGACCCGCGTGCCCCAAGGGGCTCCAGGGGATGGGCTGCGGTACTGCCCCGCCCAGAGGCAGGTGCCTAGCCTGCCCGTACTGAGTCAGAACGGTTTCATAACTTGCTGAGGCTGCCTAAACTATTTGAAAGGGTAAAACAACAGGTAATCCCTCAGTTACTCAAGTTTTCTTGCCCACTGTTGCCACAGGGGATTTTATTATTAGTAAAATCAGGCTCATTCAATAGTACTTCATCCACAAGAGATGGACTTTGGCTCCATGAAGAGTGTAATCAAAATCTTGGAAAGAGAATGCAGATTTAGAGAGATACTCCTTTATATGTCTTTTACTTCAGACCTAGCTGACACAAGCAACTGAAATTCACTGCTAAATGAATCAAGACAGTACAGCGCGTTTCAAAGCAGCATTAAAACCAGTGCTTGCCTCAGCAGGATCTGGGGCTCCTGATTCACGCCTGTATAACATTAAAGCTGAATTAGAATACTGCCGTTCTTTATTTGCAATCCTCCTTGATTGTTTGCTTTCACTAATGTGCTATTCAGCTTAAAGACTATTTACCAAAACTGAACTGTATGAGCATGCAGAGCACTGACAATGTCACATGAGCTTCCACTATTTGTAAATTAATTTATACAAGCCAAGTTTTTAGCCAAACACAGTTTAGACACATTTAAACTACGGATCCCGACCTTCGATCCGTATTCCCCCAACTCCTTTTATACATACCGTGCGTGGAAATTAACGCATATAAGCAAACTCAATCTGGATATTTTCATTGCTGCTGGTGATGAGATATGGAAGCCTTACTCATCCTGGAACAGATGGCAACACGAATTTCTCCCAACAAAACTAAACTTCATCTAGAGGAATTCTCTCTAGAGAACCTCTCTATGAGGTCTGGTCTTGATCTCTGTATGATCTCTGTGTCATCCCTGCTGTCCCACCCTAAAAATAAATTAAAACAAAGGATTCGTACTGAGAGGCACCACTGACAAAAACGCTGACTTGTGGTGTCAGCTCAGGAATTCTCAGATGTGGACCCCTAATGCTGCTACTCAGCTAAACACTTTTTCCTGCACAAAAGCACAGTAAGGGGTTGCCACTGATGGCACAGAATGGCATAAATATGCCTGGGAAATGCTGATGTATTCAGTAACAAGCACCTCTGCCTACCAAGAACTGCTGAGATCCACTCACGCAGTTTTAAACAAGGAAACATTAGCAGTGGCTAAAATCACTTGGGTGAAAATATTTGAGGAGTGACTAGAAATGTGGAAAGGAATGGCAGGAAAGGCTCTTCCTCCTCCTAATTCTGAGGAAACTGTGATGTCAGCCATCACTAAAATGTATCCCTGCTTTCCACTCTCACAGGCCCAATGACAGGATTTTTCAGATTAAGCTGTGGTCTCGATCAAGAACATTTACTTTTAATGCTTCTATTCTTAGATTTAAGAAATCTTCAGCACCTCTAAACTGCAGAAAAACAATTCCAGAGATGAAGATTTATATTCTTGATAATGGGTCAGGCTCACATAAATAATTGACCTGAATTTAAATTTCATTCCTGTTGTAAAGTGTCTGCCTCTTATTGAGCTGCATTGCATGATTAGAGGTTTGACTGTATCAGTCATTCACAGCCCTTGTCAGAAATAAATCGCTAGATTAACTCGCGACTACGGCGAGCACAGGAAATGTGTGCTCTTTGGGAAAATAATGGTCCTGAACTCCTGCACTTGATGGAATAATCAAAATCTTCCCAAGGGATTCAGACAGATACTGGCATAGTAACATGAAAGGGGCTGGAGTCTCCTCTCCATTTTGTTTTCAGTTTGCATTTCCAGGTCCATGCAGAGGATGGATTAAACAAACAAACAAACAACAATGCCACAATTAGCATCTATTTTGCATCTACTGAAACAGAAGACGAGCTTCTTGGTCCATAGTTATTTCAAGCCTTATGTTTTCATCTAGGGCTTCATCCAAACTCTAATGAAATAAATTCTTGGATCAGAACCATAGTTTTGTTGCCAGCACTGGGTTTTGAAACCTTCTACACTTCTCAGTACCCACATAATTATTGAGCAAGACTTACTGGCTATCTCAGTCATTTCTCACCCACATGTTTAACAGGCAGGTGGTCTTTAACTTGAAAATACCACAAGAGTTTATAACATCAAGCTTACTGCCACAGACCAGAGCCACTACTTATTGGAATCTGGTACCCGGTTTCTAAAGACACTGAATTATTTCCAGTAGCCTGTTAACCTTGATGAGCATAGAATTAGCCTTGCATCCTGAGCCTTTATGTGAAATTTTATTGTCCAAAGCAAATATGACCTGTTAAGATTTACAGGCTTTATTAGCAGCAATAACAATTTTACAGTCAACATCAGTAAATCTGGGTTTATTGAGAACTCTACAATTTTTATCTGTAGAAAGCAATTAAAATGTCAGTTTTTCATTGGATATAATTTCTAACTTTCATAAAAGACAGATATCCTGTTTAATTGTTGAGTATAAAGCAGTGTAGTTCAAATAATTCTAAAATTCTCAGTAAAATTCAGTGTTGACTGAGAAGCACCATTTTCTCCCAAAAACCTGGTTTCGCAGTGCACGTTGTCTGAGAGAAAGGTCACTGAGGTTGCCAAGTGGTGGCTTTGGGGAATCCCTTCCCTTCTGCAGAGAGTATTGGCAATGAATTCTTCACAGACCAAGGGTGTTTAGGCAATTAATTACACATTTGGAAGTTTGTTTTGTCTACAAAATAGGTACATTTACCAGAATACACATGTCAATAATTTTGGCAATTCTCTGTAATGCAGTAGCCATTTTTTTCAGTAACAATAAACATGAGTAAAAATAATGCAGAGCTGAGGAGAATGTAGTAGCAGAAATCTGAATGACAGAGTGATGCACATTAGATGCCTAGATACAAGTTCGTCTACTCACCATTCTTATTTCTAACTCATTTTCCTTCTGATCTTTAACACTTCTACCTGATTTTCAGTGCCTTTGCACCCCAGTTTGCTGCGTTTCTCCTCTCTCTGTTTTCAGTGGCATCTGCTCAACATGCCTCTCCTTAACTAAACGGACGCATGTTTCCTTGGAGTTTGTTTTTCCTTGCTTCTTTCGTTCCTTCAATTAGAGCATGCCACAGCAACAGTGGAGATAAGAGCAAAAATAACTCCTGAGCGATACTATTTGTCTCCCTCAGCAGAAGATGCCGCAGAGCGCGCCGTTGGAAACGCAGCCCAGCAGCACGGGGGCTGCCCCTCAGCTCCGGCCCCGCGGCCGAGCCCTCAGCTCACCCGGGCACACGGGGGGTTTGAGCCACCGACCATGGCTCAACCCACCACCCCCCGGCTGCTCCCTGAGCGGTAACAACAGGGTGATGCCATGCTAGCCTCCACCATCAGATTTTCTTTTTTTTTTTTTTTAATGCCTCCCTAGCAGATTTTGAAACACAACCCACATAGAACATCTTCCTCCAAGAATAGTCTGGCTATTATCATTTTAAGGCATGCCCATTATTTCCCGTTAAGATTCAACTCTCTGGACAAAAAGCATGTTTAAAGCTAAGCAAAAAAACCCCGCCAATTATTATTATTTGCAGCAGTTTTTCCCTCCAACAACAATTTATCATAATATTTTTAGGGTTTTTTTCCTTTATTTTTCAATGACCAAAGTAATTTCTGAGAAAATAAGTAACAATCTGTTCTCAGTTTGTAAGCATAAAACTTGAAAATTGTATCAAAGCTAGGGTTTTTTCAGCAAACATTCCTGAATTCTGAGAAAAGCCCTACTTTTTAAAAATTTATATAATAAAAAACCCACGTATTCAAAGCAGTCTGTGAGAGAGGAACACTGTAACCAACACTGAACCTGGAAAACCACCCGACAGCTAACAGCCCCCTCCCCTGCTCCCCACCACCCCCCAGCCGCCGCTGCACGAAGCCTCACCTCAGCTGCAGGGACTCCCTCAGGCGGCCGGCAGTGGAGGACGATCATCCCTTCGATAGGAACCTCCTTCCCTTGGGGGTCTTGCTCAAAGTTTTTCCGTAAATCTGCAGAGTTTGATGCAATAATTCATTATACCTCCCAAAGCCATTCCTCCCCAAACAACACTACGTGCTGCAGAAGCGAGCGGTGATACCACTTTGCCGTATTAATTGTGTCTAAAGCAATGGACAACCGAGAGTGACTAATTCTTCCCTAGATGAGAGGCAAAGAGATCCCATCATCTTTAGTTGTGTTGCCATTTCTCCACCTTTTAAGAAACAATCTGTGTGTGGCTACAGAGACAATCAACTTCAGAGCTCTCAAACTCTGTGGTTCCAGTTGTGCATCCCATCTCTCAAGCCACTGCCTTTCCAAAACAGGAGAATTAAGAGCACCAGCGTGGTATCGCTCGGGTGCTGTTAGAACCGCCTGAATGAACCCAAGACTGGGTGAATAATTTTCCCCAGTACATGCTACTTCAGATGAGCACCAGGGTATTTTATTAACCGTTCCAAGATAGATGTTTTGTTTATATTGCCTACGTGTGGAAGCTGTAGGGAAAGGAAGGAATGGACTGAGAGCAATTCCACACATTCCAACTTGGCTGATGACAAGATTGCTTCATTTCAGATCCCGTGGCCCAGCTAATAACTCAGGAGAAGGAGCAGGGCATATCGTCTCAGAGTCACACCGAAGTGGCTGCAGCCCTTCTACGTACAAGTGCCTGGGTAAACCAGAACAGACACAGAGGAACCGTGTCTCCAGTGACGCTGGCCTAACCCAGATATGCCCACCAATATGTAGTTTTGCTTGCTGTGAAAGGAAAACAAAACCGAAGGAATGTTACTTACTACGTGTGCTTTGAGAGTTAGGATGTTTCCACTAGACATGCTCATTTTCTTCAAACAGTGTCTCAGATTCCACAGTGTGGATTTACTGATTTAATTTTCTCCATTGCTTACACTTCATGAAATACACCCCCTTAAACAGCAGAGGCTCTGAATCAGTTACACTTTAATGTATTTTATAAAATACATTAAGACTTATTTTAGCAAGCTGGTCACTAGAGAAAGATGCACGCAGTGCATGTATTCTCTTTTTTTATGATTCCTTGTTAATGCTGCTTTTTTTTCCCCACAGATAACCAATATCTTTTCCCATACTCTATTTAAAGTCATTCATTAACAGTTAGGCTGCAGTTGTGCCTACAAATGCCTTTATTAGGATGAAAAACAGAGTAAGATCCATCTTCTCATTTTCTCTGTGTTCTACACTATCATAAAGAAATACTTACCTGCTTTTTCAGAGAAATATAAAGTTCTGTAATGCTTTGGACTTGACTCAGAATTCAGAATCTCTAGGCTTTAAGTGCAAAAACAAAAGGAAAAAGGAAAGTCGACACTACCACACCACGCATCACAATGACAGGTGCTGTGAAAAAACAATGGGTTCTGTGTGCTATCACAAATTGGACATACACATTCTCGAGTCCTTGACAGGGCACTCCCTAAATCAGTAATTCATGCCCCAAAGTAGCTAGGCTGCTCACCACAGGGAGGATGACCCAGGTCCATGGAAGGGGGAGCCCTGGAAACTCATGGCAGGTGGTTTATCGACAGCTATTGCAGCAATTCATTTTTTCTGTCTAGAGCACTAACCAGTCCCATCGTCTCTGCGCTCAAGAATTGCTGGTCTTTTCAGAAAAAATCATGGCTTCAAGTAAAAGCAGCTCAGCAACTGGCCGGTACAGGCCAGGTTCTCAGGCCAAGCGTTGGCGCCTGCTGGCTTGGGGCGGCATCTGCAGCTGCGGACGGCAGCTGGGGACGTGGTTCCCAGCACTGGTGCCACAGTGATGGGTTTAAAAGTCCCAACACACAGCTCCACCTGCTTCTGCTCATTCTGATTCTTACTCATATCACCGTATTATGGGGTTGGGAAATCACAGTGCAGAGAAAAGTCAATAAAAATTCAATTCAGCATAATAGTCCTTTGCAGCTTAGCAATGCGGGGGAATTATTAGTTCATTCAGTGTTATGACAGCTAATGCAGTAAAATAAAAAATTGAGTTTACACATATTTACACATTCAAACTAAATCAGCCAACAAAAAAATCTGTCACTTATAAAATCAAGGAATTGTTACATTGTTCTATTACTCTCTCAAATGTTTAAGTTACCTTGTTAAAAGAGCATAATTTCAGAAAGATTTATCAATCATTGGTGGAACACTACCTGATAAAGTTACCAGAGTTTCTTGCTTGAACCTCCCCAACCTGTTCCTCTTGCCCCTCATCTCCTTCCAAGAAGCATTTCTCCCAACTCTTTGCAGGCTGTTGCCATCAGCTCCTGGGACTAGGTCTTAAAGACCTGAATTCGCCATTTAAAGGAAAAGGGTTCACAACAGACTGGGGGAAAGTAATTTCCTGAACTCTCTGCTAGCAGCACTGGTGCAAAAGGAAGGTTTCAGACTCTGATTCTGTTAGAAAAATGCAGCAGATCTAATTGCAAGGTAAAAATTGGATGAGGCTTTGAGTATCTCCACAGTCTCATAGCAACAATTGTATTTGGGTTCTATCTTTTTTATGTCCCTCTTGCTATGGTGACATTTATTGCATTTTCCATTTACGCGTCTTTCAAATCATGATCTGTTGATTGTGAGGTGTAACACTACAGCACACTGCTTCAGGTGTGAAGAGCAGAGAGAAACTGGGTCTGAACACTTCCTACCTGGGGACAACGTTTGCCCTCTGCTCCCCATTGTATTAAAAATTCTGGAAGGCGTCTTCTACACTAAAAGAGATTAAACCAAATAACCCCCCTTCCCCATAACTCTCTCTGCAGTGTTGTTATTTAAAACTTCACATTTGTCAGCCTACAAGACCAGAGTTACTCCCTTTGTTTAAAGCAGGAAGTAAGGATGTCCCCTAAGCAAACAGTGACAGCAACTGCCGTAACCGCGTGGCCGCCTTCAAAATTACCGCTGGTCACGACTCTGTCCCTGTTTGCTACGACTTAGAGAGACATTTTAACTGAATAATTCACAATTCTGCACAGTGGAATTCCTTTCTAACTCCATTATGGCAAGCAGCAGGCATATAGAATCATTTATAAGTAGCTTAACATCACAGCATAACTATGTAGGGTCCAATTCCCCAATCCTGGACGTCACACCACACGGCTCCACAGGTCATGCACCTGGCACCAAAGCCAAAGCCTAAGGCCTTGCAGCAGGCACATGAACAAGCAGATGTTAGCACTGGGGGCACACCAGCCCCAAGCTCCATTCCCACCTGCCCCTAGTAACCGTCGGTCCCAAGAGAGACAGCAGCGAGATGGAATCAGCCAGCAGCTGACGAAGAGCATTGCAATTACCTGTCTTCCCCCACAAGAAGGGCTGATCCTCTGCCTAATGTCCTCCAACGTGGGAAGCACACGCTGATGTTTGTATGTTTGATGTTATGATGTTTGAATCTCATCTCTTCAGAGAAAGGAGGGAAGATATTTCTTCCTTTACTGATTTGAATTATTCCATTTTTCCTACTTTTATCTCCTTTTCCCCACAGCTTATCATACCTGATGACCAATGATATGCTTCAATATTGAAAACCAGAGTTAAAATACTGTTACAAAAGCTTCTAAAGTGTTCTTGCACTTCTTTTTATACAAAGTGGAGAAGATAGATATTGTTGAACAGTTGGGGTTTTTTTCAGATCCCTGTGATCAACATGGAGCAAAGGGGCACTTCTCGGGAGGATTTTCAATTTGCATTAACCTTTTTTATTACATTGCACTGTCGTGACACTGTGCATATGCAATCCAGAATCTCTGAAACAGACTTGCTGAGTGTAAATGCAAATCAATCAATCCACATTAAGATAAAAGAGAGCTCTGAAAAAAACCCATGCCATGCTTTTTGTGATATTCCTACAGCATCTCATAGGGAGGGCTCGCAAAGACATCAGTGCCTCACCAGTATCCCTTTGTATTTAACCCGAAAAGAACAGTACATTTCCATGCCTTACAAAACCTAGAGTAGCAGAACATTCACTCTACTCACAAGCTATGCGGACAGATGCCTTCCTACTCTTGGAGGTCCCTAGATGGCTCCATGCAACACACTGACACCAGTAATCTTCTGGCCCATGAAAATCTTCCACCTGCTGTCTCGTCACGTTGATGAACACCTCTCGAACCTTCAATCCTGAAGGGGAAGGATACAGAAAATTAGCTGACACAGGCTATCTTACCTGGGCATAAAGGTAAGGTTAGCCAAAACTTTTTTTTTTTAATTAAATAATTGCACTTTCAATCAAGGCAAAGCTTTAATTAGTTTGAAAATAATGTATTGCCACTAATTAAATTCTGAAAGCTGAGTAGGTCATAATACATTGCGTTACAAGAATTAGCCACCCACTGTGGTCTTTGCAAGAATATAACACCACCCTCAGAAACCTTGTCTCGTGTGCCTTTTCACCCAGAATGTTTATCTGGAATCTGATAATATATATCAAAATTGTCTTCCAATCTAACACCTCAGTGCCCTTGAAAACCTTTCTGAAGTCCCCTGGTAGGCCCCAATCAAGTCAAACAGCCAGAACTCGGCACGTATGACAGGAACTAATCCAGTGCCCCACTGAATTCCAGCCTGTTCCAGCCACTGCTGCTGCAGTTCCATCCGGCAGCCGTTTCCTCACACAGGAGAGAAAAGCTGAGTCTTACACTGCAGCACAGAGAACACTAAGCTCACGCCACTACAGCCTGGAAGGAGGCAAAAAAGAAGAGGGGAATAGATTTCACAGCTCACAAATGGAGATGGTCCTCTTCTCCACCCTCTCCTCCTGGGACGCAAGTGAACCAGCTACAAAATTGAAGCCTTGCCTTTCTCAACCTTCACAAACAGAAGTCTTTTATGGTTTCCCAAAGTATAACCTTGCTAAATTCACCTGCAGTGTCATGTTGTGGTCCACTGTGAACTTGCTTGTGGTCTACCAAAATGAACGCATAGCTCTTTCCTGAAGTAGGAATGAGTTACACCTGATGAGCTGCGAAAAGGATCTAAGGGAATAATGAATGGGAAAAGCCCTGTGCTTTTTCTTAGCCTGCTACCATTTTCATAACTGTCTGGACACAGATGAAATTCAGCACTTTTGCCCTTCAGAACAGAAGCATTTGCTTCAGACAAAGCTTGAAGGTAAATACAAGACATCAAGAAGCCTTGCAAACCTGGCACCCTACTGTATACACTTGGGATGGTTGCCATATCTGCAACTACCTTTGCATGACAACCTTGGGGAGAGGAAATATAACCCAAATCTGGGTTAAAAGGCATTAGGAATCATTTGAAAGAGCTATTCAGAAAAACATTAATTTGAAAACAAAAAACATTCATGCCTACTACTTTCTTCTTTCTCCTCCTGTGCAGTCCCAAGATACTTATTTCCCCTTCACTGGAAATGAATGAAAACTCAATCTTAAAATATTTCATGCCTGTGAAGTTTATAAAGCAGCAAGAAATTTCTAATCCTGAACTCCATAAAAATTGGCTTCCACTTATTCTCAGGCATCATTAACAGCTGGGTATTTCACTTCTGAAAGGCACTAGGAAGTCAACATGTTCCTTTGGTAAACAGCAGAGATGGGGCCCACTGGGGATGCTCACTGAGGAGGGGCGGGGAAGGTCAGACAAGCCTTTAATACTATAAAGCAATACAAAATTTTTGTTTCTTTTCCAGCAACAAGCAAAGGGGCATTTTACTTCTTTTCATTTAGCCTGTTTGGCTTGCCATATTTCACAGTGATACCTAAAGACATGGACAAACCTGCGATAGCTTCCTAAGCTGTCTCAATAACCATTTTAGTCACTCAAATATTTATTCACTCTGTAATAAACAAACAGAGGTTTCCTGGTTGTTTTTATTTGCATTTTGTTTTTTTAAATATGTTGATGCAGTTTGCAACAAAACTGTTTACAAAACATCCCTGTATTTTCTGCCATGGTGAAAACAAGCCATTAGGACAGAAACACAGCACATGGAACTCAGCAGTTCTGTCAGAAGCTCCTCTCCTCGCTGACATACTGGCTGTAGAATGCAGGATGAAAACGCACCACCTCAATTTAAGCATTCAAGCTGCTCCGCCAGTGATGGATCCTTGGGCTCTCGGTCACAGATCCATTTTGTACAGTGATCTTTATAGGTAAGAGCAGCTACAGTAAGTTCCACTAGAGAGCACCTGAGTCCTGGTGAGCTGACACTTGCCTGGCTGAAGAGCTGGCATCCCACCACGGGATGTGACACTGACAGACGCACGTTTAACCCTGTTCCTCTCCTGTGGCAAACCAAGCTGTGTGCAGTCCCTGAGCGATCACCAAGCTACAAAGCATCGAGGCTCCAGAGCCTCCAAATCCACGCTAATTTGCAGCCACGTCCAACAAGGTTGCAACCCATCTACCTGAAGACTCCTTCCAGAGGGTGTAAAATGATGAAGCCCCTGACGAAGGCTGACCTCTCCCAGTCGCCCGTCTCCAGTCAGGGATCGCCCAGCTGACGTGTGCTTCGGTGCAGCCGGACACTCCGTACCGCCCGGGCGCCTGCGCTGCCTGTAAGCACGGCGTGGCCCTGGGCGCTGCTGCGAGGGTGCGGCCTCTTGCTGCACCCGCGTATCTCCAGGTTTCCTCCCACCCCTTCATCTTCCAGCTAAGCTGAATCTTCCTGGGGAGGAGAACTCCCTGTCACCAGCCATTAACTGGAGCCCAGCCGACAGTGCTGCCGTGCACCCACCCAGTCCCGGTACCCGCCGAACTCGCTCCGTTTCTGAGCTACTCAAGGAATTTTTGGAGGCGGCAAATAGAAATGAAGGTGTGAGAAGTGCACACTGTACAGCTTAGTGGTGCATCCATGCTAACCACAACAGAATCTTTCCTGATACCAAACAAAGAAAACACAGGATGATGATTTTTTTGAGAAGCAAAAGCCATTTCTAGGCTCACCGGTACTGTAAAATTCTGAGCAGTCCTCAGCGAATACAAGCATTTACAGCTTCAAATTTATTCTCCAGCCCAGCTCTTCCTTTCATTGACACGTTATTTAATTAATCTATATATCAGCCTGTATTTTCTGAAGCAACATTTAATGTGGTTTGAATGAGGCAAACAAAGAACACATGATTTTGAGAAGCTGGTGGTTCAGCATTTTGAGAATGGGACAGGTAGGAATTCAGGTCCGTTTAAAGGTCTCCCAATTTGCCAATAGACAAAATAAATGCATCCAAAATAGCAGAGTCACAGAATTGTTGAGGTTGGAAGGGACCTCTGGAGAACATCCAGTCTTTGGGGAAAGCTGTGTTTTCTTTATGGAGAAAGCACACCTATTTTCATTTGTTTTAGAAACAACTACAGAAAGCAAATCTATTGGGAACAGAGACATATATTCTTCATTTATCATCACTATATTTCACCAAGAAATATACTCACCTACCCTCTGCACCTCAAGAAATGCCAGAAAAATTGTTCATAGGAAACGACACAGAATGAAAAATCCATGCAAATAAAAACAGGCAACATAATAAACAAGAGCAACATTTTACCTGTGACTTGTATAACTCTAATAAGCACTGCAAGTCCAACCCTTTAAATTATTGTGCAAATTATAACCATCATCTTTTGTTATACAGTACAGCCTTACAGAATATAAAATTATGACTATGGTACTGATATGCTAATAAGCTTTCTGCACTGTTGGATGGTTTAGCTGCAGATAGACTAATGCTGGCAGCAGATGAATAATTGCTCTCCATGTACTAAACATAACAGAGCTGCACAGAACTTCAGCATTTGTCAGCTTTATTTGTTTAAATGAGAAAAACACTGACAGCAGTTATTGCTGTAATCCTTTTATTTATCAGACAAGAAAACTCTAGTTACTCTTAGCAGGTTTCATCCTTGGGTGAAACCAAAAGTTGAGATATTTGTAAACTAAATTCTGAGGTGCATGCTGCAATGTTCAGGCAAGAAAAATAAAGCAGAAGGAAATTAATCAAACCATAATTATTATATTTTTATCACAGCAGCATCTACTAGCTCACGCTCTCACTTTATGAGGCAGAGCACACAGAGAGAGCAAAGTTCCTGTTCTGCCGCGTTTATGGAATAACCAGCAGCGGCAGGCTGGGGATGACTGTCTTTTATGCAGCTCAGGAAATAAGGCAGGGGAGGAGGAAATAACTTGGTCTCTAACCGACCAACCGACTGTGGCAGCGCAGAGGTGGGCGCCCGTAGCCACGGCAGGCGCGGCCCGTGCCCGCTGGCCCGCGGGATTTCCTGCACAAAGAGCAGCAGAGACGGCGCCGACCCCGCAGGCAGCCAGCGCCAGGCGCAGCCCCCAACTACAGAGCTTACGCAACGACAAAAATCCTTCCTCTCCTGCTGCTGCTCCTCTTAATTAACAGTGACCCCGTGATACTCGAGGACTTTTCTCTCCGACAGAAATAAAATCATGCAAAATTGGATTCCATGTTCATCACAATGACAAAATATGCCCATTGCCTGCCCCAGCTCTCCCCCCTGCCCACCACACGGCGCTGGAGGTACCCTCCGAGGCGTGCGCCTTCAAGTGCCAGTGCCAAGCACTTCTTGCACATGCCTGGCTAAGAGCTTGCTGGCAGGAATTTACAGAGATGCTAAGATACATTTCTTGTATTCAGCATTAAATTGCCTCTTGTTTGGGTTTCCTGCTGCTATTTTTCACCACTTTTCTATACATCTTCTCAGAATTTTCATCACACAGCAAACAGTGGAAAAGGACAGACCCATTTTAATGTAGTGTAACCTCCCTTCAGTGAACTCACCAGAATCACACCCTTTAACCAGAGGCACCATTCTTGGCATAAATTCCAGTGCAGTTTTTCACAGATGGAGCCCACACAGTACGCTGAACACTGTGCCTGCTTGGTAACAGACATGTTTATGCCCCAGATTTGACTCCAGAAATGAGGGCACTGCCAGTATGCACATTAATTCTAAAAAAACCCAATAGTCTGCTGTTTACCGAAGGCTAAGGAAGAGTTCCAAAATCATTTATGGATATGGCTACACCATGGTGAGAGACTATCCATGCCTGTCCTTCAACATTCCACTGTATATAGCCTTTTACTTACATTCTGGTGTCCTAAGGACCACTGTGGTAGTTTCTGGAACACACAGACACACCACACTGTTTAGACCACACTTCTGTTTAGAGAACAATGCTTCCAGGGTTAGCTCTGGCCCCGGGCTGGATTCAAACCTGCAACATTTATATTCCTGATCACATTTGCTCAGCCTATGCCTCCATGTGTCAAACCTCAATGTTACTGGTGTTATTTAAAAAAAATACCTAATGTTACTTTATCCTTTTTTATTCTGTTATTAATCCAAGTCTTCGAAAACATAACTGCAGTATTCACAAGACAGATTTTCATTAACCATATGGAAGAAAAACATTTAGGGACGACATTTCTTCTATATTGATTCAGCAG
This sequence comes from Strix aluco, assembly GCF_031877795.1. Classification (NCBI taxonomy): domain Eukaryota; kingdom Metazoa; phylum Chordata; class Aves; order Strigiformes; family Strigidae; genus Strix; species Strix aluco. Next base: position 5,808,798 of record NC_133958.1, on the reverse strand, counting down.
TGCCTTTAGAAGTAAAGGTTATGCCTATTAAATTATTTTCAAAAAGGTAACTGTAAAAATTAAAATTCATCCAGATTAGCATTTACAAAAAGCCTTCAGTATGAAATTTCTTCAGAATGTGTCACTTAAAAAGAATGCCAAACACCACTTTAGGAGATGTGACTTCTTTTTAAATGGCATCTTTTCCTCTAAAAAGGAATTTCTTGTATTGATAGAGAGGATGTTATGCATACACTGCTATTTCCAAGACACGGAGTTGCCTAGCAATCTTGGAATTTAAAAGGAGGAGAAAAGCAATAACAAAACAGAATTGTGAAATTACAAGACGGTGCAGCATTAAATTGGTTTGCAATACTTATCAAGATGCTTCTAAATGAGAAAAGATATAGGGTGTGCTGGGAGCATGATAAAATCTGTTGATCATTTTCAACTTTCTCCCTTCTCATTCTCTTCTTTTAGATACATGCTTTTACACAATGGATTTCTCCTTCTTAGCTTTATTACCTACCAAACACCTATCGCTGCTTGGGGGTGAAGGCAAATTTCAACCACCACATTGGCGGTTTTTCAGGGTTCATCCTGTCAGGAATTTTGTAAAAGCGTATGTTTCCCTGTTTCTAGTTCCCACTACAATTTATGCCACTGAAACACAGAGAACTAGTGTTCCCTCCAGAACTTATTTTCTCTCAGAAAGCTCACTGTGGTGAGTGTTTGATCAGGCCCCATGTCTCCACTTGGAAAAGCTGGTGGTGCATATCCAGTCTGTTACTGTCTCTGTGTAACGCCTCCTACACCTACAGCCATCTTCATTCCCTTTGTTTTCCCCACTCATACTACACCTCTTCTGGCAGGATCTGTATTTCCCTTCACTGCCTGTCAGCTCTGTCCTTTCCTTACCCTCTTCCACCCACTGCTTTCCCTTTTGCATTTGGGGAAACTGCTCCTCCAGCCCAGCAAAGCTGGGCCTACACGGTACAGCACAAGCAGAGAGGAGCTGGCCTTGCCGACACACCGAGCTGAGCGCGTGGTTGCAGCAGCCCAGCGACGAGCTGATGCTGACGCCCCGCGCCCTCCTTCCAGGGCTGCGCTCAGGGCAGAGCCGACGCCGCTGTGTCCCTTTGGAATTGGAGCCAGTTCCCACTCCCGTAGCTCAGTGCGAGCCTGCAACTGCTGCCTGGCTCTCCTGTTTGTGTACCTGAACGTCACCTCCCGTTCTTTGCCCCGTTTCATGTTGGTGACAAACACTGTGCTCAGATCTATCTCCCGAAGGACACATTAGCCCTTACCTGTAGTCTCATCCATGCTTTCCTCAGACACGTGCTCATTTTGATGGACCCATTCACCATTGCACTTGAAGAAAATCTGCATAGCTGGCATAGCTTTACAGCGTAAGACAATGGGGTTGCTTTTTATAATGTAGGCATCATCTGGTTCCTCCATAAAATGAGGCAGTGTTCCAGGAGCAGATGGGATAGACTCTGGAAGGGCTTCACTGTTATCATTTCCTGAAACGGAAGGAAAGGAAAATACACATTTTTCATGTTGTTGCACCCTTTGTATTATCTCATTTAATTGATTAAATACCATTTTGGATGTAAGAACTGTCAAGAAAACTGACAGAAAAGAAGCGTCAGAATCATCAGAAAACTGCACCATCACTGCTGCCGATTTTACAGATGGGGAACTGAGGCACAGAAAGATTAAATGAGTCACCTAAGGTCATACAGAAACTCTACGGAAAAAGTAGAAACTAAACCTTATTCTCTTGAGTGACAGCCCAGTGCCTTAACTACCAAATCTTCCTTTCTTTCACAGAATTTTATTTCCTTTAGACAGTTGCTGTAGATTTAACAGGGATCAGAGTGCTAACCACAGAGAAATACACTGATATGAACAGCATTACGGCAGCACTCCAACACTGGAATAAGCAAACTATGATTTCATACCCACTTAGGGGAAATTTTCAATATGCTTTTACGCTGTTCCCATTTACTGCAGCCCCTTTAAGGTGATATAAAAGTGGAAAAGTGGTTTCTGTAGGGCCAGAAACTGCAAGATAGTGAGCTTTCTCAGCTTCTATCACAGACAGTAGGATCCAAGGCCATTCGTTCAGCAATGCATGAGCCTAGGTGTCTTATTTTCTGAATTCCTGTGCTTAGACATGAACACAGAAGCACTGGAATACAAGCTTTCCTTTTACTACAACTCTTTTAATTGAGTCAAATCCTAGTGGCTGCTGCCAAAACCAGGAAATTCCCACTGACTTTCAGCAATGCTGGGATTTATTTCAGGACTTTGTTAGTTTTGCGAGAAAATTCAGAGAACAGCAACAAAAGTAAGTCGGAAGGGATCAATTTATGAAGGAAGATTAGAAAGTACTGAATACACACACTTGGCCAGATGATAACAGAGGAGGACACGGTCTATATGCAGATGAAGGGGACACAGTATCAGAGAAGAGGAATAGCTGAGGGCAATACAAACGTAGTTTTAACTAAAAACACTGAAACTAAGTTAGATGAAAGGGAAGTTATGATGATATAAGTCTAAAAACCTTCACAGATCTAGATTACAGAATGATGAGAACATTCTTTGTCTTTATTTCTATTAAAGAGAGGTCTCTCTCACCTATCACTCACTACATCTGTGTCTGCAAATACGCACTGTGTATGTGCTGAGAGATCACCGTGATCCTCAAATGAGTTCAATGGTTTAAACCACATTCACAGTGTACTTTAGAAAATATTATCATCATTTTTAGCGTTCTACTCTGGAACATTTATGCCAATTTCCATCTTGTCAATCTTCAGTAATACTGCATCCCTGCAGGAGTTATTAAATCCATGCTTTATAGGAAATAACAAAAATGTCAGTAGATTCTGGAGAGGCTTGGAAATCCCATGCTCCCACAATGCTTTGAGGGCTTCATGAGGCAGCAACACGCCTGTGTGGAGGAAGAATAGTGGACAATTTTCTAAGGATCATTCAGTTAGAGAACTTAGAATGACCCATGGTTATTCCACTGAATTTGCTATTCAGGGAAGACACAAAGGATGAAATCCCAGCCCCACTGAAATTAAGGGCACAACTCTCCTGCCAAGTGGCATCCAGATGTAATGATGTGGCTTTACATTCCTGTTAAGTGTTACTGATGAGCACCTGATGGACGATGTTTTATAATCCAGATGAAATCAGCATCTGGCAAGCATTTACTTCACTGAGTACAACTTCACACAACCGTTAGCAGAAGTAAGGAAAGCAACTCATTACTGTACCCTGTGTGAGGTCAGGCTGGAAGGCAACTGTAGAAAATTCACAAAGGATTTGCATTCCTCGGTTTTTGTTTATGGAGATACCGCTTTTCTCCATATGGCTGCTGCAGTGACACCCATTTAATGGGTTGCGATATCTGGAAGTTTTGCATCATAAATATTTAGTGTGATTTATGAAACACAAGACATATTTTACTTGTCCCTTTATCATGCTTAAAGAGAAGAGTCACACAGCAGTATTTCAGATACATTAAAAGAAGTACCCTTCTGCATTTAAATGTCAGACTCTAACCCTAATTAAGATGACATTTCCTGCCACACACACTAAAAAAAAGTTTGATGATTAGACAAGTTACAATGTTCTACAGCTCCCTGAGACTGGAACAGGTACGATCACACTCTGAGCAAGTGCTACTGTTTACTTAACCACAGCTACAACAGGAAATTTAGCAGTGAATTGATAAATCAACTCTCCCAAGTTGATGAGCCATTTCCTCAAGACCACCACAGCAACCGCTGCTCTCAGTTTCAAACTGCACTAACTCACTGCGCATCTTGATGTTATATTGAATCTGAGGTCATGCAAAGACTTGTACAAGCTTCAGGGGAGGGTAAAATTCTGTGAACAAAGAGACTAAAAAAGGAGTATTTGGCCCAAAACATATATATATTTCATGTTCAAGTCCTAAGCAATTTGGCTACTACAATCGATAGCAAAGCAAGATTAGTCAAATTATGATGAGGCATTTCAAGTCTCTCTAAAAATGGTCTAGAAGTACTTTGCTGACACGGGAAGATGTATCGAGCCAGGCAAACCCGTATCACACAACTCGCCTCCCTCCTCAAACAGCGGGACTGAACGCGATTCCCTGCTCCCGAAGCACGCTTCTTGGAGGTACGCCCCAGCAGCACCCCAGCGTTCCAGAATATAAAATAAGGACCCCATATTTACATCTCTATGACTATATACACACACACACTTAAATAAATCACAGGAGCCATCACAGACCTTAATCACACCAGTGCTAATAGATAAACTATGGGAAGAGAATGCCTAGACTGATGTGCTGAATGGTACTGCCCATTCTTAATCAGGTACAACAAATCCCAGGGTCAAGTCCTAATAAATATTATTTAAGCGGCTATTACTGATGTTATATAAATCTACGTGAATTTCAGGATAAATAATATTTTAGCTGAGATAACTGCAGTAGCTGCTGACCAAAGCAAAGCCTCTCTTAAAGTACACTTAATACTTGGAATTTTAACTTAATGCATCTTTCTTTTGTGCATCATCTTTTTTGTACCCTAACTCGCATTCAAATGAATCTGAAAGCCTAGCAGAACTTTGTAAGGGTTTTGATTTTTTTTTTTTTTTTTTTAATAACTGTCAGTTTTCAAGATTCAGGCCATTCATAGTTATAGAAAAATGGCTGTTTTAATGCAACAGTGAATGACAGAATACCAAACTATCAAACACAATTCTTGTATTTTTCATTCCTGGAAAATTACCTCTCAGGAAGTGCTTTGTATTTTATGTTCTGCACACTAGTCCAATAGGGACTTTAAATCTTTTTATGACAATAATAGAAACAAAAAAGAAAGGAGAAAAGAAGTTAGGAACAAACACTGAATTCTTCTATGAAATAAATATACTGTTGTTAGTTGTCAGATCACATTAGAAAATCTTGATAGCAGCAGACATGAATCCTTCAGAATTTCAAAAAAACTGATCAAGATATAATTTAGATGTTAAAGTGAGATTTTAAAACAATGAAAAAACATGAGTTCTAAACTTTTTTTTTCAAATTAAGAATTATTTTTAAAATAAGTAAGTAGCATTACTTTTTATATTAAAAAACCAACACTTAGAAGTGTCCCAAACAAGCCAAGTAACTTGCTGGGAATAAATATGAATAATCCTCAAAAGACAACCACACTTCTAATGCTACCCCTCATGGAAGATTCCTTTATTATCACCATCACTTTCAGATTATAAAACCTAGTATAAGTGGAATTATCCTCTATTTCATTTATCCCTCCATCTCCTCCCCCCATCCCTGCAAAAAAGCACAGAGTTGTCCAAGCACTTCAGAAAAAAAATGCCTTTTCCCAGCTGTAAACATCCCAACCACTCCTTTTGGACAGGTATGTTCACTCGTTGAAAGACAATGAGTGATGACCAAAGTTCTGGACACTCACTTTCTTCCCTTTCCGTGGATCTGATGTTGCTGATTCCTGCTGAACTTTGAACCACCTGCAGTCAGTATTTTCTACAAAATGAAGCCAACTGTCTTTCTACACATATGCTCATTTTACAGGAAAGTCAAAAGATGAAAAAAATCGTATTCCAGAATACGTAACTTCCTTATGCGTGGAATGGTTTTCATAATTAAATTCGAGCCATTACTCAGTCAGAAAAGCAACTCAGTGAGATTTATCTATGTTGTTTTAATCAGTTGACCCTGTCCCATATGCAACAACATGGGTTTTCTGGAAGTCACTCAGATATTGATGGAAATACAAGATTTTGTTGCCCACCTGAAATCCTTTAATGCCTCTGTTATTTCCTCTAGTACAGGGATTTACTAAAGCCTGTAGGGACATGGTATTTAGCAAAGATTGACAATACAGGAACAGTGAGAATGGTCAGTAATAAAACATGCATGCTGATGAGTTTCACTGCATAATTTTTCTTTAAACTCTATACATTGAACGGGAATCCAATTACTACTTATTCAGCACTCCTGGTAAATGATACAGAACTGTTTAATTGGTATGACTGCCATCAAGCACCTACTGCACGGCCATCTTCATCTGCCTGCACGATGCACATCTGGGGACGAGCAAAGTGGCACTAACTGATGTTCTGTTCCTGACTCCAGTCTCAGAGTCAGTGTTTCCTGCTTTTTCTACTTCAGTACATTTCCCAAAGATATAATCTGTAAATTTAGAGAAATACTGTAATTTTTTCCATATTTTTAACTGAATTCCTGGTTTCTTCTGGCTACTGTATTGCATAATGCCATACCTAGTTTTATTAATGGATATGTCTGCGTGCACCTCCAGCACCTGTGGTAATGCACAGATTTCTAGATATATTATCCAAGTACTATGACCACTACTATGCTGATACTACATTTGTTGTAGACATTACACGTTTCTTTCAATAAAAGCCATTTTATGTGTGTAACCTGACACGTAATCACACACAAATGGGAAACTGCCACACAAGCTGCTCACCCTCCTCTTCTCCAAAGACACGTACTTTTGAGCAAATTCAAGAAAAACGGTGTAAGACTAGTAAAGGGAAGGAACTAAATATTTAATTCACTGGATTGGGGATTAGGAAAAATAATCTTTGATCTTCTAAAATTAGTTATGCCCTGTGCTGCATGCAGTTATACATAATATGCTGGGGAAGAAGAAAAATGTTGTTCTGTATCTATTTGGTGAGCGCATGGGAACGATGCAAAACTATGACACCCAGTGAGGAAGTTCTTGAAGACTGTTAACTACATATGGCAAAAGCTAAAAAACTTTCTTCCTCCTGCTCCTCAATATTTAAGATGCTCACAACAATGTCGGAATGGCATACTCGAGTCGTCTCTGGTTACCAGCACGTGATCCTGTTGAGGGACTTGCCCACGAGCTATACAGCAAAATTTTCAAGACTGTTGCAGTAACTTGGGCTTCAAAGTAGCTTCTGTTAGCAAAGAAACTACCAAGACTTTATCCTTGATGCCTTTAAATATTTGTACCAACATTTCAACCGCTGGTGACTCCCAACGTAAATGTCAAGAGTCCTCATTTCTCCCTAGTCCTGCTGGGAAAGAGGCTGGAGCTGGAATGAAGAATCCACACCATCGCCAGTTAGCAGTTTCCACTGAACAAAACAAAAGTTGATATGGTACGATTAGGCTACAGCAAAACAATGAGTACGGAAAGCAGTCCTGCTTATGTTCAGACAATTCAATATCCGATATTACTTTCCAGTAGGTTCCACATGACAATGATTTGCTTAAATGACGAATATTTAACTCAGTAGATGAATGCATTAGAAGCAGCTTGTGAAGAATGCTTTCAGAAAGAAAATGTGCTTATACACCTGTACGTATACAATGCATTCCTAAGAACTATGAACTACAACATGGGTAAACCTCTTTTCATTACAAATTTTCCCACAATGCCTGTAAAATTTCCATATAAGGTTTGATGGCTTCATAAAATCCGGATTTAAATTCAATCAATAATTGATCTGGGGGAATCTGTGGCATTATATTTCACTGTTGGTATGATCTGATTAAGCATAGCTGTGTTTGCTTACATTTGTGTTACTATAAATTAAGCCTGCTTTATTTTGGTACATGAACCATGTTATAAGAAATTGGACAATATTAGGAGGAAACTTCACTGCATGTGAAAGGTATGGAATTAAGAACCCTTCTTAATGTGACTTCTGTGCCTAACCAAAGGTTATAAGAGAGCTGAAACACCTTCAGGTATATGGAACTGGTAACTGGAACTGAAGCATGTACATATATCATAAATATACATATTTAGGGTCATTTTTCTTTCTCCTGAGATGTTTGTTCACTTCTCATTTCAGTAGGGCCTGAAATCATAATTAGGTTGCCAAGACAATATCCCATGAGTATAAGAGAATAATGAAATATCAAAGTGGAAAAACATAAAGATGTCACTGATGTTTGAACAGAAATGACTTTCTGATACGAAAACAAAACAAACCAATGTCAGTGTAAGTCTGTAGAGACAATGATACAACGGGAATGCAAAACTGTCGGTGCTACCGCAAGTCTACATTTACAACAACTTCCTCTATAGGAAAGAGCACAAGGCCAGGGGAAACCAATGAGATTTCTGTGAAGGCATCTGTCACCTACCTACTCCTCTCGAATCTGCACATCGGCACAGGGTGTGCCTGAGCAGGTGTGGATTGCACAAGAAGGGAAATCTTCCAGAGGGAGACCCAAGAATTCAGACAAATTTCTCATCCTAACATTTCAGTCTAAGACAATGCACTTAAGGAAACCTCCCACTGCAATGTGTCAACTGCCCACACCAAGGCTTCACTAGAGAATAATGCTTCAGGAACCAAACGCTGAAATAATGACCAGTTATGCCCAAGATACGCACAAACTAAGAGTATTCTGGGTTTACTGAGACACGAAGGCAGAGACAACTGGAGAACTGTCAAGCAGATAAACTTGCTTTGAATAAAAAATACCTTTGGAAATAACAGACATCAAAATAATGTATATTTGCAGTGGTTCTCTCTTGTTTTATATTCTAACTGTAGTTTTCAGGGTTGTGCAACACAAACAAGATAACTTACAAATCAAAGAAATTCAAACCCAGAATCACCTTCCATGATCAACTTTGCTTTATTGAAAAAAAATGGCTAATAGCACAGTGAAGATTCTAAGCACATAAAATCATATTACAGCTAAATTATTTCTACTTGACTTCCAGAACTGACTGAACCTCGTAGCAAAACCTAAAACTTAAGTGTTAAGTACCTACCAAAAAGGCGTGTGAGGAAAAACTCTTTTTGCTACTGTTTTTATACCCAGGAATAAGGAAGACTCAGAACACAAAGAATCTGAACAGTTTCAGAGCATTCTGCAAGTCAGAGAGAATTTTAAATGCCTTTGCAACCCAATCATATGGCTTATTTTTACTGGATATTCACATCTACCTTACAAGGAGGGAGTATTTCTCCTGCTTTTAAGCTACACGTCTGAGGTAGTTGCCACTTAGGTTTTTAAGAAACTCTCTTAAAAACTGATAAAAACTCTCACAGGATGCCATCTTGGGGAGAAGCTCAAGTAAAAGCTGCAATGAACGGAGCCCTTTAACTCCTGCTGTGCTGATGAAAGCTGCTGGGCTGTTCGGGCTGGAGACCTACCAGTACTGGAAAACCCATGTGGAAGTGAAAACCCTCGTGCCTCAGTAACTAAGTCCGGCACTCAGAAGGATTGGTGTTCCTCTGAACAAAAGGGAGCACGGGTGGGAGATCAAGGATTGCTTAAAAACATACTACACAACCATGACCATTCTGTATTTCACATCTTAGCAGACAGGGTCTCCTCAATTTTCAGCACATGTTGAAAGTCACAAGTGCTGTATATACATCTCAGGAAGCCAACTTTTGATATCAGTATATTAGTTTCATCAGACCCTCTTGCTTCCTATGGATATAAAGTATAAACTTCCAGCAGCTGTACCATAATCCTTCTCATCAAATATTTGGGCGACAGGTGGAAAATTGTTCTGCCAGCTGAGGAAGACAAAATCCATTCCTCCTGGCAATTTTCTGCAATGAAAACTCCAAAAAATGAATGTGCAATAAGTTGTGGAAATAAATCTAAAATATTATCACACAAAAGCAGTGTGCTCAGAATCTTTAGCTGAAAACTAACCCCGCTTATCTGAATTTTAAAGAATCTCATTTCTTCTTCTGTGTGCATAGGACTAGATATTAAGCTGGATGCTTCTACTTGAAACTATTAGTTATACACCTGGGTTTTTTTCCATTTTGCTTTGCTTTGAAATGCACTGTGGTTCTTTGACCATTGCTTTTTTTTTTTGCATGCATCAAGGAAGTCTGACAACAAATCTGGGAACCACATATTATCAATTTCATTTTACAGAAGGGTGAGCGGTCTGAAAATGGACTATGAGAATAAGAGCAAGCCATGAAGCTAGGAACCAAATGCCACAGAGCTGCGTTCCAGTACTCAGCAGAACCATGCTAAGCTGCATACACTATTCTGCTGCTATTTAGCAGGCTTTGGATGACATTGTCTCCAGTTTATTAGCAGGAAAGGAGAGTGAAAGTCAATATATAATCATGGAAATAAGTTGTCTTAATAGGATTAAAAAAATCAAGACAACACTTTTAAGTGTCTGTTCGTCTATTCGCTTTGTGAGTCCTTTCCTACGTACCTTAATGTCAGTGAAGCTGTAAAAGTTCAACGCTTTTCCAACAGTGATAAACCAGACGTGTAAGAGAAAGGCAGAGTCTACGACAGCCTACCCACAGACTCACCAGTGGTGAGCGGAACTGTCGGAGAACGACAGAACGACTTGCCACAGTTGTGAGCAACTGAGTGAGCCTAGCTTAATAATTCACCTCTCCTTGGCCAAAACCCATCATCGCTAACCACGTGCCCACTGTTTGTCCGTTAAAAGGCAAGTCAGTGTGTTAGTCTGAACCACCCATCCTTCTCACCGACAAGGAGCACACGTGGGGTCCCTTAACTGTAACTGAGCAGCAGAGCTGTACGTCCCGAAACCATTCTAATTTCTTGTATTTCTCTGAGCAAACTCTTTCTTCCCCTCACTTTTCACCAAACGGCAGCAACAACATTATCATCCAAATATCTCACATAGAATCCATTTGAGAAAGACCCCATGACATCATCAAAATTTTGCTGTGACAGTATTCTTTAAGAATATGAAGTACCATTCCTTTAGCGAGCAGGACTTCTTCCGCAGAAAGGATTTTGATGCTAATAGGAGTGAGGTCATTTTCTCAATCCTCGTTTATTCCATCTTCCTTCCCTTTTAATATCTTATGAGCTTTAGCTAAGGGCTGTATACTTGCCTTAAAGCTCATAGTCTTCATTTAATCTCTGTGCACATGGCAGAAAGCACAATTTAGTTAAATATATTTATCTATATAAAACGGGATAAAGTTTAAAAGCATCACACCTTCATCCACAAATTCTAACCTTAATTCTTCTCTGACTCTCTGTCAAACAACCCAAGTTAAAAGTACTTCTGCAGCTCTACACAGGGCTACGCTTTCACATGTTTAAGTGACTAAGACAAAACTGGTACCAGTTCTACAACTGCTCACATCCCCAACCCAGCTCAAGAACGGAAGCAGTCACCTTTCACCATCTCCACCTACTCTTAACCCCGACTATCAGAAACGATCAGCTCACTCGGTACTGCCAAGTCGCGGTGGGGTTAGCGAGCAGCCTCAGCAGAGCAACCAGGGAAGAATGGTATGTGGAGACCAGCTCCCGTTCACACAGCTCAGGAGGGTTCTTTTCAAAAGAGAAAAAAAAGAGAAGAAAAAAAGCCCGTTTCAGTAGCACCAATTTCCCTCTAGAATTTCATATTCGGCTGACATTGTTGTGCCCTCTCTTCAGCCATTTCATGAGAAGCTCACAGTTCAATGAAATTCGTAGAAGTAATTTTCCATAAACCACATTGTTAATGGGTTGCAGGAGGGTAGGGCATTTATTTTCACCAATGAGGATTAATATGTTCATAAAACATTAGTAGTCTTTTCTATGCCAACAGAGATGAATGTGTTATCCTATTGTAATCCCTTATGGATTCTAAATCTATTTATATCTAAGTTATACATATTTATTAAAATGATATATTGCATTTATTAAATATTAAGTGGATTACAAACTTGAAGAATCTTTCATACAGTCATACATTTATTTAACATCTAGATTTTTTTCTTTAAGCAGTATGCAAGCAATATAAATCTTTAAAGGAAGAAAGATTCTCCAGCATTCTAAATAGATGAATCTGTAACAAAAACTCTTCCAGCATGCAGTGTGCAAAGAGTATCATACTAGCAGAAAAAGTTTACTTAAAAAATGCTATGGGAAAATGTGTGGTAATACCAGAGCTGTACATGTAAAGATAATCAAATGGATGAGGACAATGATTGTATATTTAGCTAACAAGCAGGACTGAAAAGACCAAGACCTCAACAGATTACTGAATGACCTCAAAACAATCCTAAAATTCTCAGTATGTATCACACACCTACTATCACATGCCAAACACACAGGGTTTGTCTTAAATGCCAACAGCATTAGTTACACAAATTTTAACAACAGCTTCCTGGAAATATGTCATATTTATCAGGTGGCTGTAGGGAGAGAGGGGGAAGCTTTACTATCCCACTGTGCAGCCACACATTTCCAGATGGTGTAATAAGACCACCAGATGTGTCACCTTTGGGGCTGATCACTTTGGGATCAACAAATTGCCTTGAAGATTCAAGCTTTATGGTTGCCTAGGATACCTGACCTGTTTAAGGTGACAAGAAATGAACTCTGAATAAATTAACCAGTATCATTTCGCTAACTGATGTTCCATGTGCCTCAGAGGGCTGCCAGCTATAATGGTTGCCATTAAAAAGTCAAATATTTACTTATAGTTTCTACACTATGGAGCAGATCTTGCAGGCAGCTCAGCTGGAGAAAGTCACTACTACAATTTAGCACAGAAGCATAAGATAAAGCAGGAGATATAAAAGTGAGGGAAGGCTTCTCTGGAGTGCTCTCCTTGGATTTCCTGTATATTTAGATGATATCTCATATTTACACTGAAATCTATACACATCATTCTTTAGTAGACTGCTCTTTGGCACACAAAGGCAAATAAACCATCTTGCTAAAGTCTATGTTTAAGGGTTTTTTTAACCAAAGGACATTTTTAGAATCTTTAAATTAAATTTTCTGTTTACATATAAAAAAGTAGCTTTGAACTTCAAGTGCCTATGACCCAGAAAGGGAATGAATGAGACCAAACTAGAGCAAGGCTAAAATGCCCATTTTGATCCTCAACAATGACAGAGAAAAGAGTGGATTTTTTCCCATCTGTGAGAGTATTTGGGAAAGAACCCCAACAACTATTTTACTACTGATACTAAAAGTGCAGCAAATAAAAAGATGTAACTGCTTGGATTCCGTTCACCAACAGAAAGTGAATTATGTTAGGATAAAGTTAACGTGCTTATTAACATACAAGTCAAGGGGAAATGATCATAATGTAGGTAACTTGTTTTTAAATATCACCAACTCGTTTCTATTAGGACCCAGCAATTTGCAGAACATATTTGAGCCCAAATCTAATCAGATATACACTAACAGCTTTAATCTGCTGCCCCTCTTCCATGTTCCCACCCCCCAAAGACTGAAATCAGCTTTTAAATTATGAGGATGGGATTCTTCAGGTGCCAGTACTGCTCAAAAAATACTCCACCCCGCTTGCCCTCCCTTCATGGCAAGACTGTAATTATCATTGGTATATCTTTTGGGTCAGCTGTGCTGTGAGAGTAACTTCCATGGGAAAAACTAACCTGAAGTAAGCTAAAAACTCCAATTTGTCCCCAAATGATGAGCGTAAACTAGGATTTCTCCCAAGTACAATTACTGAGTTAACGTATCCGCTTATCGAACCCTGGCCCAAAATATAGTACCTGCTGACGCAAGTGCTTCTAGCTCAGCAACAAAGCAATAATAAATAGAATGAATTCATACCCAGTTCATAGTTGCACCTGTGCTACAATGCTTATTCTTAGCTACAGCAGCATTTTATTTACTGAATGAGCCACAGAGCTCTTTCCTCCAACTTAATTCACAGATCAATTGTCATTATCAAGGCTAAAGGCTTTGATGTGCCCAACTACCAATTCAGCTGCGCGAGGAGATGCTTACTGCAGATCTATTCACATCGTGCTTCAAACTGGACTACAGACAAGTTTTTGTTTTGTTTGCAAGCTAGTAATAAGGCTGCTGTACAACTGCTGATAATGTATTTAAGAAGAGGGGGCAAAAATAACCCACACATATGTCAAACTGCTCTTCTCTTAAAACTACTGCAGTATCAAAGCTGTTCTGCAGATAAATGTCAGTTTAATTTCTTTTGTAAATGTTGGAGGGGAAAAAAACCCCCACCTTCCTTCCTCCACCACCAAATGATAATGCTTAGAATTCCTGACAACAGATGCTGCATAACAAAGCACGTCAACATCTCCCTTGGCTGCCAGCACAGGAAAGATAGGCACTGCCTGTTCAGTGCTATGCTTACAGCCTCAGCAGAAACTCTGCCCAGCCTGTCCGTTCAAATTCCTCAAATCCCTGCATTCCAGTAAGAAAGGTATCGATGACCTTGTATTCTCAAACACTGAGGGCACCTGATTGGCATGGGAGCCAAGAACAGAAAGTAGCATACAACACCTTTGAAGCAGAAAAACAGAAGGATCAGGGAATCCTTATTTGTTCAAAGACTGATGTTTGCAGGAATAAAGTAGGATTTGTCTTCAGCTACAACACACCTCAAGACCGAGTTCCTAAATATGCAAACATTAACAGCAAGGCTTATTATTTCTCAATTCAGATAAAAATAATGTTCTTTTACAAAAAAGGATGGAGATGCTACTTGAGATTTTCAAAGCCTTCTATAATTGGACATTTTCATATTAAAAGTTTCATAGCTAACATAGGCTCTTCTAATCCACTGTATCCAAAGTTACACTGCTAATTACACTTACATGCAGCTACGCCATCTTTTGTTAAAATTCCTGTGGTACTCACTAAAGTCAATCCGTTGCCCTTAATTCATCCCAAGAAAGTAGGAGAGCAATTCTCTTCAGAAGTCATAAAAAATTCCTTAAAACATGTTAATAAGCACAGACTTTTCAGTGCACAAAGCGTTCACTAGCAAACACTCACCCTTTATTTTTCTAGTCACATTGCCATTAAATAACAAATATGTTCCTAGTACTGACAAATACAACTTCCTGAAGAAATGGATTAAAATGAGAAGATGACTCCCTAAATTAACTCATCAGTTACTAAAAATTTTGTTTCAGCTAATAAAGTAATGTTCATTCCTGCAGAAGGCAGTATTATGCTTATGATGAGACCTGGGTTCAGTTAATCTTAATTACTGAGACAATGATATGGAAATGCTCCTTTGTAAAAAAACATAAGCTAAGAGAAACACTTTTGATTCTTCCAGCCTAAGGTGAGGAAGCAAGCTCTTAAAAGATATGTCCTTTATTTTAATGCCGATAGCTTTTGAGATCACTGCAGTAATGCACCTATTCAAACACAATTTAGGAACACTCAGTAGCCAAGAGTAAGACATCACAGAGTAATTCTCATCAACTGAGTCTTAAATCCCTAACGATCCAATTAAAATTGGACTAAAGAATGTTGTAGTTATTTTTGCGTCTTCAGGTAACTCAAACTTAGTAAGAAAATAGGTATCATTAGGTATTAATATTCATCATTCTAACTATAATGTACAGTGCACAATTTAGATAGGAGTTTAGATGGGAGGAATATTAGATTTCCAAATTCCTCTGAAATACAGAATAGCAAATCATGGATTAGCTGTACTTGCAAGCATTTCCATTCCTTGTTGCACTTTACACAAATTAGAGGAATGAACTAAATTTAATGACGGATCTTGCTTTTCTGAAATTTAGTTTATTGTGATTGGGGGGAAAAAAACTTTATATCTAAATAACAGAGTTTTGGAAGCAAACATTTATGATGCTTTTCCTTATAAAAAAATTAGGTATTTCAAATACTATCCAGTTTATGAAATATCCAGTATCCCTCATAATGGGAAAGATCCAATTAGTAGATGTTTTCTACATATGTAGAGAGACTTGAGTCATAGAGGTTTTTTGGATCTTTCTGTAAATTCCAATCAAAGCAACAAGTGACATTAACATTTTCAAATATTTTAACATGTGTGTTTGCAGCAACTAAATGTAATATAACACAGCGGGGGAGAAAAGCCAGTGCTATGGGCACTATAGCAATCTTTGTGCTTCCACGTTAAAGGATAAGTCTGTATTGGCTATTAATTTTATATCTAGATATTTTTTCAAGGCATCCCCCTGCTTCAAACATTTTATGCAATAGACACATGACCAGCTGCACCAGCTAAATTAAACAGAGACAGAAGTGGGACAAGGACATCATAAAATACACTTTTTACAGTTTATTGGTATAAGGGCACTGCAGACTGGTCAGTTCTCCATTACCCACTGCCATGTACTGGTCACTGTCCACCCACAGCACTGTCACCCTTGCTGCCAACCCGATCCATCTGCATAAGTACTATCATTCAAATCCTGAAACTGCAGTTCAGATGAAAACCCCAAAGGACAATCCAGAAAACCAACACACACTCCAATATTCCTGGGCTCCCTCTCCAATTAAAGAAATCAATTCACCAAGTCAGACGTAACAGGGGAGAAAAGATCAGGCAACACGAGGAAAAAGAAACAACAGGAAAATTGCTCAGGCAGGAACACTGGACACAGTTACTAATGTTTCAAATTAGCACTAGTTACCTCCATCCAACTGTACTCATAACGCACACTACAAGTGAAAAATATACAATATGCTCTCAAAACCAGATTGGCTTGTCACATCCACATCTGCTGAAATGATACGTTTTCAACAACATCTGGCAGTTTCTTCTTAAGCCCCAAAGGAAATGGAACCCAACTAACCTGTGGTCTTTACTCTCATTATTTCCTATGGACTATGCCAACTTGATCTGGAGTTGGACGCCTGGATCCATTACACACCCTCCTCTGGCTCCTGGGTATCATGGAACCTCTCCTCTCAAAAAAGACAGCCTCTACATTCACACGCTTCCTAACAAGAGGTAACCAGTTAACCGGCTGAAAACTGGAGGCATTCAATGCCGGGAGAATTGCTGTGTTTGCTCACCTTAACATCACTGCTCTCAATGGATAATCTTATATCAATCTGGGGTTTACTATTATTCTGCTGAAAATATTCTGTAGCTTTATTGGCTGGTTTAGGCCAATACATCCGCAATGTCATAGCCTACAGTAAGCAGATGTGCTCTGCAGATTCATGATTTACTACAGAGAATATTCTCAACTTTAATACCTCAGTGAATTTCAAGGTATGACTGGGTCTGTTTTCCTACTCAGCTTACAGTTTCAATAGATATTAGTAAAAGATCTAATCTCCATAGAATATGTACTATCTATACACATATGTAATTAAGTAACAAAAAGCTTATGAAACATCACTTTCATACAGGATTCCAGAATCTTAAGTTTTACACATAATAAGAAAAAAGAAAACCACACACAGAAAAGGCACTACAGACAGAAAAGATTAAAAAGATGCATTTATGAGAATACAATGTGTTAGCATTGCCCTCCCTTTTAGAATTAACTGCTATCCTAACCTCCATGCAACTAAAATTGAAATAGTAAAATATTCTAGCATGCTGTAATATTATATACATAGACCTGTGAGGCATTTAAATTTATTTATGTTACTATAGTTCTCATAAGCTGTTTTCTGCACTAGAACATGATAAGATTTCTGTAGTGCCCTCCAGTTAATTGTTTGAATAAGTATTTTCCAATAATTCTTTCATTCTTCTTCTTATAATCAGATAGCTTTTCCTAAACCCTGGAAGAATTTAAGCAAAGATATCCTACCTGAAACAGGGAGACTAAAACCTTTTCAGTGTTCTTGAGTCTGTCAATCTTAAATATCCTTTAAACAGAAAACCTAAAAAGTCGCTCAACAGCCATCATCATCATGCAACACAGGCTGGAAACCCCCAACAGATCCCCAGCCCAAGAAAGCTGAGTTACTGAGGGACTGGTAACGCACCTCCAGGGCAACCACCTCCTCTCCCCACACCACGGACTGTGCGGCCACAAAGCAACAGTCTCGGAGAAACGTACCCGCTTTGGAAGGGAGAGCAAACTCCCCGCCCAAGAGCTGTTCCTGCTCCTCAATGAGAGACACTCACAACAAATGTTTCCTCCCGTGGGCCTTAACAGCAACCAGAACCACTTCACCTTTTTGACTGGCTGAATCAAACTCAAAATCTGATAAACTTTTACAGAAACTATCCACTATCAGCAGAAAAGAACAATCTGAGACATTCCAGATCACAACTTTGGCAGATAGCTGGTTTAGCATCTCCTACCAAAAACAAATTTCTGTAATAACTTGGCACAGAAGAATTTCTCATTCAGTTGCTTACCAATTTCTTAAATAATTCTTTCCCCCCTTGCATTTCCCTTTACAGTGAATCAGAATCCAGGGGTGGGAACAGTCAAGTGTGATTCTGACTGAGCCACAACTCTCACTCCTCGGTTTTCTGTAACTTTTGCTACCTGGCAGCTCCTGTCCTAATCGTGACCTTAAACTGCCTGTTTATTCAGCTACCGGTGGCGGAAGAAAAAAAAGAACCCCAAAACAAAGCAAAAGAGAAAAACAAAAAAAAATCCATTTGAAAATACTCTCTCTCAAGAACCTCCTACACTAAACGCCCCTACAGCTGACAGTTTTGTGCAGTACAAATATTAATAATTTTCAAAACCTGACATTTTCTGAATCGCACGCTACTTTGTGAAAAATCTTTTTTATATCCTGCTCCACGCTGCTTTTCAAAGAGAAGGGCATTTTAGGCTTTGACTGCTTTTGTCATGTTAAAGACCTAAAAAGATTTACAGCTGTTGGCTCTGCAGCAAATTGTTCATGCTGCAAACATGCACTTTTGGGTGAGACTGGCAATCCAGATTTGAACAGATTATCCATTTAGGCCTATCAACTACATTCTCTTGTACAGGAATCTTTATACTGGCATATACACACCTTGAAGAAATAAAATTCATGACCTTTTTCCCCTTCCTCCCCTCAACCTTCCTCCCCTCAAATGGCTTGAAGTATTCACCAGTTACAGCTTACCCTTGCACGAATTTCATTGTTTTCAACTTTGTCTACCCACGCAGTTTCAAGCAATTTTACTCAGTGCTGTACCTTCTGATCTTTTACAGTGCAGGATGCTTTACAAAGAAGCCTACAGCTGACCACTCTCTAATGCAAGCTCTAGAATCTAGACCCTTTACTGATGTTACAAATTCCTGCATTTTGGGTAAGGAAGCATGAGCCCCCTTAGTTTCAGCATTTCAGAAAGTGCCGGGCCAGCATCCTGAGAGCATACCTCGTTTATCCTCTAAGCAAGACTGGAAGGAACTTTGGCATGGAATTTTTGGTTGATTTTTAAAGGAATATTTTTGCTTTTTCTTTTTTTGGATTCCATGAAATTAGAACTTCATCTGCTATTGCTCAGTTAACAACCCATATTTCTTTTCTGTATGGGAAAAGAAACACCATGACTCAAAACAGTTTTTCTGAAAGATAAAATGCTCTAGGGAACGATGCCACAGAGTGGTGATTTTCCTTAAGTCTTGGTAAGGACTGTATTTCTCACAGAGGACAATGCAGTCCCCTCAGATTCCAATTCACAGTTCAATTTTTCTAAACTATACTTCTTGTCCAACAATACAAGACATTACATTCTTCTTAACTTATCCTAAAATTGCTGGTAATTTTTATGCTGAACAAGCCCAATGACTAAATCAACAAAGCACCCGTTGTACGGGGCTTTTCATGCCATTACGAGCTGGACTATTTCAATTTTGAAGTGGAGGCTACTTTATGGCTTGAGAGGCAGCATCGTTATATGTAATGCAACCTACGAAGTGAAGTACTAGACTGAATCAAGAATAGGTCAGAAATATAGACTCTGGTACTGAATGCTGTATATTTTTACAATGCCCATGACAGGCATGTATAACCAGCCTACCAGCCATACCTGATAACAAACCACTATTTTTTTTTCCTAACAGGGGAGGGGAAGAAGGGTAAATGGCCACCTTTGTGCACTCACAACTCAAAAGCTGCTCTCAAAACAAAAGACAGCAATAACATCCCAGAATACTTCAATTTTTTTTCCCAGCATGTCAAAAATTATGGAGTATGACATTAAAATCCATCTCCTTCAAACTCCACAAACATGATACTTAAAGTCAATTTCTCAACGTTAAGAGACATGGTGCTTCATTAGCTGTAATAAATGTCAACCTTCAGTTAACAATTTGAGGGATAACATACCAATTACATGGACAGCTGTTCTCACTGAAGTCCAGTACTGCTGGGGTTTTGTTCTCACTGGCAGTAAAGCGATGTCCTGGTGAGGGACACCATGAAAAACAGGAAGCTGATCCAACAATATTCCCCTAATCCATTCATTTACCATTTAAAGCAGCAGCACATATTTATACCCTGCAATCACTGGTTGCATTTCTATTCAAGTACTGTTTATCTGATGACTTCTAATTATCAGTCTGCAAAAGGAGAAAAGACGCTACATTTCTAAGACAAATATCAGCACAAAAATCTTAAAGTGAGGCTGGGTTAGTTTCTTCATCATTATGAAGACATTAAGTGGCTAGAACCTTCTTTTCCTGATACTGTATGAACAGCTAAAAATAAATTCAAACTGATGACAGTGAAACAGCATTAAGTTTCCAATTTAGCACAGAACAGCACTCATACTGCTTTTAAAAAGTCAATGAGATATAAGCACATGCTTGACTTACAACTTATGCTTAACTCATTTGCCAAGTTGAGTTAATCTGAAGAACGGCATCCTATCAGTGATTGATGCCTTTGACCTCCCTAAAGCTGGTATCAATTTATGACAGGATATTTAACTCTTAAATAGGATTTTGTTTAAATACATGAATGAGAATTGGAGTCGATATCATCCTTCTGTACGCCTCTCCCTTAGAACACTTAGGATCAGCAGCATGGAAAATGGCACTGATGAAACAGGCTCCCTGCAACTTGTCTGCGCTCTAATACTTGACGTTCTTATTGCTTCCCAGCTTGATCCCATTGATCTATGTCACGGGAAACAAAGTGAAACACAATACAATATATAATACACAGCATATTCAAAAAGACAAGTACCTATTACAAAAGCATGGCAAATCTGTTCTGATGCTTAAAAACCTCAGTAAATTTGTCACACACAACGAAGCAGCTCTGCTAAATCAACAAGTACTCACATGGTTCACATTGGGAACTGAGAACAGAAAGAAATTATACTGATAACAATCTTTTTATTAATAATATACAAAGTCTTTCCTCAAAATCTTAGGTAGCGTGTCAGAGACAAAGGCATTTTCAGTTGGTTTTTTTTTTTCAAAGCAGAACAAAGTGTAGGTTTTTATCTTCCCTTCTAAATGCCAACTGATCCTAAAAAGTCTCACAAACACTACTGCTGCTTTACCTTTAATAAGTAAAGGCTGTTGAACAAAAATACATCGCCACAGATCCGTGACTCACTGAACCAAGTCATAAGAGATGACACTGACAACAACATACTGTTCACATCCATTTATTCATTCAGTCAGTCTCCAATAATGTGGTAACCGAGTACCTTCCAAAAGCATGACTGCAGTGAATTTCCCTCTTACCACTTTGTCAGCAGGAGGCAAGCCTAATTGCTATTATTATTATTACTTTTTTTAAGGAGAAAAAAGGAAGTAAAATAACCATAAAGATCTCTATTCAGATAGGGCAAGGTCTTAAAAAAAACAGTCATGCAACTATAGAAAAAAGAAATTAACTGAATGCTATGTTAAAAAAAAAGTCATTCTCACTGAGATTCTGATCAGATTTTTTTTTTTGTCCTTAACATCACAGAAAATTTTCCAAGACAGTGAAGAAAACAAAGCATTTAAATTCTTAAAGTCTGCATACTTGATTTATATTTGAGTTTCCTTTTAAGCTTCAGTAACATTTCCTTCTTTCTGTATCTTCACAGTGTTGGAGAGCTCCATAAATATATATGTATACATAAATATTTTTTTTAATTATTTCAGAAAAAAAAAAGTACCCAACACTGGCCTTATGTATGAGGCAAAGAGATTAGGTTTCAGTTTCTGGCACTTGTCAAAGAGAAAGGGAACGTGGGTTTGAACAAGTACCGTTTCTGAGCTTCAGTTTCTGATCTGTGAAAGGGCACGTCTCTTCCTTCATCCTCCGTGCTTTTTGTGTTGCAGTCTCCTCACAGTAAAGCGCTCTTGTCAGTACAATGGCTTGTATTGCTTAACACAGCATACTGTAATTTAATTATGTTTGGAAACTACAGCATACTGAATGAGAAAAGCCATTATAGCAGTAAGAAAGAAAATGAGCACCACAGAGAGAACAGAACAAATAATAGGCAGAAGTGCAAAAAGCACATATTTTGAAAAATAAGGACTTGAGTGGGGATTTTTATTGTGGTTTTTGAAAGCTGGGAATCTGCAGCCAGCTTTCTAATTAACACTTCCATCGGTGCTGCTTGTGAGCTATGAACATAGATATAATGTTGGATCACATAGCTGCCAACGTTCTCATATTGCTTCCTCCAACAGTTTCTGCAAGTATCTAATATATCCTCAGACATAAATAATGAGAATTCAATCACAGAAGTATTTTGAGCCTTTTCACCAAACCAGCAAGTTAAGTAACAAAAAGAACTTGCGTTTCAGTAAGACTTGAGAACTTATCCTGTAGAACTGGTGCACACAATACAATTCCAGCATAGGAACTGCATTTTGGAATGGAAGTTCCTGACACCGTGAGCAAGGTAAGCTGGGTGCCCGTCCAGCCCAGGAGCTGCAGCAGGGCCTTGTGCTTCACAGTGCACACTAGGAAATCAGGAACTGAAAGAGAAACTGAAGGGAGGTGAATTGAAGGGGATTTCACACAAACCTCAGCACATCGCTGTCTTTTTGGAAAAGTCACAAAACTATGGATTTCGGGCAGAAAAAGGGGAAAAATAACCCCCAAACTGTAGCTTTTGTACATGCTTAACCAGCTAGATGGAAACACGTACCACTCCAAACTATTACTTTTAGCCAATTTCAACATTAGAGGGAAAGAAATGGCATCTCTTTGAATCTGCCAGCCTACAATCCCCCTCACATGTTTAGGAGCACACAGACATGCACACGGAACACACTGAGACTGGCACCCGGTATCCAGTAAATCATCACAAACTGGGTTTGGACTGCCCCAAGCCCTCGCAGCTACGTTTTTTCCTTATGTTTTACGAAAAGCACCAAGAAAACTGGAATTATTCAAGAACTGTGTTCAGATGCTCCATGAACAATATTCTTTTCATAACTGCACAATGATAAAAATCACTTGTTACTTCATGGCTGAGTCATCTTCACTCCAAGAAAAGCAGTATTATTAACCTAGTATGTTTATCGCCAGCTCTGTGATTGAAAGCCCTTTTGTTCCAAGACTTGAAGATTTATTTGTCAAGTCTGACAGCTCTGATGTAGCCTTGCCGTGAACGTCAGTGTCTGAAAAGGAATTTATAAAATCATGAGCTGTAGGAAATAGCCAAAATCATGGCAAAGTGTGATATTTGAAATGAGGAGACAAACTAGATAGCTAGATAAAAATGTGCATTTCCATAAATAATGACTCACTAAAAAGATATGAAAGCATTATGGAACAGTGAAATGCTAGATCTCACATGGTTAACATATACTTTATAGATTTTTATAGAAGATACACATATCTAAATTCCATCTAGACATCTTTCTTTCCAGATTTTGAAAAATCAACAGGTACAAACAAGACACAGACATTTACTGTGAAAGATAAGATACAGTCTTTGCTCTTGCCTGTGTAGTAAAATTAGTGGTGTTACCTGAGGCTGAATTTAAATACATGAGTTTGGAAAGTAAGCCCTTGGTATGATTAACCTTATCACATTTTCATAGCACTGTATTATGACATGTTTTAAGTAATTTTCTTAATCAGAAAACTCCACAGTATATTGTGAAAAACCTAACCTATGGGCACAGCCAAACCCGTTAAGCATTCAACTAAATCAGGATCTAATCAAAAGCAAATAAAACAACTTTAGTAGATTCACAACACAAGAAGTCAATGCATAGATCCAAAGGAGTGTTATAAACTGGGTACTCTTACCAGTAACACTTGGTAACATACCTGTGTACATAACTATCTCACAGAAGCAGAGAAATTATGGGCCAGATCCCTCTCTGCTATGACGTTGTGGAGCTTCGTTTAATTCAGGAACCGAATACACAAATCTTTTTATTATCCACAGACAGGCTTATAGATTTATATACATCTATAATTGGCTTTAACACCGGACTTGACATTAAATCTGAAATCTGTCAGAATCTCCATTATGAGACATACACAAGCTCGAGTGTAATACAGCAGTGAGAGAAGCTGCCAGGACTCTACGTATCTAGCTGGACTTGGATACTCTCCAATTATACCAAAAGCTGTTTTGTCAATGCAAGAAGAATAAATCAGAGAAGATGTATTTCACCTTTTTGAAAGCCAAGCAATCAGCTCATCCATCATCTTCCATCAGTGAGAACTTTAGTAAATAGAAGCAGAATAGGAGTCGATAAAATATGCTTAAATACCACCCAGGTCTTTACTTGCTGTGCTTTTAATTTGGTAAATAAATGCCTTCCGTCGGGCACACACCCTGGAGTCTTTGCCGTGACGCAGATTAAGTGCTCTGTTAGCACTGCATTGCTGAATGGATCTCAGAGGTATAGCTAACTATAATGGCCTTGAAACATTCAGCCTAAATCTCCCTGCTGCTTAATTTCAAACATTAAAAGGTGCATGTGGGGGTAAGAAAACTCCAGAGTTAAAAATATAACCCTTTTTATGGTTTTATTTAATCTGTTAACTACACAAACAAGAAATGTGTGTCTTACAGGCAAGAAGCAAAAGTGTAGTAATATCCAAGAAATCTGGTAGAATATATTGTTAATTAAATTGAGTTTAGCCCCAAAAGGCACATTCTGTCTCTTTTTTGAGGCTTAATTAAGAATAATATCAAGGGGAAAAAAAATCACCATGAAATCACCACGTATGAATTAAGTGGTATGGGCAAGAAAAGGGGTTTTCCATTGCAAGAGTTCTTAGATGACTGCTGGCATTTTTTCATTCTGGTCATCTTTTTATTGATCTGTTTTTAAAGTAATGCATACTAGATAGTGAATATTTAATAAGTTTTAATTATGTTGATATAAATCTAATACTGTGTCCATAAAATGAAGTAAAATATGAAAAAGGATGCACAAAGACTTGATTTTTCAACAGTGCTCAGCATCTATGGTCATAGCTCCATTTCAGAAGAACTCAGTACCAACTTTGAAGAAAAAAAAACCCAACAATCAAGCAACAATTCACTGTATTGAGCCTATGCAATATTTCAAACAAATCAGCCAAGAGCCTGGTAATGAACAACTAAATTGCAGATATTCAGGTCAGAAAATGAAATCATAGTTGCTGGGATCATGAAACCTATTCAGACTTTGGTTGACTGAACTAAAAATGTTTGCATGTGTTGCTTTTTTGATTTTTTTTTTTTTTCAAACTATTTTCCTGTTGGACAAATGCCGGATTTTTACGAGATAAAGAACTGATGTGATTAGCCATCTCCGGGGGACTGGTGACCAGACCAGTGCCGCCCTCCCTCCATTTCCAGACAATGAACGGGGGTGGCGAGCTCCCTTTAGATCACACCAGAAGTCAGAGGCAGTAGAGTAAGAGG
The DNA here is from genome assembly GCF_031877795.1 of Strix aluco. Classification (NCBI taxonomy): domain Eukaryota; kingdom Metazoa; phylum Chordata; class Aves; order Strigiformes; family Strigidae; genus Strix; species Strix aluco. Next base: position 5,783,251 of record NC_133958.1, on the reverse strand, counting down.
AAGCAGAGAAGCCCAGAAATTAAAAGGGAAAATGGTAAAGAGAAAATTAGTTCTAACCTCTATCTACCAAAACAAAACAGCAACTACAGTCTCTCCAGTAAAATGATTTCTTTGAATAAAGAAAGGATGGTGGACACAGGATGGTAAAGGAGGAAGAATTTATTTCTATTCAAATCCAAATTCAGTAAGTAAAGAAGAGATGCTGACAAGTGAAAACATCTCTTGTAATAGATGCACAGGATTGTTTCTAATGTAAAGAGAAGTCAGCACATGGTGACAATACATATGCAGCCAATAAGGGATTTTCACAGTGAATTCACAGATTTTGATGGACATCCCATGGGCTTTTAACACCAATTTATTCTGAGATTAGGCTTAGCAAAACTGCCAGACATATGCTATTTGTAGAATCTTGTTTCCTGCCGTTTAAATGACCTTTACTATTTTTTACTAATGTTTGCCTCTAATCCACGTCTGGCATAATACTGAATTATTAATCACAATGCCTGAAATCTGTGCAAAGGCTATTTGAATGCCAGAATGCACACTGTATGCTCACAAAGGGAGGCTAAGAAGAGGTTAGATCCCTTGAAGGCCACAGCTACAGGGCTCTTACTATCGCAAGAACAGTAAAACAATTTGTATAGTGGAGGACAGAATGCATTATTTTACTTTTTCTCTGGACGTGAAGGAATCCATTATCTATGCCACTTCTTCAGTTAAGAATTTTACAGAGGTGAAGAGTAACATTTGGATTTGGTTGCCAAGACTGGGCATAAGAGTAGATTAAGCCCCTTTTTTCTCCTGGTATTAAACAGCCTATCTACAACTTATTTCTAGGGTAGAAAGAGTTTTACTTGCAAAATTACATTGTAATTGTCACAGGGTGGAGGTGATAATTCAGTATTAGCTGACAGGACAATGCCCTAGGAGAGCACATAAGCGTTTATACATCAGCAAAGGGCATTCAGCACAGCACAAGACAGAACGCCAAAGAAATAGGCCGAAGGAGGAAACAGCAACACTATCAAGAGAGGATTTATCTAAGGGATTTCTACAGTTGATTAGCATCACCCACCACAATAGAAGTGCTCTTCCCGTCCCCCTTCCTATCACACTGCAGCTGCTTCTGGCCCTGGCATGTAATGAGATGAAAGAATTCTTTCTGGAATTGCATAACCAAAATGCAGAAGTGTCTTTGAAAACACACAACTGCTTAGTTTCTTTATATTGCTGGCAGATTTCATACATAAATTAGCTGATGTTATGGATGCTTCGAGAATAACTTCTTTTTATTCCCCACATGCTTTCCTATTATGCTTAGTAATGCACTATACAAAACACACGCATTGTCAAGCACCATAGGGAAAAGTAATAAAAGTATCAGTAGGGAAGTAGCAAAATGAGGAAAAAAATGTTCAGCAACCTTTAATGAGGTCCTTCTGGTCTCCAGCTGAAGCTTCTAAGAGCAAGGCAGGGAAATTCCCCCCCCCCCTTTTTTTTTTTTAAATTAAAAATCCTCAAGTAGAAATTTGATCAAACTTCAATTTTTTAAAGTAACAACAGACTGTTTCTTTTGCAAGTGACTTTGATGTCAAAGAGTAATCTAAATAACAAATCCCACCTTTCTCATTTTATGTTTCAATTTGAAGTTCTGAATTTTAAATTAGTCTTATATTTGGAATAGAGACAGTCATACTCTGGTTTGCTCTTTCTTCCTGGTTCAAGAACAGGAATTTTCACCTGAGTACAACAACTTCCTAACTGGCAGTGGCATCTGCTATGGAGTGAGACATGTGTGTTTTGAAGACAAAAAGAATAAAAAGGAGGACCATAACACCAGTCTCCTGGCTGAGTAAACTTCTGTATCCTGATAAGCTTGCCCACAAAGCTACAGAGCAGGCACTTACTCTGTTTTTCAAAGGACAAGTCAAGAGAATAGCTGAGGCTATAAAACGTGACACAGAAGATCAGGTCAAAAAAATGTAAGAGGCACCCTTGTCTCTCGGGTTACTGGGGGCCAGTGACTGTAAAGTGCACTTGAGTTTCTGCAGAATTTCTGTCTGAAAATGCTGCTTTGTTGAAGCTGCAACTCTTGGGTCAGGAATCAGCTCTTTCCCCTCACCTGATGGACCTGTTCCAGTTGAACCTGTTCCACACTATATCGTTAATAAAATATGAATTGAGCAAGCGAAAGAGGTGGCTATTCCAGGTGAGGCAAGTAGAGGATAAATTCAACTTCTCCACATGGCAAGACAATACCCCAACCCCTGAACTTCTCATTATGTTGCAGTGACCACGTGGCTTTTTGTGCTATTGGTTTGTAACACAGGCTCAGACAGAGCCCTCTAGACACTGCTGTGACCCTGTCAAGCGCCAGACAGGTCAGGCCAAGCAAAAGAGAGTAGATACAGCTATCGAGTATTTCTTGCACTTGAAACAGGACTCGTTGCTTCCCATCACGCAAGGCAAATACCCCTCGCAAAACACATGGACTTGATTCAGCAACACAGGCTCAGCATCTGCATCTGCAGTTGGATGACAGATTTCCTCCCCTTACACACTAGAAGTTCTTTCCCTCCCTCAGCACCTCCTCTCCTGATGCTCCCTTGAACCATTCCTCCTCTCCTGCTGTTCCACAGAACCTTCCTCTTTGCCTTCTGTTTGTTCTTTGATCACCTAAAACTTGTTATTCCCCCTGTTCCTTGTCCCCTGGAAAGCAGTCACACTCACAGCACTTTTTATGTCTTTTTAAAAGCAATATAAATTTTTATCTCTTCCTCTGCAGTGATATAAACAGGAAAAGCTAAACATGGATGCTCTTAGGAGAATCCTGATGGCCTGGCCCAGTTTGTTTCCCAAAAGTCACATTTTATGGAGCTATATTATCACTGTGAATTATCACCTTGTGGTGATGACACAGCAGGTAATAAACCCCTTCCTATTGCCAGGATAACAGTTGGGAGCTATTAAGGAACAGGGGACATAGAAACGGTGGGAGCGCAAGAGAAAAAGCACGCAAGGATTGCTGCCTTTTAATATTCATTACTACAAAACTGAGGCACATAAAGACATTTTTTAAACTTCTCAGATACTTCTGACAACCTATGACGCATCTGGAATTAAATAACCCACAGTTCTGTGAAAGCGCTGCCAGTAACGGGTGGGTCAGTGGCAGCAACGCTGCCCCCTCGGGCAGGGAGATGGGGAAGCAAACTGCGTGTACCCGCTGGGGCTGCACCAAAACCCCGAGATTGCTTTTGGATGGTCTGGTACAGCCACGGAGCGTGAGCCACAGAACAGAAACAACAGAAGGGACAATAAATGCGATGTACTAAAGAGGAGGAGCTGACAGCTGGCCAGGGCCTCCTTCTCACATGCTCCTCTCTGGAGTGCCAGGTACCACCAAACCTACTGCCGCCCTGCTCACTGCTGCTTGGTTAAGGATGCACAGAAACAGCTACCACAAACCTCCTGGCCTTACTTTTCCAAGGATCAAGTGCCCTCAAGTGCAATGAGTCAGAACTTTATTATAGCAGGATTAGGAGAAAAGGCCAACACAATGCTCAGCTTCAGTATCTACAACTCAATCTATTCCCTAGAGTAGTATTTCTCCTAGAGTCCACATGCCTGAAGACAATTTTGAAACCTGACATTTAATGCTAGATGAAAAACTGTATTCTCTCCCTTGAATAAAAGAGTTTCTTAAAAGGAAACAACTAATTTGAAATTACATTTTATTCTCTTGCACATAAAACTGTTACAGGTTTTCAAGTGGCTTCTGATAGCTGCTGCTTATATGTCAAGATAATTTCTCACCATTTTACACTGGTTTCCCTTCCAAGGCAAGAATAGTTACTCTGCTTGCAGCACACAAAAACTTGTTCTAATTGGGTTTGCCATCTTTTTTTCCTTATTACATTCCTTTTCTAAATATCAATGTTACAAATATTTTTCCACACCTCTTACTAACTCTTCTTTGCTTTCACAGGCCATTTCATGTCCCTGTCATCTGGCTGAGAAGCAATGTCTCCCCACGTATGCCACAGGACTTATTCACAAAGAAACCAGATTTTCCCACCTATGGAATGGCACCACCTGTCAGAAGGACAGAACAGACAGGAGGAAGTGGGACGAGACCCTTCTGCTGCGATCTATCAGCTCGGAGCTGCTGAAGCCCCAACTTCAGACACTGAGTTAGGCAGTATCTGCTTTAGAGCTGGCACGCTTTCACTTCTGTCGACTCCGCTGTGGGATGATCATGTTTAGCAGAAGCACAGAACAGACAGTTTAAGGCTTCTAGCAGGATTCAGAGTTCATCTATCAATGCTCTGTTGGCAACTGCAAAACAGCTCCTGTCTGGAAATCATATTCTATTTAGTTTAAGCACGTTACCAGGTGTATCAGACTACGTGTTTATTTTTATCTCAGCATGCTTTTCCTTATTCTATGTTACCCTGTTATTGATGACTGGGTAAAAGTGTTATGTCTTTAAAATAAAGACATCGCACTACTAACTGGAGAAGAACCAAGGGCACCAGCTAAGCTCAAGAATTAGAACGGCAAGTTCCATTCTTGAAAGCTCTCAGTCAGCTGCACGGACAAATCACCTGTTCAGCGCCAGTTTTACGATGACCTTACATCTGAACGCCACTGAAACACAGCAAACCGACTCCACATATTATCAGTAACACCCCCGATGGGTTACAGTTACTGTGAATTTATTTAAATTGCACTCTGCTTACAATTGAAGAAAAATTAGCATTTCCCTATGCGTTTAAAAGGTACTTTGTCCCTTGAAGTCTATCAGTCAGGATTTAACCAGCCTCAAAAATCACCGAAGCCTTTGCAGTTTCTTAGAAATGGAAAGCATTAATCTCCTACTATTAAATGTTTATTCAGACAAAAAAATTTGCTCATTTCCCAGCTTTTATCAGTCTGGTATTCATGGGAATAAAGTAACTGCAGACAGCAAATTCTCAGATACTTCACGCTTCACAACGAGTGTAGATAGTAGCCACTTCAACAAAACACACTCTGGACACTTCAAGATTTCATTGACTTTTCCTAATCCAGGACATGGCAACCAGTTATATAATTTATTCCACAATTAAGAACAACCACACCCCACCCTTGTATTTGTGCTGTGAAAACGGGTCCGATGAATTGTAAAGAGTACAGAACAATTGAAAATTAGTGCATAATACTTCACATACTGGAAAGTTTGGAAAATACTGAATTAGAGGTGTCGTGTGTGTGTCCCCCATTTAGTATACTCAACTTCCAATGGAGAAAAGGAGCAATAAAGTTTATCCTAGCACTGAAAGTTACTATGATGATCATTACATGAAACAAAAATCCAACTTACTCTCAAAGGAACATATGACTCAGCTAGATTTATCGGTATTGGGAAAAATACTGAATGGTGTCCTATTTCCAGAAAACACTCCTGTTAGCAGGTACCGCACCTCCAGTGCAGACAGCACCTCTGTTCAGTACAGCAGCTCCCCCTTGCTCCCCCTTAGCCTGTGGTGACTTTCTGCCACGATTACAGCCTTTTCGTCCATGTAACTGTCCCGTCTGCCTCTAGGCAAAGCAGTGCTCACATCTGTATATTTTTTTAATGAGGTCATCTGACTATTAGGTTCCAGACAGACCTATAAAGGCTACTGAGTAACAATTACCAGGGTAATGACTGTGAGCTACCAGTTTACACCATCAAAGAAAATAATCATATTTTGGGAAAGCCAAATGACTCCCTGAATGCTTTTGACTAATGACACCATAATTTACTGTAACCTCCAAGTTTACCATTTTATTCTGTTCATGTGTTTCCAAATTACACCAGAATTGTGTTGTTTGCACTTTTAATCTTGTAAAAACTCTCTGGCAGCCATACACGTTCCATGGGGGAGGATTCCTAATTTATGTAAAGTATTACAGAAAATGATCTATATGACAGTTTGGTATAAAATGCTAAATGCAAGTCATTACTCACTGAAGATAATTTGAGAGTATTGTGTCAGGGGAGACATTAGATTACAGAGGATAAAAAGTAGGAATAGGTATTCACATATTTATTCATATTTGCATAATCAACTGAAGGAGATAGTGGATGTTCTCTTGGGCCCAACTAGCATACAATGAACTGAACAACAGTTTGGAAACTTTCTATTATTTTTCACACTATCAACACTTTTTTTTTTTTTTTTTTTTTGGTCTTGCAAAGAGAGATGTTCTTATCCCAGAAATAAGTGCACTCCTAGATTCTGCTGTTGCTTGCAACTAGCAAAAGACATGGTCTAAGCTGGCTGCTGGCTAAGGAGATGCAAGTAGTGCAAGGTCATTTTGGTAGCCTGCATGATTAAACAGTTTCTTTCTTTCTTGCTTCAGTTCTGGAATTGCAGGATTCACCTCATTCTCCATCATGGTGCCCCACATCTCCCTTCTTTCAAGCAACAGAAGAAAGAGCAGCAATGCAATAAAACTAAACAATACTTGTTTATACATGGCTATCCATGAAATTTATGGCTGCTTGTGCTATGACACACAACCCAGGGACTTTTGCTGAAGTGGTTAGTGAGCATATCTGAATAGCACGCCTCTACCAGCTGGATACTTCATTGTCCCCCTCTTCAAGTAGGAGCTATTTATTTTACACTTCAGAATGTGATACTCAAAATTACAATTGTCCCACTGAAAATCCTTTTTTTTTTTCCCCCAGATTAACATACCCGCTAAAATGTGTTAAAAAAATTATATTCACCAGCTGCATAGCTGGATTTACACTAGTGAACATCAGCATTTAACCTAGACAGTAGTTAATGAGGTATCTGGAAACAGCATCCACACATCAGCAGCTTTGGAGCAATTTCTCCAGAATTAACGACCTGTCAGAACTTCATGACCACACACAAAGCTATTCTCTCTCATTCTGTTTATCAGCCAAAAAGAATTACATGGCTCCCTGTCCCTCCACTCTTTCCTAATTCTCCTTATGCTTATTTCAGCTTCCACAGCCTGAAGGTTTTATCTTTCTGTGGAGTTTGTGTACTCAGAACTCTTTGTTTTAATGATTCTATCTCCTGTCGTGCCCTCTGTTGCAGCATACTGTTTATACAACTCTTCTTCTAGAAAAGAAGGTCTGGTAGAGCTGATGGTGTTTTATCTTTCTTGGTTCCTTCTGTTTGTGACTATCTCAAACACACACTAACACCATCTCAGACAGAGAAGCAGCTCCCTACTTCCAGTGCTCTAATGAGCAAGTTTACTTGAAGTTGCAAAGCTCTTACAGTGGCACATCGCTGTTCCCTGCATCTCCATTCTTCTCTGTAGATTTAAGACTGTTGGTCAATATATAATTGGGGTAGGGAGAGGTCTAAGGGAGTCACGTGTACATCCCTCTATTTTTATGACAGCAGGATCCCTCTGCAAAGCATTAAGATTTAGAAAGGAGAATGAAATCCTCCGTGCAACTGTAATCATGCTTTGCTACATACGTGTATCCTCAGATGAGTATTCCTCACTGTTTGATAGGACAGTGTGTCTACTGGCACAAAGGGATCCTCATTCCACTAGTATGCTTCTTCCCAGGCGAGCCAATCATTTAATCATACACTGAACTTTTTCATCATAATGCCAATTGCAGATTTCATGAAAAATCATGTAGTTCATCTCACAGATCTAATGGCCAGACTGTAACTGCAGAAAAAGAACCAACCTCCTAAGGCTGAAAAATATGGCTTGATTGTCCTCTCGTGGCTATTTAGATAAGTCCACTTAGAAGGAAATGAGCATTCCCATTCGTAACGTGTAAGCTACCATTCCAACATGAAATGCCTAGGCAAGAATGTCACTGGTTTTTCCAGAGAAAGAGGATTTTGTTGGAAAGAAACACCCAAAACCCTATCCACTACGGAAATGTTTCAGCAAAACACTAACTGTAGGCTTCTTGTCCAAACCTGTTTGGTTACACGTAACACCTCAAGAGGAAGTTTAGGGGCAACTTTTCCTTGACTTTTCACTCAGAGTGAATCAGTTTCAGTATCATTTCTAATATATAATCAACCTTTTGGTCCAGCTGTTGCTAAGAAATTAATGAAGCAACCCCCCAACTGAATGATTTTCTTATCCAATTTAAGCATGAACCTTCTTTAACATAACATCTCTCAATATTTTTATTTATAATTTAAACAAAATTCACCAAAGCCAACTACACTTTAAAGTGTCAGATCTAGAACACTGGCATGTAGAATGTTGGCAAAGGGTGCATCTCACATTTTTTTAAAAAGTGCACACAATCTGACCAACAGCTTTGTTTCAGCACTTGTCACGCACATGCTGGCATAAAAAGTCATCAGACAGATTTACAAGCTTGTATTGATACACCCTTTGATAATCCAAGTTTGAAGCCTTATGACAACATTTGCATATAAATAGATTCTCTTCTGTAGAAGGCAGGGCTCTGCTTTCCCCAGGACAAACCTCTCCACACACTCTGGAGCCATCCTGCTGCTCTGTCACATGGGAAGTGCTACAGCTCCACTTGCCACTTCTTGCTGGCATGCATACGTTTAAACATAAAACATTATCCACAGTAGTAAATGTCATCTGTAATACTCACTTCATTATTATTTTTATTTATAAAATCCATATGTCTGGAGGATGATGTACTGACAAGTGGCTATTTTTTACAGTTAGGTCACACTTCACACTACTTCACAGATAACTTAGGACAAGTTGTGGTTTAAGACTTTACCCTGGTGAACTGCCTTCAATTACCCTTTTACTTTCTCACATAAGGAGGTTGCAGAGGGTTAAAAGCTACAAAGTTTTCAGGATCTAAAAAGTCTACAAACATGCAGCTTTAACAGTGTTTCTTGGGTAGGTGGTTGAGCATACTGAGGAAGCACAGATGGTGTCTGGTGAATAGTGCACATTCAGAGATCTGTGAGCCAAAATAGACAACCTGAATTTCATTTATGTTTTCACTGATTCCATTGGGCTTTTCTGTCTGTGAAAACCACTGGGACAGAAATTCTTCAGGTTTTATTCAGTCCAGCATAGAGTATGGGAATAGATGTGACAACACTGCTGCATAGCTACTGCTCTCAGGAAGTTTTGGTACACAACCTCGTTCATCTTGAGGAGACCTGCAATCGCAGAGCTATGCAGGACACGACAGGGCTGGTCAGGGACAGGCTGCAATAAGGGGCTCTCCAGTACTTTTTCCAGTGGTGTTGGGAAAAATCTAGAAATGTTTTGTACAGCATTTTAATAGGTTTAAAAAAGTGGTTACTTTTAAACAATGATTTTTTTTTTTTCATTTTTGAAGACTAATTAATGATTTTGTACATATTCATTCCAAAATTTGAGGGGGGCACGCTGTGATAAAAACTTATGTAATTTATATGAATAAAGATTAGTGAACGATGTTCTTTTGACAACATTAATTGAACTTATTTTAATTTATAAATGAACAATCTTGACTGAATGACAATTTATCAGCATTTACTTGTGTGTGGACAGGGAAGGCACAGTTGGAAGTATTTACAAGCAACAGGCCCGGACAGCCTGGGTATCCCACTTCTAAAGTGAAGCTCACTAACAGCATGACTAAGAGCTACAGCAACATATTCCTGAGCTGCAAGTCTTCTGCTAAAGACAGTGTACAGTGATATAGTTTTAGTAGGCTAATTGGTAATTAAATGTTTTCATAATGCTACTTATGTTTCAACTTATGCCTTCATGAAATCATTTTAATGTAACATCTAATTAAGATTATTTATTTGTAAGTACATACCATAATCCTTTTAAATGCCCTGTAAAAACACCTTCAAAATCACGTGTACCAAGACATAACACATGACTTAAGAATTACTGCTTGGAGCTTTTTGGAGTTTCACTGAGATAGCCTAATCTTTCTGAAGGTGTAATTTGCTTCTCTTGTTTATATCCATGAATCACTTTAAATACTGTCTTACAACGGAACAAATTCAAGGTCAGAGATCCTAGATTTCACTCAGAATTAACCCTTTGCTTTTCCATTTTGTTACTGGGCATATAATTCTCTGTGTAACTGTTAGATAAGTAGAAAAAAGTAAGCAAAAAAACGCTTTCTCTGAGCCAGTTGGTGAAATTGGTCAATGAAATATATAAAAACCCCACATAAAACTACATGTAAAGCAGAACTTCACTTATGAGTAACCACAGCATTACTCTGAGACATTATGAAACTTCTTTAAATCAAATTTACTTCAGATTTAATTTTGCCCTTCTATGAATTTACATAAGTACTCAACTGATTCACAGCAGTGCAAAGAAACACAGGGAGTTTGAGGGACTGTGGGTAGAATCTAATTTTAGCTCCTGATTGTAAGCCCTGTTTGCTAACTTTTCCATATTGTCACTATACATAGGTGGGAAAAGAACATGGGAGAGTCATTAAACACTGTATATTTTTCCCAATATATGACAATTACAGTAAACACCTGTGCTAAATAACAGTAAACCAGCAGCAAGCTGCTGCTATCTACTCACACACAGACAATGCATCACTATTACAAGTTTAATGTCTCAACATTTCTCAGGCATTGCCTGTAGCATGGGAGGCAACGTACTGAGATGAACAATCAACAGCACATTGAGAGACTACTTGAAAAAAATTCTTGAATGAAGAACTTCCTTAAACAAGAAAAGAAACAAACAAACCCATAATAATCCAAGCACAAGCTACCTACAGTGTACACCCGTTTCCTTTCCAGAACTACAGCATGTGGCTTGAATCCCTCAGGCTGAATAAAAATTATTTTCAGACATCTTACATCTACAGCTTCCCTGTCACTCCTGTCCTGTCCTTTCCAAGCCCAGTTTGATGTACTGCTTCTTCCATCCCTTACCAATCTTTTGTACTAAAGAATAAAATTAAAAAACAAAAAGAAGTGCTACTTCAAATATCAGAGTTCCTTGAAGAAGTCGATGCCTGCTCGCGCTGTTCTAAGGTGAGCATTCCTACCATGTTTGAGAGAATTAGATGCAACTTAAATTTTGCTGTCCTTGAAGAGCCGCTGCCTGCGCACCGGGACTGCAGACCTCCTCCGTGGGGTGACATTCAGAGCTCATGACGAGTCCAACCACCAGATAGGAGATTAAATTAATTGTTCGAATCCAGTTTTGAGTGTTCAGCTTTTGGACATTATCAGCTGCTTAAGATTTTGGGATTTCACTGTGATGAAATCTGCATATCAAATAGTTAAAGTAGTAGCTCTATGATTTTGTAAATGGAAAATATAGACAGATCTGAACTAATTTCTCCAACATCAGTACCGTGAGAATATTGTTTTGCGGAAGTTTTTTGGAATAAAATTTGCACTTCCAATCTTACGTCTGTTAGTTTACAGCTCTAGGAAAGCTTTACCCAGGTTTTTCCCCCCGTTTCATTCAACTGCAGCAGATGAGGTACATGCATCAAGGTCCCACTACTTTGTCTCTCGTACACACAGAAATTTTTCACTGCTCTTTGGTCCCCGTGAATTCACAAGACATAGTGCAGTCGTTCTCAAACAGTAACGCAGACGTTAGCAGTTAGGTAAGATACACAACCCAAAAAAGGCAATATTGCTAAACCCGTTATGGATACGTGGGACCTAGCAAGGTGGGGAATATTGACACCTGTCCCACACGCAGCTTGGTTACAATGGCTGAGACTGCTGGCCTAGGCCTGGGATTAAAATGTTTCATTTTAATTCTATTTCTAGCTTCTTTACTGTCATAGGCAAATACTCTCCTAACTGTGCCTCCTCTCTCTCTGCTTCTTTCCTCTTCCACACTTGGACAAGCTGATGAGCAAGTCTGTTTTCAAGCTTGCAAGGAATTAAACACCATTTCAAGTTCCAGAAAAAATTCTCAAATTTTGAAATGTTTTATGTTTTCAAATTGGAAAACAAGTGAAACACTTAAATTTGTTTTCCCTTTTTGTAAACAGACTGCCTAGAAAAGTCAGCTTAGGGGAAGTTTTTCTAATTGAAGAGTTAAACCTTAGTTTCCCGCACTAATAATTTAGTATTCCTTGGAAACTCAATAGTAGAGAAAGCCAGTTTTCTCAAGCCTCTTTCCACCCAGAGCCACTTGGTTATTTTAATACATTCAGAGTAAATATTTAATTGCATCTTTCATAAGATATACTAGGTTTTATTTTAGTATTACTACTGTTGCAAGAAATTGAGTAGCATTTCAGCTTTTTTCCAGCATAAGAAAGATTTAATATTTGAGAAGTTTTCTAAATTCTCTAACACCCAAGTTAAAATTAATGCAGGAGGAAATGTTGGCAGGACAATTTACTTCCAGGGAAAAAGTTCTAACTCTAATGAACTGTGCTTCAAAATAGTTCTGACTCTCAGCATACGACATTTTCCAGAGCCTTATTACATCTTGCAGGCTGGTAGCAGCATAATTCCTATGAACCAACCAATGGAATATCAAACTTAATTGATAGCCAAGAAACAAAAGTACCTCAAGCTACTTCATGAGCTACTTCATGTGCTCTGGTGGTTTGGGTTTTTTTGTTGCTATTTTTGCTTTGGTTTGTTTTTTTTCCACATGGGCTATACCCATTTGCCTGTTATTTAGTGGCAGCCAAAAAAAATATATATATATAAAAATGTTTTGGCTTTTTCTTTATATGCACCACTCTGAACAGCAACAAATACACATCAAATTTTCAGTGAAATTACTTTTCTTCATATTCTAATGACTGTCTCATTTTAACCACTCAGTATTCATATGCAATTTCTAGACAACTGTATTGAAAAGGCATCATATATTTTAAAAGAATGACAGAAGAGTTACTTAAATGTTGTATGAAAGATTCATTGTAAATTAAAAATTTAGAAGTATTCAACAGCTCCAAAAAGAGTTCAAACCCATCTGTTACTATAAATTACCTTTTTTTCTTTATTTTAATGTAACCATATGCCATGGGATAGTAACCGACATTTAAGCATTCTCTTCAAATCTCTGTTTAGGATTAGAGCATACACAGTTAACACTGAACACTTAGCACAGTGAAACACACATTTCGCATCTTGCTAAAAGGTCTATGACAGAAGCCTCAGGATGATTTCATGACAAGAATATAATTCAGGTGGAGTTCATAAGTACTGTACAGAGGACACGTGGAGAGAGAAATTCAACCTTCAGCCCACCAGAAGCTTACAGTCAGGCACTGCAGCGAAGGAACCCGAGTCACTAAGACAGACTCCTCCAGGCCTCCCCAGCTCTAAAACTTAAACCCTTTAAAGGCACGTCTGAAACACAACTTTATCAAATCCCCATATCAGGATTATGCAAAATCTGCCAAGATTAAAAAGGGATACTCAGAGCAATGGGAATCACAGTCAAACTGAAATAGAAAAAAGCTCATGAACTACCCATTTCTCAGCAAGACACTGCTCCAGTCAAGACCTTTCCTATAGAAAAAGATTTTCTGAGTGTGCTCAATCAGTTTCATGAAGTAGAACTACTGCCAAAGCTTGCATCAGACTACTTCAAAGGAAAAGGCAAACTACGCTTACCTTGAGCTATCAGACAAGACCCCAAGCTTTTCAAAATAGCATCCATCCTCCAAGTATTAGTATTTGTTAAAGTCCACACCACTGCTTCTTCACTGTCGCTGTTATTTTTTCTAACCACTTCCAATTAATATAACTGCACTATCTTGCACTACACTTACATCTTCATTTTATTATGTAGACTTTGCTTTTTATCTCTTCGAAGGATGGGACAAGCACTACTTGTTAGCTTTCAAGAGGTAAAGGAATTTAGAGATACAAAACGAAAAAATACCACACGCAAAGGAAGACCATCTGGGTGTATTGTTTTATAACCATCATGTTTTAGATTCCTGACATGATTTCAGAGAGGATAAAAAAGTCTGTTCTGCTACCACATAACTATTAGGCTTACCACTGTTTCAAAAATGTCAACAGAAAAATAAAAAATATTATTTTATTTCACAAGAACTGAGATCCTTTTCTGATTTCATTATAAGTGAAGGCACCATCACTGCAGTGTAGAGCAGACAATCTTAATGTCTTACAGTAGTTTTATACAGTTATCCTCCTCGGTATGTGATAAAGAAAGAATGCACGATTGCTGTGTTCACTGTTATGACATGAGTTGAGAAAATAATTTCCATTAATCTGAAGTGATTAAAGTTCATTTTGCTTCTGTCTGCTGCACACCATAGAATAATGTGTCTGAAGTTTCAATAACATCCTTTAATAAACCTGCGCTCAGTTCACTTTGTTTTAATGGTGCTGTAAAAGCTCACGTATACCCACGCAGTGTTTTCCCAAGTAACGGAAATTTAATAGATACAAATTCTCTTTGGATGAACGTGGAACTGTTCATAGCTGACTTAACAGGCTGCCGCTGTTAGAAACGCAGATACACAGACAGAACAATCTTCTTGCCTAGCAATGACTAGAACGAACAGACATTGTACTAAGCAAGACAAACTAGAACATGGGCACCTCCAGCGTTCCAGAAAAACGCAAGCAGTGACACATCCACCTAGGCAGGAGTTCTAGCCAAGTACAAAACCACATCCCACGTCTTCCACAGCATGGATTTAGGAACTAATATTAAAGAAAAATTTAAGAAAAAAGAAAAACAAAAACCAGGGGTTTGACAAACTTCCTGTTTTGCTTATTTTTCTAACTAAAAACCCATACAAAAACTCTTAAACAAGAAAAACACTTTCTCCCTTTTCATTCAGCTTGGCCATACCTGGTAACATTTTAAACTTTTAAGTTTACGTGCAATTGATAAAGCTGAACAGCCTTATTTTACTTACAAGCATGAATGAAAACCAACACAAGGTCATCTCCACAGAGGTCCCCATCCATTCTTGTTAGCTTAAACAGCAGCAATTCCACACCTGCATACTCATGACTTCTTACCTAAAAATACTAAATTAAGATTTAATACTTCTTGCCAGTGAAGATGCATATACTGGGCTATAGAGAAAATAGACGCAGTCCTGCCTCCTCTGCAAGGTCAGGTCATACAGGAAAACTCCTCTTTCAGGGAAGACATTTTACAGCAAGTCCCTGCCTGCCCTTCTGAGAAAAGGAAGAGGATAATTTGGAGGAATATGTTTACATGTTTGTACACTAATCCATGTTAAGGGTGGTATTAAACACACAGGCTTCAGTTAGGTTCTGTTTATGCTCATCAGAAGTCTTCACAAATACTAAACATACAATTTAAAAATAACCTGCCAGCCATGGGAAAGAAGAAAGCAGACAGGGGTAAAGACGAGTTGAAGATGCAAGTCTTTCACTTCTAAGTGTTAACACAACACATATATTAGATGCATTCAGCTTCTCTTAGATAAATACGACGCATCATTTATATTACCCAAGTTTTTGTGTTTCACAGGGCAGATTCAACAGTATTAAAAAAACCTGTTTTGTGCGATGTCCAGACAAGGTTTAAAATGGATTTACTGCACTTTTCATGCCAGCAGAGCAGACAGCTGAAGATATAAGCAAACAATGTACTCTTTCCAATGGAGAGCAGTGGGTTTTCTTAAAAAGGAAGATTTCAGGTGAATATAAGAAAGAACATTCTTGACAGTGAGATCTGAGAATGTGGAAGTTTCTCAAGGGAAAAGTGTAGAAACATCACCCAAGACATTTGTAACAAGTCTAGATACATTAGAAAGTGTTCTGCAGGGAACAATTCTGCACTGACAGCCAGCAGAATTAAGGAGAATTACAGGTGGGGCCTAGAACTACTATTTCCTGCTAACAATTACACGTATGTACACACACAAGTGCACATCCTGAGGAAGGCTCACCTAAGGCAGACAGGAAGTGATGTGAGCTTTATGAATCCACATCATTCATATTCGTTAATATAATAAGAATACTGAACCCGCTTCTCAAAACCCATCCCATTAGGAAAGGTCAGCAGTGACAGTGAATAGGCAGGTGGAACTGCGACATAATTACTGTGACGTCATTAACACATCAAGAGCAGAGATACAACAGAAAAAGTTTTGTGTCCACTCCGCATCTGTATCATTTCCTAGTAGAAAAAAAGATCAGTACTATGATTTTTTTTTTAACATTTTACTATTAAAGTCTAAAATATATTCAAAGCATCAAATGACACCTCCATAAAATGTGCTTTTTCAGCTCCTAACACAGTTTAAAAATAAATTCTGCATCTGTTAGCATTCTATTTCTGCATAAAAGATAGCAGAAAAAATCCTTATAATTTTCAGGATAAAATATTCAATTGAAGATAATGCTATTGCATCAGTGCTAGATAACTATTCACAGAAGCAAAAGATTCAATGTTGTAAACCTCTTTATGAGACTTTAGTACTTAGAAATGAAATTGTAAATGGGGAAGTGTAGATTGCTTTGATTTAGAAAATTGTTGCCATTAAACAGTTTACAAAGAGCCTAGTGTTTCAGCATCATTATCCCCAATGTGTCAAAGGAAGCGGTTTCACAATATTTAAAGCACTCCCAACTTCCTCATAAATATTCTTTATATTCTGAGGCTGCTATTCAGCGTATCAAAAAATATCATTTACATTCCTCTGTAGTTACGTAACATGATTACCTGAGCAGATATACCACTACCTGACATAAATAATGAGAAAACAAAAGGCCACAGCTGTTTAAAAGGTTTAATAACTAAGATAGAATTGAGTGTTTTACTGCAGTTTGCTTATGTTTTATAGGCAGAAAAATATCTCAGTGTACATGAACCGAAAAAATGTTAAAGTCCTTTGGTCACTGTGTTTACAACTAACTTCTAATTGTGTGCATGAGTATTACATACATCTCAAGGGATGGTCAATACCACGTGTTGTGTATTTTCTACCTTTCTAGAATTTCAGCTAAGATTTGCTGCGTAAGAACTAAATTGACACTTCCTTTACTTAATTCTACTGTAGCTGAGCACTGTTTGTTATCCACCCCAATATCAAAAGATGCTTTTGGTTTCTGCGCATCAAACCACTGCAACTTCCTTTGCCTGGACACGCATCCGTCTTGGAACTGGAGATTTGGATTTATCTGCGTTTACCCTTCAACTTCCCCACCATCCTTTTCCCGTTTTATACTTTGGAGAGCTGACATTCAGCTGACCATGCTGGGTAATCAGCAGACAGAGGGACAGATCATCAAAATGGCACGTTACAGCATAGGATAGACGGTGAATACACAGTGAAACTCTTGAGAACACGGACAGGAGACGGGGGCAAGAGTATCAGGTCAACACTGCCAGCGACAGCTGCATCTGCACACAACAGCCCACTGACGAGGAGGAAGCTGAAATCCCTCTTCCAAGACATCGCTGGCTGTAGTAGGTCTGTAGTAAAAACTGTCACTTCACACCAGTGGCCTGATGATCCAGGAGAGAGAGGGAGAAAGACTTCAGTTTTATTCCAATTACAGCAAAAGCTTTATTTGGAGCACACAGGTTACTAGACTCTTAAGTCAATGTACCCAACTTCACAAACCCCTGTGTGCATGGCACTACCCATTTCGATTTGTTCTCTGCCTCTAGACTGGACAACTAGCATAGAAGCAGACACAGACAGAAAAAGGCTATCAGCCATAAATTGAGAGGCACCTTCAGTAGACACTCATCTTCTCACTACAGGCAAATGAATACTACAAGAAGCAAACCAGATGGTTTAAGTAAACTGTTATTGCCAAGGAAATGGCTGCTTGCTGAGAAAATCTTGACACAGGTAAGACAAATTCCTCCACAATGTATTAAGGAGTCTAAATGCATCAAATATGGATAGATGATCTGCTATCCAAGTTGTTTTACACACCATTTCTCATGAGCTACATTGCTGACCTGATAATTCACTTTCAAATGGTGACAAAGGGAAAGGAAAAGCACCATTGCAGACAGTATAGAACAGGAAAGATGAGGTTGAAATGGAAAAATATTAAGGAATGCAGAGAGGCCTAATGATAGAAACACAAACGTAGAGGATATTTTCCAGAAAGCAACTAGAGGAGATTGCTTCTCTGAGAAAGCACAAACCAGCTGCTTTCTTACCTGCCAACATGTTAGAGAAACTAATGATGTGAAATGAGCAGAATTCATAGCTCAAGCTGCTGTACTCTGGTGGTCATCTAAGACTAAGTAACAACAGCGTTTGTATCACAAGGTGAGACAAATGAGGCTTGTCTTAGAAAAGAAAATTCTGCATTGCTTACTAAATCCATTCCATTGTGCTTGGTTTAACATGACTGAGAAGCCCCAGTCAGAGGCTGACATGTATGAAGCTTTGTTAGAAGGCTGTGCTGTTCAGTTTCTCATAATCAGATTTGTGAAACATCACATGGAACTACCACCTCCCCAGGTAAGTATTTTATCTCCAACTATGGCCTAAGAGATGCCTTCTGAGCAAGAGCAGCACTGCAGAGTTGAGAATATAAATAAAACCCATTTGCTGATCTGCTGTGCAGCAAAGATTTTCTGTCATTCTCTTGTTTGATGTCATTCTGGAAGACTACTCCATTTCCAGTTGTTCCTAGTCCTATTTGCAGAACTCACTATATCTAAACTATTCTGAAAAGGTTTGCATATACAGCAAAATAGAGAAGACAGATCAAGGTGCAAACCACAGATTAGTCTGTAGTGAATTCTTCAGCTATGGGCCTAACTACAGGATTATCAAAGACTAACTAGTTAATCTAACAATAACTTATACCTGGAAATAATTTTGTACAATTTTTAATCTAAACTCCATTTATTCCTAGCATACCTGTTTATAAGTTTGGCTAAGGGGAAGAAAAGACTGCGTTCTGCTTTATCAACAGAAAACAAGCATGGATCTAAAGAAAAAAGCCCAAGAAATTAAACCAGTTTTTGCAAAGAATGATGATCAAACCCACAAAACTGGCAGGACAGTTTAACATGGTAAAAGCTAGCTGTAGTTCATTCAGGCTTTGAATTTTAAAAGGCATCATTGCTTTAGAAACAATTTATCATCTTTCCACTAGTCCCATTTTTGGCTTTTCCTTCCCTGTTTTATCACTAGAAGAATACAGAAAACGAGCCAAATCATTTTCCTGTTTCAGGTATTACTTAAATCTCTGCAAGATTATGAAAAAAGCCCCACAACAGATTTGGAGTCTTTAAGGAACTTTTCAGCTCCTTTGTTTCTGTCTAAAAAAGTAAATCATACCAGCATATGATATATTAACAACAATTATCTTCCAAGTAAGGTGAGATTTAAGATAAAATTTTGGATTCAAATGGTTGATAACATCCCATAAATAGTTATTAAATCACAGCACAATACAGAAGTCAATTTCTCCATGTTTCAGGGAATAAATTCAATTATTTTGCTCTAAAATCTATGCTCACGTGTTTTCATCTAAGTCTAAGGAGACTAGTGAGCCTCAGCTAGTGTGTCACACAAGGAACAATGCATGTCTGATTAGGGGTGAGCATTAGAACCCTGTGCTGAAAGTGATTCTGAAAATGGCTACCTCTGCTTTAGGGAAGCAGCACTGCTCCATCTTCTTAACGTGGGTTCTTTCCCTCTCATCACCCTGAAAAAGCAAAGTCTCCCTCATCACATCTTCCAGTGCTGACCTGTGCATTTTACAACCGTCATGTTTCATGAAACATTTTAAAGCAGTGCAGCCTCCTCGTGCAAACGCACTCAAACACAACAAGATGTATCAACAGTTCACTCTCAATTCCAAGTACAATAGCAGACTGCATAGCACCAAACCCATCTAAATCTAAAGCAACACCTGTGTCATAAATACACAAATACTGTGTCCACGTGGAAATGGAAGTAGATCAGCTGGAAACATAGACAATGCTTTATTTTCCAGCATTCATGAATTCTTTCCCCACACTCTCCTTACTGAGATTAAAAAAAACAAACAAACAAAAAAAAACACCCAAAAAATCACATGGCTAACCCTGTGAGTGTCCAGCTCCTCCTTCCTTTCAACTTCTTTGCTAATCTGCTTGATTTTGCCAGGAGCAAAACCAGTCTGGTGAGTAGCTACAGAAAAACAAAGCTATTTATCCCATTTTATTTCTTTGCAAGAAGACATCCAAAAGAAATCCAACAACTTCATACGTTTGAGGGGAGAAACCCATCTTTCTGCACAGATGTGCATCTTCTGGCATTTGGCAGAGCTGCAGCAATTCAAGTCCTATGATTCTGCAGAGAAACTCAATTGCTATGACATCCCAAGGCAGTTTCAATTTACAATTAAATTGTTACAATACAGAGGTTTGTTTCACTGCAGCACTGATGCAAATTGCTGTGCACTGCTTTGTTTAGGGGGTGAGCCTTCTACACAGTTCTTCCTGTTCTTGCCCATCTGCTTAGCCTGGTTTTCCACCTTATCACACCTGCCACTCTCAGCCCCACAGGGCTTACACAGCAATTCTTCCCCTATATCTCTATATAGCAACTGCTTATGAATCGCTTGTTTTGGACCCAGTGCTATAGAGGAAAAAACAGTATGGCAGCTTTATGAAATCAATTAAGATTCTTAACTGTATCCATTAACAGCAAAGAAACCCTATTCTCTGCTCAAGAGTAGCAGTGTTTTACTTCTAAGCATTCACAGAACACCACACCTTTCTAGACTCTGAATGTTTCTTTGTTCAACAACAACATGGTTTACTAGATGGGAAGCATGAGGCTTGAATTCCAGAGAACTCTCTATGTTCCCACAATGGTACTGGCTTATTTTGTAATCTTAAACAAATTAAGCCCTTTCACTGAGCTTCAGGTTCCCCATTTTAAAGGAGGTCAAACTCTCCTGATAAAAATCTGCTACATAAACCCAACACATTACACAGGCAACACTTCATGTTTAAGTAATGAACATTACTTAAGCAGTACCAGTCACTGCTAATTTGGGGTAAGACTTGCACCATGGAGCCCTTGTCCAACAGCAGCAGCTGTGGTACCTCAGCTTCCCAGCTGAGAATTTACCGTTGTCTGAAAATGAAGTCCCTTAAGAGAGGTCAACACCTAGAGATTCCAATCAAACTCTGAAAACATTATATTACTTTAGAGAGGTTGGACTGAAAAGAAAAGCAATCAGCATTGGCACTGACCTTTCAAAAGCATACTAAGCTCTACCCAGGCCTCTTAGAACAACCTTATACTCCATCTACTTTTGCTCAATTTCTCTTGAAAAGCAACACATTAGCAGCACACCAGTTACACAAGCAAAGTGAAAAACATGGCAGTTTCTGCTTTAATGTAGAAGCAGATTAAGTAAAACAAACACACAGAAAGCTCAGAAGAGTTGTCATAATTATAATAAAGCGCTGTTTTAAGACTCTGAACTTGTGTATGTCTATAGCTATAGCTGAGTAATGTGTATGGCCAGTTCTGAATACATGTGACAGTTCATTAGATTTGCCGTCAGTGGCAAGAAGTTACGTATCTATGCAAAAACATTATTTTGCTGTTCCATATACATTTTAAGAAAAAACAAACCCAAACAGACAAACAAACAAAACCCCAACCTGCTGAAGACAGAGCACTTCGGTCTGACCCTCTGGTAAAGCAGGCGAGTTCAGCCACACTGGAGGACAGAGCAGGGCAGGGCTGGCCACCAGTTACCCGGTGCTAAGAAGCACAAGTGACTCATATCCTCTCATTCTTTACACCAATAGGAACCATTCAGCATCTGGTAGCCCACTCCAAAAAGTAAAAGGAAAGAAAGTAACACCTGTGTATCACTGGACAAACCGGGATATTTATATTCTGTGAAAGATCTGGAAATTAAAAAAAAATACCAACATTATACAGGCATTCACAGTTTTTCACAGTTGACCTGCAGATCAACATTCCGTGATTCTAAGAAAATCTTGGCTTCCATTTAGCTATCTTAAATAAGATGGGTCAGATTAAGAGTTTTCACAAACTCTCATCTGTTCTTAACAGAAGGTGCTGGATGCTAAATACGTCTTCAAAAAAATCTGATGGATAGCACTTAATCTTACTCAACACCACTTACAGTAACGCATTCATTGATTCTATTAATTCTCACCTTCACCTTTCACAAAATCCAGATGGAATAGGGAAAAAAAAAAATCCAGCTTCTGAATAAGTATCAGAAGAATTAAAGTAAAAGAATAAGTACACAGAAGAAGCCAGAGGAGGACCTAGATGTCCTAAATCCTACTTTTTAATCATTAGTGTATTAGCCAATGTAGGCCACACCCTTTGGCAGTATAAACCCATATAATTTCATCAATTTAAACCAATGAGACCTTACAGATGCTGAGAATCTAATTCAGTAATTATTTGATCTTGCACACCTTACTGAAGGTCATGTTTCAATAAGCAGACAAATAGGGAGCTGTCATTCACCATGCAGTAAATATGCAAAAACTAGAAAAGCACAGTTGAAAGAACAGAGCATAATAAATCACCTAAAATTACAATAAGAAATATCGTTCATGTGACTCTTCTTCTACACAGACCGTATTGCAAAGACAGTATTCCTACCAAAAGAAACCATTTGAATCATCCCAGTATGTTTTCTGCGATTCCCTATTCATTCGTCCCACCTATGCTGGATCATCAGAGCTCACGCTGTGACTGTGGAATATACAAAGAGAATAATACTTCATCTAAATCCACACTAGATTAGAAATGCAAACCAGCAATGAGATACATTTTTATCAGCAAATTCTTTCACATAGACGCTGTAATTTTTTCCTGTTTGATCCTTTAATATTAAAGATGCTTTGTGCTTCAAAGATGTTAAGTCAAGGACTTTGTTTCTAGGCTTCTATCAAACCTTTACTGCCAGAGTGCTATATCATAGCATGTTTCATACCAGAATGAAATCTCAATGCTTCAAGAAGGTGGTTGGTGGTTTTTAATATCATTATCAGCTAATAGAGCTCTAAAAATCTAAACTTGGATTAACATTGATTGACTTTTGAAATGTTATTGAGGAAACCACTGTTCCATGCAACTTATTCTCACAAACGTTATTTAGATTTAAATTACAAGTTTTTAACGGTAATTTAAATTGTTAGAAATAAATAACAATTTAAAAGATCAACAAGTACTCTAATTGTACATGCCAAGTATCTTCTCAGAATAAAGAGAAAAAAACAGAGACAGATACAGATGTAAATTTTCAAGAATAGATGTTACCAGGTCAGGTTTTCACTATTCTGACACCATCTAGATTCAATTTCATCATTTCATCTTGAATTGAGTAATTGGTTCATAGTACAGATAAAATGAAAGGCATGTACAAGCACTCAATTTCTAAATATTCAGCCCTTCTTTTAATCTTCTTTGAAGACAATAATTATTTTTATATTCAGGGTTGTGTTCATCCTCTTTCCAGCTCACGATATAACACTATTTTGAATAGGAAGGTTGGAAGAGAGAAATAACAACAAAAAAGAGACTTCCAAGGAAACAGCAGCTGCAGAAAACAGGCACCTTCAAGGGATGGAACAAACACCAAGCTACATTCTGTTCCCCCCAGGGTAAGTGCTTTACTGTATGACAGTGCTTGCACTTACACAATAATTTTTAAACACACTTATCGCTTCATCCCCATTTTGTATAATCCAGTGAAAAAACCTTGAAAGCTCAAGCATCAGCACATTAAACAGGCCTGTCATGGTTCATATCAAGTTCAATTTCACAGGCTTTTATATTAGAGCCGCCAGCACTATCAACTATAGGGTAATCAAAAAGCTGAAGTGACCCTCTCTTCTATGTATATTTCAAATCTTCAAAACACAGGTTAGAAATCTAGACATATAATTTATTTGCACCTTTCTCTACGCAACACACAGAGCTTGAAAACAATTTCAGATTAGATCTTAATGGAATTATACCGCTTTAGTTCCTGTTGAAGCAATAAAGGCAGTAATCCTGGGCAGCATCTCTTCAGCCAGGAGCTGCTGCGTGACTGGGCTCTCCTTTGCATACAGCCCGCTTTAAAAACTTTTAGGCTCCTTCCGAACAACTGAAGTAGAGCTCTCAAAGGTCTGTGCTTCACATGCATCACATTTAGATGGTTTCAATTACCGTATATCCACCATGGGTTGCAACTGCGTTTTCTTTTCTCCTTATAACTCCAGAATCAGTGATAACGTCATGTATTCTCTCACTCTGAAAAGGATCGGCTGTTGGTACGAGGGGTTTTCACCTCAGCTCACATTCATTGCCTCTACACTTAAGAGCAGCTCTGGAGCTCTTTTGCTCTTACTCAGGAGAGCACAGCAGTTCCCAAAACAGGATTATGATACCATTTGCGTTAAGTGTGGCCTTGAATCAGAACTTAAATGCCCTTCTAAATAGAACAGATACAACAATGTAGAATAGGTAAGGAAAGATTTTTATTTTCTCTGATCATAAATAATTGCTAGCACAGGAGTTTTAACCTCCCATCCTCAACAATCACCAGGACATCTCACTGGACAGGGAGAGTCTTATTTACAGTTGTTTATGCATACATCGTGCTATCAGTAATGAAGACTTTACAGCACATCTGTACACAAATCAAGACTCTAGCAAAGGTTCTATTCGTAACTCTCAGATACACAGCCTACCCTTAGCTATTATGATGTAAAACATTATATAAAAAAAAAAGATTGCTATAAATTGCCACATTTCCAGCTTTCTAAAGATTTTGCTGCCATAGCTCTCCTGAGAAGCTGACAGTATGGATTCTGCAGGACAGCTTCCAAGAGCTTAAGCTTAGATAAAGAAGAGTAAAACCCAACGTTACATGTATTTGCAACAGCTTGCAAAAATGCAGTCATTGTCATAATCTATAAAACATTTTAACTGAACACTAATTTAAACAAAAACTTTGGCAACAAGCACCTTTACACTTAACTCACTGAAATAGTGCTTTTTAAGCCAGATTTATCACCGAGTTGAGTAATGGCACATGCTGGGAAGATTTACCTATTTTAGATTAATCAAGTCACAGAACAGGAAAGCTTCTTGCCTAAGGTTGTTGTTAAAATCTATAAAAGCAGATCCAAACTTCCTGCATTTCAGTCCAGTGCTTTAACCAGATGACAATTGCTCCTTCTACATCTATAATCCAAAAACTACACTGTAAAGTAGCCTCTTTGCAAAGATTATTTGTAAGGATTATCTGAAAATGCCACTTGCATGCCATTAAAAGGAGGAGTAAAATAAAGCCATAAGAGAAAAAAAACGAACAGCTTTTTGAGCAAAGCGGAAAATGAAGTATTTCTATGGTTGCTCTCACGCTTGTGTCTCAAAGCACTCCAAAGCAGCAGTGTTTCAGTATCAGTGGTAGTTCCAGATATACACACTGGTTAAAAGAGTAGAGAATCCCCATTTGGACAAAGCTGGTTGGCAGTTCTGAGTATCTTCCTCTCAGAGTAAAACCACATATTGTGAAGAACAGCTCCTTAATTTTAATCTGATGTGTTCCACCTAATACTTCTATTCTATGAACACTAAACCTTTCTTCAGCCAAACTACCAACTCCACACCCTTCCTCTTTAAGGTACAGCAGCACTCTTGACACTACTTTCATTAGACTGTCTTTCAGATTCTCCAGAGAATAGGTGTCCACACACTCAATAGGTGCAAAGGTGTGGAGCTCCTGAAAGTGTCTCCTTATGTCAGTTCACACCAGCTGAGTAGCACTGTTCCACTTTTTAAAACTCAAACTTAATACCAATATTAAGGGCAGCAGTCAGAAATGTCTCTTCCCGAGCCAGGATGAAAAGCATGGTTTTATCTACAAACAAATACCAACACAATGAGAATCTATTTGGAAAGAGAAAACTTCCTACGTTACCTAAAACAAGCACTTCAGCTTGACTCTAGGAAAATGATGCTTGGGGAGCTGGAGCACCTCCCCTGTGAGGACAGGCTGAGAGAGTTGGGGGGGTTCAGCTGGAGAAGAGAAGGCTCCGGGGAGACCTTAGAGCGGCCTCCCAGGTCTTAAAGGGGCTACAGGAAAGGGGGGAGGGACTCTTGGTCAGGGGGGTAGGGATAGGATGAGGGGTAACGGGTTTAAACTGAAAGAGGGCAGATTTAGATCAGATCTAAGGAAGAAATTCTTCCCTGGGAGGGTGGGGAGGCCCTGGCACAGGTTGCCCAGAGAAGCTGTGGCTGCCCCCTCCCTGGAAGGGTTCAAGGCCAGGTTGGGCGGGGCTTTAGGCAACCTGGGCTAGTGGAAGGTGTCCCTGCCCGGGGCAGGGTGTGGGAGGTGGGTGGTCTGTAAAGTCCCTTCTGACCCAAACCAGTCTGTGATTCCATCAGAAGAAAAAAAAAAAAAGAAAAAAAAAGGGCAGGAAAAAAATCACTGTGCTGCTCTAGTTTAGCTACTCCTTTTCTCTTCACTAGATTATGGAAAAAAGACTGTCAAAGCCCAGACAGGGACGTAGGTATTTCTTAACCTGCCATTTAGAACTCTTTTGTCTCACATCAGCATTCCTGCTTTCAAAGAGAGCAATACTCAGAAAATGTGTTTTTGAGAGACAGCACTGAATGGCACAGCTGTCAACAGTTATGTTTTCACAAATTTGTAAGTGGCATACCGACTTTCATAGAGCATCCCAGACAGAGCTATACCATATATTTTAGCACCTGGGGATGTTAGTAAGTACAGAGGACAAATTCAAAAAGACAAAATGTAGGCACAGGACTGCCAGAGTTGAAAGAGAGTGTCTTCTTCTGGACTGATTGCTTCCAGCAGTACATGCTAACCTCTCAGAGTCGGTGTTTTCCTCCTCCCGCCACAGTTTGCTTCAGGGCTCAGCCTTAGCTGGGGGAATGAAATAGCAAGACTTCAATAGCCCCGACCAAAGGAACAGGAAAACAGCACAGGAGTTGTGTCATTCTCTTCTACAGACTTTTCAAGGCTTCATTAAAGGGGTATAAAGCTGTAAGGACACTTTCATCAAAGCTGAATAGTAAAGACAACACTTAAATACCCAAGATGAAAGGAACATTTCCAGGACAAGAAAAAGGAAGAAACCTTTACTGAGATGGGGAGGTAGAGGGCAGCAGAGAGGTACCAGCAATCCTAAATTTTGGCTACTTGCCAAAATATAAACCTTTGGAAAGTCTCTTCATCATTAGCTTACATAGATTTACTACTACTACATTCAAAATATTGTAGTTGCCATGAAACACTGAAATCTTCAAGCAGATGGACGCTTAGAAATGAAGCTGTCAAGCAAAAAGCAGCAAAGTACCAAGCTTAATAGACAAAGGGCTCACAGAAAAAAAGAAAAAAAATAAAGGGGAAAAGATAATATTCCAAGTAGGTTTTCTCTCCTCTGAAGAACACAAGCTAATCTTTCCAACTATTCAAAGCGCACATTACCTCTAGCACTCATTTTCCTGCTCTACAACCAGTAACAGCATATTCTTGGCTGGAGCTTGCAAAGCAGAAAGAAGTTACTGTGGAGGTTTGAGCTCACTGACAATAAAATGGGACATGTTTAGGACATTCTGAAATGTTTCAATTTGTCTCTAAGAAATGACAATGTGTTAGCAGCGCATGTTTCCTATCTGCAATGGTAAAATCTGTTTCCAGAAAAGGTTTTAACAGTCCTTTTTTAACAACAGTGACTGACTTGACCCCAGTAAACAGTCTGCTCCTCATTAACATGGACACTTAAAAGAGCAATTCCAGTATCGGTTCATGACATAAGGTTGGGTGCAGCCGTGGAGCAGACTCGTACTCGATGGTCACAATGGCTCTTGGTAACACACCATCGTGGTTCATGTGTTATTGATCAACTACTTCCAACTTCAAAGCATTTGGCAGATTTTTGTTTCTAGCTGCATATTATGACAGGTCCTGTTCTGAGTTCTTTTTAAGGGATTCTAAATCCAATTCCACCCAATGATTCAGAGCTCTGTTGCTTATTCAGAGGTTTTGTAGATGTTTTATGAAATCTAAAATGATCCCTAGTCATCAGAAAGCATGCACTAGTACACAAGGCATTGAAGTTTTTTCATCAAGCAAAGAATATACTACGGACAGATATTTAAATGACTGCATAGCCTACAGTAGTAGTTTCTGACATTTTCAAGTGACAGCAAGTGCTACAGGCAGTCAAAGCACAATTACGTATTTGACAATTATGTCATCACGGTTAAGCAGCTTGGTTATTTTTGCAAGCCTTTGAGAGGAAGTTGCAGAGCAGAGGTCACAGTTTATGAAATTCATTGACAGCAGTAATCCATCTAAAAAAACCTTAAATCACATGCAATTAAATCATTCTTTAAATGGAGAAAAGCAGAACAACGCTCTTTCAGCAAACGCTTCCGTAATTCACTGCCAAGGCCAAGTGCTCTCATCTTCCCACTTTTCCTGGTCTACGGAACCATGCGACCATCCTCCAGAACCTTGGTTTTGTACCTTGAAGGTCCATTCCTGAACCTTTCTACTTGCCAGTGAGGAGGCAGCTGTCACACTGCTGTGCCTGACTGGACACAACAGTGATTTCAAGAGGTCAGACAGCAGCACTGTCAATGTTCTCAATTATTTCATTAAAACTACATGAAAAATCTTCACTGTGTTGGTTAGACTCTCTTTGTATTCTGAGCAACAGAGCCACCAACAAATTCAATTCTGGGTTTTTTCCTGCCAAGTTATCTCATTCGACGGCTACTGGAAGATACAGAGTCAGTCACAGACAGGCACTGTGAAGAATATCATCCTGAGGCAGTATAGAAAGAGTACAGAAGCACAACCGAGTTCTCAAGTGGTGAAGCCACAGACCAGAGTCCTTCTACCCAAAAGTTTCCATCGTTAACAGCGCTGTAGGCAGGAACGCTTCTGCCAAACTGCCTGAAATTTGAACAGCTATCAGAATTAACACAGTTCACATCTTGGTGGGCACGTGCATGGCCTCAGATGTTCCCTGAGGACAAGACTCATCTATTTTCTGTCCTGCAGTCTTGCAAGCACAGCCTTGAGCACAGAGAGAATTAACCCCTTGGAGTATGTTTGGTGTATTCACATTGCTACCAAGTAGGCTCACACAGGCTGTTGGGGGACAATCAGACAAAATGGAAGAGGAACAGAATGCAAACTATACATTCAACTGCTCAGCAGGATATATACACTGTGCTCAGAATGCTACAGACATACCCAGTGACTCATTCTAAAATGATTTGGCCAAAAGTGGCAAAGGTCCAGATCAATGCAGCTCATATGATGGCTCCCAACAAGGTCAGCTGTTCCCAAGGCACTGAGATAAAGCTGGTAATTCCCATGAGCAACATGTCTGATGACTACAAATCCAAGCTACTACACTCATTCAGCTGACCTAGCAAGGAAAGAAGAGATACCCAATTCCCTTCACCTCTATAATCCCATTTAAGCATGTGTTGGATACTGCAAACATACAGTCTTCTCCTGCAGTCAAGACAGAAAATTCTAATTTTATGGATTGCAGAAGAACTCTGGGAACAAGCAAATTAGTAGGAACATGGTTTGGAATGTTCTAAATAAAAACATTGGTGACATGGTGGAGGAGCTCCAGGAATTTTTATCTTTGACAGTAAATCAATACTGGCTGTTAATTCAAAGCATGGCATTTATGTGTTCTTACATGTTTAGTTAGAAAATGAAGGTCAGTGTTTACCCAAAAGATACCCTGTTTTTTTACAAAAAGCATTAAATTAGATTTGTGGGACTAATTAAGCATAAGATGACTTCTTTTTGGTCCCTTTACACTGCACTCTAGCCTTTGGTATCTTACTGTCAACATTGAGACATAACTCAGAAATCCTGACCCACCTTGCAATCAACTACTTACGGAAGTAATGTGGAATAGATTTAATTCTGCGTGTATGTAAATGCAAGATCAATCATCTTCAGGTAAAGTAGCACTATTGTGCCAATTATATAAAGTATAATTAACCACAGAGGATCACTGTCTTCACAGCATTTTGTAAATAAAGTTTTACTTTTCATCTGGCAAACCTCTTGTGGTTAACCCAACTGTTATTACAAACCTCCTTGCAAATACGTTTAGATTATCTGATCTGTAGTAGTCTGCAGCACGCGTACACCAGAGTCCACAGAAGGAACAAAAATAGAGATGCAAATCTCTGCAAGTTCAGCAGTTTGTTTGCAAATCAGGTATAAAGTTAAGAGTCTACTGCGCTATTTGTTGTGTTAATCCACCAATCCCCGAGCATCTGACTTTAGATAATATTTTGCTAAAACATTAAAATACACACTAGCAGACAGAGTAACAATAATCAGTCTCTTAAAAAACCCAACAAAACACAGGTATGGCGCTATCCACGCATCAGTTCTGTAGTATAACATCCACAACTCAGTTTTAAGAACATTTGAGTTTGGCCGAATACTTTCTCTCATATATATTCTAAAATCACACAATTGCCAAGGCAATTGTGACAGCAAGGAACATTAAAGTAATCATTTCTTTTACTAAGCATGGTGATCAGAGCCACTAAAACCACAGTATTTTGTTACTACTTAAAAAGCCAGGCAATACTAGTTTAAATTCCTCAGAGGTTCCAGCTCTTCAATTTATTTACATGAAGTATTTGCCCTCCTTCAGATTTGTCTTTCCATTCTCTATTCCTGTCAAATCAAAAGCCAGTTTCTATTTACTATTTATTGTGAAAGATACACCTTACCAGTTGAATTCCAGCATTACTAACCAGAAGTCACCTGTCAAGTTTTCACATGGACATGGCATTTTTATACTTCATAATTGAGCTTTAAAAAGCTCCAGAAATCCTTATTTTGAGTAATTATAGAAAACAAAACCAAATCTTCCACAAATTATTTATTTCATTTGTTTGCAGTGCAAATTAAAATGTACCAGAAAAGGTAAGGCAAGAAATACAGGAAAGTGGTCTAATTGAGGTATATGTTTTGAATATTACTTTTTTTTTATTTTTAAATTAAAAAGAGGGGATTACTTCAAGACCTCTTTATAGTGGTAATGGCCACTTCCATGAATTCAGAACTTGAAGACAAAAAATAATGATGTCAAAATCAAAGCCCATGCTTATTCCCCAATGAGCTAGATGTTACAAAAACAAACAAAAAACCCCCAAATCCCCCCTAATCAACCAGACAAGACCAGGCAATATCTAACTATAAGAAGCAAATAAAACCAACAGATAGGCAAGTGGCTGTTTCCCTAAATAGACATTCCCCTAGCAAGGCAGAGATTTTACTTTTAATATATGCACTCTGTACTTGATTGACTGTTTTCTGTGCCACCTTCCGACTGTAATTTGTCACCTATGAATGTGTCCTCTTCACCTTCCCTCAGCCCTTCTTCCCCTCAGTGCCTCCCTCAGCGGGTGCTGGGCTGCTCGCCCAGGGACGTCCCAGCAGCCCTGCTCAGGCCTCCTCCCGCAGCCAGCTGGGCCCTCGCTCATCCAGCGCAACCATTTACCCCAGGGGTCAAGTCTGCCCGCTCCCCAGTCTCGTCAGGAGCACGCTCTGCATTTCTGGAGACTGGGGGAGGGCAAGAAATACAGCACCAGAGCTCCTCAGAAACTGTTCTGTGCCTTCCAGCGTAGCCTGTTGCAAATGATTCTCATAACTTCCCTTTGCTCGTGAGCGAGTGCAGGCTCCGAGGCCCAGCACTGCAAGGCTAACTGGTTTTCACCATATATCTAATAAAAAAGCTTATAACATTCTCAGTCATAACTTTAGCAGGATTTAAAAAAAAAAAAAGTAAATAGGCCCAAGAAGTCACATGCTGCAGATGTAATTTAGGAGAGGCTATTTTTATACTTTAATTTTAATGCAATTTAACATATTAAACTAAAAATGGCTCCTTTGAGATGCACTGCAACGTTCCAACTTTAACAGCTTCTCAAGTCTGAATGATAATGCATTGAAGCTTAGCTGCGTGCCAATATTTTATTATTTAAAAAGTCATTCTCATTTAGGTTTTGATCCATTTTATGTTCCTTGACACAGATTAAGTTATTACAAAATTAATGAAAATTGTCTGCACGACAGCCGATTTTTCCTTTAGCCCTGCAAATATAATTATCCACCCACAGAAAGAGGAAAAATGAAGAGAGGGTCTCTATTACTGACAGATACTGCCCTACATTTTTAACACAGGGAAAAGAACCTGCTGTCAAACATGCAAATAATTTCCAAGTAAGCGCTTTCCCAAGGGACCATGTTTACAACAGATAAAGTAGTAATTGGGAATGCAGCAACTTTTGTTTTTATATTAGCAGGAAACAAGGCAGCATCAAAGCAAATCTCTGGTGAGGCTGCAACGCGCAAAGTCAAGTCTGTGGCAATTTTCCCTGCCAATCAAAGGATTTCCTCTGGATTTCACAAGCTTTGTAAGCCAGACCTCCTCATGAGTAGATCAGTGCTCCTCCCTTGAGAAAGGCAAACTAATATCCTTCGGTTTTAGTGTGAAAAAGACAAAGAGAACTATGACAAGGACAGACATCACATACAACTAATAAAGTATGAGAGAGTAGCGTTTATTAGAAAAAGAAGAAAAGTCATTTAGCTGACCATTTGGCTTTCTTTTATATTTTAGCAATTGGAAAAACCCAGCTTCACCTCTCAGAAACCACTATCAACAGTGGGACTAACAAGGCAGTCAAAAGACATGACCAGATCCTGTAAAGGCATGTAATTCCCATTAAAATGTCAGTACACCACATTTGACTGTTACCAGCACACAGGCCTTGGTATCAGTTAGAAACATTTAACAAATGCATTCACTAGATTATCTTCACCTCACAGGAAACCAAAACCTGTAGTCTTAGTCTTGTGCATTCGGGTCACAAACAAGACTTCAAGAGATTCCCTTCCCTAAAGCATCATCAGACTTGACACCACCGTTCTGAAGAGAGAGGGGCTCTCACAGAGGTGAAGTTGGAAGGGGGATCCACAACACCTGACCTGCAAGAACAACAGAAAGTCTCCTGCTCATTCATTAAACAGAGAAAAATAAGAGTTAAATGGATGGGTCTGTACAACGTTTTGGCATCTGGGAATGCTGAAGTCTAGGGGCAGTTGGAGGATCACAGGGATACCTTCCAGACAGAAAACCCATTGCATATCCAGTGCCTGCATAGTTAAGCATAAAGACTTCTGAAGTGACTTGGTTTGGAAAGTAACGTATTTAAAGAAAATTGTAATGTTCTACAGGTTCTACTTTTTTAAATTTTACTTTGTTTTGTTTTTTAGCAAGTGATATCCACAGATGCAGAACTGTTTGGTGATTTAAGGCTATTTAATAAAATTCTGAAACAAAACTATTATAAAAATATGTGATCTGGACAACTAATAAACAGCCTAAAACTTTTCAGATTATTATCCTTCCTGGAACATGTCAGCTTGTACAGACATCTGAAATTAAACTAGTTCAGAGCAAAACCTACAAAACAAATCAATCAATGCCCATCACAGCACTGGAAAAGATATGGGCACCTGCTCCCTTGCCAGTACCTTCTAATCACAGACATATTCCTGAAGTCCACACGACAGCCAACTGATCATCGCGCGTGCTACTCACACCAAGTCAGCTCTAAAGCCGTTGTCCAAGAGATCAAATGATTTCAATAATAACACTTTAGTGAGTTATAGTCTTCCTTTTTTTTCCCCATCTCACAAACACCGAAATCCTTCCCCAAAAGCTTAAGCTGAAAAACAAAGTTGAGCGCTTGAAATGAGGATTGTGCAGAGTCACAGGAATTATGCTAATCAGAAAAAGGTTGATCAGAAATTGAACCCATGCTTCTGGATAAGACGTTAATGCCTTAACCAAAGTATCCATACTCCTGACTTGCTAGTCTTTAGTTAGTACTGTTTTCTTTCCATCTTACTCTCTTTAGCCTCTGGCCTATCACACTCTATTTACGACACCAGATATATCACAGCTCCCAGCAGACAAGATGAGTTCAGCCTTTAATCTAGCTGCTTTCTAGGCAGAACGCCTACATGAACTCCAATGTCATTTAGAATTGCTCAGATGTCTCCAATGTTGGTGAAGTCCATTTGTGATGATAATACCATTAAACAGTTGTCAAGACAGATTTGAGAGAAGACAGCAGTTTAAGGTTCTAAAAAGTGTTTTTCAGCCTTTTATGAAAAACTAGGGAATCCGTAAGACAAAGATATTCTTTTGAAGTTTCTTTTAAAAATGCAGACATTGAGACATGACATTCATACTTCTGATAAGCAATAATTTATTAGTTCACAGCATTACTAAGAATTTCTCAAACTTTGTAAAAGCCAGCACTGTTTTGTATTTTTTATCTCTCATGACCAGACTGATACAAAGAACTGTCTGATAGTGACATTCATAGGTGAAAGGCATCTATTTAGGTCATCTATTCTGCTTGCCTTCAAGTGGAGAATTATTTCTGGTAAAATATTATTTATATGAGACTCTCTGGGACTAAGATAAGTCAAAGGAGAACAAAATGGGATATGTTTACCTTGACACTTCCCAACTGCAAGGCATCTCTCCAGACCAGACACAAGTGTTACACGTGCAGAACCCCTGAGCGCGTGGCTCCAGCGGCTCTGCGGCTGAAGAACGCCTTTCGGATCAGAGCTGTCTCCAGATGCCTCCGTGCTCTCTGAAGGTGAGTACAGCTGCAGGCAGAACCACACAGGGTATTGCAAAAAAGACACCATGTTGCTGGGAGGCAGGAAGGAGAGAGCTCGTGGCGGGTTTACAGCCTTCTTCATGGCCTCACAAAGACAACTGTAGAGATGCAGACAGCGAACGGATCTTCCTGAACACGGCCTGATGGCTGGTAGCTTCAGCACACTGCGAGTTTAACTACTGATTAAGTTTTTGTAAATCTTTTGCTAAAGGACAGTTCTAGGGAATTATTTTTAGGAAGAGAAAAGTTGTAACTTGGTAGATATTTATAGATAACTCCTTTCAGAACACAGCATAAAATAAAAATTATTCTCACCTGCCTACTCAGCAGCAGCCTGAATTCTATCTAGAACAGTACCTGGGAATTCACAGTACCAACAAACAGCAAACTCCACATTCATAACACAAAACATATGAGGATACTTATATTTTCTGTATATGGTTTATAAATATACACACATATACATAATGCTTTATCAAAAATAATTAGGAAGACTCATCCACAGAGCTGCAGCAGAAAACAAAGTCTGATCAAGACATTGATATTGCATCAGAAGAATAAGAAATTACCAGGTAGCCTCCTTACAATATCTTTGGAAATAATTCTCTCCAAAGCTCTCTGATAAAGGTGAAAACTAGGAAAACTGTTTCTGGAAGAAACACTATACATAAACAACCAAATTAAAGGTAATCACAACAGACTCAAATGAACTTGCTTTGGAAGTAGAGTGCAAGAAGATTTAGTATGTGCAACAAAACCAAAGTCATGCTATAAACTCAGATGAAAGAATTAAAAATATGTATGCAAAAATGCAAAATGAGGTGCAGGAAGTCAAAGAAAATGTTCTATCTGCTTTAGTCTTGCTGAGTTAATTATGGAAAAACAGAAGATGCAAATCTCATTGATAACTCAGCAACCCAGTAAAACAAGGAAATTACATTCAGGCTCTTTCCTTCCCAGCTCCAAAACTTAAAACAGTATCAAGTACTGAATAACAACTGACTAATATAGTTTTGTAATAATTATAGAGCAGTTGATAAGCATGTTGGCATATACAGAAATATGTTTGCCAAAAATGTAATATAAAGAAACTCTCTGCAATTTTGTGGTAACGGTCAATGCTGAGAATACTGAGGCAGGCAGTCACCTTGGTTTTAAGTGGATTTTTTTGAAAAACAACTGCCATTTCTAGAGAAACAGGTAGGAATATGACAAAACCTAGGTGCCCAGGTGAAAGACCTTAAGGTTGGAATTACTATTAATAAAGACAAGAAATGCAACTTATCCAACATAATTTACAAATGCTGTGACATTTGAACAGCAGGGAACCTTGCTTTTTTGCTATTCTATATTCTAGTCATGTGAAAAACCACTGAAATACTATTTCACGGGGCAGTTTAATTCCACAATTTAAAATTAGGAAAAACTATTAATAACAAGCAGTTACTATGTAATTTTACATAAGAGAAGAGGTATCTGCAAAATAATCACGTCTCAAAGAAATCTCAGAATAATAATCAAGAAAACCTGTTCATGCAATGTGTGTAACAGAAGGTTTGTAGCACTCAAGAAATCTCCCTGAGAAAAGCTGGGAGCGTAACCCAAGCTCTCCTGAAAGGTTTTAGTAAACCAGGGCAACACTGGGATTTCATGGAGTAGAGGACAGAGAGGGTATTCTATGATATCCAGCAAGATTATAATCTAGGTCACATGTAAAACCATAAATAGCCCCTTTTGTCTACAGAATATTTAAAACCATCATTGCAGGCCCTGTTGATGCATGTTATGGGGTGGTTTATGACTTGATTACATGCAGCTGACTATGAATTCCATCTATTATTCCCTGTTAGCTGGATTTCCTCTGCAGCTAATTGGAAGCCAGAGAGCTCTGCCTATGGGAAAGCCAGCAGCTATTGCAGCCTGCCTCCACTAGAATTTGTCTTTTGGAAGTGTAACAAGGCAATTTTTAAAAGATGCAAATAAATGGAGAGGGGAAAGAGGAGGAGAGTCCACCAAGCAATGAGACAGTCCAGGTTATTAACTAGCATGAGATGAGAGGCAGGAGGTGGTACTACTCAAACATCCACACCTTCGCTCATTAGTCACTGCTGCGACACACAACTAAAACACAATACCAGCAACTGTTCTTTATCTGGCAAAGTGTGATGCAGGCCAGGAGCAATTCACAGGCTATAAGAAATTGATTCTTTTTTATTCTCTTGTGTATTACAAGTACAGGTATACAAGAACACAGTGGTGTTTTTTCCTGTTTCCCCCTTCTAGAACAGATGAGCAACGTGCCCAGCGTCCCCTTCCACTATAAATAAGTGACTATTGTTTTTACTTGACACTTGCTTTCCATTTTCCCATCAATGTCTAACCCAGGGAACATACTCCTGAGCCTCCCCTCTGAATGCCACGTGGAATACGCTGCCACAAGTGTTTCATGAGTTTCCTTCCATAAAATAAACGCAAACAAAAAAAACCCCCACCCCAGAACACAAGCGAATACCTGCTGAAATACGCCCCCCGCCCCTTCATTTCTGCTGTGCTCAAGACAAAGGCCAAGTCAAGTAGTTTACAGGAGTCTGCTGCAAGAGTAATGGTGGAAGAAAGAAACCAAGTAAGAGAACAGCACGTGCCCTTTCAGTGTTTCATTAATTTAGCAGCTTCCTAGCTTGTTCCAGTGTGGAAGAAAATACATTTGTTTATAAATGTAAGGATTTGCTGCTTAGTATTCTATGAAAATTTAGGACTGACCTAACAAGCGTACAGCTTGCCCCAACCACTGCAGCATCAGATTCATTCTCTGTATCCCTACAACACTAATAAATAAGGGACAACAACAGAGGAAAAGCCAAGGCACAAATAATTCATTTCACTTTCTGAAAGTTCAGTCTAGACCACTGCTATCTATTACAGAAAGACAAACCACAAAGGGTGATCAAGAGCTCTGGGCAGCCCATTAAAGGCAGTCTAAGGTCTTACTCACTGGCTGAGCCTATCAACCAGAAAAGCCACATCAGACCAGATCTAGATGTGCTGAGCTTTAGGTCACAAGAGGGCAATCTGCTAAGAGCAAGCTAAATGGGATTTCAGTTTAAATGCTGATTATGATATGCGACGAAGCAGATTGTGCATTCTCACATTAGCATCTCAGTTATCACTTCAAGCATGGAAAGCAGACATAGAATTAGGGGTGGGGAATACTGATTATAAACTCAAGAGTTTCTTACTGTAGCAGACACGCTAAGTTCAACTTACATGAACAGCCTGTGAGAAAGAATACTACAAGTAGGACAATTACAACACCTGGATTTATTTACTCATCTTACACAAAGGGAAGGGTGTCACAGATGTTTTAAAAACGTGATTTGATGATTTCTATAGGCACTACACAGAATAATGAAATAATAAAGCGCGTCGGCAATTTCTACTGCACCCCAGAACAGGGACAAGGAACTGCAACATGTAACATCCCTTTCGAGGCACACATCACTATCAAAAGTAAAAATAATAGCTGCGTTTTATTGCTACGATACATGTGGTATCAGATGCTTGAGAAGAATTTCATGAACTGTTTTTACTCAACCACTGAGACAGCATTTTAAATAGCCGTGAAGAGGGTTTCTCCTACTGCTGTCCACAATTCTAGGAGATTTAAAGTAAGCAGAAGTGCAAAGAACAACATCTTGGGCTTAAAACAAGTTCTGTGCTTGTTCCTAGGAAGGGTGGTTATTTTATTGAAATAGATTTTATTGCTTCATCCTCATTCCCTATCTAACTGCTGTCTCTTTTCAAAGTCAGATCCAACTTAATGCCAGAGAGGCAAGGGAAAAGAAAATCTTCAGCCTAAACCAAGAGAAGATCACTAGCAGACAAACAAAAAAGCAGCTAACAAATCATGAAACAATGTTTCCACCTGGAGGTTTTTAGACATCAACTACATTTTGTTGAAAATACTGGAAATTTCGAAGTCGTAGATGCTACTAGGAACTCCATGAAGTAAGCGTGGTGTGTGAACATGACACATCTTGCAATAGTTAATAAAATATTTCACAAAGCTTGGTTAAATAAGAAAAAATATTGATAATATATGTTGAAGCATTTTGAAAGATAGCATAACATTTTCAATTCATTCACAGAAAAAAAAAAAAAAAAAAATCACACTCACTAGCCCAATTTGAAGTTTTTTCAAGAATGCACTTTAGCATTACTAAGCTAAAATAATGATATAAAAATGGAAGCAAACTGCCCTCAGCTGTGGCAGATCTCATTGTAACAAACTATTGTTTATAATCTATAAAAGTTATTTATTCCACATGCACTTGACTCCCCTTTATTAAGTGATCCTTTTCGCTTGCATTGTCTTATTAGAGATACCTACTCTAAGAGGTAGGAAGTTCCTCCTAAGTAGCCGCGTGCCAGTACAGTAACATACTTGTGTGGCAAAGGCATTTTTTCTCTCCCTTTTACCCTCCAACATAACCGCAGAAAAGAATAATCAACTGCGGAAAGACCTGAATAGTTCAATGGGCATAAAAGAGGTACTGGCAATAAATTAGAATATTGCAGCCCTCTTTATGGGTTTCAGCCATTGCTTCCCAGCTGATACCATACATGAATTTTAAGCAGCCTGCTGGGTCAGCTCTTGAGAAGCGCTACAAGCCATTACCATGCATCATCATCAGCTCGGTCTTAATAGCGAGCCTTCACCACAAAGAAATACAGCTTACTCACAAGACACAGAGTCCAAATCAGAACAGGTATCACTAAATTACTCTAGCAACAGTGGAGCTTTTTGCTCTCCCAAAGTTACAGACCTCTTTTCAGGTGGAATGCCTCTTACACAGGTCCCTATGCAATGATCAGCCCCATCTAAAGTCATCAGAAGCCAACTCAGAGCACAGGGTCACCTTTTTATTTAATCTAAGCTTATTCCTACATGTCTCATTTGGGGATGAGTCAAAAGTCACTGCTTCCCTGTTTTTGTTCTGCGTGACATGGCACAAAGACCCACAGGGCAGCCAACTGTAGTCCTGTGTGTACAAGCCAGTTTTGGACACATGACATGTCGCTCTGTGACTGGCCAGCCTAAAAAACAAAAACAAACCACAAGAACAACAGCAACAAAAAGCAAGAACATGCAGTTGTTTACTTCCAAATGTATTGCCTGCTGAGAAAATGGAGCAATCACTCCCGCACCTCCATAACAACTCCAGGATTAGTGAAGTTCCTTCCTGTCTACCCAGTATGAAAAATATCTTGAACCACTATAAAACATTTTATACCTGTGATAAAGCTTTTTAAATATAGATCTTCTAAAAGGTTTAAAAAAACCAAACCAACCTGAAAACTCCTTTGTGTGAGCTGTTAGAATTTTGTGGGGTTTTACTGTGTGTACTTGCAAAGAACGCGAAGGTTAAAAATATGAACCAAAATTAGAGGTGAAGCGTGACAGGCTGGGATGACAGCGCTGCAGGTTGCCTGACCGTGCGGCAGGTGCCGTGCAGCTGCACCCAACGGGACCGCGGAGCAGCGGCTCTTTGTTTCCATCCTGACAGGCCCATCTCCTGCCCCTACGGGACTGAGGGGACTGTAACTACAACGGACATTCCGAGAGCACAAAAATCTCTCCAAGAACAGTTCTGTCAGGTTCTTAATGGCTATGATTTTATTCATGGGG
This sequence comes from Strix aluco, assembly GCF_031877795.1. Taxonomy (NCBI): domain Eukaryota; kingdom Metazoa; phylum Chordata; class Aves; order Strigiformes; family Strigidae; genus Strix; species Strix aluco. The sequence continues at coordinate 5,742,890 of NC_133958.1, read as the reverse complement.
GCCACGGGTTGGCTAACTACCACCACAGTGGGCAGCAGCAGGACTCTGAATTTAACATTTACCCTTAGTTTATCTTCCACGTGAGATAAATCTCTAAGAGAAAGAGAAACAGCAAATGGTCTAACACAATGCATTTTCAGACAAGTAATAACATTTGGTCAGAAGAAAGAAGCTCCTTCACCTTTCGCCTCTGCTACCCCTTCATCCAACTAGAAGATGCTGGAGAACATTTATAGAGAGTATTTCAGGAACAGCACTTTGAAAAAATATAGAGGTAGAACAGTTTTCTGTAACCCCACCCCCCTTTCCCCAACATTGCTCCTGCCCTTTGAAAAAATATGAAATCTCTTGAGTGCTTTTATATCTTGAAGGGGTAAAGGTGCAAAAGAGCACGGCTGTATTTCAAACACAGATGCACAAATCGGTTCATGACTGCTGGAGCTGCTCTGCTGGAAATAGTAAAACCAGCTAGAAATGTCACTTAGTTACAGGCACAACCTTACATCAAAGCAATAGGTGATGAGAGCTAAGAATACTGTGGTCACCATTTAGAATGTTTTACCAGTCTTCTCCCCTCCTACAGCAGTATTCCATCACTGCTGGACTTGTGAAGGGGTCTTGCTCTTACATTTACCACCTTTTCTGCATTTAATGTATTAATCCAAAAATCCCTCTGGTGATTAGAAGCAGCAAACTAGAGAAAAGCACTAAATAATATTGGAAACTGAAAGGCCTTAAATTATTCACAGAATTCAAACAGTTTTTGAAGTACACCGTGGCGTTTCGATAGCCATGTAATTCAGTCTGACATCACAAGCTACAGCCCTGCAATGCTAATTCAGGAGATGATTACAGCTCTAAGAGGTTGATGCAGTCAGTCTTCATTTACATGTATCTCTGGTCTGTCTTCTGAAAGGACTAAGGATCTGCTAAATCCTAAATTCAGGGGGAGCATCAGTCCACCCAGATGTGGCTAAGATAATTTCACTAATCAAACAGTAACGACTCACTACGACTCATTGGTGGTTAGCATCACTACTAACTTTTTAATTTTCACATACAACTTAGTGAAACCACGTATGCTGCAAGATCTCATGACAGCCTTTGGTGAAAAATTCAGCATGTAATGCGAGAGTGGGAATTTATTTGCTGGGACTAAGATCTATCACCACATGTTCTCCCTTTACTACTTCTAATTGCTAAACCTCAAGACCTTTGTGAGGGCATTATTACAGTTACTTAAGTCAAAAGCCCTGTCTAAAATCAGGAAGTTTCTCCACCTACTATGTACTCTTCTCCCTCCTCTAGAGAGTTTGTTTGAGGAGGTAGAAGGAAGATACAAGTGTTCCCATTCTATTTCTTTAAGACATCAAATGAAGTTTTATCTCAAAGAAACTTAACACATCACTGTCCACTCCAAGACACAGATAAAGTTCTGACGATGCAGAAGAGAAGAATTCCAATCTTCAGGGCCTCCTCCTTATACTAGGGTACATCAATGGGAATTGCTACTCGTTTTATGAACTAGGAGGATGCCCATTGTAAGGGTAATCCTGATTTGTATTCTTGCTATTCCAACCTCTCACTAATTATTCAGAAAGGAACCATGGAGAGGTTGGCACATGATTCGTTAAATTACAGCTCTCAAGCTTCAACTGTTAAGTCATGTTTAGTGCAACACAAACCAGACAACACTACATACTCCTTATGAAGAATTAAAGATGGAAGAATGAAAGCCTGTATTCAAGTGACTGAAACAAAGTTATCAAGCTCAACAAAAGCCAGGTACCACATAACTAACTCCCAGATTCAATCAAAACAGAGCAGGAATATTTAAATTGTAGTCTAAATTAGATCTGTAACAATCTTCATAGAAATAGGCAAGTCAAGTAGCAAAGCTATCTTTGGAAAAAATCTATTAGCTGTAATGGAATGATAATCCTCTTAGATTCATTGATGCTGACAGATTAAATACTTTAAACTCATCTTTTATTTTGTTAGCTCATTTGACACAAAATAAGCCCTACATTTTTAATATTACAGTGGGAGCAGAAGGAGTTCTGCTGGTACTGTGGCAAACTCGGTATTAATGGAATGCCTCTGGGTATTCAGTAGAACTATAAACTATGTTACCACATGACAACTGGAAAGGACTAACTTGTTTGCACTTTTAACATACTACCACTATTTATTAGAAACTAAATTAATATTACTGAATTTGCTTTCTCTTTACAAAAAGCCTAAAAAGCTGGACTGACAACAAGAAAGAATGCATGAATAAACACATTTTCCCTATAATAAAGTGTTAAATAATACAGGGTTACATACACTGCCAACCTTTTGCTCCTAGTGTCAGGCTGGCACATCTCCAATAACAGAGCAGCCTCTTCCTTTCTTCTTCAAGAAACCACCGTGTTCCAGCAACAGCAAAACATTTTACAGCAGCACTTCGCAGTCCCAGATGCAACTGCCAGACAGACTCACCAAACGTACACACAGATCCTTTGTGCTCCTCGGGAGAGTCCTAGTTACAAAACTACTTATTGTTCTAGTAACAGGGACTTCCCCAGAAATTTATTCACAAAACCTTTCTAAAAGGCCAGTTTCACACTTCTGCTGATCCAACTTAAATGTTGAGACCTGGAAAGTTTTCCTTATAAAAAAATTATTTCCTGCATAGCCCTTTGCGATAAATTTTGAGATGTTTGTGTTCACTCAGAAATAAATAATATATTCCAGGCCTAGCATCATGCATTATTTCTAGCTTATTACAGGTCCCAAAAACCCCAACCTAGCAAAAACCAGAATGGATGCAGCAGGCAGTAAAATAAGACAAATCTCCAGCATCTCACCTCATGTTACTCCATCTTAGCTTAAGATAAACCAAGTTACTCAATTTTGGATCTACAGATTTGACCTGTTGATTCTGTCAGGATTCTATAGTTTATAATGGTAAATAAGAGGTTTTTACTGCTATATTTATCACTGGAATACTTGTCAGCTACTTTTTTTATAAAAGGGAAATTACTGATCATTTGCCTACTAACCATATAAGGAGGCTCAAAATCTTAAAAAAAGCATAATTATCCAGGAAAAATCATTAAATTCCAGAATTAGAAAGCTATTTTAACAAATCTGTATTTTTTCCAAAATTACTTAGCTCTGAAAACTACATGATGTGAATAACAACATTCAGAACCTTATCTGGAAGCCTTCAGTTAGGACACAGTGCTGAAGAGGAATGACACGCATTAAATACATGTACCACCTAGTGTCTCCCAGGGCGTCCACTACCTTCATTATCGATCTGCAGCACAGAGCTTTGACAGGCAAAGTGTTCCCAACTGCTACCCAACATTACTTTTTTATTCCAAACAGTGCATGTTCTTTACAGCCAAGTTAAAAGATACAAACCAAAAAGTTCCAACTGAAAACTAGCATTATTTATGTCAGCAGCAGTAAATACCTTACAATATATCATCACCAGCAAACACCTCCTGAATTGGAAGTTGAAATTAATATTTCAAAGGGTAATGGCTTACCACAGATCTTTAGCGGTTTTAAATCTGGCCTAGAACACAGCTAACCTGAAGCATCTGTCACCATAAAAGTCACAGACACATCTGTTGAACTGCAAATCAGATATGGTTTTATATGAAAGGTTGAATTCAATTAATAGAGCAAATTTGTTTTTCTGTGATGCAATTTATTATTAGGAATGGTGTAAGTGTAGAAGCAATTTTGTGAATAACTGTTCACAATTTATAAGAAATCTCCGTGTTTGCTCTTTTTATGTTCATTGTCTGCCAGGATTCAAGCAATTCAATTTCACATGCAGAAACACTCACAGAAGAAAAGTTTTAGATCCACAAAAGCACTTTCTACTGGAAAAAAAAAAAAATTAAGCATATCCAACCAGAAGACAAGTAATAACAGCACTTCCTTTAACATTTACATATGAGCAACCTGCAGTGGTATTTCAGTCTTCTGTGCAGCCAAAGAGCACTAAAACATGCACAGAACAAAATCCAGAATATTTTGGTTTACCCTTCTACAAATGAAACTCTCATCAACAAGGAGCAGACCTTTTCAAAAAGCTTTTTGACAGTCAACACAAGTTAAGACATAACAGCATGTTAAATGTTGTTTTAATTCTCCACTCAGCATAAAGGCATAAACCAGGTTTCCTGGAAAAAGTCAGAAGCAATTTTTTTTTAGTTTTCTTACTGTTGTTCCTATTGCGTCTTTAAAACAGGCATGGATATGAAGAAACAAAAAAGAACTCAGCCACCCTATTTCCACTCATTTTGATTACATTTCTTGTGTTTAGACATATTTACTAAGCTTTATCCACAGAGTCATTATGCTGTTTTACTACAGCGTTTCAAGTGTTGGAGCGTCTGTTGGACCTTCAAAGTCGAGAAGCCATTTACAATTTCACCCCAACCCTGGCTGTACAGGTCCTACCCAGGGGGCAAGAAAAGTTCACCACCACCACAGAGCCCCTTCCTGTGAGGTTACAGGTCAGCACTGGGGCTGGGACCAAACTGCAGGAACATCCAAGTCCCAACCAAGCCTTCAACATCTCAGTTCCCTAGTCATGACGGCCACAGAACTGGGAAGGACTGGAACTGTGCAGCCCAGACAGTACAGAAATCTGGTCCGTAGCATTCACAGAGCAGATGCTGCAGCTTCGTCACCGCTACCTTGCAAAGTTGCCTGGTATGTATCTCAAAGGCAGAGCCTCTACTAAAAATTTTTTTCTGGGAAACAGCAGACCCAGAGCATATATCTGGCATCTCAACTGAGCCACCTCACAGGCCAGCTCCCCCTCAGATGGCAACCCCGTCGCAGCCAGCATCAGTTGGATGCAAAGTGACTAATTAACTTAGGGCTTCCCATTTTGCATTGCTTTTCCTTTGGAACTGTCCGGATCCTGGCTGCTTCTCCTCTCCATGGCTTGTAGTAGTTTGTGGCTTTTAGAAACTCCTCGGAACACTGTTATCTAGAAATTAAGGTCATTGGCTGCTTGTATTTTTCTCTTCCCCTGACACATTAAAGCAGAGGTTTCCAGCGAGATCTTCACAGTAAGACTATCCAACACATATGGTAATTTTTTTTTTTTAGCAAAGTATAGAAAGACTAGGATAGCTATATGCTGAAATTACGTTTATGATGCATGCATGTAATCTCACATACATATTCTTGTCTGAGAAACCATGTTAATTTGCCATTGTTCAACCTCAATACAGACACAGTATTGCACAAAGAATACCTTGTATAAGCAAATTAATTAGATACCACCTATTCATCCCCTTCAATAATCCAAAAGCAAGCTAATTGCTAGGTAAATTCAAACCATGCTAAGCTTCCTAAAGGAAATATTTTTAACCTAATGGAACTAAATGAACTCCGTGCATCAGGGCTTCATTGAGGTCTGTAACTTTTTAAAATTCGAAAAAGAAACAGGGAAAAACCAGACAAAAATACCTACATCAGTAGTCAGCAGAATATTCATTAGGGAACACCACGTTTAAGTGTAATTGCCCTCCAACATCCCCTGCATGAAAGTTCCTATAAAGCATATGGCACTAAACAGTATCAGGCAAGTAACTGGACTCCACTGACCAAGAGCCTGCAATAACAGTTTCATTATTAACAACATTTCTGAATGGTGTTAAAAAAGGCCACAAAAGCATGGGTGGGGAGGGGAAGATGGATGAAAACGACACTGATCACAATTACGCAGGTAATTGCCAAGGTTCAGATTACTTAGGCTCGTACATACTGTTAGCATCTTTAATACCTACCTGCAAGATGCTCTAAAATGTGGTTTATTGACCTCTAATGAGATATGATGGAGCATAAAAAATTTCATACGCACAAATACTCATGTCTAAGCTAAGGCCACATGATACAACATGACTATTAAAGTTCTTTGGAAATATAAATAGAAAATGAAACATTTTTCTATTTTATACAAATGAATCTGACCATCTGCTTCACTGCAACAGCAGCAGCATCTAAAAACAACTGAAACAGCAGCCTCTGGTGTTAAAATTCTGTTCTTTTTCTCAGACTCCACCTTTCACCAGAACGCAGAACTAAAAATACAGAAAAGATACATCAAGTGGCCCTGAGGAATGCTTTGCACCATAAGTAATTTTCCATCTTAGCATATATCATACTATTTGTGTTTGCCTTCTGTAATTCACTGTGAAAATATCATCAGATTAGCTTCTGTTCTGCCCTAGTGAAAACTCATCTTGATACAAAGTCCTCTTACTGTATGAGGATGGAAAATTTTTTTCATAGCATGGAAAGCTCATTTCACCCCTGTACAGATCAAGCTTTATTCTCTACATCTGAAGAGACAGACACTACCCATCTCTTGAGCACATATATGAACAAGCACATGTGGACAAGGACAAGCCAAGAAAACCCACCCCTGCAATACACTACCTTAAAGGGCACAATTATCCTGTCTTTCCAAAAATGCACTATTTTCACAGGGATGCATGCATCAGAAAAAGTGCCTGATGGAGGCTGTGCACACCTCACTTCCAGGACAGGACCATATGTATAGCTCTTCAGGTTTCTGGTTGAGTAATGCAAGGAAAACTTACTGCCACTCTGATCTGTAGCATTCCAGAAATCCATAGCGTGCTCGTGCAAAGCAGTAATATACTCAAGTATTACCAGAGTGCAAAGGATTAGTGTTCTGTAACATACAAAACTCAAGCATATTCATGTCCAAAGTCAGTCTTACATGCAACAACAATGTTGAGACTTTCCCACTCTTTCTGAATTATCTCACAAACTCTGCTACAACAAATTACAGAGACAGTAGTAAATGCAGAAGAAATTCAGGACTAACTAGAAGCCTTAAGAAAACTTGACTTAAAAAAACCACACACAGAGGTACTCTAGGAGTTCCGAAACATGACCACCTCTGCATCATCCACGCAGTTTTGAAATACTGCTCTTTCGAGTCCCCAAACTTCCTACAGATTTAGAGAAATGAATTACTCTTCTCTCGAAACCTTAGTTTCTCTACCTGTGAAAACAGAAACAATGCTATACCGCACGCAAACTGGGCCTGCATCACTGTGAAGATCTAAGAAAGGTAACTATTTAATAAACAAACCCACGAGTAAAGGAAGTTCATTTTCTGAGCAGTTACAAAGTTAAATAATACAAACATTGACAGAAAAACCCACATAAGACACTACACACAACAGGGTGAGTGGAAGGATGGTTCAAAGCAGAGCACGCAGTTTTTTATTTTAATGAATGCTTTGTCCTAACGAAACAAAAATACAACATTATCTGAGTAGAGTGATTTGAACAAAGTCATACAAGAGATTCCTACAGCACCCGTGTCTTGCCTTTACTTTTGTTTACTCCTGTATCGCAGGAGTGATAATATTTCAAGTCTACACCTAGCTGAGATATTAATAAGATGCATACTTCAAGATCAAATAAATCAATATGCTGACACGGTGTGTATTCAGTTGGGGCTGGTGTGTCAGAAACATTTCAAATAGTAAACTGTTGAATGTACTTACAAATAATCAAACAGCTTTACTCTCAGCAGGGTATGAAGAACAGAGAGAACTTGAGACAGTCTAATAAAGCAACAGAAATAATATACTTCCTTTTGGATGTAGAAATCAGGACACCTAAAAGACCTCCCTACTCTGCTAATGCAGTGTAAACTGAAGCAGAGCTGGCTGCAGCAAATCAACAGCAGCCCTCCAATAAAGCATCAGTGATAGCTCTTACACCACTCTAGGCTGGTGACAATGAAGCACTTTTCAAATATGGACAGAATCCTCAGATACACAAATGAAATTCTAGCCCACTTATAATGAAATAATGGAGGCTCATCTAATTTGCACAAAGACATTATTAAATGCAAGACAAAAGGTACAATCAGGATACAAATAACTTGTATACCAGTCCTGCCTTCACCACTAGATTTATTTCAGTATCAATAGAACTTTTTATTTTTACCTTTCTAAACCAAGAATTATTTCTCCAAGAGCTCTGCTGTCCAGAGACTGGTTTGTCTTCTTGGTTCCTAGATGCAGAAAATACTTTAAATATGCAGCTCTCTGGACTGCATGTTATTGGTGCTTTTTTTTTTTTGTTAAAAAACAAAAAAATCCAAAAATTTTCAGACTGGAAGGAGATACTGCTTCAACAGCTTACTGTCCACAGACCCACCCGTATTCCATCAGATAGCTTAGCAGAACATTTTATCATAATAAAATCAGTAGCAATATGCAGTGGCTACCAAGCTGTACAGTAAGTACCATACTACTGGAAAAGGAAAATCCCTAAACAATGCTTATTTAGAACAAAATGTACTCAGATCTACGAACACCATGTAACACATAGCTTTAGGCGTTAATATCAAGACACAGAAGAATACTAATGTTCATGTTTTATAGACATCTTTATTCAGATACATGCAACCCCAAATTAGTTTAAATGTATCAGTGAGATAATAAATATTAGCGATTCTCTTCTCATTTTCAAATTACCATAGTGTCTATCCAACTCTTCCTGTAAAATAAAAGCCCAAAGCTATATATGTACATTCATTCCAATAGATTTAAAAGGCTGTGTGAAGGGTATCTACAATCGTTTCACTTTTCTTTAATCCCCGTGCAGAACAGAATCCTGGAATACAATTTGTTTCAGAGGCAGCTTTTAGACAACTTCATAAACTAAAACGGTTTGTTAACTGGGGTTAACTGCTTAAGCCAAAGCTACAAGCAAACACCATGCAACATCACAACTGAGAGACTACAGACACCAAACTGATGAAAAAAAATGCTGTTCCTCCTCAGAATAACGTCCAAAACCAATTCTGCTCCAGTCTAGAACCTGAAATGTCCTGCGTGACAAATTTTAATTAAATAGTTGAAATTTGTTTCTTAACAGCAACAGAAGAGTCATCCTGCTACGCTCAACTTGCGGTGCGAGATTTCGGAGGGTTACAGGGCCTGATCCTGACCATACTTCACACGGTGCAAGAACTGCCCTGGAGTTCTGCCAGATGTGCAAAACAAAAGCCCACATCGCTGATTTAAATACATGTGCACTCTTAGCAGTCACAGATGTTTCTTGATTAAAGTATTTTAAAAAATCAAGAAATATTAGACTTCATTCTAGTCTCATCATTTATTTCACTGGTCTGTGAAGTGTTATTTTTTTTCAAGGAACCACCAAAAGGCCCTATTTTGTCCGTTACACAAAAGCCTCTCAGATTCCTCCTCTGCTGCAGGAGTCGTCGGACTTGAAGGAGAGAGCACAGCAGATGAGGTGGCCAGATGTCCTAATCCGCTAGCTACCTGCGGCTGCCTGCCTGCACAGAGACCACAGCCGGGGAAGGATATAGCAAAGAAAATCGAAGCAGACACAATAGGCGTGCAAAGAGAGACCTCCACAGAGGGACGAGTGTCAAAACAGCGAGAGGAAGCTTTTGGGATCTACAAAGCCTGACTACTCCGTTCTGTAAAAAAAAGCCGTTTGTAACAAACATACCATCACAGATTCTAAATACAGAAACTATGTCTTATCAACAGCAGGCACCTTCCTCCGAAAAGGGCTACACTAGATTGCCCCCCCGCCCCCTTCTTCCCAGGCACTTTCAATACTTTGAGAAGCCCAGATACACCAGCCAAGGTGTCAGGGATGCCAGACGATGAGGAGTTGTTGACATCCTTTGGCTACGTGCCCTGAAGAGATTATTTCACTCAAGTGATTTACCAGGAAAAAGTTAAATAAAAAAGGACTCCGAGCATCTCAAATACCCACCTCACAGGCACATAAAAAATACACACCCTCGAGTGTACGCACATCCAACATCAGGCACTGGCACTGACAGGTAATTAGAGTCTCGCTGCCAGAAGGTCACGCAGCCTCCCGAACCCCACCATTTTGGGACAACCCGACTAGTCGCTGGGACTGAGGATCTTTCCCCAAGACGCTGTGACAGGATCCCCGAGGATGCCTGTGCGCTGCACAGCCTGGCGCTCTCCCTGTCAAACCACCAGCCCTGTGGTAAATTATCCCCGCTCTGAGGGGCTGAAGTACCGCTACGACCACAGTTTCCACCGCGACGCTCCCTCGCACCTTTCCCTTCCCCAGCCCCACTCCGGACCCACCGTCCTGTCTCCGCCGCCTCCCGCGGGGTTTTTTTTGGCGGGGGTGCCGCTCTCCCTCCCTCACGCAGACCCGGGGCGCGGGGCGGGTGCGCCCCCCCCGCCTCCCCTCAGACCGGGCGGTAACGGTGCTCCCGGCGCGCCCCCTCCCCAGCGCGGTGCTCCCGCCGCAAACTTGGTGCTGGGGGGCTGCCGGGGCGGGGGGCCGGGGGGTGCCCGCTTACCTCGCAGGGCAGCCGTCCAGCCGCACAGCGACAGCAGCAGCAGCAGCCGCCGCTCCGGGCGCAGGGGGCGGCTGCTCCTCGCGGCCCCTCCGCCCATGCTGTCCCCGCAACTCCCGCGCCGCTCCCCGCCGGCCGGGGCAAGGAGAAGGGACGCAAATCTCCTCTCGGTCCCTCCGGAGTCGAGCTCAAACCGGACAAATCGCCTTTTTTTGCCGCTTGGGTTTTTTGGGGGTTTTTCCCCCCCACCCTCCTCCCCGCTCTGCAGGTGCGGGGAGCGGCCCCACGCCCGGCGGGGCGAGGCGAGGCCAGGCGGGCCCGGGCAGCAGCTCCGCGGCGCCGCGGCCGCTCCGCTCCCCTCCGCGCTCCGCCGAGTGCCGAGCGGCGGCGCCCGCATCCCTAATGAGCCGCCCCTCCCCCCGCAGCCAATTAAGGCGCGCGCGGGGCGGGCTCTGGGCGCTGGGCGCTGCCGCGGCGCGAGGGCGGGAAGGGCTGAGGGGGGTCCAGGTGCGCTGGGCAGCGCCCACCCCCTCACCGCCGCCCCCTCGCGTTAGGGGGCTGGGCGGGCCATGAGGGACGACAAAAAAAAAAAAAAAAAAAAAAAAAAAAAAATACTGTTCTAGGTCTGAGAGGAGGCTGCGGGCCCCGGCCAAGTTGGGAGCAGAAGGCGGGGCGGGACCCCGCGCCCCCACAGCTGCACCCGCGGGGGCTCTGGAGCTCCTGGAGGTCCCTCTCCCCTCCCCAAATTCACACATTTGGGCACAAACCCCTAAAAAACAAGTACAACCGTTAACAAAAACATGAGGAAAATACTACAGCAGCCACCCCCCAACCCCAAAGCAAACACAGTTTGTGCCATCTTTATTAATACGGCATGGTCCTGTGATCAAAAAATCTTTTTCTTGCCAGGCGTGTCACTGTTTCACTCTCCCTTCCCCCCCCATCTAATTGGATATAAATATTTTTATTATATACTTGATAAGGAAGCATGACACACATCCAAGCAAATTATAATGCCAAAAAATCACCAGTTTGCTCAAGTGAAATTGCTGCTGCTCTACTCTGAATAGATCTTTATCAATAAGAAATTGGAAAACAAAGGTTCCACTTGAAGAAAAGATAAGTTGCTGGAGGTCTTCTGGTCATAAAGGACACACCAGCTCTTCCACAGACTGTGCTGATGTGGCCAATGCACAGGATTTCATGGATTAATGTCATTTTCTTTACCATAGGGATCAGTGAGCAAAGTGGGAGAGGAAAGGAAAAAAAGCCCCAGTGAAATCTGGTGTGTCAGTGCTGCTGGTGGGATACAAAACCAGCAGTAATGGAGCAGAAAAAGGTACAAAAGGAGATTTGCTGCTACTGAAGTACCTCACCACGAGATCCCTACCGTACGACAAGAACAAGGGGATCATGTTTGTATCACTGCGACTGTAAGAGAATTATCCTTGTGGAAGTCAAACATGGTGTATTCCCAGCCAAGATACTCCAATGTGGCTTCGGTGCGCAAAATACCCCTGAAATACCGTATTTGTTCTCCATCTCCCTTTCTTTTGGAAATAAACTCAATTTTCATCAGGTGCCAAGACCTTAAGTCAGAATACAGGGGTTTATTTCCATCCATGCTTTACACTTGAGCAACTGCACTAAGTTCACTCCACCCCAGCTTCACAAAATCCAAAGCATGCACATAGCTCAAGTTTCAGAGGAGTCAGTTACTACTAACAAAATCTTTTGAAATCCCTGACTGATAAATTCTGGAAAAATGCAGTAGGATTAGTTACAGATACTAACGTCTTGTCCATTGGTCCTCCTGCAGGCTAGCTTTGTACTGTTTTCAGGAGGAAACAAATAATTAAAGCAAAAAGGAATCTGTAAACAGAATTTTAAGAGGGAAAAAAAAAAAATCAATACCTGAGAACATCACATCAGAAGATCTCTTATTCCCTTTCCATCATGTGTTTGCTAGCTCACAATGAAGAGCAGAGCTGCAAAGGCAGAGAGCAAATATATGAAAAATACATTTTTTTTCATCAGCCTTTTAGGTCATTCTCTACCTTCAATGGGTTCCAAAGGAAAAAAAAAAAAAAACAACAAACCACAAAAATAAACATGGAGGACCAGAACTGGAAAGCTACACAGGAAAGTTTTTACACATCAGAGCATCAAGCATACTCCCTTTAAAGTCTTAGCATGTCAGCAACACAGCCCTATTTTCCAGTCCATACAGACAGGCACTTTTGCTTCAAGCCCAACTAATTATCTATTTTTGCCTATGCCACTGAGTCCATGTTTGGTGCTTTAGATAAAAATATCAAGTTCTCAGTTTATGATGGGGAAGAAGAGAGCAAAAGCAGAAAAAAGGGCAACAGCTGGTAACTTCAATCAGTGCACTTGGAAATATAAATAATCAGAATATTCCACAAAGATAAAATCTCAGGGTGGGGGAAGTATGCAGCAGTTTGAGCTGGTGAAATGCAGCTAAAGATGAAATTAAACATTCTTTAAGCACTGATGCACACTGATAACGTACAGCACCTTACAGAAACAAAGCTCTCTATACGCTCTGGCAGTCCAGCGTGCCACCGTATTTCTACAAATGGAGTCTATTTAATACAGCGTTTTAACAAGAGGAAAGTCACAAGGAAAGCAAGAATCTACCTGTGATATCAGGGTGTGAGCAAGAATGAAAGAGAAGACAGGAACCCAGCCAAAGAGGATTAATGGCATTAATGGAGGAAAATGGAGGAAAATTAAAGCAGCTGAAAATGCTGCAAGGAAGATATTTGTTCTTCCCTAACACTTCCAGGGTTAAACTTTACAATGAGAATATTCACTTCCTGACAAAGTCCATATTCCACATCTGGGATTCTACATTTCCTAGAACCTGAAAGTCTAAAGTTTGACGCAGCTGCTGAAAAGACAACACTATACAGAAATCAAAAACAAAACCAAAGCAACTTTCTCAAATACCTTGATCACAGCAACCACAGATCCGGACAGTAGGAAAGTACCTGTGGGAGGGACACACAGAACCTGTAACCAAAAGTCTCGAGCCCAGTCTCCAGCTCTGCCCCTCAGCAGATATTTCTGAGCAGGTTTTTCCCCACATCTCGGGTGACACCTCGTACTGTACCATTGAGCTGGTTGCTAAAGAGATTTCTACAGTCTTCAACCACATTAACTTATTAAACACACAGCACTTTACAACTAGGAAATACATTTTTCTAGCTAGAATATGTCAATACCCTAATAATTTTCAATAAGTCATACAGCTACAGCCTGAAGCGGGGAAGAAAAAATAAAAAATAAATCACCTCCTCCACCCTGGAAGCTCAGCAGAATGTTCCAGCTGAGTTTGCAAAGGTGCTTTCAGTCTCTATCTGAAGTGCAACATAAAAATTTGCAGCCAGGTGATTACATTTTGTTTCTTATTTGATGTATGACCTTGGAGTAACCCACCTGTGATTGGCAATAAATCAGAATTCGCATCACCTGTGTGTCAGGTGATAGGCTGGGGGAGGGTCACTGCTGACATGCTCTCAGGAGCAGGAGAAAAGACAGCAGCTTCATTTTGCAGCTCTTGCAAAGAAAACATACCTGAGATGGCACTGGAATCTGACAGAACGTATCATTGCTACACTTAACATATATAATGATAAAAGGAGAATAAATGCATCTAAGCCATTGATGTACATCACGGAGAATGTTAGACACGTACCAGCTGGCTCCACTGCAAGTATCCACACCTGTACAACAGGTAAATAACTCAGCAGCAAGCAAGAACATCCAACTAACAACAAACAAGTAATGAAATTATGTGAAGCCCTTTGAATGGGCTCAGTTGTAGTGACACAGAAGCCAAGAAAACAAAAAAATCCTACTTGCTTTTAGCATATTTCCAACATTTATCCTTCCCCTTCTCTCTCTCTCTCTCACAAGAGTACCCTGAACAAAACAGGATCTGAAAAACGATCCAACCCACGTGGAAGAGTTGTGGTTGTGAGAGAGTTTTGATCCTACCTGGCTTGATTGAGCAATTCCTACAAACCCACAATCTGGTTGCATTCAGAAATAACGCAGGGACGAGCCTTTATCCGCAAAGTGCATCCCATTGACTTGGGTGTTTCATTTTATGGCATCCAACTAAAGAAGTGGCCACTGCTGCCATAATGCAGGAAAAAGAGGAAGTCTGGGCTCAGATGATTCATTACAACTCCTCTCCTTGTAGCAAAGGTAGAAGTGGATTACGCTCCCCCTGCGGTAGCTCTACACTTCCCAGGTATCGAGATGGCATTCTTCAGCTCTGCAGACCCAGGTGTGCGTGCATGTGTCAGGAGAAAGAAAAACCTGTTTTCCTCTCCACTGCATACCTAACACAGAATACGAGCAGTGCATTCATTCTGCAGATGCTGGTATAAACTAATTGCTGAAGCACCTGAAGGACAGGAGAGCTGCCTAATAGATGTTCCAGTCCAAGGCTGCCCAGGAAGTCTGAGTTGGTATTAGTGCGTCTCAGGGTCCCCATCCCCACAGTGTGATTCAAAGTGCTACTTGCTCACAGCAGTTGTGGCTCAATTTTGAGTTTTCAAAACATTTTGACAGCGAGGCCTGTGTGTGGATTGCCCAACTGTAAAAGGAGTGCTTGCCATACCATACAGATATGCTCTAGATCATTACTGAAGACTAACTCCAACCTGACATAATTTTAGTCGTGGAGATCTTTGTCACAGTCCTATACACGCATATTTCATAAAGCAATCCCAGAGGACACAAGAGTGGGACTCAAAAGGAATTAAGGAAATTCATGGGCAATAAACACATCAGTGAATATTAAAGCCAATATATTGTATAAGCAACCTCCAGTTCAGGAGGAGCCTATACATCAGTGGCTGAAAGATGAGAGCACGAGAAGTACGCTATTCCTCGTTTGCCTAAGCGCCTAGTGCTCCTCTCAGAGCCAGGTTACAGGGCAGATGGACCATTAAGAGTCTGACCAGCAAAGCCATTCTTATGCACTGAACATACAGAGATAATGGTGAGTGTCGCATTCCACAGGACATCATGAATATGCAGAAACAGCTGAAATTCAGCTTGTTCTTTTTCCTTTGCCCTCAAGTTTATGATAGTCCATAGCTGCCTCTATGCTATGCTGCAGGGCTCTCTCGGAACAAAACAGAGATGGATGTGTGGGTGAGGAGCTTTAGATCACCTGACATTTAAAGAACACAGTCCCTCGTCCCTCCCGCTTTAAAGAACGTGCTCTGGTAGGCCAACAGTAAAAAACAATGGCCAGATATTCGTTCTGTCCAACCATCTCTCCACCTCTGCAGCAAGGTGTGCCTCAGCAGTTCTTCCTGAGCATGGGGAATGCCTGGTTTGCAATGCCTGTTTTCACTGCGCGTATCGTGCAGGCAGTTCTGTGCTCTGACAGCCTCGTGACGGCTGGGATATTCTGTGGGCAGAGAGAGCAACTTCATGATGAGGATCTTGCATTTCCACTACTCATAGAAATTTAAAAACTAAATTATTACAAAGAAAAGTTTTCTAATTTTCTTCTCCTCTTATGCAACACCCCTCGTTCCTCTCCATAAGATCGGGGTTTCAAGGTTGCGTTTCCTTTAGAACTAGGTCTGTATCTTTACACAACTTTGTAAAATCTTACAAAGTAACATGACCCCAAGGACAACAAAAATACTTAGCAGCAAGATATGAGACTGGATCCAGCCACATGGTATTTAGAAACAATCCCTAACAGACTGAGTTGCCATAGCATCTGCTATACCAGTATTATAACATATACGTATGGCAATCAATCAGGCAGCCACAGCCTGCATATGAGCCTTTCGTGAATAGTTTCCTTTTCAGTTGTGTTTTACAGTCTTTTCAGCGGTATTCTAGGAACTGAGAGTACATAGGCTAAAAACTGTCCATCTATGTATTTTGAGTCCCAGCTTTGTAATTTTTGTGCACCGTTGCTCATGCTGGATTTGCAGCTCTGCATTAGGACATCTAGTGGCTGCATAATTTACTGTATATATACACATATCTGAATATATTATTTAGATTTCCCGTCAGAAAGCTCATGTCTACTTTTCTAAAGCTTAGTAAGACTTACCCGAGAGCATCTCAGGATTTCTGTATATTCTGTTCTGCGGTATAACCCCAACCCATTGCTGGACAGATACTCTGAGGTGTGAGCACAACGAGAGCGATGGGTATATGTGCCAATTTCTACTTAATCTGTCATCGGGGTATCACAGTGGCATGTTTACCTCTGATCCATAACGTAGTCTTACTCTTTGCAATGTACATAACTATTCTTAGCTTTAGGTTAGAAAGATTTTTCCTTATTCTGCATTTTAGTAACTTGAATTGAGAGAGTGTTGCTCTCAGGTTTTGCGTTTTGTTTCCATATGAATAAAAAAATTATATAAACCCTTTTATTGCAAAGGATAGACTTCAGCCTCCTCAGAGATGGAAAAAAAACCAACCATAAAAAAAAAAAAGACCATGATGTTTCTTTAAACAATTCCATCCCACTTGCTTTAAAGTGAAGTCACCATTTGAGCTGTCATAAACCATCATTTCTGATGAGTTAAAAATCTATATTATTTTAAAATTGATTAATCTAAGATGAAATACAATATGACTATTTGCATTTTCTTGTGTTTACTCATTCAAAAAAAATCGACAGACACCACAGAGTAAAGTTAATCTGATAAAAAGTAAAATGCTGAAGTGGTTGGCTGTGCATCAGAATAGGAAAATGTGGATTAACATGCCATGGGGGTGATGAACATCTGAACTTCACTAATCGATTTTAAGAATCATCAGACCTAGGCATTTAGAAAATGTCATAATCTTAATACCTAATTCACTCCTTGATTTGTAATTTGGAGAAATCAGCTGCACTTGAAATTTTACCTGCAGCATTTTCTTCAACTGGGCAAAGAAGAACTCCTATTTCAGCATTCATTATTATTTTATTTCCATGTCCTTTTATATTTCTCCACACCAATTAATACCCTGATCCCACCTACATTCCCTTCTTGCACATCCAGGCATTTTTGTGGTGGCTGCGGCTGGATTACAGGCAAAGGGCAGCTATTCAATATGCTCTAACCTCTGCACAAAGAGCTCAGACTGCAAACAGAGCGCACACATCACCGGCACTCCCCATCCTTTAAAGTCACTCACTAAGTATCTATTCCAGATTTAGCATCCTGGCTCAGATCTTCCTGTCTGAACTTTTACTTGGAATGGGAGGTGAATGACAAGAAATAGATGCTGCAAGGGTGAGATGCACATGGATTAGAAAGCGTGCTTTGAGAGCAAAGAAAATCAAAAGCAGCAGGACATTAGACAAGCAATTCAGTAGCTTGGCTATTTGTAATTTGTGGTTAAGAAAAAAAGAAAAAAGGTTACGCGTCCAAGCAGTAAGAGACTATCTTAGAGGTTCTTCAAACCACGGCAGACATTGCGGTACAGTTCGGAGCTGGCAGGGATGCTACTGGCTGTGAGCAAGAACACAGTGAGAGGGCAAGGGACAAGAAACACTGGGCCAGTCTGTTTCTGTTCTGCCAACACAGAAGAAAAGTCTCAGTCAGAGGTAGTGTTGTTCTCAAAAGGCTATTACTGAATAAGTTCAGAACCTTCTCATCAAGTGGGAAGTTATTGCCACCTTTTTTCATGCAAACTTACACAGCACTGAAGAGCAGAATTCACTGAGACCTTCCTCTGGCAATTAAGCCGTGAAGGCTGAGAGACAGTCAGGGACTCTGCGTGATTACAGCCCAGTCACCACACGCAGATGGACCGTCACAGGTCCTAAGACAACAGGATCACATAAGGGAACTTTGTAATTGGAGAGCTGAACCTCACACCCTCACGTCTCCCCTCCTGAAAGGAAAAAAACAAAACAAAACAAACCCAACCTGAGAAGCTCAGAAAATCCTTGCATGGAACCTGGCAAAGAAAGATCATCAGCTAACTAGCAAGGTAAGAGGTTAACGCTCCAGACCAGGGTTAATGAGACAATCTGAGTTTCACCCTGGGTGTTGCCACATGCTTCCTCTGAAGCCTGAGGTGCTTGGGGAAAGATGCTGAAGCAGGCACCAGTCATTTAAATTGCAAACATGTTTGGCTTGATTAGGGACACTTCACCCTGCTTTGATTTGCTGAATGTGTTGGACTAATCGCACACAGTTCCTGCCTCCCCTTTTTGCTAACCACTGCACTGAAGCCTCACAGTGAGTCATGAGAAATGGGAGATTATTTTTATCCTAATTAAGTACAATTTTGTCAAGACTTAATAATACGACACCTGCGTATTTCAAGTTACCTAATTGTGCCTCTGAAATGGCCACATAATAATGACTTTTCAATAACAAGAGGAAAAGGAGGAAGTGAACTCTTTGCTTTATTATTTTCATTTTAATATCCAGTGCAAAAGCAGAGGGCATCCACCTAGTAACTACAGTTCTGAATTATTCATAATTAGTCACACATCATGAAATGCAACTGTTTGATGATCTCAGGTGTGAAAGAAAACAAGTAGTTGAGTAGTTCCTTAGCTATTAAAACATTATTTCAGCTACAAGGCAGAGGAATGATAGAAGCCCACTTCAGTGCAAGCGATACCATTTTCTGGAAAGTGTCAGTTAACACATATCAATCAAGTACCAGCCGCTAGTGAAGCTGCTCTCCCCACTGAATGTGGTTAGAAGAGAGATCCCAATTATTGACTGCTCGCTAACCTCTCGCCACCCCCGGAATGCTGCTCCGTTAGGTGACTGCGCTCGTTTCTGCTGCCCAGGTGATGCCTCCCAGGCGGCAGCAGGGCGCAGGAGCCTGCCTGGGCACCGACTGCTCTGCAGTGGGAACGTACAAAACCTGGTGAACCATTCCCCGGTGGAGCTCACCGCAGCACGTAGCACGTCCTGCCACAGAGCCAAACGGGATCCCCTGAGATACACACGTCTCTTACCAGGAAGATTTTGCCCTCTTCCACCTCAACAGTCACACACATAGAGATGGAGGAGCACGTGGTACAAATGTTACGCAGCACAGGTCCAGAAGGGTGCAGATCCACGGGCCAGTCACTGCTACAATTGCTTGAGGATTTTGAAGAAAAAAAAAAAGAGACTCAAGAATCTCAAAGGCATTAATTAAAAAAAGAAGTATCTCTCAGGCAACCGTAATTTAAAGAGCACATCAAAGGATCTGTATAACTCCACCGTGAGATGAACAAGAGTTGTGTGGCAGGGATGAGGTACTGTTGCAACACTGACAAGAGACTTCAAGGAACTTACTACAGCTGAGCAAGTGATGCAGTTGTGCCGAGAGAGATGGCAGCTCTACAACCATTGCAAGCGGCTCCTGAATTAAGAGGAAATTCCTGTGAGAAAAGCTGTTCAGATATCAACTCTTTCCTTTCTGTAAGAAAGCATACCCTCTGAAAATAGACACATACTCATCAGTCACTTCTGTTTCGGCTTCAGTGTGTTCTCATACATTCATATTTTTTATCCAGTTTTTAAATGCACAGCAGAACAAGAAAATCCGTAATAAAAAAAAGTTTACTTTCAATCCTTTAGACTACAGGTGAAGTCTGACACCGAGCGCTGGCTGTGAAGGCAGGCACTCTTTGGCCCCTCAGCCCCAGCTTCTCCTTCCCAGTCTCAGCTCAGACCAAGGCCCAAGACAGTACAAGGACTGGAAAAGCCATGTTAGGCAGTAGATGGCAAAACAGATATAGATGAAATCTACCACTCTGAAGGGGGTTTCTTCAAGTTGGATTAATTTCTTGATGTGGTTCACCACATCACACAAATGCACAGTGCCAGGAGTGGCACATGGGTGGGAATGACAGGTCTAGGCCATAAAATCCTGCTTAATGATGTTGTCTCTTGAATATAACGGCAGCCTTAAAGCCTGTCACCCACAGCGCTCTTCAAACCCACCCATACAAGTCAGCGCTCTCATCCTGCTGGCTGATCTAGCTTCCTACCTCTTCCACAAAGAGGAAGTGCTACCTCCACATCAACAGTGGAGAAACGATAGGAAAAAAACCTTTACTGCAGTGCCTTGCTGACAAGTAACGCGCTAACGCCAGCTATTGCAATGAAGAGTGAGTTGATTTACTACAAGGGAACATACAGTTAAAAAGCAAAATTTATACAACTGTGGTTTTCTAACTTTTTCAGCATACGAAGCCCTGCAATACATCTCCTTGAGGCTACAGACCCCTAAATAGCAAGTTTAACTCATCAGTAGGTTAATTCTTCATGGTTACTTTTAATGACACCACCACTCTCCAAAGAAACAGCCCATGGACTCAGAGGGGCCTGAATGCCGTGTAGCAGCAGCTCAGCCTGCGTGTTCAGGAAGGGGCAAACACGGCCCTCCAGCACTGCAGTTACAAGGTATTCCTAGATCAGAAGCATAGCACACGATGGTGTCACTGAAAAGCCCTCCGACAAAGCAGATTTTGTGACATAAGCTCTCATTTTAAAGCTGCAGTTCAGCTTCCTTTTATAAAAGTTCCCATAGAATATAAATGAGAGTTCACTGGTGGATAGTGCCAAACGCTCTGATATTTTGATAGAGAGTTTTATATCCAGCATGGAAGATTTGCTATATTTTGTTAAACCTGTAAGTTTTTCGGCATAATTCCCAACATGATAGATTCAGATAGTTCCACTGGTTTCGCTCCTATTAAATTTTACAGGGTTTTATTCCTATTACTAGTATCCAAAAATAAGAGTACATTGCCCTACCAGGCACGTAACATTCATGCACTGGTAGCAGTCATAATAAATTCTGCAGCACTTCTCTGAGCTTGGCAATTCTGGGCTAATGAGTCTGTCCAGACTCACACCCTGTTTACTTTCTCAGAGACAGAACTGTTGCAAGTTAGGAGAATTAAAAAAACAACAACCAAGTAGGAAAAAAATACATGGTTAATATTGTTTATGTAATGAGATGACTCCCTCTACCTAAAAAAAAAAAAAAAAAAAAAATCACTTACAATACTAGACCCTCTTTAAACTGGGCATAAACATCTTTTTCTCCCCACCATGCAACACCATCAGCATACTATTTGATCAGGAAATCTCTCGGAAATTAAGCGAACATACTCGAGCAGTTTACAAAAAAATTTCTGCATCTATATAGAAAAAAGAAAATGGCATCAATTGGTTTAATAGGCTGTGGCGATAGCGTTCACATTTTCAACTTAACCCAATGTTCCTTGCCTCCTGTGTACAATGCCATCAGTACTGTTAAGAATAACAGCACTCTGACGCTCAAGCCAGCAAACCTGTCACATGACTTCACCGTCTAATTTGTCTTGGGTCCACTTTACTAGATTTGTGCAATTTAGCTAAAGTGAAGATGAATCCCACTGCATACCCCCTGTCAGGCTGCAGTGTTGTGAGGCTGCTGGCTGGAATGAACTCTTTCTATTGTTTTCAGCAGATGTGGACAACTAGAAAATGCTATTTTATACTTGCACTGGACAATAACTACCACAATATTTAGCTTACATCTTGCAGTATCAGAGGACTGACCTACAGGTAGGGACGGAGAAAAGAGCCCATCTGGTCAGCAGTTCAATAATCCCTTTACCGTCAAGAAAAACATTACTTCTTTTTCAGATGAATTAACCTATTCCACCTGTCAAGGACAGGCCATACAAATGCTTCTTTTTCTTCACTTTACCAGGGAAAACTGGTAAAAGGACTTCGCTGCACAGAGTTTAGTAAACCCTCTGGCAAGTGGTACCAAGCTCTAGGTGTTTTTTTCACCACCTCCAAAAGATCCCTCAAGTTCCCAATATCACAGTGACATTGAGCAGCTGGAAGGATAAATTGGGCCCTGGGTGTGCTCAGTGCAGTCCTTATAGGCACCGTATGGACGAACCCTCGCGGGTGACAGCAAAGGCCTCCGCGGTGTGCAGAGCTAAGGGTGTCCAGATCACAGATGAGGCTACATCAGAACGTCATCGACAAGACCACGAATCGCCAGGAGACACTGCATCAGCCACGTCAGGCCCTCGGCTGAAGCAACCTGCATCAACGGGACCTTTCCTGGGAAGTTTCCAGTTGAGTTGGAATCAGAAGCTAATGAAGCACTGTTGAGTCGGCCAATAGAGTTTCACATACAGTGCAGCACCCAGCCTGGACTAAACTACGTCACTGCGTGGTACAGGTACACCCCAAATCCATCCATATTATCTGCCACGGAACGGTAGCGTCTCTCTGCGAGATCAGACTTATGGAAGACAGCCCAGCAATTCTAGTTCTACGCAGCAGAGGGAAGCAGTAAGCACTGTAACATTGACTAGCCACTCGACTGTCATGCACTAAAGACTTAATTATGTTCTCAAACAAAATACAATGAACTCTGTCATAAGTAATCACACAAGAGACCATGAAGTCAGTAGCTTAGCGGAAGTGGCCTTCTATGAAAGATGAAGTAGAATTTTCTCTGGCTTTAGGGAAAACTTGCTGAGCTCTGAAAAGAAAGTGAAACGCAGGGGTTTTTCTGCTTTACTTACCAAGGCCTGACTTCATGTGTTGGTGTTTTACCAGGAAAATTTACTAAAAATAGAAAAATTTCCTCTAATCTTGAGGGTATCTTCAGGATTTACAGTTACATCCGCTTTAATAAATGAAAATACATCCCCATATTCAAGTGTTGGCAGATAGACAAAGGAGGAAATATTTTGCTCACAATATATTTGTAGTATTTAAAGCACGAACATTTTATGTTTTATTTGGGTGCAATTTACCTCTGCAGAGGAATGAAGCATTGCATAAAACTCACCTTGGTGTCATTTGGACCCTTTTCTCCCATAGTTCAGGTATGTGTCATTGCAAGAAAATTAAAAGAACTGAACGCACTTAATCACACGCAATCCTTCTGTCACTTCTATAGCAGGCAACAGAGCCTACGGAAGTGTTTCTGACGAGGGGATTACAACTCCCAAACAGGTAACAAAGAGAGTTATGACACTGAAAAATGTATTTCAACCTAGACAAAAGAAACTTTAACTCTCCTGCTCCCACCCCACTTCTTGAAGAATGATTCAAGGTCAAACATTCCCTCAAAATTCATAGATAAATTATCCAAGGTCATCACTGGTATATTTTTTTACTCTTCATTATAATAAATTAAAGGAAGAAAGAACACTAGGACACTAGTTCAGGCTGCAGGAAACCACTAACCTGGATGAAGACTTCAGGACGGGTCAATTCACTCCTGCAAGTTCCCTCTCATTTTTGAGGCTCTGTTACATATTTAAAGCACAGTGCGTTTGGGTCAGGCATCATCTCTCACTTCGCATAATTCCTACAGAGCAAGGCTCCAACTTTTGCTTGGAGAATCTAAGTGTGACTGTAATATAAATCCAGAGAACGGGATAATTGGATCATATTAATTCACATATGACTTTCCATTGCAGAAGATGTAACACAACAAAAACCAGAGCACATACTGCAGTACATAATTTTGAAAAGCCTACCGCTTACCATGGATTTTTTCCTTCAGCCGCCAGCCAGGGCACATCATGCTTTGAGTCATCTTTATGCCTCCACGCACAAGTAGCTGAAGTAGACAGTTCCTTGATCATGCTGTAAAAAAGATTTGTGAGGAAGGGAGGCAGAAGACGACAGACCAGGTAACAATAATTATTAAGTTATTAGAAGCACACATCATATGATAAAAACTTAACAGTAAATTGCTTTGAAATACAGATTTTTACTTTCCTCAACACTTAAGATAAAATAATATTAAATAACTGCTGTCTCAAGTTAGAACTAAAGGTTAGAGGATAGTAATTACTGATTATTTAAAAGGTAGTTGTAATGAACTAAGATAAAAAGATGTGTCACAGTTCTAAGCCAGATACTGTATTTTTAGCTGGGAATGTGACTCTAGCCAAGTATTACCAGGAGACAGCACTTCGATTAGAAGCCAAGCTGTGACTCGCAATAAAGTTCCTCCAGTAACAGAAAGTCTACAGTGCTCCAGTTCACAGCACTATTTGGGCTCTCTGGATCAGAACACAGATGTTTTTAATAGGAAGTTTGTATTTCACATACACATATATTTTAATAAATCCAGGAGTTTTGCAGAGTAAGACATAAAACCAATTATTCCAGTGTTGTGTAAGTGAAATCTGCGCTGAAAGTGACGTGACCTTGATATGAACAAAATTTAAAACCAATCAAGTTATTGTGTATTACATTATATCACCAAAGCAGAACATCACATCAGGGTCTTCGAACATGATATCCAGCAAGGGAATAACCCTATAAATTCAGGAAAAGAACTACATTGCATGATTTTGTTGAACCTCGGATTTCAAAACCAATAATGACAGGATACAAAGCACTTTCATTTAACTTTTAAAAGGTACAAAATACATACAGAAGAATAAAACAAAGCAAGAAAAAGCACTATGATTATTAAGAAAAATTCCTTCTCTTAGGAGGTTTCTATCAGGCAATTCAATGACTCAAAAATATTCACTTCAGCCTTGCTGAGTAAAAGTAATTATTTTCCCTTAAATCAGCTGATTTCTGGTGCCTTTTCATCCATTGTCATCTCTTGTTATTTAGGACATCATATAAACTGGCCTTGATTATGTTCTGGTGTTAAGAGAATGAAATTCCAATTTAGAAGATGCTTAGTGCTCGAAAACCTTCAGTCTGTCAACTTGCTTAAAGGCACATGCCTGCTTTGATGTGTTGCTGTGTCACAGATGCACCTTCAAAGACTAAAAACTTCCAGAAGCTGGAGATGACTGCACCTAGTTAGCAGCTTTGAAAATTAGATTTAACATCAAGCCCTGCATAAGGGCCCTGTCTCCTAGAACTTCTGGGGCCCCTTGCTCAGTAGAAAGCTGGGGTTACAGTGAACCAACCTTTTCTAGAGGGGAGTCGTTAGGGAAAAATTTCCTCTTCTTTCACCAGCTATCAACGTTATCACTGTCTCAGCCAGTTCTATAACCACCAGTACAACCCGGTCTCCTATTGATCTTTGATGGAGAGGGTGAGGGAGAACAGGCTGTTGTCAATAGGAAACTGAACCGGGAAGCAGGAGCGAGGACTGCAGAGCTCCTGGGGTGGTGGATGGGGAGAGGCGGCGAGGCTCTGCATATTGCCGATTTATCGACAGCCAGCCTTTCACTACAGATGAGGCAGGACTCGCTATCCCTCACCTGATTTCTCTAGCACAAGCATCAAGTAGCACAAAGATAAGGAACCTTTGCCTGGCTGGGGGTGACTATTGATTTGTGCATTCTGATATGTGAACTTTAAAGAAGTCAGAGCTTTGACTCTGCATGGGGCATAGAAGAGTGTGTTGAGAGAGCTGCCAAAAGCTTCTCATCTACCTAAGCCCTCAGTACCAGCACAAATCTGATGTAAGGCACTGAAGAACTAGCTTCAAGTTAAACATTTCCTTCTGCAGTAGGCACTGCATAGTGCCTACAATGTCTCGTCTCCCCCCCCCCCCCCCAGTTGTTTTTCCAGAGCCAGGCACATTTAGTCTTTTGTAATTTCTGAATTTCAAAGTTGATGAACCGTGAGTAGAGGACACTGCTTGTGTTTTCCACACCAGCCCACTACCTTAGAAACGTTGCTTACAACACTTCTTTTGTGATAGCATGCACAGGCTCAAACCAAATCACCTGTTACACAGCCCAAACACAGAAGATACTGTACCCTTACTAAGAAACAGCCATAGACTTGCTGGGAACTCCAATAACCTTGTATTCCACATCACAAGACCTGAGGTTCCCATCACTAATGACTGGAAAGAAAAGTGCAAACCCTGCCACTTCAGTTTGAGCCCATTTGGGGATCCATCAGCAGAGTCTACAGTTACTGTGTGCCTTCACAGACAAGCTTACCGTAGAACTTTCAAGTGCAGCAGCTCCAGCCAATAGATGATTAATATGTCAGCAAAATAGTTCCCTACCTTCTCTCATACCAGATGAAAGACATTTATTACCCTGTCCCTTTCCAGTCTGACGTTACAGAGATGCCAGACTAGGGAATCTAACCTCGGCTGTCCCATATTGTCATTTTAATTAAAGCCATATCCTGTAAAATGCTATATGCTGCTGAAGCCCTGATAAGATCCTATTATCAGAAAGGAGCAAATTTGTGATGCTATCTGGGCCAGCCCATGATTATCTGCCAGAACAAAAGGAATGTTATTAAACAAACTCCGTTAGATCACTGTGGGAGGATAGAATGAAAACCATGCTCCAGTGAAATCCCTTATCTCTCTGGGGTCACACCTGCAGCATGCAGTCGCTGCTCTCTGCTGAAAGCTAGAGCAGAGAGAGAGAAAGAGGAGTTGCTGGCTCCTGGTTTACCGTGGAAACTTTTGTTCTTTTTCTGCAATTTATTAGTAGGAAAAATACCAACTTTAATATCAATTAACTCCTGGGATATGACAGGTTCTTAAGTACACTTTCAAAAGTCTCATTAAAAACAAAGTGACTATACTTGCTTTTCTAAATACAGCCATCACTTTTTAGGACACAAGGAGGAAAGGGGTACATCATCTCTCCTACCTTTCAGGTTCGATGATCTCCTGTGGAACAAAAGCAGTGGGAGGGAATTGCCACACTGCAGCTTCCTTACCTTGACTGGTTTCACTTCTCTGACTAAGCCACACTTAGGTGGATCCTGGTCTTTGTGCAGCCAGAACAAACAGCAGTTCCAGAGGGGGCAGAGAGCCTGTCACAGCCCTGGATTCTTTCAGGTTTCTTGGTGTTACAAGCACCAAAATCAAGCTTTTATGTTTCAGATAACTAAGTCCACACACTCACAGGCCATATTTCTGTTCTTCCAAGCAGGCACAGAGCAAGCTGATGCGCCTGTCCCATTCCAAAAAGCCATGCTTTGCTTCTCCACTTCACAGCCACTAATAGACAAGTTCTGAATCAGAAAAAAACCGAAGTGCAGCCTGAGCATCTTCCTGATTTTTAATTACTCTGTCTGTTACTACATGAGTAGCAAGAACAGCCCTACCACACTATTCAACTAATTAATGATCCTCCTCTGCTGGGGAACCTAAACAAAGAGCTTAAACTGCTTTGGGAGTGGTGTTATCTAGGGTCTGTACAGATGATCGGGAACAGCTGAAGCACTCTGGCTTCATTAGTTACCATTCATCAGCCCAGCTCCTGCTCTCCCCCCAGTAAGAACGTGCAATATTTTAACATCATCAGGTGGCTTAATGCACACAGCTGCCTGTACTTAATGTTGCAACGGGTGGAAAGCACCTGCGGACCCTCAGCCCAGCTCAGCTGGAGAACAGTATTTCCCCAAGTTTGTGGAGTTCCTGTATACCCTATCCCTGCTTATCCTATCGCAAAGAAACAAAATGCCTCTCTGGGAATGCAGCCCCTCCTACTAAACTTCTGGGGACTGTATGGACTAGTGGTAGCAGTTCAGTTAGTAGTAAAAGGCTACCAAGAGAAATGAATTCAGACCCCAAATAAGTTTCAAACTAAAGTTGTAAGAAAGAATACAGTTTCCCAGGCAAATGTTAGATTTAAGGCATCAGCAGCTTCTCTAAAATGCATTGTTTCATCTCAGAAAAAAAAAAATCATAAAAGAAAAGTCACTAAAGGGAGTTGGCAGCTGATAAAAATGATATTTGCAATAAACTAAAGCACAGTAGCAGGTATATTATATAAATTTATCAGAACTTAATGAACTGGTCTTTAAAAAGCAGTTTTATCTTCCTCATCCATATGTATTTTGATAGGATAACAAATACCGACACAATTTAAAAGGGTGCCAGTTCCGTTTGATGTGTTTTCATATTCATGCCGACTGCAGCAAAAGCCCGGAGCCGAGGGAGGGCTGCCATGAGCAACTCCCTCTGGTTTGTGTTGTGGCAGCTCCACCTGTTGATGAAGAGGAGGGGAGGGATGATGCAGGCCTTCAGCAGCAGGACCCAGCACCTGACAGCAAGGGCTCAGTGTCTCACAGAATTGAGGGCCTGGGGTTTTGTTTAAACTAGGCTGTATCGTAACACTAGAGCCTGGCTGTGGCACCACCTGTGCATGAGTGAAGAAGGAGAATTCCTGCTGCTTTGCCTACCCGAGCTCTGCAGGACCTCCTGCTCTGACCATGATGGTTTTTGAAGTTTGTGAAAATAGAAAACAGCTTCAAAGTAACCCTGAAAGCATTTCTGCTATCTTGCAGCTGGCCTTGCCAACCCTTACAGCTGAGGCAGCGAGAGATCCGTTTTGAACCCGTATCATTTGGATTGTGAGAAATATTCTAAAGAAGTTTTCATGAGAGCCCGATGCAAAGATGTTGGTGTTTGCCTCCTGGTGGTTCAGTGATGAATTGGGAAAGGCTGCGTTTGAATTTAATCCAGGAATATTTGTACACAGTAGTTGTTGGTAGCATTTGTTCTCTACGCCATATCTGAGAAGCAAAGACCTATTCCAATGACCCAATTGTGGCTGCACAGATACGGTCATTACCAAAATAAGCTTGTGAGGGGCTGTAGACGCCTTGCAGTTCTATTTTACTTAAATTGTTTGCCATTCTTCCTAAAATTGATTTTGATCTAAATAGATTTTTTGTTCACAGTCTTGGCTCTAGTATCTTTTCGTTCACTGATATATGATGCTATTTGACCAATTTAACCTTTACTTCTATGTGATCTAAACAGTGCATACTTTCCAATATCTGTCTTCCAGTCATGAATGTTATCTTTCCACATGTGTATTTTTCCTACAATATTTGGCTTCAAGTCCCATGTGCACAACTATTCATTCTGGCATCCTAGTTCCTGTCACTAATATATCAGCATTTGGTTCTTAATGATCAGGTAGGAAAGATAGGGGGGGAAAAAAAAAAAAAAAAGAAAGAAAAAGAAGTTTTAAGATTAACTTGCAACTCTTGTATTTTGCAGACACTCTTCATTTCCAAATTGTCTCAAAATACATGTAATACAATTTGCAAGATAGGGCAGCTGAGTCCACAGGCAGCCAGAAACTTAATAACTGCCTGGACAGAATCTCCTTGGTAGCACGCTGGTTGACTGTGGCCAGTGTCAGCTGCATCAGAGAAAAGTGGGAATGTTCCAGAGTCCATTTCAACTTTACACATTAATTGTTGGTTCCAGTGATTTCTTACAGTAATACTTAGTTTCTTTTGCCCTCACTTCTAAATCTATATTGTAGAGAAAACATAAACAAGCCAAAAAAAGTGTATTTTCTAATTTTCTCTTGGGCTGCCCCTAAATAATACTTAATTTTATTTAATACAATTATTGAAACTGAATTTTCATAGAGAAACACTTCCACATTTCAACCAACTTTAAACACACACTTTTCATCAAAAGCTTCAATAAAAACTTGGTATCTACCCAAGCATTAAGCATTTCTGCATATTAAACTTCAACTGCTATGGAAAAGTGAGAATTCTGCTTGTGCTGGGCTCTAAAAACACAACAAATCACCTTTAATTTAGAAGAAGTTTTTAAAAAATACACAGCTTCCTCAAACAAAAGAAAGGGAAAACTCAGATAAAAGCAATTGCATACAGGATAATTAGCCTGGATATTCAGAATAATATCTCCTCTTCCAAAAATATCAGGGGACCTCAGCAACTTACACCATCTGCTTTTGCTGCTGCAGTTGGCATGTGTGCACCTGGTTTAGAAGGCTAAGTAAGATAAGGATTTACATGTATATCAGTAACAACACCCACAGAGAATTGTATTTCAAAAGACAGAAATAAAGAGTTAACAGAGAGAAAAAGGCAGGATGGTATTTCCTCCCTCCAACTCTTTAACTAACTGACTCCAGGATGGATTTGCAGGCAGGCAGTAACTCCTCTCAGCCAGGATCTCATCCTGTTGAGAGAACTGATACTCTCCTTGGATGGCTCATCCATGAGCTGACATTTCCTAACCATGGAACATTGTGTCACTAGCACAAGGCAGCAGTAAAACAAGCAGCTCAGCAACAACGACAATCTGGCAGCTCTACTGCCAGCTCTGCTCCGAAAATACCAAGACTTTATCTCTTCCCCCCCACCGAAAGTAGTAAAGCTGTTCTTAGCTGATCACATGGATTTCCCCAGGTGAAATGCAGATGGACAGAGCACTGCACAAACCAGAGCAAGCCTGGGAGATAATTACCCACTGCAAGGACCAGAAGCAGCACAGATAATTCAAAACTACTTACCAATTCCACTATCAAAAATAAATAAATAAAGCATAAGCTGCTCCAATTCATTACTGTTTATTCATCCTTTGAGTGCACTACACACAGCTGTTAAATGGCCAATAAATTCTCCCCACTGCAGTGAGCAGTCCTCAAATTCAGGAGGACTGCCTTGGCAACTTTTTTGGCAACACCTAATGTCAAGCCGTTTCTGAACAGAGGAACTGCTGCTTTGGACTGAGCTCATGATACAATTCATCCAGTTTCCTTTTTCCAGGAAAGGTGTGTACCAGACGGTTTACGGCGTCCTGGGGAGCTACTATGGAGTAACTAGAAAACAAGGAAAACTTGCTATTGCCTTGACAGTTGTTTATGCCAAGAAACGTGAAGGCCCATAGGCCTTTTAACATGGTTTGATGTGACTGTAAGTGCTCTTGTTCAAATAGACTGCCTTTACTATAACATATCAGGATCATTTTAATAACCATATCCAACATGTCACTGTGAGAGTAGTTACTGACAGAAAGTTTATTTGAATGTGATTTTAAGGATATATTTGCTTCTTCTCATGAAGACATTTCAGAACTAACAGTTGATTCAGGCGTACACAAAGCAACAACAGGAACCTATACAGAATCTGTCTTAAGGATAAGAAAAGCAATTAACCGCCCTCATTGCATCATCAGCTGAGGTCATGTGTTTACTAGGAGTGTGGCTAAACTTGACGAGAAGTCCCTCTGATTTCTCATTTTATCATTTCTTAAACGAAGAATGGAGATCCTCACACAACACAACTTTCTTCAAGCATCCAAACTGATCTCAACTGCTGCAGAGCAGAAAGGAGAAAAGCCAAAGGACAAACTGGTTTTTGAAGTAGATACAAACTTTTCTGCCATCTGTGTCTTTACCTATGAAATGAAGTCTATAAAATGACTATACCCATCCTCCTTTGTCTTACCTATTTTAACTATTTGGTAAACATTTTAACTGTAAGTGTGCCTAATGCATAGGGTTGAAGGACACTACTGAAGCTTTTTGGCATGACTTTAATACAATCAGCTGATGAAAAACTAAGATTACTGGCAATGCTGGAATACAGAAAAAGTTAATAAGAAAGGCATATCCATGAATATAATTTTATTGTACACTCTGTGAAAAAATCCCTCTGATAAACATGTTTGAAGAAAGAAGTCATGAGAAAGCAAAGAACTGAGCATTTTCTTTAGATTTTAAAAAAGGCTCTGGAACAGACAGTGTTCTTAAAAAAAAAAAAAAAAAAAGCTTGCTTTCCTTTTGATTTCACCTTCTAAGGACAGTAATAAATGAGGGGAACAAATGTATTCCAAAACCAGAATGAAACAAAACTAAATTTACAAGTCATAACATTTCAAAAAGTTAATGAATAACCCCCCATCATTTCCTGAGGGGAACACATGGCCACAATTCCTGCATCAAAGAATGTTCTTGTTCTACCTGATTGCAGCAAATCTTGTTCTTGAAATGGAAAAACTAAGGAACACCCTTTGCTGCTGATTCCCAATAACTTCCTGTGAGTTCAAGGACTGAACACACACGCTGGCAGCAGCGTGTATCTACTGTGTTTATGCACAAGAGTCCTACAGCAGACTTATCGACAGGCACTCTAATTTTTCTACTGAAAACACATGCTCAGACAGCAGCTGCTCCAGCACTGGAAGCCCTAATGCAGATAACCTGCTGACTCCTTTAGCTCTGCCTCTCGCCCTCCGTCAGTTTGTGCAGAGGCGAATCAACAGTATTAGAAATGCCAGAAGCCGCCTTCCGCCGGGCTCTCCGAGCTGCTACCGCTGACATTGTTGAATGTGGGGATGTGACAGGAGTGCATTTTTAGAACATTTTCATGTCTTGGCTGGCTGAAAAGCCACCTCTCAAAAACCCAAGAAAAATGAATTATTTTATTTTTTACAAAATAAAATGTGATTGTAGCACTAACAAGGTATTTTCAATTGTGCCTGTGCACACACACACACAAGTTTAAAGGAATTTTTTTAAAAAGTGGCGTCAATATTACAACTCTCTGCACCCTCCCCGTGAAAAACAAATTCTTATCAATTTTGGCACTTAAAATCTAGTTGTCATCTTGCTGTATGCTTCAGAAAACCCTTTTCCACTTTATCTTTTAGTCACCTTTCATGGTCTTTACAGATCCTATGCTGAAGGATGCCAAGCTGTCCATATGTGAATCAGGCTGACACCAACACGGGATGCAGCAAGATGGACAGTGCTGTCAAATTTCAGTATTAACCTGTCCTCTACTTATTTACTATTAGACTTTTATCTAGTATGAGACATTGCAGAATGAGAAGGAAAATCTCCCACAATATTTTGCTCAGATGCAATCTAGTGTCAAAAAATAACCTTTTAATTGTAGCTTTTGAATTCTTTTAAATATTAAATTCCTCATACTATCTCTGAGGAGGCTATTCAGGAAGCTAAGAACTTAATGTGTGAGAGGCAGAGCACTGCCATTAAATGATGGCTATGGTACAGAAGACAAGGAGTAGAAATAAAAGGTCAATTTCCATTGTGACCAAAGATTAGAAGTTAGACACCATCAAGCGCACATTTTGTTTAATATATTTATAAATGCACTTTTTGGCAGTGACTCAGAAGAAATGCTGCATCTTAGTCATTGGAGGCTTCTAATCTGGTTCTTATCATACCTTTTGTTTACCTAGACATGGATGTGGGTTGGCTTTTAATTGCCTTTTATGCTGCTTTCCTTTGGTCTGTCTGATTTAAGATTTTAATGAACATCAGAAGCCCACCACAACACGAAGTCTTGAACTTACCAAAACAACTGACAGCTGCTTACAAAATATCTCCATAAACAAAGTCCAATTATGTCTAAAAAAGCAAGCCCATAAAAGGGAGAAGACAAGCAGAGACCAATTAACAAAGCTAAACAATATCAACAGCCAAGATTTAGAAAACATGGGTGAGAAATAAAACAGATAGTTGCACTTGATATTATTACCACCAGGATCAGGAGCCTAGAGGCAGGAACACACGTTCTGAAAAAGGTATCAATTTTATCCACTAATTTAAATGAAACCCTCTCTGGAGGGAAATTCACCAACTCACTTGGGCTCTCTGCACCAGTTGGCTATTTAGTGAAGGAGGTGACATCCAATTTTCAATAAACCCATCTTGTGGCTGCTAAGGCATCTCTTAACATGAGTAGCTGAAAAGGGTGTGACAGTTTTAAAGACAAAATAGAGACCCTTATTCTCATTCATACAATAAAT
The DNA here is from genome assembly GCF_031877795.1 of Strix aluco. NCBI lineage: Eukaryota > Metazoa > Chordata > Aves > Strigiformes > Strigidae > Strix > Strix aluco. The sequence continues at coordinate 5,708,989 of NC_133958.1, read as the reverse complement.
AATATGAAAACCCTGGCCTGATTCCTGTGGGAGACCACATTCGTTCTGTCTGTTACCTCATCCCAGAATAGCCCAGCATTCTGGCACTCTCACAACACGGAGAGAAAGAGTGCCCTGCTCATTCACACTCCCAGCAAGCACCATGTGTTTCATTTAAGACTCTTAAATGAAACAGTGAGCCCTTCACTAGACGTAGTTATTCTGGTAAGTTAAGAGAGCACAAATACTAAGCAGGGTTAAACACAGCCATGTGGTGAGCACAGTACTCGTGTCAGTATGAATCAGAGGAGGCTCCACTGATTTCTATGGAGCTAAACACGCTCAGTGCAAAACTAACAAACAAAAATATCAATAAATTCAGACAATGGAAAACTGGCATCAAAGTTAGGTTAATGCAAGTCAGGAGTAACTCCCGTGATACTCAACAATTCAACTTTCCAAAGCTTTGCATTTCAGGTAGAATTAGTAGCAATTTTCTTTCCAATTGACAGTCATAGATGCAAGGGATTGAGTGAACAGGATCTCAGTTACCTCAGCATAAAATCTGAGATTAAGTCAGATCACATTTTGAGTTTATTACAGTTCACATTTTTCCTGGATAAATATCGCTGCGTTTGCTGTAAGAACCAATACAGACAGTTTATCTTTTTAGGCACAAATGCAAATAAATACCTAAATGCAAATACCTAGCATAAGTGATACGAGTCACCTGAAAATTCATCTGTTACTACTATTGTACATGGAAGGCACATGAATTATTTTTTTACTATTCCCTTAAACCATACTTTTCTACTGACTCTCAAAGGAAAAAAAGTAGCAGGCAGCCATTTCTAACTGTGAGTCTCTAGAAATGCAAACTGAATCTTGAGATTTCCCTTTAAGTATTCAATAACATAGTGAGTAGGCTGTCTTTAATTGTTCAGCATCTGATTTTAATAAAGCACAATCACGACATTATAATAGTGAGAATGACAATGGATGCTAATTCTTCACCTACCATCAAACTACGTATTTTGTTGTATGAGAAAGAGATGAACTGCTGAAAAACAAGTATTGCCAAGGTCTGAAAATCACGATTCCCTAATAAAGTAAAACTTCAGAATTCAAGAATCCATTTAGCTTGAGTTGAAGGATAAGACAAAGTGAAAGTTGAATGTCGTTAAGGAGGGGGACAGGAATTAACTAGGCTATCAGGAATTTCGGTTTTTAGTACCTGCTTATCTATTAAACGTATCATGTAACATATAGATAGCAAAATCTTCAATCTTGATGCATCAGCACTCAGTGCTTTGCTCATCTAATACTGCCTTTTGCACCAGAGCATTTTGTGCAAGAAAGATTTTAATTTTCCATTGAACGCAGATGTGATGCTACATGAAGTGATAATGAGAGGCATAAACCCAAAGGAGCAAGACCAGCTCACTCTGTACGTGCCCTAGTGCCCTCCCCTTTCATTCCCTTCCTCCCAAAAAGATTTGATTTCTATCTGTTCCATTCCATTTAAACAAAAACACAAGAATTAAAAATAACTCTATGCACTAGCACATTACCTCGTAGAAATAATTCAATTAAACTTTGATAATAACAGCTTGTTGACATGGGTAGCAACGCAGAGGATCAAGAACTATGCTTTGGAGTGAAAATGTGCATTTTGGGTCATTCTTACCACAGCAAGGAACTGTTTTTTCCCTTTTACACATGAATGCATATAACCCTTTGGGGAATGTTAAACCCTGTCAAAACAAAGGCATGTAGATTTTGAAGAAACAGTTGTGTGAGCAAGTAGGACAAAAGTTATAAAGAGTAAGCATGAGATAAGAAAATTCAGTTTGTGTTATAAAATGGAGTCAGAAAGAAGTCACGGATTTTGCAATATTTTTGATGTGTATACACGTGCATATTTACTTGTTTCCTATTCATGGTAACGTGTATGGGCACACACATAGGAACTGAAGTCATAATTCTCACTATGATACTGTAATGCTGTTGCACAAAGCCAACAGCGAAAGATAATCCTTCCTACATCATCCAAATTCCTCGAGCTCAGATCTTAGAAGCTGGACATACCCAGTTATACATTCATTTTATCCTTCCTCTTCTTACTATAAGAGGAAGGAAAAACAACTTCTACTACTACTACTAAAACTACTACTTCCTCTGTTGCCTTTGGTCTCTTTCCACCTCTTTAATCTGTGTTTATGAGGAATCATAGAATCACAGACTGGTTTGGGTTGGAAGGGACCTTAAAGCCCATCCAGTCTCACCCCCCTGCCCCAGGCAGGGACACCTCCCACTAGCCCAGGTTGCCCAAAGCCCCATCCAACCTGGCCTTGAAGCCTGGAGTGAGCAAGCTCTTCAAGGCTTTAAAAAGTTCAGCGTCATGCTTTTTAAAGCATTTCTGTTCAGTGCCTCTGATCAAAAACCTTTTTCAAATGGCCGGGCCAGCCCAGCTTAGCAATATGCAATTACTGACTTTATAGTTGCATATCTAAGGTACCCTGACCCTGGGAAACAAGCACCACGCTGGGCACCAAGAAACTCCCGTTAATAACCCAGTGCAGTGACTCAGGTAGCAGACCAAGCATCCTGCCTAGGGCCTGATTTTACTCCTGAATGCACAGACAGTGAAAGGGAACTGCAAGCTGGACAGTTTGAGGTTGGGAGGAAAGGAGGAACATGAAGGTTTTTTCACTTGCCTACTTGCCTTGTCTCGATTCCTGCTGCTCCCTGCTTTTGCAGCATGGATGTGAAACACTCAGAGATTTATCCAGCCTGCCCCCCTGTTCACAGTATTTTAACCCTTCCACAGTGCTACTTTAGAATAATTTAAAGTGTTGCTCAGGTCCCCTGGACAGAATTGCTCCAGTGCAGGAAGGACACTGCAGACACAGGAAAATGCTTACAAATGGCATCGTAAATCCAACACGGGAGCCCGGGGTTGGTAGCTGGGAAGGCTCGAAATGGAATACTTCAGGTTTTATTCACCTTAAGCTCAGGCAATGGCTAAGAAATCAGAATTTCACTTTGGAATTCAGCTACATAATTTTTCCAAGTCCAATCTTAGGTCCCTACATTCGTAGTTACACAGGAATGAATCATACAGCCAGCACACTGACAATTACTAAAGGTAATCTCAACCAGCAATGTTGAAAGAGAAAGGAGTTTTTTCCTAACTACTGTTCTCAAAGGAACAAATCACTTTCCTATTCCATTCCTCTGACCAAAATATCCCTAAGGGTGTAAATACACTGAAGAAAACAAAAAACTAGAAATAAAGTCCAAGCACCGTCCTCCACATCCAGCCTTGCTGACCCTTCAACTGATGTCTGCACTTTCCACTCCACTTATTTTATCTGTGATTTCTTTTATGTGCTGACTCCCACCCTATTCGATCAAACAGGCCTGAATAAATACCCTCATGTAAAACAACACGGCGTGATCAGGGGAGTTATAAAGTGCTGTTGTTTGACATCCTCAACTTAAATAAAGTAAGATAAAACCAGAGAGACCTCACACCATCTATCCAAACATCTTTCATTAGTAAACTGCAACTGAATTTTGGCAAAACTTGCTCTTACAGCAGTGTGCTCTCCGCCAGGTGATGTCCTTAATGAAGTGCTGCTGGCCAATTTGTTTGTCAGAGGCAGTTGACTATAAAAGCACTATGTTACTTTCCACTTCCCTTTATTGTGGTACGTTTGCTTCCCATTTATAAATAATACAGTGAAAACGAATCTTTTGCCCAGTTACTCTAAGAACACCAAAGCTATGGAGCCTCAGTGAAGCACTTTCACAGCCGGGCTGCTCTCTGAGGTGTCAGTGTTAAGCAGAGTTTCACCCCTGTCTCATTTGAGGTGTGCCTTGGCACAGACCAGCACGCAGGGCTGCTCCGAGAGAGCTCGGGCACTCAGAGCCCCAGTTCTGTATGAACTATGGGGGTCCCATGGCCAGAGGCTCTTGGCAGAGAGCTCCAACGCTGATGGCAGAAGGGACAGCCTCACTGCCAGCGCCTGGAAGGAGCTGATCTCCCGAGGACCCTGCATTCCTATAAATAACAACTATGTGCTCAACCCCAGTAACACTCCCCTGAGGTATGTTGGCAAGGTGAGCAAGGAATTTTGGATGGAGAGGGAAGACAAGGGATTTGTAGTACTGCTGCTGGCTCTGGGTCCACAGCAGAGATAAATACAGTCTGTGCTTTTAGAGCTGCCTATTTGGAGTCATTAACTATGCCCGACTTCCTGCAGACACATTCTCCAAAACAAAATGAGATGATACATATTTCCCTATCATGATAGTGTGTCAATATAGTAAAGTTCCATGAGGCAGCTTTTGATAGCAGACAAGCTTATTCATAAATTTTTCAGTAGCTATCATCAAAATTAAAGCCAGTGTGGAATAATTTCAGAGAGGCATGAGAACTTGGGATTTTTTTTTCCTGGATAGTATAAAGCAAAAGTGCCACAGGAGATGCTTCTGACATCAGCAAGCATTTTAATTGCCATGAGTGTCTGTGGCATATTAAAAATATTATATGAGAATGCTAATGCTTAACAGTGTGCAAAAGACATTTTTCCCAGGGTTTTATAACTCTGGATCATAAATTAAAACCAAATTATTTCCTGACAAATGGAGGCTGTGATGGGGACACGAGCAGAGGGTGCGCCGGCGCCGTTACAGTCCCACCAGCACGAACCCCTTCCCGTCGGAGGAGGTGCCCGGGGGGTGGGGTGTATCTGGGCGGGAGCCCGAGCAGCACTCCCGGCTCACGCCGTCTGTATGCAGACGATGGCCAGAGACCAATAAGCAACTACTGAAAGTTGAGAGTGAACAACAAAGCAACAGGTCCTGGATAAAAGCAATCAAGGCTAATCACCTTCCTGGCTTCTTTTGGATGGGAGCATCTCACAGCCATAACTGCACAGGAAAGCTCTGAAGAGCAATGTCATCACATCACTGACTTGGAAATCTCTGTCTAATTTTAATTTAACAGGACAGAAAGGCTTCAAAATTCATAGCGAAGAACACTTGAAAAGATCAAGTGATGAACACCTCAATGGACACAACCATTTACTAAAAAAAACCCCACAAATATTCAAAATACATAATCCAACAAAGAATCTACATCAGGTTGGACATCCTACCTATTACAGAACACAGGAATCTTAAAGTTAAATTCCTTTTGGCTTGTACAGCTTTGCCTCTATAACTTTTAAACCCCTGAAAGAACATAAAGTTAAAATTTTAATAGCATTTCAGCAGAACCTCTTTGAATTTTGTATTAGATCTCAATTTAGCCTCCAGTAAAGCCTTTAGAAAAAAAAATTCTGGTGCTTGAAAATGTAATAATCATACAGGAACCTTCCAAAGTCGGCATCAAATAGAATAAAATATATTTTATTAATGATACAATTCACAAAATTACTAGTCCTGCCACTCTCTGCCCACAAGAGATACTTCCTCTGCTGTATTATATTGCATGTAGCTACTGGTGTTTGTTCTGTATGATTTAACCTCCTGATTGCTTTGAATGCTTAATGAACTAGGGTGCTTTCCCTAATGATTAAAGAGACATTGGCCACAACAAGGACATTCTAGTCAGGAGTCTCCACTGCAGAGTCTGTAAGAGATGACTCTTCATGGGGGCAGCTTTAGTCTGGACTAACATAGCCCCAAAGGCTAAAACAGACGGAGCCCTGGCAAGGCACTTGATTTCAGCTGAACCTGTCGACATACACCAGCAACCACCGCCTGCTACTGAACGGCAGCGCCTGTTTGGGCCCAGTCTTGTAAACATTTTAATAAAAATATTTTATAAAAGCCAACTGACTGATAGATGAAGTGGATTTTTTAATGGTTTAGGGAAACATGTAAAGCAATAAATAACTACACTGTAATTTATCTTCACTAATCAACATATTCTTTTAGCATGGATTCTTCTTGCAAGTAGCAACAATAAAGAGCCCTGTAAAAACAATTCACATTGATGATGAAATATTAAGCCCTTTTAGAAATACGTTTCACAGAAAACTGCATATTGCAGAACATGGCTGACACTCTTCACTTGCCAAACAGCTCTTGCGTTACCAAGCAGCGATGTCTGCCTTTTGTCTGGCCTCTGACGGGAGAGCACAGCCTTCCCAAGCTGGATTGTTTTCCTAGCTAAATGTGTCTTGGGTCCTACTCCACTTCAGCAGAACTGACTGACTCTATATTGGATGCTGTCCATGCCGAGATTTATCATTTAATTATAACTAGGAACAATGAGTAAATCCCAGTTGCTTGGGGAAATTACTTAACAGAAATGCTGGATTCTCAATAAAACACTGAGAACTTATTGCTTAGACATCATCTCGAGGGCTCCCTCCTCCTTCCTGAGCTTTCTGTTTCCCAGCAGAAGACAGGCAACTAATTATGAGGAGCATAATACATTCCAGAGGAAGTCTGAGAAACATCCTAGGAACACACAAAGGGCAGAGGCATTAGAAAGCTTTCTAACATCTTCAGATTATCAGAAAGGGAGATTATTTGCTACAGTTTGCCAGCTGCTCTTTCTTTACCTACATCACCTATTGCTTGTGGGGTTTGTTTTGACCATAGCTAGGCAGGCCTCTGCCACACCAGATCACTTGAAATAGCAGCCTGAAATATTTAGAATAGATTTACCATTCTTGATGTCTTCTGCACCACTGAAAAATAATTGTGTCACGGTCCTGAAGAGGTAACATTTAACACATTCATTGTTGTAAGAGATGGCACAGGATGTCACAACATAAAATGCAAAACACTTCAGATATACTCCACTCACTTTCAGGCATTTTCTCTTTTACCTGTGGGGAAGGACTGAGAACCTAATTGATTATTTTTTCTGCCCTGAAAACCCTACCATCTAAGGCAGGCAATTACGACTTTTCCATTTAGAACTCTTGTCAAATTTTGGATACTAACAACCAACCACGCCACGTTTCTCAGGGTTTCTAAGGGTAGAATTGAGCCATAGGCAACTTCTGTCTATGGAGTTCTGAAGAACAGAAAATTGCAAAAACAATGACTGAGTTTTAAAAAGCATGAAAGCAATCAGCTGCCTGACAGGATGAAATATTCTAAGTTTTCCCCAAGCTTCACCACAAGTCACAAAGACATGGCGTTATCATGGCAGTGATTCTGAGCAGCTTCTGACTGTTGCATATCCTGGTTATAGTATGCATAACAGCCTGCAAATATTCTCAGTGATTAGGGCAAACAAACAAAATCAGAAAAGAAAAAGATTTACAAACATTTACACATTGAATGTCAAATTTGAAAGAATAAGGAAGCCTTTTCTTTCCCCCATGAATACTTACAAAGCAGCAATTACATACAATTGCAGTTTATAATATCTCTTCCATTGTCTATTTTTTCAGGCATCACTTTCTGTGGGTTTGCAAACAGTGCTACAAAGAAAATTTAAGGAGCTATAAAGGATAAGAATAATTTATTACAGAAAATATGCCAAAAACACAATTAAGAGAATTTGTTGTTAATTTAAAGCATGACTGCAACCAGGTCAATACAAGAGATTACAGTTAAATATTCGTCTCTTGTTTCCACATCTCACAGCTGCAGAGTCAAAGGGCCTGCTACAGTTTTTAAAAGCACCATCTGATAGCCCAGAATCGTAGACTCTTCCAATAATTCCCTCTGGGAGGGACCTCTGGAGGTCACCTTGCCCAATCTGCTGCTCAAAGCAGGACCAAACCACGAGGCTTATGGTCCTAAGTGCTGATCATATGAAAATTAGGCCAATTGCCTGGTCTCACGTGAAGATATAACAGTTTGGAGGAGGTTTATGTCTCTGACTCTTGTAGCTTCCAATATCAAAGAAGAAATCAGAGTTCATTGTTAAAAAGTTTGAATGACTCTTCTGAGAACTGCAGTCACTGAATGTATACAAGAAACAGTGAAAATTCTCCATTTCTCTCTCCAGCGAATGGACAAGAATATAGGGTTAAGAAAAGGAATGGAAGATAAGGATACTGGGGAGAAGAAAATAATTTCAAATCCTCCAAAATAAGCTAGTGCTTCATGCTGCTAGAGTAAAGAGGCATCAAGACACAGAAGAGCCAGTCTCAAATTGGAAAGACCAAGCAGACGTAACGCGTTCCTATTCCATGTGTGCTCTCTGCATGCTCCGCACTTCATCAGTAACAACTCTGTGTAAGGCACGGCCACATGTTGGTAAGTCTGACAGTATCTTCTATTAGTCAGGGCTGCAGGAACACTTCAGAGCAACTGGGGGGCTTGATGAATAAGTAGGTTTGGCTGAAGAAATCATGTTCCTTTTAACTTCATTGTGATAACGTAATTTAGCTCAAGAAAGATCTCTATTGAAAGCCGTGCAGTAAATAGGAGGCAATTCACAAGTACAATTCATTTACCATCGAACACATGCCCCAGTGGGCAATGTTCTTGCTTGCTTGGAATCCAGCTTGTTGGAAGTACTCCCTTGTGTAGCGATACCTTTACTTGCTTTGCTAAGCCTTAATATAATGCATTTACTCTTTTGGAAAAGAGATAAAAATCAGCGGGTAGAATAAACAGTCCAGGCTAATGGCCAGAGATTTACCTTACTGCTTTAATGGATCAAGAAGGGACTTTCAGAGAAGACGACGCACAGAGCAGGTGAACTTGCATTCCATCCCTTGCTTTGTCTTACCGCAAAATAAATCAGAAATTCAAGTCATATTCAGGAAAAACTTTGTTGACTCCAATTACAAATCTGCAATGTTAAACCCTGCTTTCACAAGCTGCCTTGCATGTGGCAGACCCTAATCCTTCATTCGGAGAAGCTCTGCAAGGTCAAAGGCACAGATGAGATTACAAGGTCAGGGCTCTTGGCGAGCTCAGTCTGAAAGACAGTCAATTTGAAGCAGATGGTTCTGTGTAAAGACCAAGCAAGATAAAGGGCACAATTGGAATATAAATGCTTATTATTATTCAAGTAAACAGATGGGTAGGTCTTTGCCGGATCAGGGCCACTTGTAAAACATTTTGGAATTTTATAGTTGTAAAGCCTGAATTTTACATGATAGAATGAAACGCTAAATACCTTGTAGAGTAACAGAGCTAAAAGAAAATGTTCTCCTTCACACAGGTTATTAAATAACAAAGACGGTAGTAATTAATATAAAAATAATTCTTATTGAACTGGAAGGGAGAGTGTTTTGCAAAAAATTACAAGTTCATTCCCATTTTGGTCCTTGAATTTGATGGCTCATGCAGAATGCCATCCAGCACAACTTCTACATGCAAACTGCCACGATCCTCATCCAGGCACTTGTCAGAAATGAGTTTGACAAGTTCCTTTTCTTTCCAGAATGCTATTCTGATTTTCACACTTAATTCATTGCTCACGGTGTCTACTAGAGAAGATTTAACACACACAAGTGTCAAATTGTGCTGCTATTTAAATAGAAGGAAGAAACCTAAATGTGGCATGTAAAGCATTGACTATTTATTAGCTGACATGATCCACCATTAATACAATGTCACTTTAATTGAGTTATTTTTTCTTTTCCTTTAAAAGAGAGGAAAAGTGAACCAGATTTGGATGAATTGAAGCAATTCCATTCTGTGAGAATAACTCCACTCAAGTGTAAGTGCTGCTCTGGAATTTTAAGTGGGAAATAGAGATCTCGCATAAATTTCCCTCAATATAGTCAGAGCCCATCTTAGATAATTAAGACACAGGTCTTACCATTTTCTTTTAAAAGACACAGAAGGCAGTGTTATACGTTTTAGCTGGAATTAAGTTTAAACCTAAATGTAATGTAAAAACGTTTCAGACTGACAGATCTTAGTTGTTGGCTCACGTATTCTGAGCCCCTTTTTTAAAAGATTTTCTACCATACATTTTAAAAGCTGGTAAATTCAACTGTTTGTAGCTGACCTGGAAAGTCTTGCACTTTCAAGCAGTTTCCCATCACATATTGATTATTAAACAGTATTATGTATTATCATTCAACGTTTCCCTCCAGCTAAATCATAAATCCCACCCATTGACCCCTTTTAATAATTAAACCACTAGTGTGTGTACCTACAGGCCCAAAGCAAAAATTATGAAAAACAACAAAGGGGCTTAATTAGGCATAATTGTGCCTGTAGCTCAACAAAAAGGCACAAGCAAGGTGCAAATATCATTATGGACTTTTCACAATTTCCTTTCTGTAAAAAATACTGGTAATCTAGGCCCTGCGCGGGTTTATTAGAGTAAGCAGTTAAAGTAACAAGTTACATTTATTTAGAGGACTCCTGTACCTGATTATAGGGAACTGGGCTGTTCCTAAAGACATTCATGTGGGTGGGCAGTTACAACTTTGAACTTCAAAGGAAAATACAGGACAAAACGTAGGGACTGACAGAAAAAACAATTGACTTGTGCTTAGTGAAATAACTGCGCTTAATTCTTCTCTATCACTTTCTAACCTGTAAAAGGCTTTGACCTGTTTTATGACTGTATCACTTTCTATACAAGGTATTTACGTGGTCTCATTACCATAGTAATCTGCATACCTAGAGTCTTTAATGTATTTATTTTCACATACTGAGAGAAGTGCCAGTATCCCTCAAACTCCTCACTCACAGACTGAATGATTTCTTCCAGATAAAAGAGGGAACCTACAGCACAGTAGGATGTTGCAACCACGCGTTCAAAGTGCCAGGTTCCAACCCCTTTGTGGGGCTGGAAAGGAGAAATGAGAGAGGAAGAGGTCAAGCAGAGCTACACTGAAGTGTTCTCAGTGTGTTCACCAACACTTGACATCGGTGGTAAAGCTGGGAAAAGAAAAAAATGACTCAGATTATTTGACTTTGCTCGCTGTCTGCGCCCGCCGGACTGCACTGCCTCACATATACTGTGATTTAATCCAGTCGGCAAAAACCAACTCCGCAGCCTACCTGTCCATTAGCTGTTTCATGCCATCTTCAGAAAACAAATTGTGAGTGGAAAACATTTTGTCCTAGTCTACACAGTAAAGATTTCCCAGCCTTATCCCTTTTCCTTTACAAGAAATATTTTGAGAAATGCAGAAGGCTTAAAACTGAATCTCTGGCTGGCAGACTAGCTTAGAAATGAATGATTAAGGGGAGAGATTTTGCAGAGTTAATTTTTTTCCCACTCCCTTAAAGGTTAGTGTCTATAGTCTCTCATCCCTAGATACATTTAGTCTATTTCATTTATGTATTTATAAAATACTCATCCATTTGAGAGTGTTTGCTGCTAGAGAGAATGTAAGTTGGATTTATACAGGCCCTTTCACATTCAAGGTACTCTTATCCACTTTATATTAATGGATTTGGTGCCATCAGCATGAGGCATATACGTGCAAACAAGCAAAGCACATGGTCACTGACAGCTCTGCATAGAGTCCTGAGCTTTACATACCTCCTTTAATTGGAGGAAAAATACAGGAAAGGCCACAGTGCTGTAATCTCTACGAGGACTCTTACATTGTTAATTCCTTGGTGTGTTACCAACAGCAGAGGACTTCTCCCAGTACTTTATGTTTGGGTGCACTCTCAGAGAAGCAGCATCTTCTGTTGTTGATGGACCTGGGAAATTAAGAGCTGGCTTCCTGTCCTGAATCTGTCACAGATTCATGGTGTGAACTTGGCCATTTCCCCTGATCTCTATTCCTCATTCAGGATCTTATTTTATTTCAAAAGAATCCTTTTTCTCCAGGACTCTTGAAAACCGTTAATCAGTTGCATTTTTAGAGCATCATCCAGTTTTCCTCTTCCCTCACATCTATATCCAACTGTTGTCAGCTGGTTTACACTTAGTGTAAGCTCTTTTAAGGTTAAAACCATGTTTTGGTTTTGAGTTTGCAGCCAGTTTGTCAAGCAAAGAAACTCTTAGGCAGTATCACAAGTTATATCACCACCGCCAAGATTTAATGAGCATCTGAAGACAACAAATCTTGGCTCCAGACCTGAGCTAATGTAATTCATTATTAACAATACACAGTTGTGGCTCAACACAACAAATATTCTTATCTTCTAGTTAGCTGTTCCTCTACATTCCCTTTCCTTTCACACATTTCACACCTTGAGAACCACTGCACTAGTTTAAGTCAGAGGAGCAATGAAAAGGTGACGTAGCCTTGCTGATAAGTGGGGGTAAACCTGAGTATAACATCAACCCCTACGTCTATACCCACGCTTTCAAAAAAGGACAAGGCTTTTTACCTATTATTTTCATTTCTGAGATACCAAATGAAGTCTCTTTTGCTGTTCAGCTAATCCTTACGCTGACTTGGAGAAGAGATATGTTTTTGTCACTTCCTCATGCTGATAAGACTTATATCAAAGTTGTGGGGGAATGAATTGCAATTTTTCAATTTAAGAGACTGCTCATATCAGCCAGAGTCTTAGTTAAACAAATCCCTTGTGAACAAGAGATAAGTGCAACATATTTGTGTATTAAACAGATTTGCTTCCTGTGCTATATGCAGCAAATAAATATATTAAAATTTCTTCCAGTGTTCATTGATAATAACTTACTAAATGGTGCAATTAATGTGATATCCAGCCAATTAGGCTGAAACAAGTAGTTGCTTTGGTCTGCACTTAACGTTGATGATAAGTTGACAAAGATGTCTCAAGCACTATCTCTAGAGCATTTACTTGATCTCCACACCGTAATACTTGCTGTCAGAATCTGTCAGGTTCGAGTCCTGCCTACATTAATAGAGATACACAGAACCACTACACAGGGTAGTAGTCACAGTATCCACACAGTTTCAAAATGGAATTCACACTGCTGCCCATTTACTGGATTATACTTGCTTTAAATCTATTATTATACCAGTGTATTATAGCTTTGTATGAGTTTGCCTGGCCTGTTGCAAATGAGTTTAAAAAAAGGACAACAAATTTCTTCTAATTGAGTATAGCTGAAGAACATGGTGTTACTGTGTGCCAAAAAGATTCAGACTCTGTTTTCCCTTACCAAGGTAAAGGAGGTGCTTACCCTGCTATTGAGAACAGGATTCCAGGGTTCTGTTTCCAACTCTATTTCTTATTTCATGTAATACATTGGAATGTCACAATTATAATGAAAAAAGAAAAATTGCATTAGACTTAAAGGGAATAAAGTTTAGAAAGCACAAAGTTCACAGACAATTCTGTGTCACTCCCACATGCTACCAGAGTAACTCCTGTTTCCTCACTGTCAGCAGCAGTCAGAAGAGGAGTCAGCTGTAGGATATGACATCCAGTGCCTTACCTGAATGCTTTGGATCGGCTGGGGACAGGGAAATTATTACAGCTTCTTTGTGAAGCATCCAGCATTGTTCGCTGTCAGAGACCAGGCACAGGGGCACACAAATCATTGCTCTGTTTCATTCTATTTCCCTTTATAGCACTTGGTTTCTCCATAATAGTCTGGCTCTTCCATTTGAGTCTGAAATGAGACCCTTCAAAGCAGTGAAGTATGTCAGGAAATTGTTGAAGGGGATGGACAGAAACAGGGTGTAGGTGCCTTCTGAAGGTACAGCCAGGGCAAAAGATGTGCAAATTCAGGTGTCGTTCCTTCTGAATGCTTTGTGGACAATTTCATTTTAATCCACTGATGAAAGGGTCCGTGCACATGTTAGTGGTCAGAGGTTTGTGTGACCTTGAGGAGAGCACTGCACCTAACAGTCTGCAGCATACACATGCTGAATGAAAATCCATACAATGTGCCTCTGGTCTCTCCCTAAATCAATAATCAAAGCCGGCTGTTGATGGCTTTGGACCACTGAGTTCAGGCGGTAGAAGGCTATTTCCAGGATTTACCTTCTCAGAATTTAATGTTTTAATAAAAAGAAGAGTTAAGCATTTTTCTCTGTCATGTAACAATCTCCCTGGGTGAAATAGATAATGCTGAGATAATTTTTAAGACTACCAGCAGTTTTCATTATCCAGTTATTCTGAATACTCTCAAATAATTCGCTGGAGCTGTGACATTTCAGTCCCTGTCACTCTCGAGTTATAACCTGGCGGGTCCTCAGCTCGGAGGTTTGTCACATAACCTTGTGCACTCATCTGGATAAAAGGACTTTGATCCTCACAGAGCAGAACTCACAGACATCCGATTTCACAGTTGTGATACAAATACAGAAGAGCAGCAACAGCCAAACTCCTATTTTCCTTTGGAAAATGTGATTAAGTGTTTCTACGGGGTTTTTTTAGAGGAAGGAAGAGCTAAAGAAAAGAAGTTGCAACAATATTGATACTTCAGTTGTAGCAGAGTTTGTAAACCTGCGGAATGAACCTCAGGCAAGAGGAACAAGCCTTTCACTGAATACTTACAGAAGACTAGCTAGAAAAATATCTGTTAAATAAGAATAAAAGTTAGCTGTGTGCAGAGGACTAGCATAAGACTTAAACGCCACTTAACACCCAGTTCATTCTCCAGAACAAAGCCAGAAAAAGTGTGTTGGCCTGTTGTGTGCCTCGTATGGAAAACTGAAGGTTAATCTGTAGTTTCCAGCAAGTCCCCCAAACACCAGCAGACAAAGCACCCTACAAAAATTACAGCACCTGGAAGTCACCCTCTGTCATGATATGAGGGTGGTACTTGGGACTGCAGGATGGCTGTGGTTGGTTTGAGCGCTTATCAAGTGAGGCCATACTAAACTACACCGGTTTGCTGCATCCATACATCAAGGTGTTGAGAAATTCTTTTACCAAACAATGTTTAACTCTGTATTTAACAAGGCCTGAGTGATTAAAATGTACAGAGAAGATATCCTAACCTGGAGAATAGATCCATCCTGGCAGAATTGCTCAAGCAAGGTGGGTAAGAAAGAACAACTTGGCTGGACAACAGAGCTGGGAAATATCCAAGGAGAAGAAATTGTACTCAGAAGACTTGTGACCATAAGAGGGAAAAAGGAGTAGAGGGGTAACTCCCCAAACAACCATGGACAACCACCCGAGACCCCCACGCAGGTGTAGTGTAGTTTTGCAAGGCCAGCATTATGTAAACGTAGTAGATAGGCAGAAAGGTGGAGACTTCTTGCAAAATGTATGAATATTCATGTCTTTAAGTTATATAAAGGATGAACTTTTGTTTTAGTGTCTTCACATTAGGTGGAGTGATCCCCTGTGCCTCCAGCACTGCAATACAGAACGCCTGCCTTCAAAAACTCCAAACTAAGTCTAAAACCTAAAGAGGGTTCTTTTGAGACCAAATTTATGGTAACAAAGGCCTTGAGGAAGTTAATAGACTGCCCCAGTCCCTCTGATAATGGAGAACAAGATCTACAACAGCTGGAATTTTCAAACTTTATATTAATATGGACAACTTCGAAAAAAATACTTAAAGGAATTTTTGAGGAAAACAGCATATCCAGTATGAGGAGATCACACCAGATGTTCTCTGAATTCTAGTCCTGTTTAGCCACAGCAATAATAGCACCTTGTGAAATGCAGGAGCATAACGTTTTATTATCATTCCATACTGCTGCTTTTTTTCAGAAATTAAAGCTTTATTTTCGGGTATGAGTGCATCTGAACAAGGCACACAAGCACTAATGGGAGTGGTCTGATACTTGGAGTTCACCCTGTCACTGGGAGCTGAAGGAGGAAACTTTATGGTTGTTTCTTTAAACATAATTTTGACACTCATTAGAGAAACATAAGTAGTAGTGGAGGGAATTATGAAAAGAGCAATATTAGAGGCAACTTTTTCATTACCCTGTTGACTTCCAAATACAGGGATTTCAGCAGGTATAACCTTAATTTCTAGTGAAATGGAACTGCTCTGTCCATATTATCTTATCGCGTTAAGCCTCCTACAGATATCCATTGTGACCTTTAGCAGCCTGGTAATCCATGGCAGTGAATGACACGTCATCCATCAGCTTCCCGGTAAATGCTGATCTAGCAAATGGGAACAGGCAGATGCTGCCTCTGGCCTGAACCTTTTTTCACTTCACAAAAAGAAGAAAAGACACCTCACAGCAACACTCAGGCAACATCGGTGAAATGGCTTAACACCCCAGGAAATACTACTGCTGTCAAGTTGTTCAACATGTCTCCAACATTGGTGGCAGGGACAAGGAGTTCACAGAATAAACGAATGCTGTCCCAAATTGATTTGAAGATCAAAAAGTCTTCAGGGCTGGCATTGTGTGGATGTCCAAACCTAGCTGCCAGCAGTGGCGTGTACTGACCCTGCACAAGGGACCCTGCGTGAACCTTTTGCACCATTTAGTTCCACAGATCATGTTTTAGCAAGTTCTGGTACCAGGGTCGCTTCCAGCTTTTATCTCTTTACATTCACATGCACATTCAGTTTTTAGGTACAAATCTGACTGTTTATATTCTTATTAATGTCTAACCTGTCATTTACTCCCTTGTTACCTCTTAAGTTCAGTGGCAATTCTTCTGTGAATGTTTTTTAGTTGTTCTAGCACCCAGCTGTTCAGAACTGAATGCAGTACTGCAGTACTTCAGGCTTCATGAATGCAGGGAATGTTGTATTATAAACAACTGAAGGGGCTTCATTTTTTTTTTTTTTTTTAAAGTTATTTTGATGTGGCTAGATTTATTGATTTGAATGACTGCTGTATTCTTGAAGGGCTGGATTGTTTTTGGAGACTTCCACTTTATGTTCTTTACAAATTAAATCTTTCACAGTTACCACAGTGTTATTTTTATTTATTTATATTTTCTTCTCTTTTCCTAGCTATTTAGAATAAACTACTTTCCACAATCCCAGGAGAAAATCCTTCAAAGCTAAAGACCTTGTTAAAGGTTCACTCATCACAGTAAAATGTCAAACAAGGTACTTTAAGGTAGTAGAACTGGATGGCAAATGTATCTTTACATTATCATTTAGGAAAAAAATGCAACAAACCCACACCTAGATGTAGGTCTGTGGATTCCATGCATTTAAATGTCATTCTTGGCCACTTCTTGGCATTTTATGTCAGGTTGAATATAACAGGGACTCTACCAACATAAGTTAACTGAGCTGCTTCTGGAACTAAATATTGTTTACCCCTGGAATAATGTGCAAATGCTGACATTTTTCCTGAAAAATCCTCAGGATTGAGGTTTTAGTTTATTTTTATATAACCACTCATGTCTCAGGGGATACATCCCAGCTAGCCAGTGTAATTGTTAGTTTTCCCCCCTAATGACCTGCCGAGAACTAGACATACAACATCTACTCCAACACCCACACATGCTCGACAGGTAACCTTGTGGTGCACAAGCACTCACCCCTACCTGCCTCCAGGCACGCATGCATACACTCATCAATGCTGTCTCTAAAATGGGGTGAAAAACCAAAGTCCTTACGGATCTCTAAGGATTGTATGGCATTCTTTGCAAGAGTTGAATTTTAATTCTAGTAAGATGTTATACACATATCTGTTTATGTTTTAATTATAACATAGCTCACCCAAGAAAGGGCTTTGAGGACACATAAGACAGAAGCTTGAAGACACCTTTGATCAGACATGAAAAAGCTCGCTCTTTATTTGGCCTGGCAAAACTACAAAAGCTGTTGTTGTCGCCATGATACCATAAAGTTCTTTCCATGGTGATGGCACTCAAATGATTTAGGTTTTGTAAATTTTACACCCATTTTCAGGCTGACTCACGAGAGTTGCCTTGGACTGCCTGAGTCTTATACACAACTTCCATTCTGCCTTGCACCTACATCCACACCAGAGCTCTGCTCTCGTACAGCTTCCTAACAGCAGTGATGTACAGAAATCACCTCCTATCATCCCCCTTTCCAGCCTTGTCACCAGTTACAGGCTACAGGGACAGGAAATCAGGAACCTCAGAGCCCCGTATAACGCAGCACGTCTAAACTCAGATGGAATTGTGACCAGCCCATCTTAGACTAAGAGGTTTTCAGTGGAGGTTATCAGTGGGGATGATTTAGGAGAAAGAAAAAAGGAAGGGTGGAAAAGCAGAGTTTTACAAATCCTCTTTTCTATGGTGACACTGTTGGACTGGTAAGAGTAGAGGTATTCACACAGTTTAGATGGCAAGCAGCTATGGACCCAAACTCCTTTACACTTTGCAGATCTTCAGATTCAGAACTTTGTTACTTGAACCATCTCCAGAGCTGAACATAATTGAAGTTAGGTAGTAATTAAATTCCTCAGCATTGCATGCAAGTGTAATGTGTTAATAAAAAAGTAATTGCACCTTCATTGTTTCAGCAGGTTTGGCTTAATTACATGGCAGTTATATTTCTCTCTACTTATTCACTCTCAGCGAGGGCTCTCCTTACCATCTGCTGATATTTAATTAATATATGCTAAATGTCCTACTATATTATTAAATCTCATTTAGAAGTGTCCTTAGTATCTCAGTATAGGACTGCCTATATTGCAGGAGAATGAGCAGGGACCTTGCCTTGTATTTAAATAATTTAGATAAAAGAAGGCTCATTAATGAAAGAGGTGTTATCTTTCCCTCTAGAAATGAGCAAAAGGGGAGGACAATTATTCTAGAAACGTATTGAAAACCTGGAAATTTCCCAGAGGTAAAAGTTATCTAAAAATCCTTATATACTACCAGACCTGACAGTCCTTCTGGCCGATGCAAGGCAACTCTACTAATTGTAATATTTGTGTTGCTGTACATCACGGGAGAAAACAACAGATTCCATTTTGGATTTGTGAATAAAATAGAGATAAGTCTTCTTACTCGCAAGTAACAAAAGATTTGCACTGGGACATAACGTGAAGTCAGTCAGCCAGGATAAAGCTTGTATTTCTGAAGATCACTTCCCTGACAGCTTTATTTTTTCCCCTTTGCAAAATATCACCAAGGAGATTTTACATATATTATTGCATAACTCAGCATGTTGGTTAAAATATCACTCCATATGAAAAATGGATAAAAAATAGTGAGGTATAAACATGACAGAATCAGGATAAGATCTTATGCCTCAGAAATAAACACAATGGCCAAGATTTTCAACACCGTCCATGGGTGAGAGGAAGAAAAGGAACCGAGCATCTAATCATATCTGAAGAGAAATAGGAATCTGCACTCAATTAATCTCACTGCTTTCACTATCTCCTCCCAAACTCATATGCTTCTGAGGCAGAGGTCCAGCTGTCTCGGGCAGAGCCAGGATTTCGCATATCAAAAACCTCTGCAATAATGTCCCAGTTTTTTATCAGCCAAGCAAGTAGGTTAATTATTTGTCATTAGCAGCTAAAATCATGACACAGTTCTATCATACACAGTGTTTCTTTGCCTGACAAACTGTCTAAGCAGAACGGTGGCGGAAGGAAAACAAATGGAGGATGTGGGGACCAGACAGCCATTTAAACTTCCTCAGAAAATAATAAGAATGAACTTTTGCAAAACTAGAATTTAAATCAGAAACAGTATCAAAGTCAAAACCACCTCCAATAACCTACCTACTTCACAGTTTTCCTTTGGGGCAGTGTTTAACAAAAGATATTAAAATCTGGAATAGTTATGAATGCAAATACATCAACCCACAATATTATCTGTCTTCCAAAATTCCTTTTCCATCTTTAAAAATACTGACTCTAGCCTTTTTTTAATAATTGCAGGTTTGTCTCATATTATTTTGCCAAAGCTGTTGTGTAGCATATTTCATGCTGAATAGGAAAGGTGGCACGTACTCCTAACCATTAAATATTGTCCTGTACATGGAAACAATTAAGATGGTTTGAAGTTGCCTCTACTTGTATCTTACAGGTCTGATGCAAAAGTCATTGAGATGAATAGAAAAATTTCCACTGACTTCAGAAGGCTTTAGTTATCTCTGTATAAATAAACATAATTCCCAATGCTTCATTTCCCCTTGAATGATTACACTTCTGATAAGTCATGCATTTAAAAAGGACATAGAATTTTAATAACTAACTTTTCTCAGTGCATCTTGTGAAGAAATTAATTAGATAAACCTGTTAATAGCTAAACTACGAAGTAGCGACAAACTAAATGTCCACTCAGACCACGACAGCACCATCCTTACAGACTGCAGAGAGTCAGTGCTCTTCAAATGATCACAGTAGAGGTGAATTCCATTTTGTTTGCATTTTAGCCAAGCAACAGCGGCTCTAACAGCTCAACCATGCTAATGCTGCTTAACCTTACATGGATATTTATAGTCTTACCTCTGCAGAATTCTCTCTAAACAGGTTTTGAAGCAGCTTCCACACTCCTGAGGCAAATTACAAATGAAATCCATGAAGGATTGGCAAGCGGCTTCCTACAACTCTGAACAACTAATTATGTTACAATACCTTTCAGATGGCTTACACAGAATAATCTCTCTGATATTCAAGGAGTCAAGGCTTGGTAGAATTTCCCTGATGAGCTTCATTTGATATGCTTTGGGAGTCTCTTACATCGCACATTAATGCCAGAAACAGTTGTTGTTTTTTGTACCACTTAATTCATTACTTTGTTTTACTTATGCACCTCCTACTCTGTAGTAGTACAGAAATGTTTCATTTACAGATTTAAACCCTGGATATTGGTGGCTGCTGCAGTCAGTAAGTGGGCATTAACGCTAGCAGGGGAGTGACTTAGTGTACAGAAATATTGGCATAATTAAAACTTAACTCCTGCTGATAGCACAAAGTTCTCTTAGGAAGCAGTAGACAAATACTTGAGAAATAGTAGGGTGGTGTTGTAGATAAATCACTGAAGAGGGACTCAGACTTTGATTCTAGTTCTGGTGTTGCTACAGAACCGCACAGTTAAAAGGGAAGAAATGTAAAAGTACCTAAACGATGCAAGGGCCTCACTCCAATGCGAACAGTGCCTCAGATGTTTCAGAGACTACGCCTTCTTGCTGGTTACTGATTTAGCCCACCAAATGCAGATCAAGGTATCAGACTGCAGTAGCCTTTAATACCTCGTGAAGTTACAGCACCTGATTGATCCAAGACAACGTGGATCTCATGCCAATGTCACCTGAAGTTTAAGGATGTGCAAAAATGAAAAGGTAATTTGGTTTTATCGGCACTGCGCAGTGCATGTATGTCCAGAGGTCCAAGGTTTTCTAATACATCTCAACTATGATCAGGGCAAATACCACAAAGAGGTTTTGGTGACTGCAGAAGCCTTAAGGCAGATTAATCATACAAGCAAAGATGATTTTATTGGTATTATCTACAGTAACAAAACCTGAGGGAAGAAAAAATGGAACACAAACACAATTATATTTAACAAGGTCTTTCAGAGATGTCTACGGGGATTCAATTCAAATTTACCTCTGGTTGCATAATTTGTTTATTGCTGGTTTTGACAAGTATTTTTATTTATCAAAAATCTACTTAAAAGCTGTTGGGGGTGATCTACTACTACTATTAAAGCCATTAAATTTATTATCTGTCTTTATGAATAAAAATAAGAACACAAAACTAAAATGATAAAGGGTTAAAACAGTGTACTAGAAACCTGGCATTTTCCATTCCTTCAGAAAACAGCCAACAATGCATTTCAGTCAAGATCTGTGCACCACCACACACTCATCCATATAAACAACCTTAAACCACAAATTTCCCTAATGCATCTGACAGTCTTCTGCAACACCCATGAATCATTGTCGCAGAGGTGTTACTCTGCTGCTATCTCCTCAGCAGCTTGCCATGGTTTTGTTTACACAGACTACTCTGATATTCCCCTCAATTCTTCCCGTCTTCCGATGCTTTTTGCTGAATGGCTTCATTCAGCAAACTCATCCCTACAGATTCCTAGCCTATCCCTATTAGAACCAACATGTGGTTTGGGCAGTCTACAGATATGAAGGGGTTTTGGCTTTTTCCTTTTATAGAGCAGTTCCAGTTATTCCACCCGTTTTTTTGCTCATGAGAACTAAACTTAATTCAAGGTACCAAAATATTCTGGATCTTTAGATGGCTGCAACAATCCTCCTGTTCCAAGTTGCCTGGAAAAGTATTGACAGAATAATTTCAAGAAACTATTAATCTTTTTAATAAGTCATTTTCATCCTGGAGCTTTGCCATTTTTTCAGCAGTTTCTTTCAGAAGGGAAAGACCAATACATTTACTTTGCTTTTATGACCTTTGTGCTTTACTTAATAAAACAACTGGGGTATTTCCATTCACTGTTTTGCCTTGGTAACACCCTGTTACATATCCCTAATGCTTTCAGAAATGGCATCTGTTTCCTTCTTTTCACGTACTCCTTCATCTCCTCCCTAAAAGTTCACAACAATCCCATATTGTTCCACAGTTCATCCAAAAAGTGATTCCCTAGCAATGCAGTTTCAAAACTGGCCTGTTGTACATCATAAAGAAAGGAGATAACGCCATAAATATCCTGTTGTAGTAATGTTAAATAAAGACACAGAACAGTTCCCAAAAGCAAAAGATCCCATTTATGACATTTCACAGACATTCTTACCCATTTTCATAAGGATCACTGGTTTTGAGGGAACACTTAAAAATAATAATCTTGATTTAACTATCTGATATGAATGAAGAGATGAGGATTAGCAGCTGATTAAATGCTTGCAGAAAATAGTTATGATTAAGTGAAGTAATCCTTCAAGAAACCTAAGGCTGCATCAGATAAATTTTGCTGTGGGGATCACACCCAAGCATTCAGCAGGGCCTCTCGTACCATTTTGTCAAGAGCCCAGATTTATTTAGGAACCCAACGGGATCTGACCTGCACTCACACAAAATGATAGTCTAGAGGACAAAAGAAGATCTATTCCCCAGTTCTCTTCTCCAATATTTAATAACAGTGTAGACATCTAAGAGCTTTTGCAGCTTCAATTGCAAGGCAGAATTTTCCATAAGATATTTTATTAATTAATCTTATTTACTGACTCACTGACAACTGCCCTCTAGCTTGCCCTATTCCAGCTTTAAGAGCAGTTTCACAAAGTTATTAGAAATGATACATTTTCTATTGCCCTTTCCCTGTGTTTTCTTCATTACTCTGAGCAGGCAGAGAGATGCTCTGTAGGGTGCTCCATGATGGGAATATTTCCCTGCAGCAGACAGTTTCCTAATTGGGATATTATTTCAGGAAAGTAAGCTATATACTGAATGCAAGAAGGGCAGCCCCCTTCCTGTTTGAACCTTGGTTACAAACTGACCAGCAGATTTTACTGCCTGGCACCTCTTAAGAATTCTGTGGCATTTTTCTGGTTCCCAGGTCACAGAGATGTTTATTTTGTAAACACTTAGGATGGCCTAAGGCACTGCTTGTTCTTATCTTCATACCTGACCTGACAGAACAAAATGCATAAAAGCCCTCTTTGCCCACTTCAGGGTCATACAAATTAACATCAAATGTTGATAAAATTGGTTTTATCTCCCTGGGATGATTTTGTGCACTAGCAGTTCAGTGGGCACTGTTCTGCTGGCTGTTCTACTGAAGGGAGTCAGAAACCCCCAGCTGACAGCCAGCAATAAGCCATTTGGCACTTTGATACCTCTGACTAGTCCAGGGAGCTCTGGAAAAGAACACGTCCCCTCAACTCAGAAAACTGCTACAAAATCCCTCACTTGGATATAACAAAATCTATTTTGAAGCCCCAAATTGGACTGAGTACAATAAAATCACCTAGTATAGTACAGTATCTGGCTTCAAGGAGTTTGCAATCTAAGCAGATGTGACAGACAACTGAGGAGAGAAAAAAATGATATGTTCATCTACATATAAGGAAGAAATCCTCAAAGAACATAACTGACATGCCTAGTGACAGTGGCCTAGGAAGCCAGGCTGGACATTTAGCTTGCATTTTCCAGTTGCCAACCTACTGCATAGAAAGTATGAACACCAGGTATAAAATATTGTCATTCTAACCTAGCAGAGAGTGATTTGAGGGCAAGGGGTTATTTACTTCGCACTGGTGAAGACAAAACCAGAAGATACAAGGCAGTGAACAGGCAGATTCTTACTTTGAGTATCATGTTGCTGCTGTAACTTTCAGAGAGAGGCCAATGAGAAAAACAAACCAACTCTCACAGTAAAAGTCTTATATAATTTGGTAGGATTGAAGCTGATGTGACAATAGAAACTAGTCACAGAAAAAATTGCTTTCTTCTAACACTAAAGAAACTATATTATGGTAAGGCAAACAGTATTTCTCCATGAACCAACTCTTCTATTTCACTGCAGTATGATAGCCTTCAAATTTTCCCAGCCTGAATTAAGCAAATATTTTGTCTGAAACAAACTGATTTTCTTTAGAGAAAGGAGGAAATTCAATAGTACTTTCATCATCTTTTCATGCTTTTTCTAGTCATTACAGTTCTTCCCTCATCTCCTGTTACAATCATGTCTTCATAAAAGTTCATAATGAGGTTTTCAACTTGAAGGAACCTGGGACTTTTGTAGACTTCATCCTTTTATCTTGTAAAACATATTATAAATGCAGGTAGAAAATTTTATTCCTACTAAATAGCTCTCTAGCTCTTCCTATTTCCTTCTAGAATATTTGTTCTCAGTTAAGTTTTATGTGAGTCTTGCACAGGAGCAGTCTTTAGTTTTAATTTGGCATCTACAACACCAGCCTCGCTGCATAAGATGCCAGTTCAAATCCATCGTCTTTTATTAAGCCCAGCCAAAGCCCTAAAGAGCTTGTAAGCGCACCAATGGGTCCCTGGAGAAATGGGACGATGTTATTTGAATATAATTCAGAGAGTCAGACAATCAGCCTCTCTGTCACTAGACAAACAGTTTAGCTGTGAGTGATGCTCATGAACAGCAATAATTTAATTGCATGCTGAAATCCATGCTTTCAGTGTTCCAGTCCTCCTGATTTGAACTACAATGAAGCAGGGCTGCAGCCAACGTGAGAACCATGCTTGGGCTCCTTTGTACGGTTGAATGTCAGAATAACTCAGAACAAAGAAGATGCTGCAGGCAGCGCTCAGGCCAGGAGGTTCAGTCAAACAGAGAGTTAGTGTCTATAGGAATGTCTCACCGCTCTGGCAGTAAGTGGTCAACCTAACGCAGGGTTCTCCTGGCAATATTCCCTTCACATTCAGCATCAGAACTGACCAAAGCAAACCCGGAAGATTCCCACAGCAGTGGAATCCTAACTTTTGTTTTTAAACAAGGAGCCTTCCCAGTCAAGGACAACTGGGAGCGTAGCAAGGCTTTCTGAACTACCTCACCTTCATGCCTGAAGCTTGAGTACTGCAAGAAGCTGTAAGAACACATAGGATGATTTTGTTTTCTTTTTAAAATAAAAAAGAACTTTCAAAGAAATTTCACAATGGGCTTATCAGTAAAAAAGAACATTTTGCCTCTATAGGGTATTTGGAAACTATTGCAATATCTAAAAAGTAGTATCTAAACTCCATTTAAAATTATTGTAGTTCTGGAAGACAATTTCTGAAGCAATGAGAATTACAATTTGGTACTGTGTTTCAGAGCTCTCCCAGTACTTCAGGAAAAAAAAGTGCTTCTCAACATGAATGTTCAGTGTTTCTAGCTAAAGTTATTTCTAATGGAGTCACAGAAGCTTTTGGGCAGGTTATTAAATCTCAACTAAAACAATGATATTGCCCTGATATGTGTACTTTTAACATTTGCAAAGTGAAAACCTCAAGGTTTTTCAGTGAAAAGTGTAAACGGTAACCATTCTGTGGGAGTTCCCACCTCAGGAAGAAGTGTTCTGGAGAGGAATGCACAGCACCGTACAATTATTCAAATGCATTTTCAAAACATCTAATTGTCTGCTGTCCACAGACAGGAACACAGATACCTACTGTACAGACACTTACCTAATCATCAAATTACTTGATGCACTGTGTGAAATTTTCTTGCACCTTGAAAACCTCATCTAATTTCCAGGCTTTTACAAGACTTCCACTCTACAGCAAACTGCGTGTGGAATTGAGAATTTTCAAACTAAGCAGTTACTTCTGCCATTTTATTTGTAGAGAAATCAGAAATCAAATGTATTGATCGGAGAGATGAGTTGTGCTAAATATTTCATGGCAAAACACATTATGTGGCTTTTTTTTTTTTAGATTCTTCAGGTTATTCTGAGTTACATTCTTTATTTTTTTTCTTAGTTTGGTTACAAAGTCCAATCACAGAACATCTTGAGCCCCAAACTAAAAGGTGACAAGCAATTTAAAAAAATATTTGACCACCACCTCCTCTGTTTTTAAAAGCAGGAAATAAATTGTTTATCTTGTCAAAACCTGACAGGATAAAGAACAATGACATGAAGAAACATCACTAACTCAGGTACTACAAGGATGAATACTGCAAGCAAAACGCTGGGAAAGGATCTACATACTTATGACAGGAATGCAGTCACACAAAGAAATATCAAGTGTTTTAATAAACAGACTTAAGCTTCAGAAGAACGGTGGGAGTTGAGATTAGTTTGCACTGATGGTTACAGTCACAGTAACACAAAAGAGATTGACTAATCTGCATAAGTCGGATTTAATTCTGCTTGCCTGCTCCTTGTTTCAGAAAAGATCTACCAGACAGACAGCGATAGATCTTCTGTTTCAGCAAGTGTATTCTCCCCACCCTCAAAAAGAAATTCTGGACACATGTACTGGATTCATTCTGCTTGGTACTGGACACAGAAGTGCCCAAGCTGACACCACGATGACCTGGATGATCTACAGAGTGATCAGAGTCCTCAGCGCTGAGCCAGCGGAGTAAACCAGGAACTTCTAGAGGACAACAGTCTGAGTTACTCCTTCCATTAAATACAGTTTTAAATTACACCCCTAACTGAAGCACTTCAGTAGTTGTCAGAAGAGGGACGAATCACAGGTAACTGTGGTTTTCATATTTTTCCCACTAGCAGCTTTCCTTGCTGTGGGAAGGCACTACATTGATTATATGGGTCCTGCAGGCAGGAGTTTGGTAGGGCAGCCCAGGCGAAGTGAAACAAAGAATAGGAACCAGGGGAAAAGCAGCTCCGGAGTTCTGCAGGTTAGGGGCTGACAGGAGAATAGTCTACCTCAAGAGTCCTTCAAGTTTTAGGGACACAGTGAGGTGCGTTGCTATTCTGACAGACATTGTGCCAAAGTAATTGTATCTGTCTAGGTAAATGCAGCATGTCTTGATAAAAGTAATCAGAAAGCAAAGACTGAGGTTTCTGATTAAATGTGAAGAAATTATGAAAGTTTGTTGTTGAACTGTCAGAGCAACAGCTGCAACTACGCAAGCTGCAGAAATGATGAAAAGCTTTGGGTACACATTACCATGAAATACTCTGAATGTGCACTTGTAGTTAGCCGCCAGAATGGATGAAACACCATTGGGAGGGGAGCAGTAATATTTTCAGAATGCAAGATCCTTACCACTGGAAGGGAACAGTATTAATTAAGGAGTTCAAAACAGGAAAAAAATATCACTCATAGCCTAGAAGTCTATTCACAGCCAATTTCTCCAAGCAAGGTTTTGAACGTGGTATGATTATGCTTTTCACTACCAGACAACTACATTGATGAGATCAAAGATCAGTTCTATAAAAGCCTACAAAGTGATTGATAGCGTGCTCGAACACACCATATGTTATACAATGGTGGCTGCTGTTTCCAATATTAGTGCTTATAACACTCGGAAGAGAAAGGGATGCATATCAAAGTCCAAACGAGGAAAATAATATTAGAACTGCTTCTAGGATCACAGCTTGTAAATGCGGGTACAGCATTCCAGGAGAAGCCACACATAAACCAGTCTGGAATTCCCCAGATGGAGTCACCAGAAGCCAGAGTGACCATACTAATTTCAGAAGAATGTTCAGACCAACCCTTTCAAATGTCAGAACACAGAAAATAACTTATACTGGAAGCGATCATCTGTGCGGTGACACTAAGTGTGAAACTCCAGGAACACAAAACTGCGGAGAGCATTGCAAAAAGTGACACGGAGACCTACAGTCACCATTTCAAACTGGATTTGAAGAACAGATATCAGGCACTTTAAAACTTCCAACTATAAGTCACACCACAGTAGTCAACATTAATATGACATGGTCTTTCATGTTTGACACTATAACAGATGTCACAGTAACAGGTGTACAAGGGAAGGAAACCAAAGTTCAGGATAACTGAGAATATGTGGAATCATATGAAGGAACCAAAATAGGTCAAAACAAGGAACTGCTCAAAACAGGGAAAGTAGCAAGAGAAAATGGAAGAGGAAGCAGCAACAGATAAGAATAAAAACTCTGAACGCAATGCCACTAACTGGTAAGCTGAAATGGGCAAAAGGTGCTGGAAAATATAAGCAAGGAAAGACTTCAACAGAAAGAGCACCTAAATGGGCAGAAAAACTTCAAGACTTGTTAAACAGGCTCCATTTGGTTGCCTGTGTTATAACACCTTTAGTTAGGCATCTCATGTTGCAAACAAAGAAAGAGACGGTGTAATTAGAGGGTTGAAAGGTGAGAAAGCTACCTACCAGCAAAGAAAGTTGTGAAACGCTGAACGGTGCCATAAAAGGACTGTTGATATTTTGGGTTTTTTCAAGGTGCAAGAGCAGAAAAAGGCTACAGAAAAGTGGGAAAGTGAAATCACCACTACAGCACCGAATATATACTTAATTCAGTAAATTCAGATCTTAGCATAAGCATTGGTGTCAAAAATGTAGGGAAAAAAAGCAAAAAACCTCACTGGGAAAGTCTGAGTTGCAGAGCTATGCCAGTAAAGCCAGTTTACTTCAACTCAAGCACAGTTTTAGGAGACAAGAAGCAGAAATACGCATACTTAGTTCTATCTAGTTTTAAGAATGCACAAGAAATAAATAACATTACAAGACTTAGCCATCAAAAATCTACAGATTATAGTATCACTTCAAATACTGCTTACAGCTTAGCACCGGGATATGGAGAAACTGGAAGCCAAAAAATTATGAGCAGATGACTGTTTCTGAAAAACAAGTCAAATGAATACTATGTAATAAATGGAATGCATTTATCATAAGTAAAAAGTTTGAGAAAGAAAATCTTTATCGCATTATCTGAAAAAGCCGTAAACAGTCTCAAAAACATAACTAGCACCTCAGCCTTGGAAGGAACATCATCATGGAAAGACAGATTGCTCAGATAATCCTTTCACTGAACACTCTATCTTCTGACAGGCATTTTGAAATCCACCTGTTTTCTGCTGCCTTTTCTCATACCTGCATGTCCATGTGCAGGGGCCGCAGAGTTGGGATTACTGGAGACTGCAAGTGCCCTTATCTGAAGTCCACTGATACCAACTGAACCGTTTTCCAGCCTGCATATCCCCAGCCTTAATTTATTTTAATGCCATTTGGAAGATGCTTTTAACATTAAACTTACTGAACTTGTGCTTAATATCTTTACTCAATTGCATTACAAGGTAGCAGTGTACTCATCTGTGCAGAATCCCAAGATCAAGGCTCCAGTTTATACGTTACCTCTAGCCCTTGTTACCCATGTAGAACCAACAGCGTTCACAAAGCTGGCGTGGCACTTATCCTTTTTTATGTTGCAAATTAAATAGACATGCTTCACTGCTGTAGCTCAGCAAACTGGAGTGAAAATTCACCCTTGAACGTACAAATCAATTTTGGTTTATATTTTGCTCCTGGATGCTGGGCTATGACACTGACAAACACAGTGTTGCCTGACAAGTATCTTTTAGAAAAGGGGAAGGATAAAATACAGTGGAGGGGGGAGAGGCAATTCCTCTGTGTTTTCATTTACAAGCTGTTTACTAAAACATTGAGCATCTCCAGCATGCTCTGGTGATTGGCGTTATCTGCAATATGTGCCCAGCAGCTGGGCAGAGATGGTGCCTTCCCTTTACCCCCTTCCTCACTTCTATTTTCTTATAGATGGCAAGCAAATGTCTTTCCTTTCAAAGAGTATTAAAAATCACTGATGTAAGGGAGCAGAAAGACTAGCAGGCTGCCCATTCATTCCCTATGAATCATCCTGCAATTTCTTCGTTTGACAATTGCGCCTCATATATTTTAATATCGGTTTTGAAAGAAGAAAGCAAGTCAATTCATTCCTTAACAGCTCCCTGTAATTTCAGCTTGCTCTTTACTTATGTATGAAACTGAGTTAGGTGAAAAAGGTTACAGGCAGATGAATTTCAAGTTCTAGAGCTCAGGAAAGGCCAATAAAATGCGCAATAATCTTAATGTTTGGGTTTCACTGAGCTGCAAACACCTTTTATATTAACTGATAAAACACCACTAATGTTGCAACAGATGCTTTGAGTTTTAAGGAGATTTCCTGAACTCCTTTGCAAACTTTGAATTACCCAGCGTTCTTTTCTTCCGGCACGTGGACCGGCAATCTGTTATTACAGATTTATATTCAACATTATTTTTCTACTTGTATAACAACATAGTACGTCCTGTATGCTGAAAGACATATTTTGAGTCACAAAGAAAGAATAAGAGGTGGGAATAAGCTGGAAGTTCTTTGGGCTACATCCCTCTATTTTACATTTCTTTTATGCTTGCAAACACAGGGATTTTAATTTTTAAAGTTACACCTGATTCTTTAAAACAAACGCTATTAAAGAAATAAAATCTTCTTTATAAGGTCAAAACCGAACAGGTCAGCCACCTAAGCAATCTCTTCTCCCCAGTCTATGCTACAAAACCTTCAATCAGCTCTTGGAAAGTACCATGCTGGAAGGCGTAGCTGCAGAGGCTGTATCTGTCAAGCACAGGACGCCTCTTGGTCCTCCAGCCATAAGAGAATAAACGAATTATAAGAAATGACAAGAAGAAATTACTTGAAAATGTTTCTGCAGGTTGTCTTGTTTCAGACCAGTTCCTGACCCTGACAGGTTCTGCTTCTTATGAATTGGCTTTTACTCTTTCAGAAAAAAAATTATTTGATTACGCCGAAGAATGAAAGAGTGGCTTGGCTGGACTGAGCATGCTAGCATTTCTGTAACATCTAGGATTATTGAATATTCTTACACTAAGCACTCAAACATGTAACTCCCCTGAAAGGCCCAGTGTGAAAAGCCTGCTCCAAAGAAGTCTAATGCCCCGTCATAACACTGAGTTCAGTAAAATTTGGTATTAAAGATTGAGGACGAATTACTTTGAGATTTTTCCATGAGATAGTTGCACATGTATTTTGGATCAGATCTCCTGCTGATAAAAGTCAGCATAACTCAGCTAAACTCAATACAATTACATCTGTTTACTCTTGGAGAATACCTGAGGCTATCTCTCACAGGCAGTGAGTTAGCAATATTTGCATTTGCCCAGTTAATGGTGTAGTTTCTCCTGATTATCATTTGTGAAATTTATTTAAGTCATAATGAACTTGGCACAATATTCTGTTATTTTTCTCTCCTAAAGTTCAAACAAAAGCTCTCAGCCACTGTGTGGCCAAGCACAAAATTGTTGAGGAATAAAGGAAGGGGCTTTGCTGATTTCACTGCTCTCCAAAGCAGACTAATGTCATTTGGATTAAATGATCCAGAGGCTTTGTTTCTCCTACTTGCCTGCACTTATGCCATCATCCTGTTTTCCATGTTCCCACACCATTCTGAGTACCACAACCTCAATGTACCAGCATAAGTAATATTTATCATCTGCAAGGACATTACTTGATTTGATTTTTTTATGCAAATGTACAGATAAAAGTATCTAATACAGGTTTAAGATGTACCCCTCCCTTCCTCTCCTTCCCACCCATCACCTCCCACAGTTACTTTACAAGCTACATTCAGCTGCAGTGGGTCTGAAGAACAGCAGTGCCAATCCTAGCACCATGAGGCTTTTCAATGGATCATAAAGAATGCTATAATAACAAGAAAAACAGCTTCCAGGAAGAGAGGGGGAGAGTTATGGAGGTGGTGGAGATACAGAGATCCTCTCTCCTGTAAGCGCCAGCCACACTGCCCTGCCCATAGAGCAGGACAGAACATCAAACATACCTGAAAGAACGGACAGTCTTTTTTGATTCCCTACTTATACAATCAATTCAGAGATTAGAAAACAGATATGAGTTGTTTTTCACACTGCAGGATTTCTGCAAACAGATCAGAAGAGGAAAATTAGCAATATTAAATGCTACCTCTTAAGTAGGCTGAGCTCATTCATTGCCAAGCTACTAGCAATTCAGTTCAATGCCTGCAAGAGAGCTATCAATCACAAAAACACTTGCTTTTGTATCTGTGCTAAAATCCATACACTTCCACTCTATTTTCTGTTTTATTATATTTGAAGCCATAGTCCCATAGATCATCTGGATGTCTTTAGTGCAGCCATCATCATTTCGTGAGATGAAATTACATATATAAAATCTCTACTCAGACTGCACGTCTACTATGGTTATCTTACACACAGATTTACCTGGTAGGACGAAACTGAGGAGCCCCACCAGGCTGAAACTCTCCCCCTTTCCCTCTCCCCTTTCTGGCCCCACGAGCACCAGCTGGCACTACGCGCTGGCCACCGCCGCGGGGGCTCTGAGGGTGGCAGGGCACATTGTCCCTTCCCCCTTTAAACTCGAGATCCAGCCGGTCACAACCAACCGTGCTTGTTTGCTCGTGTCTGGCAGTACCGGACGGAGGTACCCGAAGTCCTCAGCTCCCGGAGAGAACACGCATCCCAGGTTTTCTTCAAGGAGGAACGTATTTCTAATCCTTATGACTTCATGCAAGTATTTGAAAACACTGGCCAAGCACACCCAGACAGACTACCATCTAGAAAGCACGTAAGAACTTAGCTCTTGACACATGAAGTTTATAACCCATGACTTTAAAATATCAGAGCTTGGTTAATACTGCAGCTCTCATTAATTCAAATTTAGGGCTACTACTCAAATGCAATTTAGTGCAGATCAGCCAATTTAATAAATAACAACTGATAATTGTCACAATCATGTCCTCTCCTGTGTCTTTTAAGCTGAATTTGCATTGGAAAGTTCAATATCACAGGTTTATTTTCATTCTTCCTGGGGTGTACTCATGAGTGGGGAGGAGCTCAGAAGGACTATGTAGTGTCTGAAGAGATTGCCAATACCTGTGTTTTAGGAAAATGGAACCTTCAAACAATACATCAATTTGGAATCGTCCACAGACAGCCACAACTTCAATTCATCATTTACTTTCTCAGGAAGAAAGAGTTTTCAAGAAAGACAATTATGGATGAGCACAAGTAGTTGGTAATTGGGGTTAAAGATTGTGCAGGCAATTTGTTACCTACAAGTCTTTCTCTAGAGATGATTATAATTTGAGGTATGTGAAATATTTTCATCTCCTGAATTTATTGGATTTTTATTTTGGATTCAGAGGAGAAGGTTTAATCTAGGATGTACATACGGACATGAAAGTTTAGTTGGATTCCATCTAAAAACAACTCCACATTTTGAAAACTGTACCTTGTCAAACTAAGATTCACAACAAACCACAGAAAACAACTATTCTAAAAGAACCTCAGAATAAGGGCGCACCCCCTCTGACAGAAAAGTTTCAAAAAACAGCAGCATTTTTGTAACCCATATCTTCTTGATCACTGCACAGTGAAAGGTCACAGTAATTATTCCCATTTATGGGGCAAGCAGGCTGATATAGAGGTATTACCTGAGATGGTACATGACTGTGGGACAGAAACAGAACTTGTGACTCTCAGTATGGGAATGTCACCCACAAGGCACAGTGCCCCTCTTAAATGTGATCTATTGAGCAAGACTACACTGAGTTCTCCCTTTAATTTTATAATCCTTCTTGTGCTACATTTTGCACGGAAGTGCATTTTACGGATTTAATGCATTTTGGCAAACCTTATTTCTCGCAGTGATGACAACTCCGAGCATCAGGAATGAGCGCCACTGATAAAACCCTCTTTCTGCCCTAGCACATTGTTGGGATGCCGCATCTGGCCTGGGTGAATGGCATTCATTAGAGCTGGTACACCAAGATAATGATATGCTGCAGCCAATTATGTCATTCACTTGCTCTCTTGCCAATTAGCTCTGCCTGCCTGTCTAGCTGGTTCCAGTAAGGACTGTTGCCAAGACTGAGAAAAGAAAAATTCTTTAGCCTTTGAGAATATGCATAATGCAGTTTCAGTCAGTTTGCAGCCACCTTCAGGAATCTCAGGGCATAGACAGACAATCACAATCAACAAGACCAAACTTCTTTGGAAAGCACCAGCTGAAGTGCATTTTATTTAAAGTTGGTGCTTTTCAAAATAATATGGTGCTATACTGCAAAGTGACAAATTCTCCTTTACATAGAGGCTCCTTTATTTTCTCATGGCTATATTCTAACGTGGACATATATTTATTTTGCAGTCAACGCATGTTCTAGATACAGTGTTAACAACAAACCCTTGGTACTACCATCATTTGTATCTCCTATGAAGGCAGTTGCCAGCCAAGGCTCTGTCCCAGTGTTGCTTAAACCATCTGTAGTGTAAACAGAAATTCAGAAAATCTCATTTATATCTACAACTGTACCACCACAGGGACACACAATAAACATTTCTTCCATAACAAACTGACAGAATGAGTTCGGAGATACATAATTCAATCACTACACAGCAACAGGTATCTTATTACATAACTACACCATAATGTACTATTCAAAACCATATACACACGTGTACACACAGATACATATCTATGAAAGAAGAGCAACGGATATAATTAGTGTACTCCATAACTTAATGACTGTTAATCGTTTTTATGGTGCGTAAGATAAATTAACACTACGGGCATAATCAGACGTCAAGCTGCACAAGTAAATGACCAACTGTGGGTGTTGAAAGGGAACCTCTCTTGCTCCTCCCCAGTTACAGTAGTACACAACTTGGGGGGGGGAGGGGGGAGGGAACAGATTCTGTGGCTATAGCTTTACATGGAAGTTACATATATGTTCAAAATTAAGCAAGCGCTCATGGACTCAAGACAGATTACACCAATTCTGTAAATACATCCTCCTGATCTGAAAACTTTGCATCTCGGTTATGCCCATCTGGAAAATGGGAATTATAATGCATTTCTTCCTTCTACTCTTTCTTCTCTCCTCTCCCTCTAATTCCTTCTCTAACCTCCCACTAGAGAACTCATTGCTCTTGCAAACTCTTCAGCATGAGAACTTTTTCTGAATATATACTTGAATGTATTAAAAGAATGGAGCTGTAGGGCTCACAGGAATACAAATAATAGAATTATGGTGCAGAAAGGAGAGACTTCTTAGTTTGAATCATTTTTAGAGACTAAATAAGAAAGTGACACAACAATTCAGATATTCCTCTTATGACAGCACAAAACTGGTTATAGACATACTCTAAAGGCTTAGCTGTGGTCAAATAATAATTTCCAGATCAATAAGCCTAATACAATATTTATGTAGGCTCTATACTTTAATTATGCCAAGATTGTAAGTTTAATTTAATATTATTCCTGCTGCGGGTGTTCAGAGGTGGGCAGTTAAAAGAATGCATGTCCCTTTCAATCAGAGCTTGTAGATACAGGACTCAATTTACTGCTGCACAGCACAGTGACTGGGACATAAAAGGATTATGACTTAAGATTATTCTAAAGGCTCAGTAAAATTTCAGAAGAGTGGCTAGGAATATCTGTATTTCAGCAGCATTCTTCCAAATCTAACTTTGCTTCTAATGTACCTGCTTTTTTGCCTCTCATTTTCTTCCTGCAGAAAATATTATGGTTACATAAGCTTGTTTTTATTTTTCTCTACATGTCACGTATGTCTGTCACAGATGGACTGAAAACCTTTTACCAGATTTAACCTTAGTTTGATAGAGTGGGGAAGAGTATGAGGGACGGGTTATATGAAAGACCATGTTGTTTGTGATCATTTATGGGGGCGGGGTGGGGGAAGAGGGAGAGGGAAGTGCTGTCAACAGAGAAATGTGAACAAGCATCGTGGATAGAGAAAGAGACAACATGGACAGATAGAAAAATAAACCCAATACTTATGAGAACAGTGTGAAAATAGAAATTACAGTATGGAAAATTCCAAATCAGTCCTTCACAATGAAGTCCTCAGCACGTCTGTGCTCGTATTTACTAAACTCCCATTGACATCAAAAGCCTTACCCCCCAGAGCAAAGCCCGGTTAGGCGTCCCTTCACAGGACTGTCTCATCTGCTACAGTACAAAAGTAGTAATAACAATGCACGTACAGGGGGGGAAAAAAAAAAGAGATGAGTAATTGTGGTGGATGGAAAATTACAGACAGATTAGCAAGATCACAGCAAGAGCAATCATTTCTGTCACCAATAGAGAGAAGTTTTTCAGGCAAAAGGAGTTACTAGCTCTGCCACTGTTAGCTTCAGGAGGATACTGTCTTAAGGCACCAGAAGAGTCTACCAGCATTGAAAGTTACGTGCAATACATCTTTTTAAATTAATCAAAACTTCCCTGCTCCAGCGATACGTTAAAGCATTTAAAGTCTGCCCAGAGTCAATAGTAATTACAGAAATTTATCATGGTTGCCAATCATGCAGTTCCAACCCAGGGTGCTTGTTATTGCTAAACTACAGTTTGTCAGCCTTGATTTATTTCTGTAAGACACCAGCCCCTTGACGGCTGCAAGTGGGACTGAGGACAAGGCTGGACAAGAGGCATTCCACGTGCTAGGAAACGTTTCAGTCAGGTGGCCTGGTCTGGCTTTCTAAACAGGTGCTGGGACCGTTTTCAGATTCTGATTTTCTGCTGCACAAGGGAGGATGCTAACAGGGCCTCTTAACCAAACACAGTGCACAGAATAACCTTCACTGCATCTTCGCTACCTAGCAGATGTTAAATGAATGCCTCAGGTTACAGGAATTTCATTAAACGTGAGAATCGCACCTCTCTCTTATCAATATGAGCTCTGCCAATAAAAAGACAAGACTTCCTAGGGGAAAATTCAGCCCCTGCTTGGCCAGGACTTTATTCTACTCTTGACTCTCCCCTCAAGCCTTCAGACCAAATGCAGCAAGAATGATACAAATAAAGCGATACAAATCTCTGAGCATCCATAAGGAAGGAAGGATGGCAATGAGGAATGAGGATGTGGGCAAAGGCACTTAAAATAAATTAGAGCACTTCCCTCAAATCTTTTCTTTCATATTTCATAAGGCAATGCCCTTGAGCTTAGGTTTCTGTAGCACCTTCATTTTCACACAGGGCTCAGTAACCTTAACTCTGTCTACCGATTTATAAACCACATGCCCGACTCTGACCCTGTGCCAGCTCTCCACTTGTGTGTGCTGACACGTGGTGTGATTGTCCCATGCTGAACGCCAATGGAGAAAACACAGGGGCGTGAGTACTTGAAAAGCCAGAACAAAGGGAGTTGAAGGTTACTGGACATTTTGAAACCCTGGCTAATATTAAAGTGAAAACTAAGATGACCCAGTCAATTCAAAAGGAGTAACTGCCTCCTTCAACTTCTATGTCAATAGTTGGAAAGCGAGACAGATGTTTCAGAACTGATCTTCTGTACAAATATTTCCATTGAAATAGCATAAACATAAAAACATTTTTCAGCAGACAATCATTTAGCTGCTTAGCATATTGCACTGGGATATTTTTGATGTCAAGGAAGCTTTTTAACCAAGCAGCATTTTGGGAAAACTTTTTTTTTTTCAGAATCTTAAGTATTTAGGTGAAGAAGTGGAAAGAAAACTATGAAATTCTTCAGCCTTTGAACAAGTGGGAATGAAAGTTCCCTATATTGCTGAAAATACACTTTTATGACGTTAAGATTCATAGACTCAAACTCTAAAGTTGACAGGCAGCAGCATAATCATCAAGACAGATGTGTGGAATAACAAAGGTCATAAAAGCTTCATTAATTTTTGTTTCTAGCTCAAAACTGCAGTATGAGCTACACTGTTTCATAGAAAGATACAAAGTCTTAATTTAAAAACTAAAAATTATGGATAATTGACCTTGGCCCTATATAAAACTTTACCTCTGGTGACTGAACTTCCATTCATATTTCTTTTTCCTTTATCTTAAAAAATTTAAGGCACATTTTAAGCAGTTGCTGATCACTGACCCTCTTTTGTACTTAGATGCAATTAGGAATTACCCTCCTTTGTAATGAGATGTAAATATGATTTCTGTGACAGTCTAACACCCAAGGCAATCTTCCTCTCACCCCTCTGTGTTTACATGGGAATTTTTTCTGACTATTCCAGCTAAGGGCTGTGGATCTCCTAGAGTCCTGCTGCAGTGAGCTGTGAGCGGTTGTGAATGAGACACACTGAGTGCAGAAGGACTGACCTTCCGAAGGCTCATCAAATATTCAGCAACTCGGTATTGCTTCAGGTAGTTATATTAAACTAAGTGTTCATCTGTTTGCGTGTGTGTGAGCACGCATACAAGTAGGAATGATGTGGAAAAGAAATAAGCTAAAAGCATATTTTTAACAATTTATGCAACGACTTCTTTCCAAATTTCAAAATGTGTTTGAGGAGAGTGTGATGCAGGGTGCAGATTTCCACGGACATTTTCAATCTCGCAATTTGCTGCTGCCTACATGTGTTTCACCATTAATACAGGTAAAGCAAGATTGGGTCTGAGACAGCCTTTAAAGAACAGAGTCATTTCCGTGTGGCATTTCCGTGCTCTAGGATACTCTCTACCAGAATGCACTAGCAATTTTACACCAGAGCAGTCGACTCGTACAAAATGTGTACAGAATGACACAAATGGCAGTAATCACACCTATTTATACAAGAACCAGAAGACAGAAAAAAAATACTCATCTAGTCCTATCTTGTGCTGTCTTATTCTGTCCTTATTTTTGTGGTATCTGAATACTTTTCACGTATTCAGAAGGTGCATTACTAAATGAGGTAACACAGCTATTAGGATCTATCGCGGCAGGGTCATCCTTTGTTATGTCTTAGGAAAAGAGACTAGCACGAAAGAAGTTAAAAAAACAGTGACGGGAAAGGTACAAAGGTATAGTAAACATGGAAGGTCTGCAGGACTCAAGCTGTAAACTGGGGTGCTGCACAAAGCCTTGCTGAAATAGAGGTGATCATCTGAGAGCATGATACCTAGTACATCAGAGTTTACAAGCTTATTAAAAGTGACTTATTTTAATCAATATATGATAGAGATTGAACATGAACAGGAGAGTGATTTTTATTCAATTGTGAATATTATTGCATGAATTCAGGATACTGATTTAGTCCAAAGTTCTTTTCTGAGTAAAATCTCTCCTAAGGGGCATTTCTTCTGTTCTTGTTTAGTTGCTGCTGCTTCTGCAGAACAGACTGGCATGATTAATCCAAACAAGAGGGATTAATTGGACAACCTTCTGTGTCCTGCAAGCAGCTCAGGGAATTGGCAAACTATTATCTGCTCAGATCCTCTATTTCATCACATGAATCACCCTGCCTTGAGCATCACTCTATATAAAGCAAAAATGGAGAGGCTGCAAAGTGTCTCTCCTTTTTATTTATTGTGAGTGCTTCTCAAAA
Source organism: Strix aluco (assembly GCF_031877795.1). Classification (NCBI taxonomy): domain Eukaryota; kingdom Metazoa; phylum Chordata; class Aves; order Strigiformes; family Strigidae; genus Strix; species Strix aluco. Next base: position 5,669,575 of record NC_133958.1, on the reverse strand, counting down.
TATGTATCCACTTTATTATTTTTCCCCTTCCAGTCCAATTAGTCCATGTTCTCACAGCTGATTTTTCTTTGTAATTCACTTATTTTTAATTGGTGTGGAGTTCTGAGATGCACCAGTTTTGCAGAAATGAAATATCTGAAGAGCAGTTGAACTGTGTCTCTTTACGCCTCTGTAATTTCTCTCACTTCAGAAAAAAAATAGTGCTTACTGCCACAGATCCGTGAATGCAGAATGCCTTGAAATTGCTGGGACAAAAACAAATGCCGTTTCTTATTGATGCAGTTAAGCCAAGGGGTTAAATTCTGATTTACGTTATCTAAATTCAGAAAAATGCCAGTGCCAACATTCTGACTATAAAGTTACCAAATTGTGCGTGTGTGGGCACATGTTTCTGTACAGTCACAGAAGGACAACAGCTTTCTAATATTAAAACTGTTTTTTTGTTTGTTGTTGATGAGGCCTTGGTATGATTCAGTGGTCAAAACTGCTGCTAGAAAGACCTCCTATAGAATTTTTTCTCTGATATAACCAATATGTGAAGTTTACCCCTTTCATCCCTTCAGTTCTGCTGTTACTAAAATTTACTGTCCGAGTTTTTGGGGTCTAGTCAAAAAAGTCTTGCTCTAAAGTCCAATGGAATTAGCTGGAACCATTTTGCTTACTTTAGCGGGCATGAGATCAGGCAGTTAAACACATTCCTCCCAGTCACCAGAAATCCTGTTTACCCTTCTGGATTCCTTTTCCTCAGTGGGTGAAGATACAGTCAATAGAATTATCTGCAAAGTGCATATTGTGTACATTAATCCAACTGCCAATGTTGCAAAAGGGTCAACTCCTTTGGAGAGAGCAAAGAATAAAGTAGTACACCATGGGCACAATTCTTTGGATTGCCAGCTCTATGCGATAGATCACAGGGGATTTTCTGTAACTAGCTTGAAAAAGATACTGAACAGGAGGCAGAGTCCATTACTGACAGAAGAAAAGGCCTGTCAGAAAACCCCAGGCATCGAGGATGTAGCTAAGATCAGTACAAGAGAAAGTTTCTGCAATCCATCAAGAGAACTGTGTGCAGGTGACCCACGAATCACCTCACACCATTGTACTTTGCAGCAGGCAGTCCTTGTTGGAATTGCCCCTCTGGGCGATGAAAGCACTCTATGTGACACCTGCGAATTTGCCCTTTACTGCTGCAAACCCAAGCTGTTAAATATCACGCTCTTTTGGCTGTGATTTACTCTATTTATGGCCCTCCTTCCACCCAACCTTTCCTTATCACAAGGGATCAATTCTGGACATACAACAAAAGGCAACAATGGTTTTAATAAAAAACAGAAAGACAGGAAAGATTGATTTCGCCAATGAAGACAGGCTGTAGCAATGGAGAAAAAGAAAGCAGGCAAACAAGAAAGAATAATATCAATAAAAAGCACATTGGTGGCTATACCAACCCATAGGCACATTTATAGTAGATGAAACCAACTGTGTTTTCTTAATATCCCTTGTTTCTCTGTAATTCAACAACTCTTCTAATTTAAAGGTGGGTACCTAAAAATGTTCCTGAGGTTCTTCCACTTGACAAGGAATGACTTCAACAGAGAAGTATAGTCCTGTAAGACCTATAAGTCTTGATGCAGAAAAGCCAATTTCTCTCGTGACCTTGTGAAAGTCTTATTAAACTTCTGTGTTTTTCTGCTATAGATAAAAACCCAGACTTGGCAAAGTGCTATCAAAATAAGGTCCACTCAAAACTCAGATTTTTATTTTTTTTTTTTTTGAGACTGCACACTAACAAAAACCATTCAAGTACAGTATATAAGTAGTCCAGAAAAAAAGAGTACTTAGCATTAGAAATCTTAAGGTATCCAATACTTTTCTTTGGCTTTTCATATACAATGTCATTTTCTTGTAAACAGAAATATATTTAAAAGTTTCAGGTACTTAATGTCTTCTCTGGACAATAGGTAAGCAGAAAAGGAATTTTGTTCTGATGAAAATACTCTCCATGAAGTACTTTGCAACACTGGTGAAAGAGATGTATTATGTGTAATGAGAAGTGCTAAATATGGAAGAGAGCTGTTTGTAACACGGCTTTAAGGTGATCAGACAAACTTCACGTTGACTTTCATTTCAAAAAGTGGGAACATCACAAGCCTTGTCACCATAAATAAACTAATAGGAATTACCTGTGAAATGCAGTTTATTTCAGTTGCTAGGTGCTCAGAAGGCCTGCAGTAGCATGCAGGTGGAAATCAAGGTGGGTTTTGTCCCGTCTATCAGGTAGCTCATCAGGATCACACCGTACCATCTCCGGTGCCGGTATTCAGCCTCCTTGGCATTTGTAATCATCTGCAAAACCAAAACATGTTCTCAAGCCAAATAAATCTTTAATATCTGGAGTCAAAGATGTCGTCTCAATGTGCACATAACTGTGTCTGGCTCTCAGAAACCAGTACTAGAAAACTGCAGAGAAGGGTGTAAGTCAGTCTTGGAATTTGCCACCATTCATGTGAAACGAATGTGTTGCTCTGCAACTTCAACAGCAACACGCTTTTCAAAATAGCCCGTGGCAAAATTTTCAAGAAAAATTAAACCAACTACCATACAAAGCTGCCTTTGGCAGGAGGCTTTTGATTTTGTGTGTTTGAAAGAGCATTATACTCCACGGAAGAGAAAGATGTAATACCTGCCAAAAGAAAGTATCCTTGTTGCTTCCTCACAAATTCCATACATATGCACAAATTCATCAAAGGATGCATCTTAATAAAATGATTTCATCAGCTCTAAAGGGGTTGTGTTTGAATAAATAAAAATAGATTTATTTGAATTTTATTTGCATGGAAGCAGAAGAGTCTAAGGGTTTCAGCAAGAAAATCTTAAATGTTTTTTATGCTGCATATATTCTTGCAGACTTGAATTTCTTCTAAAAAAAAGGTAGAGTACTGATTTGTCAGACGGTATAGATGACAGTCATTTTTGTTGCAGAGAGGAAGTAAAGCTATGACCCTTAAAATGGTACATAAAAATGGTGTTTGCTCTCTTTAATGAAGATAGATTTCATCCAATTGGAGTGCAGGTTCTTAAGAGCAAAGACACAGGATGTATATTTGTGAATAAAACACCAATATTACCAGTTTCAAGGTTCGGTAAAAATATTAATTAGCATCATCTAAAGGGCAAAACTAACCCTAGCATGATTTGAAAAGGAAAAATTTTAAAGAAGCTACACTGACTTACACCAAGATTTGGCTCACATTTTTCTATACAAAGCCAATAGTTTATCCTGAATAAAATGTCAACTTGGAAAATAATTTATTTTTTTTCAGTTTCATGACAAAATTACAACCTTTCTCTCAGTTACTGACTGACAACTTTTATACAAAAATAAACCTAATGTAAGGCACAGTAGTTTATTAGAGTGGTGTCTAGTACTGCAAATAGCAACACAATATTTTTCCTGCCCATCTTTACAGTGAGGGTCCAGTCCTCCTTTTACTTGTACCACTAAAATCTACATTAATTCCAGTGGTTTTCAAAAGAATATTCCAGATTCATACCAGAGTTTAAAAGGGAGCGTGGCCGCTTCTTACCTGGGTATATATCAGTTTGATTTAGAAATTAATTTTCTATGAAATGCAATACATTGTAACGTCACAATATAGAACACCAGGATGGGAAAGCAGTGAAATTTAGAATTAATGTGGGGAATATAAATGAAGTGTGATTCAGTCAGTAAGGAATCATTATTTTGGTAGATACTGTATAACTATCTACACCTCTCTATTACTCAGATACAAAGTACAAACTCTGAAGGACTCAAAGCCTTTTTAGAAAACCAATTTGTGTAAAGCAAGGTAGAAAAGCTTAAAACCCCCCTTGTTATTCAAAGCATGAATGCCCCCTCAACCTAGTATTTCTATTGAATTTATAGACTGTTCTTATGAATACATGTCGGTCACTCTGCCACGCTGCTAGGTTAAGGGTTCTCCCATCTATTGATCTCAGCACAATAAGGAGTAATCAGAATCACTGAAATTTGATTTTTCTGTGATGGAAATGTGCTGAATCATAGCTTATTGTTACACCCATGTGTTTCAGAAACATTTCTAAAACAGAAGTGGGGGGAGGGCTAAATCAAATCACATTCAATGCATGTAGGATAAATGTCTTTAGAAGACATTGAAGGGTCATCAAAAAAAGCTTCTATGGAGAAAGGAGCCCTAAAATAAAAATCAAAACCGGTGGGAGTAGCAGAAAGAGAAGACAAAATCATGGAAATGAAAGCCTAATTTTTAATTAAAGTTTCTAAGAACACTCACAGAGTTATAAATGTATATGCGAATGATATTATCTCAAGTAGACATAATTACCTGTTTTAGAGTTGCAGTTGTTTACACTGATGAATTTGGTTTATTTTAAGTCCCATTCTAGAAAGGGGTTGTGAGTTCAGCTCTCACTGCTGCAGAAAAGAGCTGAAGGCGTTTGGCAATTTACAAATTCAGGCCAGAGAGAGAATAATTGATGGTAATGCTTGATACAAAGAATTTACTAGTGTAAGACTGGGAGAGCAACTTATGGAGTGAATGCCACTGCAGAACGAGGAAGACAAATTTCAACCCAAATGAGCATAATGAAGTTATTAAAACGTTTCGTATCTGTTCTTACTGTGATAAATGCTACGTGTATGCCAGTAAATCATGCACATTAGGTTAGATACAATTCAAACAAGAGAGAATTTTCACTGATATTGGGACTACATAAAATCTATCCAAAGGCATCAGCACAAAGGTTTCAGCAGAGGACAGGTGACATCACCAGAGAGGAGGGGATGACTTTCTAAGGAACACTACTTCATGACACAGCAGAAGCAGCAAGTGGCTAACCTGCTACACATACGGGTGCGTGTTTACGAATACACAGACAGTCGTGTATGCATATAGGAGAGAGGTCTGTGATGGTTTGTCTGTGTATACAGAGCTAGTTACAGCTATAAATCAAATATAGCTCACTCCAACAAAACCAGATCACCATGGAAAGAAGAGTTAACAAATGCAGAATCTCACCAACACTGAATGAGTCTTGGCTTTATGTGGCAACTAAGTTTTTCTTTTCCTTTAAGAATTTAAAAATTCATAGTTTGTAAAACAAGTTCTCAGCTTTTAAAATGTAAAAGCACAAATAATATCCAATTCTTCATTACTTACTCATTGCTTTTGTTTCTTTCCCTGAGCTGGGTGAGGGTGTATAAATACTTCATGAGAACCTTATTTATATAGTCTCAAAGTGAAGCTTCAAAACCAAAAAGATTAACTTTGGGATCCTCTGGTATAATAATTGGTTGCCTGTAAGTACAGAAGTTAGTTGAAAAGTATATAAAGTACATAAATATATCATAAAATACAATTTAAGTTAAAGTGAAAAATTTAGATTTTAAGTTGAAGGCAAGCATACTAGAAAAGAGCAATAAGCTCAGTCACATCTAAGAATGACAAAAATAATGTTGGCTTTCCTCTGTGCAGAAAGACTGACAAATGTGATCAGCTATAGCAGGATTTGAAAAACATTCTAGGTGACAGAATATTATTATTATTGTTAATATTGTTGTTGTTGTGATTATGTATTAGTGGAGGTATCACAATGACACTGTGTAAATTAAGTTCTATTAATTAGCTGCTATATTTCACCCCTGAGATGGCATCAATTCAGAAATTGCTAACAAGAAAACTAATTAATGTCAACTTAGCTTAGATGATAGCTTCTGTAGTCTGAATAACTCCCCAGCAAGGGCTAGATATGGATCCTCCAAGTCATTTCACAAAGGTCACATATTCATTTAGATCTTAATATTCAGGGGGGAAAGGAAAACGCATCAAGGTCAAGCTGTCATACAGATCTCCACCACTGTTCCTTACCTCGGACCAAAAACCAGCCTTCAGCCTCCAGCACAATTACAAGCACCACACATTCTGCACTCCGAAGAGCGCTGCTCTTTGTCAGGCTGCTCCCTGGGCCAGGCAAGGTGTGAAAGTCAACCAGGGAAGCCACCAAAGCGAGCGGCTGGGCTGGATGGCTGGCAAGAAAGGGGAAGGCAATTCAGAGGACTGCCATGTGGCCAGGGACACAGAAGCCCCGTCTTCCAACAGCAACCCCTTTTAATTTTGATGCCCAGTGTAATAACTCATTTCTCCAAGTCCATTATTAGCTCTGAGGAAGACAAATAAAGCACACTATCAGCACACCGCCTTGGCTTTGGCTGCGTTTCTAGCGAGGAATAAACCAGCAGAGCGGGTGAGATAAACATGACAGACACCCCGAGCTCACCAGCAGGAATTCAGAGCTGCAGCTCGGCCTGGCGGCAGCCCCAGACACTCTCGTGTATCCCTGATCCGAACCACGCTCCGGGCGGGTCAGCTGCGCTGGCTCCTAGTGACCGGGGTAGCCAAAGGCTGCAAGCCCGCTGGAGCATGGTCTTTAATTAACTCTGTGTACCTTTTCCAGAGAAAAGTACTCCTTACTATTTCTTGAGAGTATTTACTACACATTTTGTGAGATTACAACTCCAATACAAAAACATCAGTCTGTTTCATTTCTTGGAATGGAATATTGTACACAGCTCTATTTAGCTGTAAAAATATCTTAAAATTAGAAGAGGTGGGTGTTGATATTTCTGTCTCTTACAAAATTATTATGAAATTAAGTCTTTTATTTGATACCACAGAGACAATACCTCGGAAGGTGAATGTGAATTATGCCCCAGATTAAAAACCAGACTCTCTACAGATTTGACTTTGAAACTACTAAACTTAACATGGAGTAGACTGCTGTGGAGATCATCCCTCTCCCGTTCACTGAACGGAGGGAGCAGCCTGAGGGGAAATCCATGCATCAGCCCAAGGTATGAATGCAGCCTGGAGAACCACTTCTAAGCCGGCCTTAAACTACTACATTCTGTTAGCAAGAATGATGTAAACTCAGAATAAATCATCGCATTCCTCCCCCTTTTTTTCACCCAAACACAAACCAATTACCATATTGTGCTCCTGGGGCCTGGCTTGGAACCTCCCTTTGCTGAGGCCTATTCTTCCCAGTCAGCCGAGCCTGAGCAGCCTGAAAAGCACTGAAGTCTGAAGCACCCAACTCTAGTCTGAGGGGGGGAAAAAAAATAAAACAGAGATTTCTACCCTAGAGAGCTCCTCAGGGACTCCCCTTGCTTGGGGGAGGTGAACACCACTCAGGACAGGGACCCTGGGCTTGCCCGGGCAGCCAAAGGCCAGAGGTGGCCATGGCGGAAGCTTCTGGAACTGAGAGTGCAAGGCCAGTGCAGGGGAGGGCGGCCCCGCCCAGCCTGCGGCAGGAGGGGCTCTGTCACCATTGGCTGGGGCAAGGTGCGGCTCAGCCCCATTGGCTGGGGCGGGGCGGGGAGGCGGGCCCAAGCCACAGCTCACCTCAGGGGGCTGAGGGCTCCCGGCAGCCTCCGCCTTCTATTTCCCGCGCTCAGCTGCAGCACTCGCACAGCAATCCCTTCAGCCTAATGCGTATGACGGCCTGTTTAACCGTCCTCACCTTAAAGGTGCTGTTCCCTTTGAAAGCCCACCGTTAACTTTAAAAACAGGCTGACGTTTTTAGAATGACTGCCACATTTTCCAGCTGTACTTTGTGCAAGACGTTAGTATGCGGCCCAGCACCAGAGAGCCCGCATAGAGCCCGCTTGCTCCTCTACTTTGTTTTCATGAGATTAGATAATTGATTGTGCTCTTCCTGGGAGTGAGTCAGAGCCCATCAAGACAATTGCTGGAGCTTCAAAGGGCTTTGTAGAAAGAAATCCCATGTATTGATTTGTTCAGCAAAACAGGGCTTTCAGCATTGAGAGCTGCAGATTTCCTGAACAATTTTCAAAGGGACAAGAGAACAGACCAACTTTGAAGGCATTTGTAGAAAGGCTGCTGTTCCACTAGTCCAAGTTTTCAGTCAGTTTTGCAAAATTTCCTTTTTAGTTTATTCTTTTGAAGAAGGAAGAAACGCTCCTCTCCTCCTTTTGGAAATTGCAGTTATCAAATAGTTTATAAATTTATTAACAAACCACTGATGAAAATAAAAACGGCAAATGTTTGTTATTTTGTTGCCTTCTAGAACACAAAAGGAGAAAAAAATTTTTTTAATTGATGGTTAATCTGGGGAATATGTAGGACTAAACTCTGGTAAATATGTCAGCATTTTCTTAAGCCTTAATTTTGCCAGTATGTCTATTCGTGCAGCTGTACCAATGGAAAAGCAACAGAAGTTTCTCAAGCAGACATGAGTGCGAAAGACAGACATTGCCTTAGATACCTTCTCCTTTTTTAGGCATTAAGATTCATACCTATTCAGAGGCCAGAACACACCTGCTCTTGCACCTTTATTACTAAAATGATGTGATTTTCATTCTTTGGACCAATCCCTTTGCAAAGGGTTGAATTTCACTTCAGGTTGCTAGACAGGGTTAAATACATTCTTATATTTTATTTTCAAACAGTCTTGTGTGAATTCTCTTTCTTGTGAGCATACAAACTGATCTCTAGCATGCTGTGTGCATCGGGAGAGAGCATAGCTCTTCTCATTGGAAATGACTGGAAACAATTCAATTGTCTCTAGTATAACTGTTTTCCTTGAAAAATTAAGTTGGCTGGAATAATGCAGTAAGTGGATGTAAATTATTTAATTCCTGTTTTAATCGCTGTTCTCTTAAATTCCTAGTGTTCTCTTCCCCCACCCAACACCTCCTTAAACAAGAAGCACACAGCAACAAAAACCAAGTAGGTATCAGAACCGTTAATAATTGATGAAGCATTTGTAAACCCTTAGCAAATGAACAGTCGAGTGACACATGAATAAAACATTGGAAAAAAGTCTCTGTCTGACAGCTAACAGCATTCTGAAGTGGAGCGTAAAATATACAGGTATTATTTTAAAGCAGCATGTGTGCAATGTGAAAAATAAGGTTGGGGAAGGCGCTGGACCTCTGCTTTGTTTGTCTGTGTTGCATAGGGAAGGTTGCGTGGAAGGGACTTGGCTGGTTCCTCAGGTGAACATCCTTTCCGCAGGCTTCAGCACAGTGGGTATCTCATCCCTTCAGTAACAGCCCCTGGTATGAAGTTTCTGTACTGCTCTGTTTCTTAATAGTTGCTGCAGAATTAATACATCCCCTAGCATTGAGGACATACCGATACAAAGGCTCTTTTATTGATATTATTTACTACTCACAATTTCCTGAAGTAATATTACAACACTAGTACTATTTCATTATTATTTCACCATACTTTTGCATTGCCATACACACACAAATCTCTACATCTGCTTCTGCCCACCACGCCACACTAAGTGTAAAAGACACCATGAAAATAACACATGCATGAAATACTGAAAGCAGTGACTAATAAAATGATCTGGAATTGACATGAACCACATTTCACTTAAGTGTTACCCTACAAAATACTGACCTTGCTCCTGTGTAGAGAGAGGACCTTCCTTGTTCCTTCCATCAAAAAAATGGGACATTTCACTGCATCAGATTCTAAACAAAAAGATAAAGAGGATGCATCAGCTCTCAAACAATGGCATTAAGATTTCATCATACTGTCAATGAGAGAAGATTTAATTAATTTGTTTTACCTGTCTCAGCTCATACTAGACAAACGTAAGAGGGATTTTAGTGAAGAATATTAAATGTGGAGTTTTAAAAATAAATTACTGCATAATGTCAACCATGCTAGTTGCCACAGACAGGAATCAATCAAAAATCCAACTTCTAAACTCCTCCATTCCTGAGTTCAGAGATGTTGAAATGCCTGTTTAAGGCAGAAAACCAGTGGCTTTTATAATGGGAAGATGCATTACACAAAATTTATGATGCTACATTATTAAATATAAAGGCATCTTTTGGTTGTCTTTTTTTAAATGGATAATAATGATATTTAGATGTAGCCCACACAGTATGAAAAAAAGTGTCCTGAGATCCACACACACATTTCTGTTGAGAATCTCTGTAGCCTTGCAGCACGTGATTATCACTGCTGTTTCCTCTAAAAGGTCATCAGAAGCTCACAAGGTGGTGCTTCCATTACACACCAGTTTTACTCCTTCCTTTTTGCATTTCCATTTGCAAGTTATAGATTTCCGATATATTTCAATTACAGTCCTCCCCCCACCTCAGTTAAATAGGTTGCTGGGGTAACAAAGGTTTAACAGAGCGACAACAGAAATAATTACTTATTTGGTAACCAGTGTGTTTCAGTGGGGGCATGAGATTTGATTTTTATAGGTCAGGCTTTGCGAAGGAGAGGGAGATGTGGGGAGGGAAAAGGGGAAGAACTGACTGAGCTCTCATGCAGTTTTGATCACAAGTCAGAAACCGTGTTCAGCTGTCAAAGGTGCTGTTAGGGAAAGTTACCACAAAGGAATAAAAGGATGGAAGAAGAAAAGAATCTCCCTTGCTCAGGAATGTTTGTACATTTTAAATGGCAGTTTGAAATGTGATGCAGAAAACGCTTGACTGAATCTTGCATTACTATTTTTTTACTTCAGTTGTAATGCAGAAAGGGTGGTGAGGAGAATGTCCTGATGATCCTGTCATTAGAGTCACTGGATCACAAACTTAAAGACTTGTCATTCTAATGAAGAACAGCTAGAGAGAGGATAATAAATATATAACACTCAGTTCTGCTTTTTAAAGCGCTTAAATAAATTTTTCATGTAGATTTTATTGTTTAATACCAAGTTGGGGAAAGGGTTTACGCACCATTAAACAAGCAGATCCTGACAATTTTTTTAACTGGGTAGACTGAAGCCAGGTTTCCAGTTCTGATAAACAGATTTAGGTAGACAGTTAATAGCAGGTTCATGTTAATATGAAGTAATTCAAGTTCCACAAACTAATTGTAAGGAAACATTTTTCCCTGCTTTCTTTATTATAGTTAGAGGTCTTGCCAACCTCAGTTACATTGCAGAGCATCTTGCAAAACATAAACATAATGAGAGGCAACGTTAATATGTAGTATTATGATATTTTTCTCATTGTATGATGGCAGTACAAGGAGCTGATCTTCTATGATAAATCCTAGATGCTCTTGTAATACAAATGAATGCTATAATAATCCCAAGGAACTTCTTTACAAAAGTATTGTATTATGGATTAAATTAATCGTCATAGAATCATCACAGACTGGTTTGGGTTGGAAGGGACATTAAAGACCATCTGGTTCCAACCGCCCCACCACGGGCAGGGACACCTCCCACTAGTCCAGGTTGCCCAAAGTCCTGTCCAACCTGGCCTTGAACCCTTTCAGGGAGGGGAGATTAATACATTACAGTAGCATAATTTCCTAAAGAAACTTTTAAAAACTTCACGGTTAGGTTTTTTAACTGATTAGGAATGTCAGGATTTTAGCCAGCGTACGTAGCGCTGAGCCCTTCAACACACTGTTGATATGGGACTGCTTACAGGAAGGTGAATTTCCCCCGGTGTGTACTTGATCACCCAAAGCACACTGTATACTCTCTGCTCTTGCTTTCATTTTTTTTTCATTCCCCCTTCACAGGTCTGAATGCTACTGGTTTTTGGATTAGCATTTTAGTTCAGATAAGGGGGGTGCTTTTGAAGTAAATTGCCTGATCATCCCTATTTCCTATGCTTTGGTTGACATGTGAAGCAGTCTCAGAGTGTCTAAACTAGACTGGTTACAAAAGCCTTTCCTTGCATCTGGGAAGACTGGAGATAAGATGCAGTTTATAGATTCAGAAAGGCTAGAGTTGACCATTATGATCCAGACAGCCTGACTTCTATAATATGGGCCAGCAAATGTCATGACACAGTTTGCCTGTAAAGCAGATAACGTTTTGATGAACTGCCTCCAAGAGAGACATATCCTTTCTATTTAAAGAATGCAGGTACCAATTAACCACACCATCTCTACATAAATTATTCAAGGCACTCATTATCTTCACTGTTTAAAAAAAAAAAAAAAAAAAAGGACCATTGATCCCACAGATTATTTCTGCAGAACTGGAAGTAAGGGCAGTTCCACTGTCCCTGTACCTTGGCCCAGTACGTGAGGTTTGTTGCCATTTCCAGCTGGGAACATCCCGTGTGGTCTCACTGATATCCCTGAAGTTCCTTTGCATTTACCCTCCGTGTAACTGAGCGAACTACAGCCCCAAAGCTGATCTTGTCTCCAGCACCACTGAAAATGTGTTTCCCTCTCCAGGCAGATTCTCAATGAACACTTACTAATACAGTATTTTACAGTTAGCAGTTGTCCTGTTACATATTCAGAGAAGACAGTAAGCAGGTGTAAATCTCTGGTTTCATCTCCATCAATACTTCTGTCCCTGTCTGTCTCTTTAATGGCTATTGACTGCAGAAGGTGTTTTTTCATTGAGGCATGAGGTAAAGTGATATTGATTACAGTAAATGAACTTTTCTGTAGTCTGAGTCAATTGGGAAGGTGCAGAGAGGAAACTGCAAGAATGTTTACCTTGCAAATGAGTAAAATTCCTCTTTGGAAACTCTCTGCTTGACTACAGCACTGTGTGAAGTAAACCCACATTTCTACTATTTAATGCAAAAAAGTCAAGCTGCTGTGACTTTGGACAGGATGAAAATCAGCTTCATTTGCTCGATGTATTGAAATAGAAAAGAAGGAAATAGAACAAAAACAGATTTAACTTTTAATCCCTCACATAAGGAGCTTTTGCCATGTAATTTTTTATCACAACTGCATATTTCATTCTGGGGAAATAACAGTAAGAAAACAAAGAAACCCCTATCAGCAACATACTTGATTTTATACATCTGCTGGGACCTGGTGCCACATTCAACTTTGTGATTAAAGAAGTGCAAGGATGCAGGCACCTGCCACAATTCATCGGTGCGTTTGAAATATTCAGGATGCAGAGAATGTTGCTTCCCATTTCAATGCGCTTGATATATGACCACATCACTCCCCTCGCAGCTGCACATAAGCCTTATTAATTTAAGCTTTTTGTAAACTAAAAAACAGCATTCCTTGGATCAAAAGTAACATGAAATAGCAATTTATTTATTTAACAGCAGCATCTAAACATCCTAGGCGAGGGCTTTATTCTGCTGTGCGCTGTACAAAATCATAATAAAAGCTTACAGTCAAACAGACAGATAGCAGAAAGAAGAGCATCTTCTCCCTTTTTCATATTAACTGAAGTAAATAGAAAAAAAGACATAATTCAGCATGCATGAAATTATGCGTTTTGTTCTGATTGTGTGCCTAAATCTGTATGTGTAGCTGTCGATCCGTATCTAGAATCGGCCATGCCCTCAGAAGTTCTGTGGCTATGCCAGAGGTTTCTGGGGACATACGGTCCTTCTTACCCTCCACGGCTTAATTCAGGAAAGACATTGAAGTTCACTCTTTACGCATTTAATTAAGTCTCATCTTTCTAGAATTGCGCCAATACACTCGATAAACACTCCTCACAGTTTTACCTTAATCCCTATGAAGCTATTTGCTAAAATGGTGACTTAATTCATGGCTTTCAGTGCCCTCTCTTGTATTTTTCTCAGAGAAAATAATAGCACCTGTTTGCTTCCTGATTAATCATTGCATTTCATTGCAGAATCCATAGTATAGATGTAGGAGTGGGAAAAACAGCTTTATTACAGAACCTACTCGCTATACTAATTTACTGTAAAACAATCATTCAGGCAATGAGATTTCTCCATATAATTAATCAAATCCTTACATTCCTGTTCTATTGTTACACAGCATGTGCTGACATATGTCAAGACAGTAACAACTGATGGACTGTGTATTTCATTTATATTCCAAGTTCTCCAGTCCCAGCAGTATCTCCCACAGTGCCTTAACAGATAACACTAGAACAATAATCCACAGAAATAACTATCAGTCAAAACCTGAACAATCCTTTCCAGGTAAACTATGAACTAATCAGAACATCTGCCCTCAAGTTTCTCCTAGAGTTTTTCTTCAAAACTATAATGCACAAAGTTCTGGAAGAAGGTCTTACTTCAATCACTTCTCAATTTTCTATGGAATACTTAACTACTGTGTAAATATAATACTAGGAGACCAGACCTATTTGTTATAATTCTTCTCAGATCAATTTTAACTTTTACAGGCATGAGCCCAGCGAGTCTAAGCACCATCCAGTTCTATCTACGCAGTAATATAAATAAGGAAAGCAAAGATCATATGTGCGTTCTAACTCTTACAAAGTGCATGTGGCCGATACACTTCTGGAAAGTAATCAGCAATTCTTAAGGCTTTCCAGCATCCTCTCCCATCTGCCATTCTGTTGACACTGGATTGGAACATGGGTTTTTTCAGGTAGGTGATGGAAGTCTCAATCCTCTTAACTGCTCATTTCCTCAAATTTTTTAGAGCGAAACCAGGGAGAAGAAAGGGGTGAACCCCCTTGTTTTACACGTGATGACAGCTGGTGGGAATCGGTCTCCTGAGCTTCACATTTAAATTACTGAGAATCAAATCACTTCCTTCCCCTAATAGATTATAGTCCACTTTTATCAGGCTCCTCTATTTACATTCAGTAACATATTCTCCTTCCAGAGGCTCTGTGGAGACTCTTTTTTTTTATGGAAACATCAATAGTTTCCACCTCTCTCTGGACTCATTTACTCTGTTTACAAAACACTATCAAATGTCGGTATCTCATCTGTGATTCATTTCCTGACATTTAATTATTGTTCCGTAAATCACTTATCCGAAGAAAATAAAAAGTGCAACAAGATTTTTAAAACATTGGTGACGTTATAATTATTTTCTGCTTAATTATATGAAACTCCATGGGGCTGTTAAAGAAAACCTGAACAGAAAACACTACAAATATGTCTCTTGAACGTTTGCTGCAGCTAGAGGAATGGAGGATTTATAAGGAGGCTTAAAAGTGTATTTATATGAAATATACTAATCATACAATTATATTTTATAATGTCTTTCATCCAAGTGGATCTTACTGCACTATGAAGATGATGCTTTGAATTCACCAGTTTCTTTGTTCCTTATGTACTTTGATACTATTGCAGAATGACTAGCATGTGAGTGACAAATAAGACACTTTCAGATAAATATAAGCCCTTAAAAAAAAATCGGCAAAGCCTGTTTCCTCTATTGCTTTCCTAAACTGGAAAATGCAGAATTCTATTTTGGTCTTCACTGCATGCTTATTTTGCATAGGGAAAATAGAGTGAATCATCAGTTTGAGCATAAACGATGGGCTGATAATTCCAAGCTGTGATACAGGTGGAGAGCGGTACCGTTTCCTTGCTGCTGCTGATATTAAATTATTCTGGAGGAAGGGAGTAGAATGACATCCTGATTTGGAAATAGGGGAAATTAAAGAATCTCTGACAAGCAGCAACTCTTACTGTTGGTACCATTAACTCACGTGAAAACTGTTCTAGAATTAGAGGGAAAAATAAGTTAGTTGGAGGGAAACTCATTTTTTCATAAAGGCTGCAAAATTCACACTGGGTATGAATAATAATAAAACTTAATATTTAGCACTTACAGGTTAATTTAAAGCATATTGTTATTTTTCTCAGTTTTCTATACTCACATCTAAGTGCTTCTGGTTTTCTTGTAAACACATAGATTAGAAAAATTATGCAAGGATGAAAGTGTCGTGTTGATTCAGCAGGAATTATTTTTGCACCTGCGAAACTGGGTAATATGGAAGGATAAGGAAATCGCTACCCAATTTTTATTTTTAATCTTGACAGGCTAGAGGACATCCAAAGTTGAAAAGTTTACCTGCCTATCAACAGCCTCAGGATGTCACCTTACTGAAAAAACAGAACCACGATCAGAGCAAGGGATGCACACAGCCACACGAAGACACCATACGTGAGTCGCCTTTTCGGAAATCAAAGCCCTGGATAAAGTACTGGATATTTTTCTTCCCTTCTGTCCTTTCTGCATTCATCAAGGGCTGCAGACTGCGTATAAAGAACTAGCCTTTAGGGCATAATTATACAAAGAAAATCAAACATTAGGAAAAGGAGTTTGTATGGGTTTTTTTATTTGACTATCATTAAGTGAAGTGAGAGTGAAAGACGTAAATAACTTGACTAATTTATAATCACTATGAAAATTCAGTGCTGCAAGGAAAATCCCTTTGAGAGTGTTTCAGTATGATGTCAAATTATGCTTTGAGTCCAATATTAGGGTTTTCAATTATTCCTAGAAGGGCAGAGAGACAAGATAGCTTGTAAACATGCAAACCACACCATCACATCAATATAACTATGAACATCTGTAGGGATTAAGTCTGTCCTCACCTAGCGCAGGTTGAATACTCCAGCTACAGGCAAACTTCAATCACTCCTCAAAAGTTTTTCCTTCAAAATATTCCACTTATAATGATATTTGCTCTTCTGTGATACCTTTCATCTGAGATCTTAAAGTGCTTTGCAGGCATTAATTAATTAAGCCTCAAACTGCACCTGGGAATCAGGAAAGCCTTTTTAATCATTTCATAGAGCAGTTAAATGGTTTGTACAAAGTCACACAAAATCATTCCAACCACGGCTCCATAGTCATTAACGCTGAATGTATGCTCTGTCAGATGAAACCAGTGGTATTATTTTTATTTGGATCAGTTGTGACTGACCTTCAAAACACCAGAGTACATAACGCAGAGTTTATGCCAGCTCTATACTTTTTAGGACAGCTTTATGCCATTTGCAAGATGACTGACTGTACTTGATCCAGCATAAAGTATTTTGGGAACACAGGGGAAGTGCCTTCTCTCATGAAGCAGAAGGTTCATATTCCAGTGTGCACTGCAAATAAAGGGGCTCATTTCATCTTCCTCTACTGAGCTTTACAAAGCTAGGACTCAGAAAACAGCCATGTAATGACTGGGCTGGATCCACAGCCCCTAAAGTCCATGGAAACATCAATTTTAAAAAATACGGCGCACAGACATCCTAGATTCACACATGGGGCCTGCACAGAACTTGTTATAAGAAAAGGTGACTGGACCTTACATCCCTGTTCTTTTATCACACAACGTATGGATTACATAGAGGAAAAGCACAGAGCAGAGTTATACATCTTGCTTCAATTTTTAAACCTGAAATTGAATTTTTTTTCAAGTCTCTCATGCTATTTCTAGAAAAGCATTAACTCGGAAACGCGAGTGACAGTGTCACTCTGCCATAGTGTAAATCTAAAGCAAATCATTTGCCTTCATTGTCTTCACAAGTGATAGTTGAACAGAGGTACCTGACTTGGTATAACCTGAGCTAAGTTTATGCGTCAGTGAGAGCACTCAAACTGCAAGTGACAGTACAAACTGTGTTAATTCAAATTATCAAGCTTGTCTCCGGATAGGCATTCGGTTATTTGACTGAATATATAGACAAGCTCTAACCACAAGCCGGGTTGGATTGGTTACTGAAAATACAGTGAATCTCTACAGAATCAATTGACCTCTCCCTTCTCCTCTCCCAGGTTTTACATGAACACACCTGTTAACATGGATACCACCTTTTGCTAAAAACCCAACCTGCAATAAAACATATAAGCAAATTAAGCCAGAACACGAGTTTAGCAAGCCTTACACTAGCAGAATTTTCAACATCCTCACAGAGATCAGATTTTGCTCCTGCAAGTCAGTAAGTCTTTTATCCAAAACTTTGCAGTGTGACTCCAAATACACCAAAAATTTCCAAGTGATCTGCTGGAATTAGTGCAACATGTTGTACATGCAAATCCGGCTTTCAAAGGTTTACTTCTTGCTTTAATCACCAGCACTAAAAGGACCCAGTGTTTCCCTTTCATCTGGCAGCAAATTAATTATAAAAAGCTATATGGTAATATTAATATTGTCTTACTGTAGATCAATGGGTTTATTACCTTTGATTCTAATATTATGCACTTGATGACAAAACCTAGATATATATATCCAAAAATTTAAGGGTGGTAAATTCAGGTAAAGATTTAAATAGAAATGTTTTATCTTTTAATCTGTTGACTCAGTTTAAAGTTCAAAAATATAATCGAATTTGCTTCAAAGAATCCTAAATATACATTTGTGGGTTTTTTCCTTGCTTTGAGCAAAGGAGGGTAAAAGGTTCTGTGGCCTGAATATCTCAATATCAGCAAGGGCTAGATATGGATCCTCCAAGTCATTTCACAAAGGTCACATATTCATTTAGATCTTAATATTCAGGGGGGAAAGGAAAACGCATCAAGGTCAAGCTGTCATACAGATCTCCACCACTGTTCCTTACCTCGGACCAAAAACCAGCCTTCAGCCTCCAGCACAATTACAAGCACCACACATTCTGCACTCCGAAGAGCGCTGCTCTTTGTCAGGCTGCTCCCTGGGCCAGGCAAGGTGTGAAAGTCAACCAGGGAAGCCACCAAAGCGAGCGGCTGGGCTGGATGGCTGGCAAGAAAGGGGAAGGCAATTCAGAGGACTGCCATGTGGCCAGGGACACAGAAGCCCCGTCTTCCAACAGCAACCCCTTTTAATTTTGATGCCCAGTGTAATAACTCATTTCTCCAAGTCCATTATTAGCTCTGAGGAAGACAAATAAAGCACGCTATCAGCACACCGCCTTGGCTTTGGCTGCGTTTCTAGCGAGGAATAAACCAGCAGAGCGGGTGAGATAAACATGACAGACACCCCGAGCTCACCAGCAGGAATTCAGAGCTGCAGCTCGGCCTGGCGGCAGCCCCAGACACTCTCGTGTATCCCTGATCCGAACCACGCTCCGGGCGGGTCAGCTGCGCTGGCTCCTAGTGACCGGGGTAGCCAAAGGCTGCAAGCCCGCTGGAGCAGATCCTTTAGCTAACTCTGGGCACCTCTTCTATAAAGAAGCACTTCGTTGCTTTTTGTTTGGATTATTTTGTGAGATATGTGCAGGTGCTGTAACCTTTAGAATGAGGCTCCTTTTTGCTCTTGTGCGTTTCCGATTCAGGTCCTTTATTCTCGTGGCTACCTTCCTCTCCCTTCCCTCTGCTCATTTATTTCTACCTGCGTTCTCTCTCTCCTCACGCTCCTGCCAGTCTCCTCTGCTGCTCTTTTAACTCAGCAGTGACCCAGCACGGACAGAGCTGTTTTGCCTCTTCGTTCTTTCCCCTGGTTCCAACAACAGGCTGGCTCCACCGTGACTTATCAGATTCTCATGATAAGACAAATCCAAACACATCTGAAAGGTGTTTCTGAGCAGGGAGCAGAACTCAGACATCTGTCTCTTCACACCTTTGGCAAGGCTATTCCTTCCTTGTGACTCAACTCTGTAGTGGTAAAATGGGGGTGATCTCATTTCTATTCTACCTGAAGTGAATTATTTATCACAAACAATGTATGTGTATACACACACACATGTACACCCACACACCCACCCGGTGTGAGTCCTCCTATCCGACGAGTCTTCTTTTTCACACTTGGACTTTAGTTCTGCTGTACCGCACCATTCACACATTATCTCTAAGTATATACTCACTTCAAAGAGCATCTCTGGTTCTTTGAGCTTAATTCTTTTTTTTTTTGGAGGGTGGGGGGGGTATCAGACTAGAAGAGGAATAATGAGATCTTTCATTGTTACCTTCTTGTAATGCAACTTTAATGTGCCTTTTTTGCACAACAGTACAATAACAAAGCTGGGTTGTGGACTGTGCAGCTCCTGATCTCACTGTGGGAGCTTTTTCCTTTGATGTGACTGTTAGAAACACCTTGAGTTGGTAGTGACAGTTTTAATGTTAAAGCTCTGTAGTGCTCTGTTTGTACACGTCTGATGAAAGTTAGTCATCTTGCAGCAACAAAGGCAAGCCACTATATTTAGGGCACTCTAATTACTCATCTGTATGCTGGATATGGCCTTGTAAACTAAGCCCCCCTCCTCTTCTTCTTTTAATTATTATTTTGTTCTTAACAAGATAGAGATTAAATTGAATGCTCCAGATCAAGGCAGAGAAAATGACTGTTTTAGTGTACCTTGAGCCATGGCTTTAGTAAAACATGATTATGGGAGTGTTTCATCTGCTGCAGTGAGGGAGATCAACGGAGGAGTAAATTGTTTCACTCTGCTTATGGAAGCGTGTGTCCATTTCACGGCTTTTGCAGCACTTTCCTAATCATCGCTGCTTAAACAGCAAACAGAAAGGATGATAATATTATGAACAATGATAAAAATTACCTCCTCTCCTTTCAGATTGTTTATGCTTCCCACTATGAATGTCTCCTGTGTGAACTCAGATTTCCATACCATGCTGCCACCTTTTCACTCCATGCAGATTTCCACCCGATAACTGTGGCCTCCTGTGAATACTGTGTTAGGCACTGTATAAACATGAGGTGAAAAAATTATCCTTGAGCTGAAGAGCTGGCAGACTAAATATAGGATAAAAGACCATAGCTGGATGCAGCACATAATTGAGGGTAACAAAAGATCAGACTCAGGGAGCTGTGTTTATAAGCAATAGTCTTAACATACAGGTAATCTAAATTGCAATGAAACTATTTTGAAGGTATTACAAGAGAGGGAATTCTTATGTGGGATGCGAAGGTGAGAATGTGATCTGAAAGTATATTGGCTTGGCAGACTTTTACAGAGAGCTCCCCACACAGAAGTGTTATGGGAGGAAGAAGAAAGAGAATGTATTCCTAAGAAAATGTGGCACGTTACGGTATGAATTTGGAAAATGAAGGATAACAAATTATATGCATTACACATATTTGGTAATGGCCCAACAGATCATACACATCCATTTGATTCCAGTCTCGTTTCTAGTTTTCACTCGTAACAATATTGATGGGACTCGTCTTTGCTACGTCCTCCCACATCACTTGAAAAAATATTTTATTTTCCTTGATTTTCTCTGTTAATGAATCTGCAATATTTAAGATTTGCTACAATTGTAAGTGATCTCTGGTAATTCACCTAAGTCCATTAATCTCAGTCATGGCTGGACTGGTTTTACTCTCCCAGCAGTATTCTGGGACAAAGCCCTTCCTAAACGCTAATCAAGAACTTGGGGTGGGAGATGATGGTTCTTTAACGCTCTGTATGGTCTCCCACTTCTCTCCCTTCACTCCTGACTTGGATCAGTTCAAGGTAAGTACAACTACTTCACCTACTAAAGGAGGATTATTTACTGCACAAACATCATAAAATTGTGCCTGGACACCATTGTGATGAATCTAATACAAACGAGAAAATATTGTTCTTATTATATTCCCTCAGCTATTAAGCATGCTATTCTTTTTCAACATCTGCACCTCAGAATAAATGAAGTTTTAGACATCATAAGTACTGTATGCTTCTGCTATTGCACACACAGTACAAATCTTGACAATCTGTTTTCTGGATCATAATTTTACCTTGTATTTAAAACTTAAGAGGTACCAGGAATGCTTTAGAAATCAGCTCAAAAGAATTCTTGAGAGTGTGAATTATGAATACATGGCACGTGTCTGTTTGGACTAACATTCGCCAGAAAATAGAAGCTAAAGATGAGCTGAAAGGCTTTCCTTTTTTTAAACCAACCTGAATACAGAGTTTTTTTCTTTTTCAAGAGATGACTGCACTAAACAGATGAGGGCAGGAAGACTTGCCTTTAACTTCGGTTTAGATGAAAGTGGAGTCACCAGCTGTTGCTAGAGAACTGTGCATCACCCACGGACTCAGCTGTTTTAGTTCAAAGGCTCAGTTAATTTACTTAAATAATTATCTTCCCCGGGACATGTGAGTTCAGGTTTTGTTATAAGCAGTGTTGTAACATACTTTGTAAAGCCCCCGATTCTGTTATAATAGTCTACCCTGGGAATCTCTATTTTATAGGCTATCATATAAATGCTACACAACACGGATATCTTGGCTGCCGTTCCCCAGAGGTCTCTTATGCCAAGCTTCATTTTCCAGTTATTATCCCAGCTCTAGGTCTACTACATACCACTGGTGGTTTTAGAATAAATGGAAATGTCTACTAATGGCCACACCCTTGATTTTGAGAAGAAAAGGAAGGGGCGAGCAGGCAATGCGTCACAGCCACAGTAAATACAGTACTGAGGGAGGCAAAGGGGGGTCCTTTCCCATCCCACTGCTCTTCCGAGTTCATTCCTGACCTGACCTGTCAGCCACCCTCACACAATCCAGCACATATCATTTGCCCCTGTGAACTCTCATTGCTCCCTTACTTTTCCACTTAAAAAGCCTTTCTCTGAAATAAACACATACCTTTCCCAGCAGTGTTTCCAGCCCAGAGAAACTGTACACAGGTATATGAATGACACAAAATGTCAGTGAGTTACTGCTCTGGCAGGAGAACACATTTGGTAGAAATATGCTGCCTGAGATTCATCCCATTTGTGCTTTCTGCCACTGAGTTGTTGTCTCTCCAGCTTACTAAATGTTTATTATTAATAAACATTCTTATAGAGATGATACCCTGAATCTCATTTCAAGATTGTACTGGAATAGGACTCTTCACGATACAAATATGTGAATACAAGGTGGTAATTTCATGACTAGTAAGAGCCCCTATTTCTGGGTTTTGTTACACTACAAAACCAACATCGCATGACTCGGAGCCTGCAGCTCTAGACACGAGTCTTCTCTCGCTTGCTTTAGTGTATCCTAGACTTCAGACAAGTCCCTTGGATTTATCATTTATTACTGATACAGAGACTGCCATGTTTTTACCTGCAGATGAGGGAAAAAAATGACAGTCACCCTGCAAACTTCCCTTCCATCCTGTTACAGTTTGGGATCACGGAAAAGCACGCGCCATGCACAGAAAGCAAAGCCGCCACTGTTACATTCCACTCTTCAAGAGGAGATGCTTTATCTGAAATTGAATCCATGATGCTGGATTACTGCTAGATACTATACAGGTTTTGCTCAAAAATATATCCATGTCTGTTAACTGCAAATAAGCGTGTGTACTTTAGACAGACGGAACAAGTTGATAGCTAGGAAGAAAGATAAAATCAGACAAAGGTCAGCCATATGACTGATTTAGAAAATAAAATAAGAAATTTAAAAGAGACATAGGAAATTAGAAAAAAGCCCATATGCTGTTTAGATAAAATGCAAAAGGACAAAGCTAGGATACAAAATATCAAAATCGCAGTTTCTCTACAGTTTACAAGAATTTATGCAGATTACACTTGGGACTTGTAAGCATAGTTATGTGAGAAATGTCTTTATTTGTAGATAATTTAAAAATGACTACTGAAAAATGTGTCTGTGTCCAAGCCTTTTGGGCTATGTGGCAACAATTAATTTTAAGGTCTCTTCCCCCCATGGATAAAAGGAAATGCCTGTGGCTCTGTTGGGAAAATTCCTTAGCATTAAATGAGAGAGATGTGAGTGATACATCAAAAGTGTATGATATATAACATCAGGGTTGTTTAAAATCTGCATGGGGATGCCTATTTTGAATCTCTGAACTACGAGAAGAGGCTCATGTTAACTATGTAGGCTTTTGTTCAGGCCCTTTGAAAATGTTTGGTTAGTATAACCAGAGGGTCAGCGTAGGATCTAGTCTCCACTGACATCCTCTGAACAAAGAGGCTTATTTGCTGCAAAGGCCATCTGCACACATGGCTTCAGGACTGGAACCAGCTAATCCCTGAATTTACTAAAACTTTAGAATCCCACCAATTTCTCTCTCACCCACTTCTTACAGACTGAATCTGAAATACGAGAGAGATGTTGTTATCAGGTGAGATTTCACCTGGCTGTTTAGAGAAAGGTGTGCGTTGGGCTTTGTTACTTAAGCCTGTTGGTTGGAATTATTTCTGTGGAACCTGCAAGGTTGCTATATTAATCCTAATGAAAATATTCAGAGGAAATCACCTGTGTCTTTCTCTTCTGGGAGACACTGTGTTTGTTCTTCCATCTCTTTATTCATCTGTGTACTGAAGGCATGAATGAGACACAAACACCATGTTTGAGAATATTCGTCCAACCACGCCATGTCATTTCCAAATAAAATACACCTCAGCTGCAGCAAGGCACACAAAATCCTACAGCTTGCTCTTCCATTCTAATAAGATTCTTTGTTCCTTGCACTGGAAATCTCACTGACTTATTGGTGGTATCTTGCACATTTTTCAGACACAGGCAGGAAAGTCTGTGAGAACACAGCTGAGGAGGAACCGAGTACTACACGTATTTCCCTTTTGACCAGAGGATTTCTGTATAAGCCCACAGAGGGATTTGCTGTAACATACTTTATTTCTTGGCAAGATCATTTATGTAGAAAAATATTCTGAAAGATGCAGTAAACAGCTCAGAATGTGCTAGGCTTAGGTAACCTGAGCAATACCTGTGCATCTGGTAAGCCAAAGGAATTCAAATGAGATCAAGAACACATAGAGCCAAACTATGAACTACGCTGCTGAAAAAAAGTTAAATTAGAAGCAATCCACTTTAACTGGTAAATTTCAGGAACTTTTTCGCTCTCAGCTTCCTGTATTCTTTTGTTTTCCAACATTAACTGAAACCTGGTATGTTCTGTGGATGAACTTTTTAAATACCCACATAACATAGGAACCTAAAATCCCCAACATGTCAGAGCTACACCCTGCTGTCACCAGAACGATTTCGTTACACCCTAAACAGAATATATAGAGCTGATGTAACTGGCTCCATTCGTTCCTTCTTTCTTTCATTATTCCAGCTTGTGGATAGTTTTAATAGTTTCTTTCCATCAGCTTTCACTGAGGTTTTAATGGCTAAGGTACTATTTTGTTTTTTAACCTCAGGCTCTTCCTGTTTCTGTCAATGATTTCCATTAATAGCTTTCAAAGTGAGTTTTGCTAGCATTCCAGCCCACTGCTGTTGTACCGAGAATTATGCTTTTTGACTTTTCAGACATGCTGTAATTTTGCTTTTTAAAAAATGCTTTGCTTTATCCTGATCGTCTTTATAAAATGGCGCATTTAATCTTCAGAATGACATTCATTGGCCCTTGGTCAGAAGGTACCTGGGTCCTTTATACTGTGACGAGCAACAGGTAATCTAATATTAAGACAGACACCTACCTCACATCCGTGCACAGAGTTTAAAAAAACCCAAACAACCAACCTCAAAACAAAACCAAACAATCCAAGCCACCTAAAAGATGGTACATTGCCAGAGGCACAGAAAAGCTGGTCTCTTCCCGGTCCTTGTCCTAAGGTGAGTGTGCTGGAACTGAGTGCAGCGCACAGAATATTGAGTTGCCACAACCAGCCACAAAGTCTCAGTTTTGTTTCTCAGTGAAGAGCAGTGACCCTAAACTACAACTGCACTCTAATCTAAAATTGTCAATCCTAGAGATTATATTTTGAATCTCCAGATGTTTCCTGCAAAGGCATTTTCCCCATGTGTTTTTCATAAAAATTTGTTCCTGTTATCATGAAATTGTGTGAAATGTTCTATTTTCACTCTACAAGGAAACAGCATCTCATGTCCCCACAGTGGCAAAGATCCTGAAAACCTGGCCCAAGTGTAACACTCCAAGCCCAGAGGAGGAAGACCACACAAAATGAAAAAGTTATTATATTCACATGGCATTTTTCAGACCTGACTTGGGATTTTCAGTCATTTGTGGTTAGCAAACCAAGATAAACCCTGAATGCTACAGCACAAATTTCAGATTGATTCAAAGGAAAAAAGCGGGCCTGTGTCCTCCCAATGTACCAGCGAATCACCAACCTTCATCAACCACATCATTCATCCAAACCCTTCCTGGCTAAGTCTACTAAAAAAAAACTAAACCCAGCAACTTAAAACTACCAGGTTTTCCAATATTCCCCCTTGCAGACACTGGTAAATGAAACCAGAACTGGTCACAGATCAAGATGAGAGAGGTAATGCGATTTTTTTTTTTTTTTTTTTTTTAATGGTGGGTGGTTTTTTTGCATAGCCTCTTCTAAACCGGGTCCTCATCATGTTTTCTTTCTGGATTCTTCTGCCCTGAGGACTCAAGGATAAGCAATACACGGCTGCTAAACTCTCAAAGAGAGGGATACAATTTTCTTTTCTTCTTTCCTTGTTATGTTGTAGCATAAGAACAATAATATTCATTCCTTTGTAGCATAATTAAAATAAACTGCTGTGCTGTGGCATTTAGTCAATTGTAGCAGTCGTTTATTGCCTCATATGCAACAAATCCTCAGAGATTACAACTTAAAGCACATATGAATTTTCGCTTTCATACTCTTACTCAGAAGAAAAATATAAAGGTGCAGCAGCAACTGATCCATAACCCGCTACACTCACGTAGATAAATTACATACGCCGGACATGCATTACAAATGCTGGTTTTCAGTGCAATGAAAGGAGTAACCTAATTAACTCAGTGGAGTTACACATGCTTAAAATTCATAGAAAGAAATAGAATGGTTTTGATCTTAAAAGTACCAGGGCAAATCAAATTTGCTGGTAACGTGTGCTGTCTACGTGTTAAACTCTGGGGTGCAGCTTTTCATTTGCATAACAGCAACGTAAGTGTCCTTCCAGGCAGTGACTGGCCTCACAGAGATGAGCGAGGGAAAAACCAAACACACACGACAACTTTTGTCTATTGATAAATCTGTCGTTACAAAGCACTGGTGCTCGCTCCGCATTACAGTTCTACATGGGATACACTGGTGCTAACAAGTGGGTAATGAGGCCTTCCTTACGAACAGGCAGTGGGATTTAGGTTCTAATTCTGGCTTTACCATCAACTTCTCACCTGGCTGTTGGTCACAATCTAAAAACATTCATGTACTTAAAAATGTTGCTTGAGATCTTGTGGATTTTTACAAAGTTACCTGAGAAGGTTAGGGTCTGTATTACCATGATGAGGTTGAGAAATCCATTTATCTACCTGTCTATTAAGCACATAAAGCATTTCTGAAAAATCTGACCTCCTTTTATAAGGAGTCCTGCCATGCAGACTGAAAAGAAGCCTAATTCCTTACCTTAGCCCCTGCAGGGACTTTGTGAGAATAATCATAATTATGCAAGAACTGCTCAAATCCTACAGTCGTAGATGTGCCATTAGTACTGGATGAAGTCCAAACATCAAACAGCTATCAGCAGATAAAATATGTAGACGATGACTCAGAACAAAGTATATAATTATATTATCTGATTAAGATGCAAAATAAAACCAACCGCATGCTATTAAATATATCAGGTGTAGAGAATTTGTGAGTCACAAGCTCGGCGTGCGAGACCCACCCGAGTTCCGCATGAAGGGACACGGTACGTAACACGGTGACACCTTCAAACTCCACCCGAGTTCTGCGGGGCTGAGGCACTTGAGCCACGGTGAGTTCCGTAAAGGCACCTTTCCCCTGTGAGATCCCACACTGTCCCTTTACTGACGTACAGTAACCACAGATTTTACAGCAATTCTCTCCTGACAGAACACAGGACACGCCTACATGTAGAGTACGAAAAGCTGGTCACTACTGAAGGAGAAAAAAAAGAAAAAGGACAATAAATCTGTAAATTTATAGTGTAATTTTGCCCTAGTAACAACAGTGAACAACTGACAAGCAAGGCTGCTTTCCACAAACAAATTTATCACCACTGGTTGCTCTTCTATTGCTTTCAATAAGAATTGCCAAAATAAGTATGATTTAAAAATGCTATCAGCTGACTGGAATACTCAATAGATTTGGTGCATTACAATAAAATTGGTCTCTAAACGTTGTATTAAAAATAAATAAATAAAGAGGAATGAATATGGACCTAAATCTGCCACTTAATGCTCCACAGTTATGCCTCAATATTTACTGTAAACCAGTAGAAGATTGTCTTTGGATCCTAATTTGCATATTCATAAGGTTGTCATACAGCTTGAAAGTGGGTTTTTTTCTGCTTTGTTATAACACTTTAAATATTAGGGGTTTTTTAGTGCACAGTTTATGTAAATCCCACTCTGAGCAATATGGCTTTCACTGATGCTAAGTTTACAATTCTGTTGCAGTCTGGCCTGTTGATTTAGGGGAAGACAGCGCCTTGGGTAATATCACTGCTGGAAAATTCAACAGCCAGTGCTTAGATGGAGCTCTGTAAGGAGGATGTAGACAAGGTGGGAGAGACAGAAGCACCGGGTCCAAGCAGAAGTTCCAGACTCCTTGACATAGCACCTGTTTCCCAAAGTAATCTCAATATGCTGATGTTTCTTCGAGCCTCCTCCAGCCCATCTACAGTTTGTGGTGTTAGTACCTTGCATGATTATGGTGAAAGATTTGCATCTAGTCTCTGAACCTCACGTTGTGGACTAGATAATGCTGGCTGGGGTAAGAGCACAGCTAAGTGAAGTAGGTAAACACAAGTTAATTGGGTAACACCATACTTTGGGTTCCACATCCAGAGAAATGTCAGAGATAACAACTGTACTATATTACCAGCTACACCAGTCCTCCATCAGAATTTCTTTAAACAGGATACTTTTTTTTTTTTTTTTTTTTTAATCTGGGAAGGTTTGAGTTATTTATGAAGATTTAACAGTAATATGTCTGGGGGTCACAACTGTGGAACGACAAACCTTCACTCACGGACACGCAGGGTGACTTCAAGCACACCACTCCCCAGGCCTCGCTCTGCTCCTGATCCCCATCACTCTGTTTAAATGGTAAAAACATGCTGTTTTTTACCATTTGTCTGTACAGTGCATAGTATAATCCCAATAATTCATCATATCAAAGACAAGGATTTCCTCTTACTAAAAGGAAAACCTGAGTTCTCGAAGAATGTGACAGCTGGAGAGTGCAAAGCAGAGGGGGGCCGAGGTTAACGCAGCCATCCGCTGGCAGGGCTGCTTGCAGGACTGGATTTGGGATGTTCGGTACTTGTGTGTCATGGGCTCCTACATCCCCAGTTATTCCACATTGCAGCAGTAAATTTTTATTCTATTCATTTCATGACTAATACCATCCGTGCTTACTGTAACGGCCCACTGTTACACCTTAATTAACCACCTTTTCTCATACAAACCCTGTATACGGTAGTGAAGTAACACTCCCCAGTTTACACAAGGAGAAATTCATGTTGGCCCGTGCTTCTTAACCACCAGTGTTCTTGTCCCAAAAAGGGGAGACAGGACACGTGTGAGGAAAAGAGCGGCAGAGACCCCATAAAATATCACATCTTTCCAGGAAATAGGACAGAAGACAGCCTTTGAATTTTAGTATCCAAACCGTTTGGGCAAATGCGATCTTATGCAACTGCCATATTATCGACCGATGCTGCGATCCAGCTCTCTCTGCTTCCTTACTTGTGGAGCAGAGAGATAACCAGACATCTGGACCATATACACATCCCCATTTTCCAGATCATATTCAAGAGCATACAACAGACAATAGCTTTCCTCCAGTGCAATGAGAAACCAGATGGCTTCAAAAGACCCACTTTGCCTCCAAGGCGGCATATGGAATATTAATTAATAATAGATTAATAGACCTTTCCCCACTTAAAAATTTAATCTGTTTGTTAGCCAAGCTGTTTGTGCCAGGGAAGTGCTACAAAACAATGGTTGCATTCAAAGAGCCATGTCATCTCTTTGGAGATGTCCTTCACAGGCCCTTGAGGAAATCACATCAGAAGGAGCCTGGAGACAGACAAAGAACCACAAAGGCTGTTTTTTTGTTTTTAAAAGCAGTGGCCATTTGGAAACTTTAGAGAAGCGGAGTGCAGAGAGGAGGGGTAGATATTATAAAACAGTAAAAGCTTTACCCTTCAACTTAACTCCAAGCAACGAAGTACAACACAGAAAACAATTTGTCTGAAGAGTGTAGAGTCACAGCAAGCCCACGTGCATCATGGTAGGACAACTTCAAACCATCACCTCAGTGGTGCAGAGCGAGCGGTGGCCAACAAAGACAGCACCAGAGCATGTCTCAGGGCTCCAAGTTCTTGCATTGAAATTTTAGATACTGAGGGAGAGCAAATGAAGTTGAATAATTTGAGCTGGATTTTTCAAGTCTTATTAAATGGTACTTTTTTCCTCCGCTTGAAATTAGAGGATTTCTAATCCTCTGTTTTCGTCAATTGATGCACTATTGGGTGTGCATTTCCCTCACCCTTTCTCTCCCCCGGGATCTCACCTCCTTATTATGAGCCTGGATAAGGAGCTTTAATTCAGTGTCAGCCTCATCTACTGAATTAAACTGGGCCCAGAAAAATCCTATTACTGTTGTGAGGGAAGGTGAATAAATGTGTATCTTGACTGATCGTGTATTAATCCTGGTATCCACTTAAGGCCTGAAAGGAAATGTCTGTTCAGTTGCCTAGCAATATCGCTGAATGCAAGCCTTAGCATTTTGAAAAAAGGGTCAATTGCTAAATAAGCCCCCAGAACCTCATTTTCATGCTTTTTTTCCCCAAGCTTTGTATTTTCTAAATACAAAACAAATAAATACAAGATATGAGATTATGAAATAAGACAATACTGAGAGCTCATATTTTATAGGCTGAGAGTCTCACTCATCAGATGCAGAGCTCACACCAAGACAGATTTCCATAAAAGAAAAATAAGAAAAGAAAGAGGAAAGGTTGCCAAGTTATAGTAAAGAATAGCATATTATTTCATAAAATGTCAGACACTGGTGTTCACTGGTTCACATCCATTTTCTATAGCAGACCTGTGCCTATCTGCAACCGGCTGAGCAGCTGACCCAGGTAATCTGGACACCAGGCTTAATTCCTGGTTTTTTGCTAAATTATCATGGTAACATTGCACAAACTGCTTAAAGGCAACTGAGTCTTTTCTGCAAAAACATTCTCCTTCCTGAAAAATTGCAGGTTAAGAAATAACTATTACAAAGGTTTTTTTAATATGTATTTACAATCATTTAAAAGTGTTTGTTCAGAGAACTTCCCCCAGGAGAGTATTTGACTTTGGCCTAGAGACCACACCTGGCAAGAGAGCACTGAGTGAAAGGTGCCTTGTGGGCAGTCGCTAGGAAGAAGCAATAATTCCACTTTCTGTTGAGAATCAAGTGTGTGCTGCTAAATGTCAAGTGTTTTCGTTAACAGCTGGAGAGACGAAGCCATGGAAATTCTTGTTTATAACCCTGCAGCCTCTTATCCTGTATTGGGATGTAATTTGGTTCAGCCATGTGGTTCAGCATTTTAATCACATTTTTAGACAGATTTAGGCCATTTTACAATACCCTTTCTGTGTGGCAAATATGGGAGACAAAACTCTTGAGATCTATTGTTTAAGGGTTTTCCACTTGATATGTGTCATTCTTCCCTGAGAGTTTCTGAGGGATTCACCCAAAACATGATAAATATCAGAATGCGTATGAAAGACATTCAATCTCCTCGCCCCATGGCTTTTGGAAAAACAAACAGCCCTCTAAGCAAAGATTTCTATAGCAAGTAATGCTGTGAAATCCTTCAGGATACAGGCTATCACCAACCTAATTGCTATCAAATGTATTCATCTTTTTTGATCATGGGTTGTAGTAGGAAAAGGACTGACAGGCTGACATGCCATTACCTTTCAGATACAGTCTCTTTCACATCACAATCCTTTTCCCCTTCATTAGTACCTGGATGTAGTCTGAAAGAATGCGAGAAATTAAACGAAAAGTGAATAATCAGATGGTATTGGATGCTGCATTCCTATACCTGCTTTTGGGTTCAGGCTTCTAGCTCATTAGAGACTGGTTGGATTTTTAAGACGACGAGATCTGTTGCATCTGGATATCCCTGTCATTGGAGAACATTATCATTCCTCTAATTACCACCTTGCTCAGTGTGCCATCAGCCCCACCTCTGACTCCACTTTCAGAGCATTCCTCATCCAGCTTAGTAGAGTCTGCTCTCCTCTAGAGCAAATGCTTACCACGCTCCAGAAAATCTGGTGTCCAGAAATGTGAACAACTGCCAAAATTTCCAAGTCATGGAATCATGAACACTGCAGAGACCTTTAACACCACCTGAAAACATCTTTAAATTTGGAAAATCTTAAACGTTTGTTTTCCTTGCGAAAAAAGAAATGCTTATATAGAGTTTTTGAATCATGGGGTAGGACTACATTCCATACATGTGGAATAATACTACAAAGCCTCTTGTCTCTCAAAGGCACACCTACTCTTGGCTAATACAGCTAAAAAAATTCAAATGGGAAATAAGGTGCCAGTTCTTTAAGGACAACTTAATACTGCAAGAACTGGTGCAGCTGTTGTCATTAGGCATCTTCCAACTGAGGTATCTTCTTAAATCATAAGTTGAACCCAGAAATAACTGGGTGAAATTCTCTTCCTTGCATTATACCAAACAGCTAAGATGTTCATAACAAGCTATTGCAAAAAATATGAATTTTAAAAGTACACCCTCAAAACTATGAATGCTTTCAGTCCCTCACACTTCCAAAAGGTGCTGTACTGCAGTTTGCCTTACTGTTGTATCAGCAGAGTTCCCAGAAAAAACCCTCAGCAACCACTTATTCTCCTAAGATTTCAGATTAGTCAAAGAAATATTATGGATTTTTAGAAAGGTTTGCCAGTTTTACAGAAGCAAATACCTTACCAGCCCTGCCAATATTTCTGACAGTTAAAGTAATTGCAATACTTTGTGGATCTCGATTTCTAATCTGCTTTTTATTGCAGTAAAGATTACATCTGATTATGTCTTTGTATATGCTACATGCTGGTATTTTAAACACATTTTTTTCTTCATAACCAGTATTTTTCTAAATAACTATTGAATTAGAGTTGTATCTTACCTAAAATGGAGCCCTCTATTATGCCAGGTGCTGTACCTATACCTATTAAGGGAGACAATCTCCTCCTCAACAAATTTACAGTCAAAATAAAGAAAGTAGATTCACTGTTGCTGAATAAATAAGAAAGTATGTATGCTGACACTAAGAAATACACAAAGAGCAAACTGGGAGCTGCAGCGACCCAGAGGAACCTGAAAAATGAAATCCTAGGCTTTAAGCACAAACACCCCCCCCCCCCTTTTTTTTTTAATGTCTTTTGCATGAAATAATATAAATCTCCAATTTCTCTAAATAGATCTCTGGACACCTCTGATACCAGTAATAACTTTGGATAAAATACAGTGCTAATTCTAAACGTACACACTTTTTATCAAGTATTAGTGATCCCAGATAATGCAGAATAACATTGCTATTTCCTATGTTTTATTATGATTAAATGTTTCGTGTTTGCTTTTGATTTTGCATATATATGCACAAAAAGCAGCTTAACACCAGACATTCAAGAATGGGTTGTGCACAGATTCTGAAGCCTAGCCAACAAATTGCTGATTGATCTGTGCTGGAAACACTTTGTTACATAAACCAAAATGAAAAACAAAATGTTAAATCCTAACACTTAGATTACTTTCTTTTATGCCTGGAGACAAACATGCAAAAGGCCTGCCTGCAGGGGAAGGGAAGAGGGGGGCAAATATAGCTTTATTTTATCCAGAGACTTTAATCACTGACATCTTTCTTTTTTCCTTTTCTTTTTCCATGATCAGATATTCATGAAAAAGAAACAATGACCAAGGTTTCAATATTTCTGTGAAGAGTGAAAGCACTGTATAATCCCTCAGCTCTACAGCACAGTGAATAAACAGACCTTAATCTCAGTGCAAATTCAGTAATGTTCTCATGCCCTCTTTTGGGGGGAGGGAGTTATTTTCTATGGAGCCTTCAAACAGCAAGTGACAAGCCTCAGTATTGAAATATTGCAACTTGCTAATGTGAACCCTCATTGGAGAAGATGAGCTAAGTCTCGATTTTTCCTCCACCCACACTTTCTCTCCCTCAGATACACTCAGTGTGCAATTTCCAAGTGAGTGTAGTGAGAGACTGTCATCTTTATTCCCAGCGGAGGAATTTCTTCTGCATCTTACAGTCATCATTAGTTAGCACTGCTTGCATTGCAATGATACTAAAGACAGACGTAAGGTAAGTAGCATCATTTGTATTACACCAGCACGTACGTACTTTGACCAAGACTGAGCAAATACTCCTGACTTGAAATAGCACTGGTAGTAGGTGTTGTGTGCAGCTCTAGTTCAACAAAAACGGTTTACAGAACAAACAGCAGGAGAAAGAAGTATTATTATCTCTGTTTTATAGAGATAGAATTGATGAACGTAACTCATCCCTTTTGCAGCCCTTCAGAGCCCGTGTAATTGTTCCCTGCAGCTAGATTTCTCCAATGGTTTGCTACACTTTGAGTAAAATCCATCCACGTTCATATTGCTTTCACAAAGTATTGCAGTCCTGAGAGAGATGTGGGTGATGTAAAGTAGCAGTATACTGGCTGGCTGCACAGGGGTAAAATTCACCTTTGAAGGACATAATCCCCAAGTACAGACCGATAGAATGTGTGGGTGGAATTTTCTGAATTACTTTCTAGACACTAGCGTTCTTGGCAGTGCTTCTAACATTTAAAAAAGAAGATGAACTAAATTCTCCAGCTCTTCGAAATGCAGCTAATATATGTGGTGCATCAAGAATGTCTCACTAATGCCTTATGATTTCCCTAAATAGAATATGGAAGGTGCAGACGTAGTGAGAATTCATAGTGCAATTTGCATCTATTAAGCCATATTAGCAGGTTTTTGCAACTAAAACTTTCAGTCACCCAAATGCAACGTGTCCTTTTTAATTTAAAAAAGTGACTAATAACTTTGGACAAAAGACTGGAACCTCATTTCATTGCAAACACCACAAACCAGCTCCAGTAAGGGCTGTAGGTTAACCACTAAGTAACTGAATTCTAGCAACAGGAGGTCCCAGGGCAGCGCAGCCTTTAGAGAGGTGGCAAAGAGCAGGGAGGATTGCAGGATTAATGTGTGCACATACACATACACCTCAGGTATATGGAGGGGGAAGGAGGGATGATTGCCTTTATGCTGTAGGAAGAGACACAAACTGAATCCCAAAGCTCTTGAACATGTATCTCTGCTCGAGTAAAGGACCACTGGATTCAGCAGACATACGGTAGATCATAGGACTGCCAGCTGCTTTCCCCTTTCAGCATCTTGATCATCCAGCTAAAGAAGGAGGATGATGGGATTGACCTGCCATCGACCTTGACCTCAGTAGACTCTCTGGAAAGACACCCACAACCTTAAATAAGCATTTCATTACATCAAGCTCTGCAGAGTTGCGTTTGTTCACCCCCCAGAAAATGCTTTGAGATCCTTCTGCGAATGTTGCTAAAGGGAAAATGTCCTGTGCATTGAAGAACCTCTTTCTCACCCCACCTCACCTCCTTCTCCCCACAGACATCCACAGATCTGTCTTTAGCTTTAATTTAAAATAGGTCCAGAAGAAAAAAGTACCAGTAAGGTTGTCCTAGCAGGAAGCCCAATTAGCTAAAAATAAAATCACAAATGCTGAAGCAGTGCGGGCAGTAGCCCTCCTACAAATGTTGTAATCAACCTGCAGCATTAGTAGGATTTTATACAATCTTTTCCCTTCCAATATGTTATTGTCCTTACTGTACAAACCTCAGAGAAAAAACCCCTAAGATATAATGAGGGATTTGGAGTTTTTTGATCTCCTTTGATTGCTATTGCTTGGAGTTACCTGGGCAGGAAACATCTGCTTTTTTCGCCATTAAAGAGCAAAGATTACCAGGTTTTAGTTAAACCTGGCATTCTATAGTTATTTACTGGGACTTGAGGAAGAAAAAAAAAAAAAAAAGAAGTTGGAACCTAATTACACAGCAGATGCCGAGAGTGGTATTTATTCACCAAAACCACACAGGTCATTCATTAAAATCTCAGTTTTAATTAGCAAACACCTGTTTTGTGTTTGATTTTACACTGATACGTACTGTCTGCAATTTGCTTTCTTCAGTACAAGCAATTAGATAGCCCTGACAGTAACAGTTAATCTAATTAGAACAGGCGTGCCTTGGGAGTCCGGCCCTGACTTCAAGAAATTACCCACACATGATCACAGGTCCATCCCATCATGGCTGTGGTGGCTGTTAGGGTGGGGGGGACGGTATTTTTCCCCCCCTTCTGAATGACACAAAGATGTTAGTGTTATTTCTAGCATTTTCTGTTTTAGAGAAAAATTTCTTTGTAGAAAATAAAGGATCCGAGCTACAGAAGGACACGTGATGCTATTGCTGCTTTCAAACATGACCTCTAGTCCAGAATTCACATTAAGAGTGATGCATTGCAACAGGCTCATTCGATACAGCCCATTCGCTCTCTTCTTGTTGCCCTGAATCATTCCTCATTGGCTTCCCCACAACCCTTTCAAGTCCTTAAAGGAGAATTGAAAAGCAACTCTTCTCCTTTCTCTATGGTCCTCGCCAGCTAAGAGGGAAGTCTGAAAGGTTTGCAGAAATTATTTCAGGAGGTCTCCTCCGCACAAGAGCGAAAAGTAACTGCTGTCACTCTGCACTGCCTTCTGTAAAATGATCCCAAATCAAGTCTCAGGTCAGAAATCGGATCCTTCCAATTAACATTCACTTCGGAACTGGCATTACTGTATTTTCTGTTTACTGGCATCCATAACTGTGAAAGAATCTGAGGTTTTAGTTATTGGAGACAGTTATATCTGACTGATGTATTTGAGTGCTGTGCCTTTGGGACTTCCTAGGAATCCAAAGTTTTTCACTTTAACATGCTTGCAGTCTAGTCATAAAGAAGGGAACCAAGATACAGTGCAGGTCACATTCTAATATGAGGGAAGAACACAGAATACCCGTGGGAACCCACCAGCATCTTGGGTTTAGGCTTTACAAAATCAAGTACTTGAAAACTGCTTTTCACTGAGCAATAAAAATGCATTTTAATTACAATGCTGAGATGAACTACGTTTTTTGTGGATGCAAATTAGACATTATAATGAATTCTTGTTTGAAATAGATGTATTTGAAGCTTGTGTTCTACATCACAATCACACCTTGCACATTTTCCTCAAAGCACTTGATTTTCAAAAAATTTGGCACCCATATAATCACTGTGCTACAATTTTTTCAAAGCCCCTTAATCAATAGTTGCTTCATCCTTTAAATAATGATGAAATAAGTCTCTAGTTCAAAGAATGATGTGGCAATAAACCAATTACAATAATGAAAGTATTGTAACAAGGGTCATCGAGAAAGGCAAGTGATACAAGTCATACCTGTGATTATAAGATTATTATAATTTCGGATATGGTTTTTTTCTGAAAACATTCCATGCCCTACATTTGTGCCACCGCTTTCTTTTTTTCTTTTTTAAGCACAGTAAGCTGGCCTCCCCATCTATCATAGAAATCCACTGCAAAAGGAAAAAAAAGTATCTCCTTGGGGTAGGTGAAGAGATTTTGAAATAAAGGAATAAACTAATTAAATTTAACTGTGTCATCCTGGGTAGGCTGAATACTATAATTAATTAATCCAGCCCTCTGCTTGTCCTGGAGGGGAATGGTGTTCCTAAATGTGCAGGGTGAAATCTGTTTAAGGAGATATGGGACAGATTCAGTCCTCTCTGATGAAGGGAGATGTAAGCCTCTCAGCAGGAGAGCGTGTAGGAACACTGAGAACTCATTAATATCTGAAAGCAGGGCATGTTGCCCAAAAGCTGGGGAGAGATGGGGGTGGGGGGGGGCTACTCCACAAAACGTTCAAATATGTCAGTGCAGAGAGTGCAACTTGTGAGTTTGAGAAGCATATTTCTGCCCAGTGTGAAAGCACAAACCTGGGAAATAATGAAAAAGTTACATTTCAGAGCAATTTCCTGCTTTATCCCAGTCAAGCATATCTGTCCTATTAAATTGTTGTAAATTTACATCATGGAAAATAGCACTTAATCTGATGATGGATGTGCTGTATAAATCACATCACTGGAAAAAAAGCTTCTTAAGGGGCATGTGTGGATTTCCTTCTGCCTAATTTTTAACATCATTAGGCCAGAGCAGAGAGCATGCCAGCCGTTCTTTTGGCTTGTTGGTTCCATCCCGTGACACAGACACATCTTGGGTTAACGCTCCACATTTGAGGCTTTGATACTCTGGACATAATTTACACCACGCCTGAAGCTACTCTCCTATTACACTACTACCCCTTTGTTACCCCCCAGCTTCAGAAGGTGACACTGCAGCAGGGCCTTCAGAGCCAGCTGGCCCAATTCCTTCCATCTGTAACCAGCAACGCTGGGAATCTGGGCCAAGGCTCTGACTTTAAACCCTGGATTCTATTGTCTAAGGCAATGTTGCTTTCCCTCCGCTGATCAGTTTTATTCCTACACGCTTTTGGATTATCTTTAAAATACATATAAAACTTAATCAGTGTGATTCTGATGGTATGAAGGTACCTGTGACTATTCCACAGCCGTTCTGCTCATGGGAGAGCTGCTGCTGGCAGGGCTAATGCATATTGATAACTCATCTCCCTCTCTGGGAGGGCTGGAAACCTTCCCCGCACGTGGAGGTGTAGTCAGACACAGGTGGTACGCTGTACCAGACAGGAGATGTCCCACTGACTGGTGTCACACAACGCGAAGCCACCTGAGGCAAGGTGACACTTGCCACCCCACATCCCCACCTCGAGGAGGCTGGTTCCCGCTTAGGAAGGGATGCCTGGGGGTATCTTAAATGAGAAGCCAGGTTTTAAGATTGTGTTCACAATAAATTACTTGGCTTATAGAACCAGCCGTTTAGTTTTAACATGCACTCAATCTGATATTTTAACTTGCCATATGAATATAAACAAATTTTAGACTTCTGACTTACAGTTCTAGCTGCAGTTTAGACTCATCTCCCGCTGTTACATAAATCCTACGTTGTAATAACGCACACTGATGTAACGAGTTTAACTGCGCACGCCCTGACACCCTCGGAGAAACGATGGCATAAATCCACAGAAGCCAACATAGCTACAAATGCTTTACAGCAGCCAGGGAGCTGGTATTTTACATGGAAATCACACGATGAGAAGCGAAGTTCGTATGAACTTAAGGAACAGCCTTCCACCTGCAGCAAAACCAGCCTTGTATCTTCATATTTTTTGCATCAGTCGAAGAGCCAACTTCTAATGAATGGGGACAAGATCTAACAAAGTTACTTACCACAAGATCCTACACTGATACGCACTGTCCTAGACTGCGAAGTTTCGCTATTCAAGGGATTCACTTTTTGGTCAGAAAGAAGAAATAGCTCTGGGTTACGTGGAGTAATTGGAACTGAACAACCCAAAAGCATCTCTCTGGAGAATCACAAAAGACTTGGGCTGCTTTCAGTAAATCCTTTCCAGAGCCAGTTCAGAAATTTTGAGATAGTGAAAACAAACACACAAACAAAATACAGACCCCTTCCTAGCTTTTTATCCTGACATTCTCTTACTCCTTCCGAGCAAGATAAAGTAAAATAAAAAAAAATGCACAAAGAGAATCTTCACAGGTAACTATTATTTAAGCAATACTCTCCTTTAGGTCAGTACTCAATAGTCCTGTCAGTTCAAAGCATGCTTTGGGTCACAACAATTCCTCCCCCCCAAGAATAACAGAGTCTTAAGAAGATATGAACTACTAGAAGACAGGTCTTCTTTTAATCAGCTTTAATATCAGAGTAGCAGCAGCAACCTCTATGCT
The DNA here is from genome assembly GCF_031877795.1 of Strix aluco. Lineage (NCBI taxonomy): Eukaryota > Metazoa > Chordata > Aves > Strigiformes > Strigidae > Strix > Strix aluco. The sequence continues at coordinate 5,630,013 of NC_133958.1, read as the reverse complement.
TAGGCCACAAATGACAGGTTTATTATCCTTTCTTTTGAAACTGATAAATTGGTTCAGACTTCAGGATGGCTTTTTAGCTACCACCAAAAAAAAAAGAGAAAAGGAAGAGAATAAAAAAGGAAAGAATAAAGAAAGCGGCTATCTTGTGAGATATTTAAAGCTTTAGAGAAAATTCAGATAGACAGACTGGCCGTGTTGCTGTCATCTTGGTTCTACCAAACTTTGGAAAATTTCAAAAGCAATCTTTTTTTTTATTAACTCTCTCCATGTCTGTCTGCTACTTTGTTAGATTTGTCCAGCAGGTACCTGGCTTTGTAAAGGAACAAATAACAGGGTATTTAGTTCATGTAAATCAGTGATGTTTTATTTAATTATGTATATTTATATGTTTCTAAATACATATCTAGGTATGTAGATATGTAAGGTAAGAAACTTCAGACACTCAGGTTGCCCACAAAGTCACTAGGCCAGTTTTGGTTGAGTATTAAATGGGTGGATCTTCTTAAGGATTTAATGAGTAAAGAGGTCTCCGCTGGTGAAACCAGCAAAAAAAAAAATTTCAAAAAATGGTTAAAGCACAGTAGTTGGCTGGAAATGAACAGGAAAGCGAAAATTTAGATGATCACAATAGGAAAAGTTACTGTTTGTAACAAAATTGCACAGTCCAAAGCCTGCTGCAACAAATCCAGTGATTCCTACCCATTGTCAGAGATGTGCCTAAAACCTCCCGGAACAAACTGTGCAACATGCAAAGCTTTTGACTAACAGTAGAACTCTTAGGGCCAAATTCTTATTTGTGGCTGATTTGTACCAACTGGGAAGAGTTTCAGGAGCTGGTGCTGATGTCTGCCAGGCTAACAGCAGCTCCGGGTCGTCTCTGTTAGGAGTCCAAGAAGCAGCGCTGCTGTCAGACAGACAGTAAATTAAAAGGGACAGTGGTGAAAAGATATTTAAAAGCAGTGACAAAATAGTGTTTCTGAATTAACTTTAAGGCCCACATTAGTCCCACTAAAGACAGCAGGATTATTCAAATGCTGATTTTCTCAGCTGATGAACCGTTTAATAGGCTGAAACCTATTGGATAAACATCTACATGGACATCCCTGAGAAAATACAGAAGAAAACAAATTAGTAATGAAAGCAGTTTCTTTTCAGCAGACTTCACCATGGATGTTTATGAATTATTCCTCCTTTTGCATAAACGATGGGGGAACATGGTTAATCAAAGTAATAACAATTAATAAGTTGGCACTTTTATGGTGGCATGGAGGAACGTTTATTGCACTCTGTACATGCTTGCGGAGAGCGATGCACCATCCTGAGGCCGCAGCACAGTTTCCTTATGGCCCCTCAGTGTCTGGTTTCCAGGGGAGGGCCTGCCCTTGCCCCATAGACCAGGTGGGCTGCGACACCAAAGGAGTGCCACTGAGGGGCAGAAAGCTACATTTATGTAGAGAACACAAAACCATTGCTTTTTTTGTCAGAAGTAATCTTAACCTTATTCTGTTGATTTGAAGGGGTAACTGCCCACGGGATGAAACTCAGCAGAGGGGAAGACTGGAAAGGAGGAAGCAACGTCTTCTGACAAAGGACAAATATTTGCCTAGTGGCACACCATAATCATCTGCTCACCGTTAATACTACAAATGAGAAATCAAAAACTACAGCACTGTTTAATCAACACGTTTGAGCACAAGCAGGGAACATTTCTACACAAACCTGATAGAACCAAATAAAGTTTATGGACATAACCCTAATTAATTTAGTGTATTTGGATTCCTGTCTTCCAGTCTGTGTTGTGCAAACTGCAGCAGCTGCAGCTGTATTGCAGTGAGGATCAAGTCATGCCAAACATTATGTGTATTTCAGTTTGCAAATATTTGAGGCTTCTGCGTGGGAAGATTGACATAGCATTGCAATCAATTAAACAAACAAGCTACAAGGGTACTATTGACTGGGAGCATAACGCTTCAACAAATCTGGCCATTGAAGTGAATGTGTACAAAAATATGAATTTTTTTAATCCTTTAGCCATCAAGGAATCCATCATCATGCTCTGCTTCAGCGTATAAAAATCTAAGGTCTTGATTTATTCACGGCAAAATCCAACATGCATAGCAAATGGTAAAGAAATTAAAGGACATGCTGATTTAAAAATTACTCAAGCAGCTCTGGGAGTTGGTGGGGCCAGCTGGAGATAAGCTGTGGTAAGGACATGCCAAAATTTCCTCGTGTTCCAGACCCAATATCCATATGACTAAATGCCAAATATGTTTTACTCAAAATATCCAAACAGCATTCAGGTTGTGCTGGCCCTATATGTTGGACCAAATTTCATCTCTGCGCATTAATGAAAAAACAGGGATTGCCACTTCTTTTTTAATACAATATATTATTAGCACATGCTGCTTACCGAACACCCAGGGTATCCAGCCACGGCGACCTATTTTGCATCTAAGATACACGTGTGTTTACTGACAGCAATTCCCAGTGTGGTTGTAACGACCTGCCCAGCGACACCCAAGCAGGGAACAAGGGAGAGACTAGTGCCAGAAGTGCAGCGGTTTGCTCTTCATCAGAACTCAACTGAGGAATAAGTACTGTGAGTCAGAAGAAAACCTCAAGGCTCTACTTTGAGTGGGGATTCTGCTTAAATCAGAATTGCCTGAAAACTGGCCACGACCTGAGTTTGCTACCAGCATGTACAGGCAGAGGCTGGCAGGGAAGCTGACCTTGCCAGACCCGACTCTTCTCATGACAAGTCTTCCCCAGTTTTGACATTTGTCAGACCAGGGTAGGAATCTCACGATGTTGACAAGTCCTTGCAAGAAGGAGCAGTAAGAGTCCCTTGATGTGTATTTAAAATACAGCGGATCAACTTCTCTTTCCTCCTCTTACCGGCCCTGTCACAGGCAGAACGCGCCAGGGCAGACTCCAGACCGAGCTGTCAGTGCCTCGCTGTCCGTTCGGATTAAACTCCGGCCATTGAGGAGCGAAGCTGCTGTTGCACCTCCAGTCCTCAGCCGCCTGGCAGAGCCGCCGGGTGGGCACCTTGGCTGGAAACAGGGGCACACTTCATCGCTTTGCTTGTGGATTTACAGACAGCCACAGGCCCGCAATATATTTGAGCGCTGTAAACACTCTCTGCTGACACTTGAATACGCTGCTTGCTTGAAATGCTCGCAGGGACAGTTCCCAGCTCTTTTTGGAGAGAGCGGAGGGGAGAGAGGCAGGGAGGAAAAACTGGCAGAAGCACTTGAGAAACTGGTGAAACTGCTGCAAGAGCCACTTCACTGACTGCCCAAGGACACACCTTCTGCAGATTCCGTGGGTGTTTACTGGGAATAAAAAGGCCATGTGAAAATCTCTGGCCTGAGACTGTGGGAATGAGCATGGGGGCAGAGTCACTAGTACGGGAAGGATGGGCACTGGCATGTGCTTAGGTCTAGCTTAGCTCTAGGGCTGGCTGCTGCAGAAAGCACAGAACACTCACAGTCCCAAGGGTTAAGAGCCAAATGTTTGCATTAGAGAAAGCAGCTGGAGCTTCTCCACTGGCAGCAGAAAGAGCAGCTGACCTACGCCTAGGAGATGCATTTCTTTACTTTGTGTTTGCAGTTACAACACAGGGGAATGGCCCAACTGATGTAAGGGGTTGAAAATGGCAGAGACACCAGGGAATCGGCCCAGTGTTACTCTGAGAATTTGCTGGCTGGCATGCTGGATTTCCTCTCGTAAAGCTATTTGGTTGGGGCAGACACAGTCTGACTCTCCAACTGCTGTGGTAACTGAAAGGTTCTCCTTCCAGCACACTCTGAAGTGGGATATTTCTGTGGCCCTTTTTGTTTTAAACTTCTGCTTTGCCAACACTATTTTCATTCTACCAGAAAACTGACGAATCCTCAAAAGAGAATTTAAATTATACTGATTCTTGGACAAGCCCTTCTCATTTTGATAAAAATCCACTCAAATGGAAGCAGCAAGGCTGGGAAGTCCAGCAGCCCTGAACCATGGCATAGAAACCAAATACACGGCAGCAGCATCGCGGGGGAACGCTCAGCCCATGGCAGAGAATCAAACTCAGGTGGCCAAAACAACTTGCTCAACCCATATTTTCATAGGTACGTATCACACCTGACACGCCGTGGCCTCCCTGCCCCTTCTACAAAATTAATAACACTAGTAATTTCTGTGGCTCCTAAGGAACACAAAAAAATATTATCAAATCCAATTACAGGAAATAATGTTTTAGGACAAGGAGTTTGAGCCTCATTACCCACACAATCTATCTCTGCTTTTTTATTCTTGATATTTGTAGCATCCCCTTAAGCTAACACAAGTGAAAACTGGTAACAACACAGAACACTTAAGAACCATTTTCTGATAAGCAGTCCATACAAACAACACTCTACAGATATACAATATTATCAGTAAAACGTTCTTATCATTTGTGATTTCTTGGATAATTTAAAAGGTTTTCTTTAACCATTGTTTTAAAGGGGTTTTATCCTATCAAATGTATGTATCTCTGTGATACAGAATTCTATGGAGTGAAATTCAGCCCTGTCCCAAGATACATGGATGGAAACCAATGATTCATTTCAAACCACCTCGCAGTCCAATTTCAGTGCCAACTACCTGGGCCAGACCTACCTGACACCTGAGCAGGACTGCGAGATGCTCTGTGGCCGTATCAGCAGCTGCTCTAGGCAGAGCTGTCAAGGGAAGCTTTCTGTATGTTTTTTCATATGCCTGGTTTTGAGAAGTTCCAGCCCAAGGACAAAATTTTCCAGTTTGATGGCATGAAACGGGGTCTTAATAGTAGATTCCAGCGTCTAACTGGAAAAGAGGTTATTTACTATGGTTAAAAATCCCAGTGAAGATAAGAATTCTGGGAATTTGTAAATTTTTTTTACGTTTGATTGTTCATAGGAGTTTGATAAACTTCAGTACGTTTCAAAGCTTTTGCTCAGCATCAGGGTGATGTGAGAACAATTACCAAGCCAAGCCAGAATATCCACTTATACACTGCACCAGCAGCCGAGGCACAAAGTAGGAAATATTCATCACTTTCCATCTTTTTTTTTGTCATTCCTTTTTGTTCTGTGTAGCTGCATTTATGTGATTTGTGCAGCAAAGTATGTTTATATTTGTATTTACATGAATCTTATTAGAGAAATACCTGCCAGTTTGACATTGCATTTACCATACTAGCAATCTCAGACTTCCTTATTCAGACTTTTTTTTTTTCCATTTTCTTTTCATCCTAGCTGAGGATGTGTCCTACTTTCTTGTTTAGAAGATGATATGCTTGCATTATGCATTCTAAATATAGAATTTTTTTTTTTTGAGACTAGTTGACGTGGTCATCAAAAGAAATGTATTCAGAGTTAGTTTCCTGCCCCAAGGGAGTTGTGCTTAAAGAATTTAATTTCAGGGTAGGACTAAAAAACATGATGCAGCTTATGTGTAGAATGACGTTTTATTGTATGTTAAATTTTGCAGCTGGAAGGTGAAGCTAAAAGACATGTTTTTATTATCACTCGGGATTGGCAGGACCTTTTTAGGAGAGAGGAGAAGAGGGTATTTACCAAATCTACCTACAGAGGAGAGGACACTTTCAAAAACTCACATAGAATTTGAGCACACGGCATGTACTAAGCAGCCTTTTAAAACTTAGACATCCATATTCATCACAACGGTGTCTTTACATCAGTCATACAGAAACAGGGATGGGACGGACCTGAAAAAAATCATTTAGTCCAACCCTGTGCCTGAAGGCAGGATCAACACTACCTACGTAACTGCTGAGAGCGCATTGTCCTGTTCCTAAAGATGCGTAAGGATGGAAATTACACAGCCTCTGCAGTCAGCCTACTCCAGCCTTTAGCAGTCTTAACTATAGAAAGTGCCTAACTATGACACTTTCTTACTGCAGTTTTAACACGGTTTCTTATTACTTCCACCATGATACAGTGGAGAGGAAAAAAAGACGTTACCGGCCCTGGGTGCAGGGTATTTTGTGAGCACAACTTGAAGGCGAATCTGAATATCCCAAGTTCCAGCCCTGCCTTTAAAATTAAATTTTCTTTTTCTTTGAAGAAAGAGGATATGGTACACAAATACCAAAGAATGGAGTACACACCCCAGGAAGCTTCATAAAACACCCCTTTTAAAGGAGAAATACTCTACCTCCTTGCCACCCCAGGAAGGAACTAACAGCCTCTGAAATCTTTGGACAGGTATTTTTCAGTTCAATCACGGCACCCCTAAAGACTGACAAACGTCATGTAGAGAACTATAAGGTGCAAATCTGAGGCCCCACAGAGAGTAGCGACATGTCTAATCTCACAGGGCTGATCAGCAGAGATAGGAACAGAAACTGTATGTCTTACCCTGAAGTTCTGTGTCTAATAGCTAAAGGGAATTAAATAATAATGTAATGGAAAATTCCTATTTCATTTAAGAAGCCTGGCTACTTTTCATTCAAAGGCTTTCTTCTGTGGTTGTTTCTGCTTAAAATTCTACAGCCAAATTTATCTGCACTATAACACCATTGATTTCAATGGACTTACAACAGGGATAAAGATGCGGATAAAGATGCTAACACTCACTTATGTCCCCCCTGTAATTTTTCCTCCATCAGGTAAAGCTCTGCTTAGCAGACAGGATACAGGGAAATGTTACAGCTGGTGTCCTTGTGACATTTCATTAAGCTGGTCTTTTAAAGCTTATCATTAGAGGTACTGAAGTCTTGTTGGAAGAACTTAATTGCATCCTATTTTCCCCGACTGAAGATGCATTTGAAAAGTCAGCTTACATTTTGATTTTTCTTTAGTTTTTCAAGGTCTTTGTGCTGCATAGAATTTTAAATTCCTCCATCTGCTTCACTCACTCTTCACCTGGGGTTTGCATAACTCCTGCTATTCATAATTGTTAACGTTCCTATTCCTTCCCAGTCTCTAAGTCAGACTCTAAGAGGAACGTAGACTACTGTCACTGGAGCTTATCTGGAAAATACCATATATGTGCCTTTGCATAGGTGGGAAAATGATAAAAAGGCCCTAACAATAAGAGTATAGAAAACAGAGAATGTTTCTCTTTGCTGCAAGTAAAAACTATTGTCCCTTCCTTTAAAATACCCCAAACAAGATTAAAACTCCAAACAGACCTTTCCAAATAACATACTGCTGCTTCCTTCACATTTCAAATAATGGTGGTATACAGAAAGTTACAAATACTTCTAGCTACACAAAGATGTGTAAGGGCAGGAGATCTGTGAATAATCATCCATCTGAAAATTTGATTTTAAATGTTATAAAGCAAGCTTTGGTTTCAGCTTTACCACTTTAGGGTATTAAAGGTGAAGTGAAATTTCTGATCTGAGAGTCACAAAAATATTCACCGCATATAACTTCGTTGTTGTTGTTCAGATTTCTCACCTCTGCTTGAGGAATCTAAGTAATAATTTGCTAATTTCAGGTACTTAAATCTGGCTTCCTTGGGACAAACAATCCCCAGGGCCTCTGCTCAGGGGCAGCTCTGATGAAGTCGATGGAGTTTCAAACAAGAACACGTAACAGGAGAATCAGGCCCCTTGTTTGTTTTTTATAACCTCTGCTCTCCAGAATCCAATTCCCTAATCCTGTCTGTGAACAATAAAAGTGTTATTTAAGACCAGTCCTCCTAGCTGGGTTCTGCACTTTGACACAAACAATGACTATTTATTCACAGACATATTAATATATTGTAGCTGCAGAGACATTCGTTAACACACGCAATAGGAAGCGCCTGTGCAATCCATGCTGTAACGGTGAAGTCAATTATCACAACATAAATCTTTACTTCCAAGCATATTATGTTTTTCCTGCAGAAAATAACACCAGCTCTCAGTTTTCAATCAGGAATGATCATTAGTACACTGCTATTTCTGAAGAAGATGGTCCTTAGTGACAACTCACTATTCACGGAAAGGAGAAGTGGGTTTGTGGGTTGTTTTTTGTGTTTTTAAGTTATTTAGATGGAGTGTGTCTGATAGTCAGCCACGCTGGTGCTAATTTGACCAGCCTCGTATTCGTGTTCAGTGATGTACATAGTGCCAGCCTTAAGGAGGTAAGTCTTTCAATTACCCTTCAGCAATCCCTGCTTTTCCAGTCCCTGAGCCCCTCAGGGCTCTGACGATATAGCACTACTCAGCCACTGTAGCCTGAAAAACTCTCTGTAGCTCTGCCAACACACCTCAGCCACACGTGGAGCCCAAGGTTGCCTTGCAGTCAGGAGGAGAACTGGCTCACACATACCACATGCAAATAAGCTCCCAACTAACCAAGGTCATCTACCAAAAGCAATGACTATGTTTTGATTTGGGCCATTGCAAACCCTGTAAGTCTCCACAGAATCCCTGAAATCCACTCAGCAAATCTTTACTACCACTAGTACCTGACGCAGACAAAAGAATCCAGCTTAGACAGTACTGTATAAAAAAGGGTCACAATTCCTCCTGGCAAGACAGACAGATCTATCTGTCTTCCCCTGCAGCATGGGTACCCGTGCAACTTTGCCAAAATACCTGTGTCTTGCCCTGGAGGAGCCCCTGAATCACTTTCTCCCTTTCATTGTGCTGTAATTTAAAAATCTATCTATGTATCTATATACTTCTAAAGGTTTCTGTAAGCTATTCTTCCAGAAGGTGAACTGGTGCCTGAGGCTGTTTTGGAATTAGAAAAGCAAAGGGCAAACCTAGTTATTTTGTGCAGAAAAGCTGCTAGCACTCACACACAGTACACTGAGTAAGAGAACAACTCATCAGGATTATAAATCCTGGACTCATGGCTGGGTTCTGCTTCTAGCACAACACGTGCAGGCCTAGACAGATCCTACAGAGGGCATTTCATTTGCACGTGGTGAGAACAGGGTCAGAATCAGCTCCTTACTCATCTGGGGCTTTCTGACTGCATTAATGGCCCACAATTAGCTCTATTTTGTGCATATTCAAATAACAGACTGCAGTACAGCAGGCTCAAATAAAACTTTAACCTGTCCAACTACGAAGTTACACAAGTAACCCCAGAATATTAAAATCCCAAGGGATCTAAATGGATTTAGTGTTTAGTGCATTCTATTTGTGCCCTATACACATTCTGCACAAGCAAAAGGAAATGACCAGTCCTGCAGAAATTTTTCTTTCTCAGAAACATACAGTTCCTGTGTTGATCCTCTTAGCGTGTAGTGGACTTGCTTTGTGCAGGTACCTGAGCAGAATCACATTCGATTGAATGGCTGCAGCATCACTACTAATAGAAGTAATTATTGCACCCTACTTACATCAGCCTGCACACGGTCATAAAGCATTTCAGGTGTTTCAGAGAGACACCACTGCAAGCCATCACATAGATTCCCTTAAGCAAGGATGGAGGTGTTGCCACTAGGAAGATTTAGTAAAGAGGGAAAGGGTACAAACGTTGCTATATGGTGAGACACACAAGTCCTGTGGCTCAGATGAGCTTAGCTCTTTCTAACACTCGGGAGTAACTGGAGGTTTGGAAGATGGTGCAGCTTTCTTTTCCATGAACCTGTAATGAATCTAATTATTCCCCCAGCAAAAAGGCCTGCCACATCAGCCCTTCCACTCCAATACCTAATTTAGACCACCAATGACATTTAAAAGACACCTTTGTACTCAAGTACTCAGACTGCAAGACAAGCTCTGTGTGTAGGTGTGTAGAAGAGCAAGGTGGTGCAAATGAGACAGGAAAAAAGAAAAGCAGACATTATTTTAAGAGTGAGTGTGTGTGTGCACACGTGCTTGTGATCTTTTCTCCAGGACTGAAAGAGTGTGCAGCTTTGCTGAGTCAATTCGACTCAGGATAAAATTCTGAGCCTGTTCAAAAATAACAGACACAAAATGTTCCTATGCCTTAGTTCTCCTCATTCGTACATTCAATTTGAAGTGCAGTACGAAGATGCTCCCAGCCTGAGCCATAGCAAATAGCACTCTAAATGCTTCTCAATGCAGTGCCATGTAGCTTGATGTTTACCTTGGGCACGCTTTCAACTTTATACAATTTTAATTAATCCTTTATGATCTGCAGTGAGAAATAAGTCAAAGAGTAGAATTCCTGCTATCTTGTTTCCAGCCATAACTGTGTGCAGAGAACAGGACACAGGGGCTCGTGTTCACTTTAATCTTCCCTTATGTAATTTGTACTATGCAACAGTATGAGTCTGGCACCTTCTGAAAAGGAAGGTGCTTCTTTGGCGCAGGTGTTTGGTGCAGCTTGCTCCAGACTGCTTGTTTTGGGGGCACCACAAGCTGAGGCTGTAGCTTCCTAAAGGTACGCTTTGCCTGGAGACTGACCCGGCATGCCAGCCCCTGCCTGCGCTGCTGCACGCGGACACACTGCTTCAGGGGCAGTTGTCATCTACGTCCTTCACAGGCCTGGGAATGACTTCTGAGGACTTTCATCCCAAGCACTGAGGTTAGGCTCATCAGCCCTGTAGTTCCCCAAATCCTCCTCCCTGTCTGTTTTGAAGATGGATGCAATGCTTGTCCTTCTGCAGACACCGAGTA